>NC_133419.1:115895000-116620625 GCF_049350105.2 Macaca mulatta | reverse complement strand
CAAAGTGTGGACAGAGCTTTTTGTGTGAATGGGAATACAGGTGATTTTCATGTTACATTTTTCATATTTCAATTTTCTATGTTTTCTTTAATGAGCATGTTATTTTGTCATAAAAGTAAAGTCATAGAGAATAAGAGATTTTTAAAAATAAATTAAAAAAAAATATATATATATATATATTTTTCCCACACAAGTAGTGTTAGGAGTTTGTTACGGTCTGAACACCTGTGTACCCCCAAATTTCCAAATTCATGCATTGAAATCCCAACCTCTAAACTGATGATACTGGGGCAGAGCCTTGGGAGGTGATTGTGAGCCTCAGATCATGCAAGCAGAGCCTTCCTGAATGGGATAAGGGCCCTTATGAAAGGGATTCCAGGGAACTTGCTCTCTCTCCGCTGTTGTGAGACTGCAATGAGAACGTGGCCATCCATCCGCCAGGAAGCAGGCCCTCACCAGACACTGGATCTGCTGGCGCCTTGATCTTGGATTCCCCATCTCCAGAACTGTGAGGAATACAGTTCCTGGGAGCAGGGGAAGGTGATTCTAGAATACAGGATAATTTACAAAAAGAAGAAGTCAGGACTTAGGGCAGCGAACAATCAGAAACCAGATCTGGACAGGAGCAGCCCTCTTTCAGGCCTCTGGTGCTGCCAGGTTGGTTTAGAACTGGGGGCTGGGCCGGGCGCGGTGGCTCACGCTTGTGATCCCAGCACTTTGGGAGGCCGAGGCGGGTGGATCACGAGGTCAGGAGTTCAAGACTAGCCTTGCCAAGATGGTGAAACCCCGTCTCTACTAAAAAAAAAAAAAAAAAAAAAAAAATTAGCCAGGCGTGGTGGCATGCACCTGTAATCCCAGCTACCCCGGAGTCTGAGGCAGAGAATTTCTTAAAACCTGGAGGGGCGGAGGTTGCAGTGAGCCGGGATCGCACCACTGCATTCCATTCTGAGTGACAGAGCAAGACTCCATCTCAAAAAAAAAAAAAAAAAAAAAGAAAAAGAAAAAAGAAAAAAACAACCCGGGGCTGCGGCATGGCAGCGTGCCTCCTCCAAGGGAAACTGGAGCTTCAGGAGGAGCTGGTGAGCCAGAATGAGGTTTTCTTTCTGGGCAAGGAAAATAGGACAGCCTTGGGGTTTTGAGGAGAAGGGTTCAAGTGAGGAACGGACATCTTTAGTCTGCACCACAGAAGCACCAGGCACTTGTGTCCTTGAATCTAGAGAATCCAGAAGGTGGCTTCTGAACCTCCTCAGTACAGTGGGGAGAAAGGTTGTAGGTTAACTGGCATTATAGGAGAGGGGCTGGTGCCCTTTGGGGCAACCAGGCACTTACTAGGAGCTGCTGGCATGGAGCCTCACCAGGGCCTTGGTCAGATAGACACAGGCTCCAACTCACGCCCTTCCTCTCTGAGAGGTCGGGCTGTGGTGGGAATCAGGAAAAGAGAAGGGCCTTCTATCTGGGAACTGGCTAGGTCAGGATGCCTGGAGCACAGGAGGCTGTAGGGGAGCCCAGGCACCAAGCGGAGGAAGGGGCCAGACAGAGGCTAAGGTCTGAGGAGGGCCTGTGCTTGGCTCCCGAACCTGGTTCCCCCAGTAGCTTGGGGTGTCCCTGGAATGAATATGGACCGTGAATGAGATGGTGGTGGAAGGGCACGGTGGGTACTACATACAGCTGGGCAATGTTGGAAAATCCCTTACTCTCTCTGGGTCTTAGTGTGTTAACTGAAATTGTGGGCAAAAATGGTCAGGTATAATGTCTGGTACCTGGTAGGTGCTCAAATAAATGTGGATGTCCCCCTCAGGGGGTCTTCTCTTCTTTTTCACCTTCTGGGCACTCTTTCTCCATTTCCTGCTGGAACAGAATGCTGTAAGCAGAGAGACACTGCCTTGCAAGGACTTGGAGAGCCATTGGGAGAATCCTCACGCAATCATGAATATAACGAGGGGCAGTGCGCGAGCCCGGCATGCTTCATACCTAATTGAGAGAAAGGGAAGGCTTTCATAGTTCAGAAGGCTAAGGAGGCAGGGGGATGGACTAAATGACCCCACAAAGCCCATTCCCTCCTTGCTCTGTTCAAAGTGGCACTTTTTCTTCTCCCCAGCCCCGCCCCAATCCCCACCGTGCGGGCAGCGGTTTTATCCATGCTGGACCAGCCCTCACTGCATTCTCACCTTTACTAGAAATAAGGAATAAATAAATACAAGGTTCCTGAAACTGTCTGTCTGAAGTTTAAAACAATACAGTGCAGGCCCCCTTCACCCGCCCAGAAACCCGAGTTCTTGTCTCTCCTTGCCCCCTCCTACTCCTGCTGCTGTCTTCAGCACACATTAAGATTCCTCTCCAAGGGCTGCTGTAAAGGCAGGATGGCAGGGGCGGTGATATAATAACGGACAGCAGGACCCCTGGGCAGGAGATTCTGATAGCCCTTTCACTAAGAAAAGCTCACTGAGAGAGCAGGGGAAGCCAATGCTTTTCCACCAGCCAGAGCCCGGCTAATTGCCACCGGGGAGAAGGGCAGAGTTCGTGCAGGTAACAGGTGTGCCTTGTCTTAATGAAGACTGACTTGTTTGCCCAGAGCTGCCTGCAGAGGTAAGAGGAGCAGGAGAAGGGACATGGGCTGTGTGGCTCCACGCTGGACTCCACCAAATTAGAGGAGCTGGTTTTGTCCCCTTTATGACCCACCCTGGGGGTGGACATATGGGAAGAAGGGGAGATAAATAGTATCCCCAAAATAGTGCTCGCCTAAGAGAATGGTGGCAACTCGATTATTTGTGGGTGGTGTATTCACTTTGCAAGATATCTCTGGCCTTGTTACTGTCCAGAAAAATTCAATTAGGAGATAGCAAGGACAGTGATGGGACAAGGGAGGGGAGAAATGAGGAGAGGGCAGGGCGAGAGGGAGAGACCATGAGTGTGCTGTGGGAAGGGAGAGGTGAAACAAGAGAGCTGGGGCATACACAGCTCCGAATGCAATTCAACAACAAGTGTTTATTAATTGTCTATTATTTGCCTGGCACTTTACTGGGCACTGGGGACATGGGGAAGAATAAGCACAGTCCCTGCCTTAAATCTGGCAGGGGATGCTGCCATGTAAACAGACACTGCAGCACAATGCGAGGTGCTGTAGTAGAGGCTGTCGCTGCATGTCCAGGGAGAAGAGGGAGAAAGATGGAGAGGAAGTCAGGAGGAGTTTAAAAAAAAAAAAAAAGCCATATAGAGATCAGAGGACACTTTAGAGGAAACCATGAGGATGAATTTGAGTTCACCTGGTGGGGCAGTATCGGGGCAAAAGAGTTTGAAGGGAGGACATTCCAAGAATAAAAGATGATCAAAGGAGCGAATGGGCACAGTACATTCAAGGCAGAGTGGGTGGTCCATCGGGAGAGAGGGGAGCAGAGAGATGCCTCTGCAGAAGTCTCCTGGGACCAGAACATGAAGAACATGAACAATACCCCAGGAAGTAGAGCCTTTGTCCAGGAGAAACCCAGGGTTATCAAGCAGCAGTTTTGGGTGCTCCTCTCTTACAGAATTATGCTCTCTCCCCTCTAGTGCCACAGATAATCAAGGGTGGGCAGCAGCAAGTGGGGCTTACAAGGGGCTATTCATCTTTCTTCAGCAGCCTTTTGAGCACCTCTCCTTCTTCTTTCCATCTCAGCCTCATATCCTTCCACTAAGAGGCAAAATGATTTCAGATCAGGGCACAACGGAGGGAGGCACGAAAGCACAGAAAGATCAGGGGCTTGCCTGGGGGTGCTCAGTGTCTGCTCTGGGTCCAGCTTCCCTGTCCTACTTCTGACTCAATTCCTCCATCATCCAGATTTAACTGATGAAAACCATTAATCACTGAACTGGTCGAGGTCAAAAGGATGAAATTCTGGAATGACCAACCAACAACCGAAACCATGCCCATCCTGGATACCTTGCCTAAAGCTCAGCACAACAATGCAAAGTGGGTATCAGTTTCCCATGAGGAAACTAAACTCACAGAGATTATGTAACTTACTCATCATTACAGAGCTAGTGAGAGACTGAGTTGGGATTAGAAGCCAGGTATAGTTGACACGATGGCCTGTATTCTGTTTACCATCACTTCTCAGAACATTGCGAGTTAGGGGAAACACTGGGGATGGAGACTGGGTGGAGATGGCATCTCAGAATTGATCCAGTGCCAAGGACTAGAATCTCGTTAATTCCACTCTATGATGTGTTAGAAACAAGGGGATGGGAGAGGACAACATAGTTGTGTTAGTTTTGTGTTGTAATTTTTTTTTAAATCTCTGAGATGTCCCAAAATGTTGACTTTGTAAATTTGTTCAGTGAGGAGGTGGGTAAACACAAGCATTCGGAATGTGAACAGCATCATCCAGGCAGAACGCCCAGCAGGTTTGCAGAGGTAGATGTAAAACACTGCAAACAGCATGCGGGAGCAACCAGCTCTCCCTGAGAGGGAAGTACAGCCTCAGCATGGAACTGGAAGCCCCCTGGAAGGCCATGGCATGCTGAGAGGGAGGAGATACTCTGGCAGGCCTTCCAGTTGTCCCTTGGAGCCCTCCCTTCAGGAGGGCAAGGCCGTACAGTTCACAGCACACCCATTTCAAGCCTCAATGAGTTCAGTGAAATGCCATCTCCCTAGGTCAGCCTTTTACATTGCACCAGCCCAGTATCCCTGCTCGACTGCAAAGCATTAGCTAGGGCCCTGCCTCAATCAAACATGCTGCCATGGTGTGACAGGATGCATTCTGGGTAATGACGGACCAAATGTCAAAGACCTGGGAAGAGAGGCTTGCATTCTGTCCAACAGTGCAACGGGAAGCTCAGGAGCTACTGAAGCATCCAAGAAGACATTGGATAGGCATCTGAATGGCATAGTGTACTGGAGTCACATTGGTCTGAGCTGGAATTCTGGCTCTACCATTTATTGGCTTAATTTCCTCCAGCCTCAGTTTACCCACTGGAAATGGGGGGAAATAAGGGTATCTATCTCACAGGGTTGTTGTGAGGAGAAGATCATGCATAAAAATGGTTTGCACAGTGCTCCATAAATGAGAGAGATAATGATGAGGGTGAAGGTGGTGGCGATGGCAGTGGTGAGTATATAAAGAGGAAGAGGAGAGTAAACACATTATTGACTCTGAAGGGAGTTTAATAAGGGGCAGTTGCAATGGGCCAATCTATAGAACTTGCCATTTTGACAGCCCTGCTTCCATATGCAGAGCTAAATAGAGGAGTCTCTGGGAAAGTTATCCCACAATAAAACCCACCCAGCCCTTCCTACCTTCGTTGTGAGTCAGACACATTCTGCCATCTCTAACTCTGCCTATGTTCTCTCCCAGAACTCTGGACAGTGAAATACAATTCAGCCAATTAGAGCACTTCTTAATTGCTAGCATTTTGCAAACCACTGCCTTATTGGCTAGAAGGGCAATAATATCAAAAAGACCTCCTGGTGACTTCACAGTTGGGAAAAATAGATGCTCCTAAGTCATCTCTTCTACCCTCTAAGTATCAAACCCCTTTCTCCCCTGGGGAAATTTCTTCTTTCATTTGCTGTAAAGTGACTTCTGCTGAAGTGTGTGTTTTTGAAGTGGAAAATTGAAAGCACACGATTCATTCCAAAAGAAAACTGTTAGTTCACAGCTGAGAAATCACTTTGCCATTGGTCCAAAGGGTTGCTTCTCAGGTTTGAGGGGGGCAAATTTGTAACTCCACTTTCTCACTTTCTGACTACAGAACCACTCCATTGACAGACCAAGAGCCAGAGAAATGAAGATCGAAATAGCACCTTTATTCCTGATAATGTTAAATTAGAGGGTGTGCTGTCTGTCTGACCAGAATGACTTGCCACTCTACCCCTGAACTGATCTGATCCCCCAAAACTTCAGGCTTCCCTAGTGGGGGGCAGAGCCAGCCCCACAAATCTTACCATATGGCTGACAGCAGAGCTTGTGTGTTCTCCCAGGGCAGGCATATACCAAAAGAGAGGGAGAGGGAGGGGAAGAGAGTGGGTCATACGTAAACCCAAGTGACAAATCACTCCTAGCTGGGTCAAAAAGGGAGCAGAGAGGGGCCACGTGTGTGGTGTCAGGAAAGTCCCTCTATAGGAAAACTAGAGAAGGAAGGAGATAAAAATTCCCCAGCTTTTTGTTCTCTTAACCAGCTGGGTTTCATGTTTAACCCCTGGACAACCAGGTATGTGGTCATCTGGCTCCAGGAGGGGATGAGCTAACTATCTGAGCAGGAGATTGCTCCCCCAGCATCAACCTCTGTTCCTTCCTGTGCCTTCCTGGGACCATCCTAAGACACTGTTGATTTCACTTCCATAAGGCTCTGAGATGAGCCAGAACCGGTGTGTTAATAAAATCCAGTCCAAGGCTATGTTGTGTCTAAGACTGCAAGTTCAGAGCCTGTTCTATTTCTAATCCAAATTGATGTCCAGCCACATGGCCCACTAACCTCATCAGAGGTTCTGTAATGAGGTTTAATAGCAGAGTGAAGATACTTCAATAATAAAATGCATAAAGAGCTAATAAAAAATGCATAAAGATTTCTTCAATAATAAATGGGAAAATAAGATGCCCCAAATTTGGATATAAACCCTTCCCATTATCAAATTCCTAGGGAAAAATTTAGAGATTAAAATCCCAAAGAGATTAAAGTCCAAAATCAAAGTATTTAGCCCTTGCAAATTAAAGCCCAAAGAAAGTCCAAATTGCCCAAGTTACATTTAAGTTCAAAGCAGTGGAGATCCTCCCCAGTTCCCCACTCTGCTCAGTCTCAGGCAGCAGCACTCTTGGTGTCTGAGCAGAGGGAGGAACTCCGTGAGTGGCTGGATCCTGAGTCAGTTGCCACTGGGGCGTATGTGTGTACCTCCTCAGCACCTCAGAAATGAGATCGTTCAACTCCAAGCCTCTCATGCACTCCCTTTTTTAAGCCCAAATAATTAATAGCACATTAAAGCTTATCAAAGCTCTATCCTGACACCAATAAAATTTAGGAAACCAGGCATTCTGAAGCGCCTACAGCAGCTGTCCCAGGCAAAATTATGTTCCCAGCCCCGGTGCTCAGTTTTGCCAGAGACCATAGCAGAGCATCCTGGTACCTGAGGGAAGCAGGAAGCCAGAGATGATCTTGGTCCAGACCTAACAGTTTCCCATCAGTGCATGCCAGTATCCCAGAGTCCATGACCTTTACCCATCAATCACAGGGTTATTCCTGGCACTGTTTTATTAACGCCCTGCTTCTCGCTCCATGGAGACCACCACCATATCCCCACATGCCTGGAATCTCCTCTGCTGGAATTGGCCTCTCCCTGCTGTCACCTGCCAGGCCAGGGCTCAGCACCTGAAATGGCAGAATATTGGCTGCTCCAGCAAGGAGCCAGACTGGGATGGAAATTTCAAAGGAAATATCCAGAAACTGGTTTCACAGCTCAAAACCCTTACTCTTGTCAAGGGTATTAAAAAAATAAGTGTGTGGGAGATTGACAGGAAGGTATTTGCGAAGAGGGATTCTTAGAGACAGCTGAGTTGTGAGTTCCACCTCCCTAAGGGGAGAGGCAGGTGTGACTATACCTTATCTCGAGTCTACTAGGGGCTCTTCTCTGGGACCACTCAGACAGCAGAGTGTATGTCCCCTGTAGTGTGGGAGAACGAGTGCCTGACATGTGACCTTCACCTGTAAAATCTGGGTGACAGCAAGGAAAGCAGAGGAGGTGGCACATGGATGAGTTGCTCTCCCCGTATCTGTTCAGGCAAAGATGCCTAAGTGTTTCCTAGTGTTTGCATATGGGCTTTGCAAGCAAGAGAGCTGGGATGGTACAAAGTTAGGCCCTGCCCACTGGGCCGCACGCAGGGACAATAGGACCTCTGCAGATAGAAGCTGACCATTCAACCCCTGCCCTGCTGCAGGCACTGGCTGGGGAGAGAGAAACCAGCTATAACTTTGTATGAAGTTGGAAGCTTTGACCATTACATGGGATCGGGCATTCTAAATATGAGTTGAATCTAGATATGATTTCAGGTATCATTGAACATTTTATTTCCCCCCAAATGTTCCTAAAGGTCGTGGATCTTTCCAAGTACATATTTGGGGTTAGAAGAACTTTCCTCCTTAAGTAAATGTAAATGGATAGTAGGAAATCAAAGAAAGTTGCTTTGTGATTTCATTTCACACACCAAGCTTGTTCAAAGAACAGGTCACAGTGGCATAGCACTCTTACAGATTCTTCTTTACTTAACCTGCAGCATGGTTATCTGTGAACACATCTCATCTCTGGCCAGTAGACTGCAAGCTTCTTGTAGACAGGTGTCTTCTTTATCAATTACAACTCCTTTCTGAATGTTTGGAACATGGCAGGTATTCAGTAAATATCTAAGGATAAAAGGAAAACAGAAAGGAAGGGAGGATGGGAGAGAGAGAGAGAGAGAGAGAGAGAGAGAGAGAGAAATGAGAGAGTCAGAGCATCCATGAGACTCTTGTGCAGCAAAGATCAGTTCATCAATGGAATCAGAGTACTATGGGGCTAGAAATTGATGGGCATCTTCCCCACACACTGTCATGTATTTTTTGTCTTTGAAGTCTCTGCCACAGATTACCCTTTGGTCCAGACCTGCATATAGCCACTCACTGCTGGCCATTAGTCACAGGTCAGATGAGCAGAAATGCTGCTGGGCTAGTCTCGAGATTGCTGGCTAGGAGGGCAGAGTTCCTGGTACTAGGTCTGGGCATTCATGTCCGGAACTCTTCATTGCCTCATCTAGTAAGTGGGGATGGCACTGTCTCCTCTGCTGAGCTCTCAGGGTTATTATGTAGAGTATTTGGAAAGGGCAGGTTTCAAAAGTGATTGCCAGGTGCTGGCACCTGCCCCAGATTTCAGCTTCCCTTTGAAAGGCTGTCATAACCCACATAGGCTGGGCCCTGGGGGCTTCCCTCCCAGGCTGGGATCAGAACACCACAATGTAGACAGCCCAGGAGATCCTGGGCCAGACCCTTCCTTTCTTCATAACTGCAGCCCTCCCAATTTCGCCTGCTCTCCTGAGGACTAAAGGGTTAATGAGTAGGAAAATAAAAGAGATTTTAATGCCTTCCCTCTCTTTGCAATGCTGCCTTTTCCCTCTTTGACGCTTTGCCTTCACAGTCCATTCTATAACATGGGCTCCGAATGTGCACTGATGTTGTCCCGCTGCAGTTAGTGATGAAGCCACATCAGAGCCTCTCTTGATGTTGCTTCTCTAACCTGCAGTGTGCATATGAGACAGAGACAAAGAAAGAAGAAGAAAAGGGAGGAGGGGGAGGAGGAAGAGAGAGAGGGTAATGGAGAGGGAGAAAAATAGGGAGAGGGAGGGAGAGGACAAAGAGGGAGACTTGCCATCTCTCTATATTTTTAATTACATAAATAATACATGTTCATTGTAAGAAGTCACATAATAAAAGGATGTGTTTTTAAGTGAACGGTCTCACCTTACCTCTCTCCTTCCATTTTGAAGTAAGTCTGGAGACCTCCCTGAATTCTTATGACTTCCAATGTATTTATTTGACCCTGCAAATCCTCTGCTTCTCACCTAACCTCACCCCTCCTGTGTTCTCCTACACACACACACACTCACACACACACGCACACACCCCCCACATCCTCGTCTCTCTGTTGCCTCACAAATCTCTCCCAGGCACATTTGTTCCATACCCTTCTATAGGCAAAGAGCCTAGTACATCAAAATTACCAGCCTGGTCTAGAATCCATTGAACTATTCAATGTGTCCTTCACTTTGGAGAATCCTGAAATAGCCATCGTAAAATTCCCTTGGCAGCCCCTTCCTAAAGAGGAGGGCCTTCCTGCAGACACCATTAGGAAGGCTGTAGAACTGAGCGGGGAAGGTACCACTGTGAGACTAACATCAATGAAATGCGTCTGAACATTTCCAGAGCTGAGCAAACCATATGTCTTCATAATCTGATTGTGTCCTGGTCCCAGAGGCACCTCCAGCTTTATTGAACACCGATGGAGTTATTTAGGATCATAAATAATATTATCAGAGAGGGTCCACTGGGTAAACAGAGTCAGTGTGTAAATTGTTGGAGTGTGATATTGATTGTTCTTCACTGACTAATGAATTATTCTGTTTAAGAGCCCATAGAAATAGTGCATAGCATTTCAAGGCAATAGGGCCTTTGAAGGATTTTCTTGAAGAGCAGCTTCTATCTGGTAGTGTTGGCTGCCACAGCGGAGGGCCAGCACTTCATCAGCCACTGTGCCACCACAGGAAAATAACAGGCAACTCCATGGTACAGGGGCCCCAGAAGGAGTGATGAGGTCGAATGAGGGTGAGGAATGGAGACAGCTGCCAGATCCAGCCACATCCAACCCCCTGCTGCTGCAGGTTTCAGATCAGATCTCCACGAAGTTCACAGGCTACAGATCTATTGTAGAAGTGCCCAAGATGTGGGTTCCAGAGTAGGGGCTTATTGACATACGACTTTGTGTATTGTCTATGAGCTATTCATTCTATGCTCTGACCTTCCTCAGTGACCTGCCAGTGGCCGACTGAGCCCATGCTTTTAATGCAAGGCTATTGGTGAGAGTTTCAAAAGGTGGAGGTTGCTGCTAATTTCTGTACCTGCCCCTGCTTTTAAGAGTATAGTGACTCTCCCGCCTACAAGTCTACATCTTGGCCCCTTTCCTTACTATGACCCTTTAACCTTCCCAGTTTCTACCCAGCTCTTGGCCCCTTGTCAGTCTTTATTCCCTTTACTATAGAATGTCTTTTTATATCTCCCCCACTCCACTTAACTGTTGGACTGCTTGTCTTTTTCTTAATGGCTTTTCTGAATTCTTTATATTTTACTGAATCTACTTGTACTAATCCTTTACTGAATCTATTTGTTGCAAATATATTTCTTCCCATCTGTGCTTTGTCTCTTCGCTTTCTTCATGTCATTGTTTTGGTGAACATACATTCTTAATTTTAATGTATTTACATTTATCAGCTTTTGAATTCATTATTAATGCTTTTTGTGTTTTGTTGAAGAAATCTTCCACCCCTCATAGTTACAAGGAGAGCCTCCTTTATTTACTTCTAAACGTTTAACAGCTTGGCCTTTTACATTTAAGTCTAGTTTTTGAAGAAATTATTTTTAGGATTTCTGCATTAGGATCCAATTTCAGTTATTCTTTATAAGTACAGGCAATTGTCCCAGCCCCAGTGTTAAGTTGTCCCTTATCTCCTCAGTGACCTGCAAGGCCACCAGTAAAACAAGTTTCTGTGGATATGTGGCTAGCTCTGTATTCTGATTCATTGGTCAATTAGTCTATCCCTATGCTAATGCCACTATACACACACACACACACACACACACACACACACACACACACACACACACATATATATATATATTAAAAAAATAGACAGGGTCTTGCTATGTTAGCCAGGCTAGACTCCAACTCCTGGTCTCAAGCTTTTCTCCCACCTCAGCCTCCCAAAGTGCTGAGATTACAGCTGTGAGCCACTGCATTCAGCTATAATACCACAGTATCTTAAACATCTACAGCAGTAGTCCCCAACCTTTTTGGCATTGGGGACTGGATTAGTGGAAGACAATTTTTCCATGGACGTGCAGGGCAGGTGATGATTTTGGGATGAAACTGTTCCACCTTAGATCACCAGGCACTAGTTAGATTCTCCTAAGGAGTGCGCAACCTGGATCCCTTGTATGTGCAGTTCACATACGCTCCTATGAGAATCCAATGCCACTGCTGATCTGACAGGAGGCGGAGCTCAGGCAGTGATGCTTGCTGGCCACTCACCTCCTGCTGTGCAGCCCAGTTCCTAATAGGCCACAGACTGGTACTGGTCCACAGCCCAAGGGTTGGGGACCCCTGGTCTTCAGGAAAATCTCCTCTGTTTACTGACTTCTCCCCAGTGACTCTCTAGTCCAATCCAGTCCTCAAGACCTAACTCCTCCAGGAATTCTTCCATAATCCTCTATCAGCCAGTCCTCTCTCTCTTCCCCTTCTTTATCTTTACCTCTACCACTTATTTACAATTTATTACATAGTGTCATGTGCATATATCTCTGTCTCACACACTAACTCCTGTGAACAGGGATTATTTCTTTTACTTCTTTTTTCTCTGTTCGGCTCCAAACCCATCCCTAAAACCTCACACAGTACCAGACTTCCTATAGATTCAATGAATACCCGTTAAAAAGATCCAAAGGTCAATCTCAGCTTAGATCTTTAAATCTCAGTGGACTTGCCCATCCTGGCAAAACAAAACAAAACAAAACAAAACAAAACAAAAAACCAACAATTTGGACCCTTCTGGAAACATTACACCTTAACCATAACTTATTTTTTTTCTGGCCTATTGGAGCAAACTCAGTGGAGTTAATGAGGCTGAATAAACATGGTGGAGGAGTGGAAACCACTTTCTTGTCGTTTCCACAGAAAGCTAAGGCAATCAAGTGCATTGGGCCTTATGCTGCAGGAGCAAACATCCACAGGGTTGGAGGTGGTACCAGGTCCAGTCTGAAGTCCAGGGCAACCTCTCCACATCGTCAGCCTAGCAGACTGACATCCTCTGCCAAACAGCAGAGGGGATGCTTGGAGCCTCTTGTACTTGCTGCCCCCACACCAGTTTACAAAACTGCCTTACTCTTCCTAGTCAGGCCTGCATCATGAGCCAGCAAAGGAGGCTACCAGAAAAAGGACATCCTGCAGCTAGGAATAGAACTGACACAGTGAAGTCTTGCAAAGCTCCCGAAGAGAGGAAAGCTTCCTGGCACTAGCTGATGCTGGTGGTGCTGCAATATAGATTCCAGCCAGGTGAGGGAAGTGGAGGTTTATACTGGTGTAAAATGTACAAGAAAAGGAAGGGGGAAGCAGAAGGAATAGAGAATGTACTTGGTGGTTGAGAAAGGACTTACCATACCTCTTCTTTCACTCAACAAATATTTTTAAAGATCCACTATATATTGGGGACTCTGCTAATTCTGAAGACTCAGGAATGAAGCAGACCTTAGTTCCTGTTTCTTTTAGAAGCTCACATCTTGGGTACAGCCTAGCCTTCTCATTTCCCTTCATGTCCAGAAAGCTGGAGCACAGCTAGATCCTCTGCTGTCAATGAGGAGAAGTGAAAACTGCCACCAACATTTCTACGTAGTGCCCCCACCAGAGCGGCAGCCGAGTACAACAGCTATGGAGTAAGTTGCTTAGCCCCAAGTCGTTTGCCTTTGTTTTCTGAGTTCAGCCTTCAAGTTAATTCAGAGCAAAAGACAGTTACTTAAATCCAGATATTTTATCTTAATGTGGGTAATTCCCATAATATCATACATTAAGATGTCTGATTTCAGCTGCCACCCAACAGGTGGCAGGGATGTCGTTTCAGATCTGTTTTATCGCTGCATGTGCATATGTTTCTATTTCGTTTATGGCACATGAGAGGCTGTCACCAAATTGGTCTCGCATTCAAAGTGTGGAAATAGAAGCAGTTAGATCCTGACCTTTATGTAAGGTAGGAGCTTTGTGCATTGAGTGTATGTGTGTGTGTGTGTGTGTGTATGTTTATGCCTGAAAGAAGGGAAGAGGCAGGAAAGAGGATATAATTGCCAACCCCCACTGAGGACCCATATAGTTCATCTGTACCAACGACAACTGGAAAACCAGATCTTAAGGAACCAATGGCCCATTGCATCTCAAAAGCCCCAACGAGGCGAACCTGGTGGCTTTTTGCCGAGCCCAGTTTTTCAGTAGTGAGAAGGTAAATTGCGAGGAGAGCACTTTTCTGCTCTCACCCCACCCAGTCATCTCAGCCAAATTAGCAACGCTTCACGGGGCTGTTTGTTTGGGACTGATTCTGCTGCCTCTGCTGTTGTTCACCAAGATAGGCTGGGAAGCTGCCAAGCGATTAAGCGATCGTGGTTAGCCTGTTACTTGAACTGCTTTCTTCTGGAATATTAAAAGTTTTACAGCCTCAAGCAGTGCACTTTGGCTCCTTGTAATTAATACCGATTTTGCCATAATATCTTATTTTTATGGGCATTATCTTGTTTTTCATGAGGTGAAAAAAGATCGCTGCAGCTTATGAAATATGTTATAATGTCTCGCTTCACACAATCATATTCATGTCATTATCTGGCCCCTCGAGCAGCTAATTTAGCCCACATGATACAGAGCAATATTTATTTTCCTACTGATTATTTGAGGGGCACTCTTTCTACCATGTTGCACATATGGGCAAATCAAGCCTTGATCACAAATATATCCTTCAAGTCTTAGCTCGCTGGCCATCTCTATCGACTTTGCCTGACACCTCCTAGCAAACCTGGATCCTCCATCTTCCTGACTTTTGTTTTTAATATGTATTTCCATTATAGATTTCAATACTTTTTTTTTGTATTTGTCTCCCCATAAGACCATAAGCTTTTGAGGATAGAACTCATATCTTCTCTTCTCTATAGATTTTGTCCCTACTTCAGAGCCTCACACAGTGTATGTGCTCAGTAAATATTTATTGACTGGGTGCAGTGACTCATGCGTATAATCCCAGCACTTCGGGAGGCCGAGGCAGTGGATTGCCTGAGTTCAAGAGTTTGAGACCAGCCTGGGCAACAAAGTGAGACACCATCTCTACAAAAAATACAAAAACTAGCCAGATGTGGTAGTGCACACCTGTAGTCTCAGCTACTCGAGAGGCTGAGGTGGGAGATCTCTTGAACCTGGGAGGCAGAGGTTGCAGTGAGCTGAGATTGTGCCACGGCATTCTGGCCTGAGTGAAAGGGCCAGACGCTGTCTCAAATGAATGAATGAATGAGTATGTATTAAATGATTGATCATAAGTTTGTTTAAAGTATTAAATAAGTTCATATAAGCAAAGAACTTAGCAGAGGACTTGACACAGAGCAAACATTCAATATATGTTAGTTATTATTATAAAAATTTATGTGTAGCCAAACTTTGTTTTTCTGCAATTTGCACCTCTTGGTCCTTGTTCTTCCCTGTGGGTTGTAAGCCAGTGTTGGTAAGCCTAAAAATGCTGCTCTCAGCAGGAACTAGCTGAGCTACTGTTACTGGCTAGGGTAGGAGCACCAGGCCCTGGAGGGTAGGGGTTGTTTGAGGGTGACTCATCACACTCCTTTGCACCGGGAAATGTACTCATGTTTGTGCAGAATATGAATATTTCCAAGGAATTTCCATAAATGCTGTTTTATTTGATCATCCTAAAAAGCTGGTGGTGTAGATGGTATGGTATCATTTTATCTCCATTTTATGGATACTTTCTGGTGTTCTGCCCAAGACTGTATATACTATGAAGGGTAGAAGTGAAACTTGAATCCAGGATTTTTTACTCCACTGCAAAAGCCTCTAGGCCTATGGCCCCCAATATCCTTTGAAATGGCCTTCATAGTGGTGGCTTCAAAAGATAAATAGCATCATTAGACCTAGTTACTCCAGAGTAGCCCACCCAGCATGATTCAGGGCAGAAAGGCTGCACTTGCTATCCCTTCCAGATAACTGAGGCAGGGAGCTTATCTTCCAACTCCATCTGCCCCTTCACTTTACGTTTTTGGTTCTGGCTGTGGCCCAAAGTCTCCCTGGTGCTGTCTTCTCTTGATACCTTAATACATTCATGGAGTTGACAAGCATAAAAGATGGAGTACCTCTCCTCCAGCTGTCAGCTGATTGACCTGCTGGGAGCCAGTAGGTCATATTACACTAGTGAATCGGGAGAAATGTTGTCTGGTGCTGGCATCACGGAGGGTCTTGGGGCATAGGGACTGCATTATTTTATGACCTCACCCTTGGGCAGAGAGAGCCTCTCCCTGTGCAAAGAAAGGATAGTTGGTCCTCCCACAGAATCACAGTATCCAATACGGGAGACTTCATGGTGTGGAGGAAAAAGCATATTCTAGTTCTATCATTGATTAATCACATTGGCTTGAGCAAATGACATTCCCACTTAGAGACTGAGTGCCCTCTTTAATAAAATGAATGGAGAAAGTTAAAAAAAAAAACAGGTATTGTAAAAGAGCCAATGAGACAATGTACAAGAAAAAATTTCAGAAACTAAAGTCTATATAATGGAAGGGATTATTCTTCTTGAAGCTGATTTCTATGACTTTCAAGTTATGTCTGTCACCTTCTTCAAATTTAACACGGCTATGACTTTTACACACTCCTTCCATGTTTTAGCAGCAGATCCATGGTGACTCAGTGGAGGTATGGTACATAACAGGATGACTTGTTCTGTAGGATGGCTAGTGGCTGGGGCCAAGGCCATTCTGAATTTGGGCTGCCTGTCATATACTCCATGGAAGGCATGGATAGTACACTATCCGACCCAGTCATGTGGAGGCTGCTCAGAACCCAGGGCAATCTAGTGATCCTCTAGCTCTCAAATACCAATTCACCCAAAATCCGCATTCTTCATAAAGCCCTTGCCATTAAAAGAGTTTAATTTTTTAATCTCAATAACATCAGGTTGCATGTGTCATAGATATCAGAAATCAGCATTTCAATCACAGTATCACAGAATCTCAGAATTAAGGAAACTTGGGAGGTTATCTTTCCAATTCAACCCTAATCCAATTGTTCTATTTGGTTACATGTCTCTCCATGTCACAAACATGATTATAACTTTTCTAGTGGTGGAAAATGTTTCTTGTCCATCTTTGTGCCTCCCACAATGTGACTTTGTGTCTTCCATCACAGTCACTTGAACATACTCAATGCTAAATAGCTTCTTTTTGAATGAATGAATAAGTAAATAAATGGAGAATAAATGAATAAAGGAATGAACTTTTGTTGCATAGCTAATATGATTTCAGTTCAACTAGTACAGAAGGTCATTTATTTGTTAACAGGGACTTGAAACCAATGTACTCATTCAACAAGTTTGCCTACTGGATCATTCACTGAAGAAATGTTTATTGGGCACCTACTATATGCCAAACACTGTTCAAGGCACTGAGAGTTCATCAGTGAATAAAAAAGACAGGACCTGCTCTCATGGGGCTAACTTTCTAAAAGGGGGAAAACAAATGGGCCAATCTGATTGATGGGTGTTTAACAGAATAAGATGACTGACTATTTCACTACTGATTTAGCTATTTTAGCAACATTTAAGTACCACTCTTAAAAATTAATTTGTTGACATCTACATTTTCCAGATGCTCTTCTAGGCATTTTGGGGAGAACAAGATAGATTATATACACAAAGACATCAACATTTATGTGATGGGAGTGAGTAGCACAGTTGTCACAAACTCTAGTACATTTGTTTTAAAACACTACTTACAGATTTTTTTTTGCCACACCTATGTCCTGGGTTATTAAATTTTTATATTACACAATGACTTTATGAAGATAGTAGATCTATGTGTGAGCTTCTCAGATTTGTATTTATCTGTCCTTTATTTTAGGAAATGGTGATACTGACAATCACTGTTATCTGTGTGTGCGGCCGTAGCTGAAAAGACCATCCCGAGACCAACTGTCCTTTCCACATTGTGCACATAAGAAGATTACTCTTTGGTTTAGAAAAGAACACTCTGTTTGCAAAATCAATGATTGTTTACTGCTTAACTTGGACTGTCAGCTCAGAGAACTCTTTGCTCCAGAACAGCCCCAGATGGTGCTTCCCGCTTTCCCAAGTCCTTCCTTAGCACTGATTCTTCCATGGCCATGTGCCTGGTGGTTCATCTGCTGCAGAGGCTGCTCAGCCTCCACTGGTTTTGTTTCAGGGCTGGCACTGGGGCTGAAGGTATTATTTGAGCTGCTCACTAACCCGTACACTTGGCTGTGTGTCTTCTGAAACCATTCTTTTCCCATCTAGATACTCACTTAACAGGTAAAAAGGTTTTGCTGTTTCTTCCCATAAGCACTGCTTATTTTTATATAGAACCTCCTACAACTCAAGTGGATTTGTGTTTTACAAAGTCTAGGAATGGATTTTTTTTTGTGGTTTATCTGACATTTTTGGAATCATATAGATACATGTTTGCAAAATTAATACAACTTGAATAATATGCATAATCATAGGGAATATACAACAATATGTAATAATTGTTTCTTACGTAAGCAAGCATTTATTTTATGTATTAGTTGTTTGCCAGTCTTATCTCTCTCACTGAAATGTAAGATGGTAGGAAAGGAGACATGGCTTAGATGTATCCTTTTATTCCTAACAGGTAGCACAATATTCTGCACACAGTAAGTACTCATTGAGTATTTATTTAACAATGGATACATTTTAAAAATATAAAGAATGAAAAATGTTATTTAAAACACTGAGGCCCAGAGAGGTGTCTAAAACTCTAGCCTAAATCCCATGTGCTTGTAAACAAAACTTATAATTTTGACCAAAAACCAAGCATATTAATTTACTGCTTTAACCCTCAAACTATGCTATGAAATAGACAAGGCTGGCTTCTCTACCCTTCATGACAGCTGAAAAACGGAGGCTACAAGAGTGAGTTTATTTGTCCAAAGTCACACAGCCAGCTGGAGGCAGAGGCAGGAGGCAGGAGGTTCCTACTTAGTGGGCCATGTCCTACAAAATGTATGTGCTCACTAGATACTTGAATGATGATGAGCAGAGTATTTAATGGGCACCTATTATGTACTCAGCAACTTACAGGAAGCTTTGGGAGCAATACAATTATAAGACATGGTTCCTGCTTTCACGAACCTTATCACCTGGCTGGAAGGTTCTGGAATCCACAAGCAAATGTTTAAGTAGCCAGGTAAGGCAGAGAATGAGAAGGGCCAAAACAAACACGAGAGACCCTGAGCAGTGTAGAGCTCAGAAAGAGAGCAGACCAGCACTGGTGGCAGTAAATGAGGGATGGTACTAGTTACATCTCAAAGGAGTCGGGAGCATTGATTGCAACACTGAACGTGGCTCGGTCTGCAGGACTGTTGAGACTTACTTGATGCCTGGGAAAGAAGGGATCTTTGGCCTTGCAACTCTTCACTCGCCTGTCATCCCTGTTCCACAGAAAGACAGGCAGAGCAGCCACCTGAGCAGCGGGAGAAGTCATCCTCTCCCGAGTGACCCCCGTTTTAGGCACAAATGCTGCCTCCTGGGGCAGCAGTGGAGGGCCCCTCTATTAACAGGGCCCCATGCACTCAGGGTGTTACTCCCTGGATGAGCCTGAGGAGCAGAGACTGAAGGGACAGACTCCTTCATCCCCAGAAAGTTGCCCAGACCCTTTAATTAGCGTCCCCAGCTTGTTACATCTGCCACTGTTTTCCCCCAAGGGATACAGCCAGGCCTCACTTGCGCTGACTGTTATCTTTCAAGAGCTCAGAGCGGAGTGCTTTTTCAGTAACCTCATCAAAGGATAAGCTAGGATTCAGATAAGCTTTTCAAGGAGGAAGTCGGGGTTATAATTTTCAGAGACTTCTGAATGTCACCTCCAATTTTCAACTCTTCAGTTCAAATGCCAGTTTGGGGGAGCTGGGCAGCCTCAGATATTGAAATGGCAACCTCTGACCTCGGTCCTTCCACATTCCTGGTCATTTTAGAGCCCGGCAGATCCAAGAGTTGAAAGTGCTGGAGATGTCTGACTTTATAATAATTCTGCTTCTCAGAAGTGCAAATTACGCAGGAATTGGTGCTAAACTCTCCATTAACTACGGAGTCCAAGGAACCTTTAGTTTCCCAAATTACCTGTCAGTTTCTCCGTGACGCCATATAATTCTGTCGTTTAGAGGGAAAAATGGTTGTAATTTGAAATTTCAGTGAAATTTCTAATTGAATCTGCATTTAACTTTGAAGACTTAATGTTCCTCCATTTCAGCAATGGGTTGAGTCGCATTTGAAATTTCAGTTTCATCTTCCCCTAAAATCCACAGCTCCTTTCTCCTATCTCAGGCAGGAACACTCATTATGGCAGCACTGGCTGCTCATGTTTCATCATACAATCTTCATCCTGAAACAGGACCTTCAGAGGTCATCTAATCCATCCCCCGCCTCAGTACTGGGAGGGAAGATGTAAGAGCTAAGCTCAAATAAGGTTTAAAAAATAATTGCTTTCCCTTTAAAAAAAAAATCTCATAAATGATGATACACCACAATGATTCTTAGCAAAGAATTCTGGTAACTCCTAGTCATCATACTGATCAAGTCATAGAATATTTAGGTTTTGTGGTTTTCAGACATTCTCCCTGAGGAAACTTTGGAGCAGACATGATGACTGGGGGGGGCGGGGGGCGGTTCTTGATTTATTTTCTACCCTCATGTAAACGAGAAGAGCTCACTTACTATAATTAATTAACTTAATTAAAAGTGGAGATTTTCTGCTTGAAATGGTCTATTTGATTTCTGCTTATATATTCACTTAAAGGAATAATTCCTTAGCATTGGGAGAAAACAATGGTTTGAAATCTGCTGAATGGATATCACATTACATCTGAAGCAACTGAGACCAGATAACTTGATGTTGAACTCAATGCCATCGGCTCATTTATTCCACACATATTTATTGGAAGCTTTTTGTGTGTCAGGCTTGTTCTAAGCACTGGAGTATAGCAGTGAAGAAAACAAAGCCCTTGTCCTTATAGAGTTTATATTCTAGTGGAAAGAGAGAGACAATAAGCCAGAAATCAGTGAATGTTGTGCCCAGGTAGTGCTAAAGGCTATGGAGAAAAATAAAATGGAATAAAAAGAAAGAAAAAACACTTGGGGTGGGAGAGGTGTACTATTTTATATAGGATGGTTAGAGAAGGCCTTATGAGAAGGTAACATAATCTTACTATGCATATAACCAGGAAAGGGGCATTTCAGCAGGAAAAAATGTCAAATAGAAAGGGCACAGCCAAAGCTGTGGCTGAAGTGCAGCGAACAAGGGGGAAGACTGAGAGAGGAGGTCAGAGGGGTCAGAAGGGCCTGATCATCTAGGACGCTATAGACTGGCATAGGTCACTTGGACTTTATTCTGAGTGAGCCATCGGAGAGTTTTAAGCTGAAGAGTGGTATGATCTGACTTAGTTTTTCTAAAGGATGGCTTTGGCTGCTGAGATGACTATAGTTGGACAACAATGGAAATCAGGAGACAGGTTCACCTCTTCGGAGGCTGTGACAATAACCCAGGCAAGAGAAGATGGCAGGGTGAACAAGGGTGGTGGCAGTTGGGGTGATGGAAACCTGATGAAGTCCTGGATATTTTCTGAAGGTTGAGCTGAAAAAATTTGCTGATAATTTGAATTTGGAGTGGGAGAAAAAAAAAAGAAAAGTGAAAATGACACCAAGGTTTTATGGACTGAGCAACCGGAAGAATGAAAGTGTCATTTTCTGAGATGAGGCAGGTTAGGGGAGAAGCTGATTTGGGACGGAAAATAAAAGTTTTGCTTTGGATATGTGCAGGTTACAATGATGCCTATTAGACATCCATTAGCCCTCAAACAAGAACAAACAATTTATCCGGCACGAAGACAGCATTTTTCTGCTATCCCCTTTCACCTTCCGGGAGAAATACAAAAAGTAAAATAGAGCTAATTCAAAGTTTTAACATGTCACCTTGTCTGCAGGTGGTAGCTCAACCATTAGTTGACTGGCCTACTAATTTCCTTTCATTGAATAATATATGCAAAGGGATACAAGCTCATTTTAACAATAGCGTATGCAGAACAGTAGTCTGCTGAAACTTGACCATCACAAACGTCTGCCTAAATCATGGAGAAAGCTTGCTATCAAAGTTGCAGATGGCACCCAGCTGGGAGGGATAGTTAATAACTCTGGATGACAAAATCTAGATTCAGAAGGCAGGCTAGAAAGATGGGATAGAATACACAAGATGAATTTTATCAGAGATACATTTTGGGTCCCACCCTTAGTTCCAAAATGAACTGTGCAAATACGGAATGGGAGAAGTCTTAGTTTTCTAGACATTCGTGTAAAACAAAGCCATAGGGGGTTAGTTGACTGTAAGCTCATTATGGAATAGCATGGTACATGACTTTCAACAAAACTAATGTAACATTAATCGAAATGTAGTGTCCTGAATAAGAGAGTTAATCATCTCAACCTATTGTGCACTGAACTGTCCACACACATCAGGATAATTGTGCTCATTTCCAGTGCTGTATTTGAAATCGCAGTGAGCATCAACAGGAAGGTGCTTGAAACTTTCATGGCTTTCAGGATGTGTCTCTAGCTATTGCTTTGGGGAGACAAGCAATGAGAGAACTGGGTGAATATTTCTCATGCAGGGTCATCATCTCCTGGTGGTTATTCCTCACTTTTGATTATTCCAAATTGAGAATGTGAGCTAAAGCTTATCATAAGACCAAAGAATTACTCATTTTGATCCATTCTGAATACCATCTAGCCCACTTTTCTTACGCAAAAGACACTAATCCCATTGACATTTAAACAGTTCTTTTGTAAAATGTTCAGGTGATCAGCCCCAAAGCCATAAAATAGAAAGGGAAGGAGCGGAGAGAAAAAGGGAAATAGAGCATAGGTTCATCTAAGCTTACCTGTTTGCTAGCACCACACAGAAGGATGTGGCCCCACACATCCCATGTGGGTGCTCTCACTTTCCTGCTTTCACCTCTCCACTCATCTTCTTTCTCACAGTCCTTGCTGTTTAACTCCTCCCTGACCTGTTGTTTCTGTCCTGCATGCCTATCCTAGAAAAAAGAGTCAGTCCCCACTTTATTCTTGGCTCTCAAATTCTGCTGCCTCAGAAATTCTTCTCTGCTCAGTTTCTGCTGTCTCCACAATGTGGGGAGAAAGATAAATTCTGCGCTGCAAATTTGGTGGAAGAAGACTGGGAAGAGGTCTTGAAAATGAAATAGAAAGTCCCACAGTGGCAATTTCCTTCCAAAGACTACCCGTGTTGCTTTCAAATGCCTGTTACTCTTACTATTATAAAATTGGCCCTTTTTATGGCAGAGATAGCTAGCTTCTATATTGGAGACTTGATGATGGCAACTAGCTGTCCAATTAGGGACTATAATTTCTTGGCCTCTCTTGAAGCCAGGAAGGGCCATAGGACTAGAATTCCTGTCAACGGAGTGTGAGCAGGAGTGTGAGCAGGAGTGTGAGCAGGAGTGTGATGCACAACGGAGGTGTGCATCATTTTCAAATCATTTTCAAAAGAAATAGGTGTATCTCCCACAGTCTCTCTCTTCCCATCTACTAGCTAAACGCAGAAGATTTTGCAGTCCTAGATGAGAATAAAGAGGCAAGATTGAAGGGTTCTGAAGCCTAATTACCATCCGGAGGGCTTCTAGCATAAAACTGTTAGGTAAATGAGAAAACACATATTGTGCTAAAGCCAGATTGAGGGGCTTATTTGTTTCAGCAGATAGTGTTATCCTATTACATTATTTCTTTGGAAGAAATAACTCTGGAACCATATGCAAACTGTTTGCTTCTCTAATCTCTAGGTGATGGGTAAAAGTGAAGGAGGACACTTGGCTTATACTGGGTCATATATCTAATGAGGAAACATTGAAGAAAGCTGGAATTAAGAAGCCCTGCTCTGTATATGTGTGTGTGTGTTTGGGGAGACGGTGGTGGTCATTGACGTAGGGGGCAGCACTACTCAATAGTTAGAAGCTACAGGAAATCCAACTCACTTCAATGAATGGAAAACCTTTCTAAATCTATGTATGCTCCATGCATTGTCTGGTTGCCTGCTATGTCCCAGGAAAAAACCTGGTGATTGGCAAGCAAATTGGTGCTCCATAATGTTTCTTTCTAAAAATTAATAACAGATATGTTTATTATTACATATCCATCAGTGTGGCTTTTAAAACTACTTGAAACATGTATATCATCCTAGAGACACAATATCTCTTAAATTTTAAAAATAATTTTTAAAAGTCCTTTTTGTGTCTGCCAACAATGAAACCTTGCTGTGAGGGAGTGATTTTTCCATTAGTGAAAGTTTCATGCAGAGTCTCAATGAGCACCGGGTGGAAGGTTGGGCTAGATAACCTCCCAGCAGATCTCTTCCCGTTTTTATTATCCTACATCTCAAAAGCTTTCACAGACTTTTCCCATCCATTTTCTCTTTTCATCCTTATAACAAATCTGTGAAATTATCATCCCACTTTTAGAGGCTGAAAAATAGATTTGATAAAATGAGGCATCCAAGGTCACCTTGCTATTTAGTGATGATGCTGGAACTGTAACTTTAATCACTTGATTCCTGGAACAGAGTTCTCTGGTGATTCTCAATTCTGGAAAAAGAAAAGGATGATGGGAGGTTGACAGAGAGAAATAGTAGTCTTTATTGAATGCTTGCAATGCTAAGTACTTTATATACATCTTCTAAATAATCACAGCAACTCCGTGAATTACGATTAATCCATTTTATAGCAAGAATCAGATACTTAGAAGGGTAAGTTTACATAGCTCAAAGGTTGTAGACCTTGGGTTGGAGCCCATCTGTCTCACCCAAACCTTATACTCTTCTGCTCTATAACTACTAGCTTCCTGCCAGGTGCAGAAGAAAGCAATGGGGGTTAGGGTAGTTTATGAAAGACTTAACCAGGGAGATGGGACTCAAGCTGGCTGGTGGAATTATAGGATCCACTGGAGTGTCCTATCAGAAAACTGGCCACAACATATTTCTAAGGAGCAAGAGTTCACATATATTTTCTTGTGTTTTTGCCATTGCTGATAATCTCCAAGGAATCTAGAAAGGGAGCAAGGTTGGGGGAGAATGGAAAATTTATCTACCCGTGGCTTTCTGGGATTCACAGGTCATCCTCCTGGGCATAAGAACTCTGTAGGGGAAAATAAATCATGGTTGGGCTGAGAACTTGATGCTTACCAAAAAAAAAAAAATCTCACCAGAGACAGCCAGGGCTGTCATTGATGGTTTGGGGAAGAATCATCTGAACTTTGAGGACTGCAGAGTAGACCCTTAAAGTGGCAGAATTGGACTATCTCCTGGACATTAGGCCTTAGAAAAAATTCCAAACAGTTACAATTTCCACTGCTCCATCCCTATAGTCATGGTTACCACTGTCCCTAAGCTCTGCTATTCTTTCTCCCATATAATTCGTATTTTCTCTGTCTGCAGTGCTGTCCACTTTTCCCCAATGATTTAATCTCACATCAGTTCCTTCACTGGGAGCTTTAATCTTGAACATTCTATTAATAAAGAAAAACAATTGTATTGAGTAGAGAGGACCTGTCTTCAGTGGAAACCCCTGTTTCTGCCCCCTCCTTCCCTAGACCAGCCTGCTGCTGCTCTAACTTATTTTCCTCTCGGTCAGATTCAGGGCTCTTCTCTCAAACATTGTGTCCCATCCATTCTGGTTAAACGACACTAACTACATTGTAAGTAATAGCTCGCCCGCAGCAATGTCGCTAACGGGTCTGTCTGTGCCTGGGTTATGAATGGGCTCGTCCTCAGCTGCAGTCACATGGCTCTGGGCTGGGAGCTCATCCCATCTTGCAAGGTCAGACCTCATCGGTTTTTGGACGATGGGGAAATCTCCTAGGAAAACCTAGGATGCAGCCGAATGGGCTGCTCCATAGATAATCTCTCTTCTAGAAGGTGGTGCCTTTTCCTTCTCCCAGCCCAGAGTCACCAGTGCATTCAAAAGGCCAAGTCTTTAGACACCTGGATCGAACACTCAGGATAAACCCCAATTGCTACCTGCTGCCCTTAGATAGTGTATGCAAGGGAAATACTTAAAGGGTATCTTTACTTAAGAACATGTGTGAAAACAGCCTTATTTTTCATAGTCATCTAGCCTAGCAAAGCATCAGACATCGAGTCGCCAGTCAGGAAGTATTTGTTGACTATTAACACTAACAATAGTTTTATTTTATTGCATGACAGAGACTATGCTAAGTACTTCACACATAATAGATAATTTTATTTTACTTAATGCTCCTAGTAAGCCTATGTATTAGGTATTGTTATTTTACTACTAGAGTTCAGGAAGCTAAGGCTCCTGCAGTTTCCTCATCCTAAAGCCACACCACTTCTGAGAGGGGGAGCCAGCATTACAGACTGCCTCACTCCAAAACTCAGTCCTCTTAGGCACCCTATTATACTATTTCCTTAAAGGAAAAAAAATTGTTCTTACCATCAGCTGTGTTTTAAAATCACTGGCATTTTCACATCTGCTCTTAAAAGTCTGATCCAAATGTTCCATACATAAATACATGTGATTGTGTGTGTGCCTGCGTGCAAATATATGCACATCCAAGTTCATACTTAGGGAGAGGGGAATGATTCTGAAATGGGTTGGGGGACAAAACACCCATTTTCCCTCCACAGCTCTGCTTTATGAAACCCTGCCCAGCCACATACCATGTGGCAGATGGTGACTCATGAGCCCCTAGACCCCCAGTCCCCAGTCCTCAGCCCTACTACTCCCCACTTCATTCTCAGTCATTCAGTATAAGATCCTTTAGATTGTCTTGTTTCAAACTGAACTTTCACCTTGTAGATTTAACAGTGGAACTGGACTTCCCCCCCGTTTTTTGACCCTTGTCATTCTCCAAGGACTCCTTCGTTGAGGTTTTTTCCCCCTACCAGGTTCAGGCACAGCCCTTGCACAGCTTCATACTGGCACGTAGGATCCCTGTATTCTTTCATTTATGAATCATTTGTCTAGCAGATATTAACTGAGCAACTACTATGTGTCTCTGCTCAACCCTAGAACACACTGGTGAACATAACCAATATAGAACTAGCACTCAGATTGCTCACTATCTACTACGGGGTATGGGGAGCAGATAAGTAAATAAGCAAACCTTACAGGTAGCAGGGGAAAAATAACTTACGTTAACGCTTAGGCAGAACGTCTGAAATTGGAGAGCTCCCTTCTCTTTAGCAACATACCTTGATGGGCATATGATGAAAAGATAAGGCTCAGGGCCTGGCCTGCCAGGAGGAGAGTGAGTCAAGATATTGCTTTTCATTGTAAAGAGGAAATGTGAGTTCACCTGAGTAGACCTACTGGGAGGAGTCAAGAGGCAGTCATGGATATAAATAGAGAATGCCACGAGAATTGGGGAAAATGAAAGAATCCATTATCCAGAAGAGGCAAAAGTTAGAGAAGTTGATGGTGATGGGAACATCCAAAGGACTTTTAAGACCAAGCTAGTTTTTGTTTTAAGTTCTTACCTGTGTGCTACCCCTCTGCCTTGCCTTATATCACTTAAGTAAAATATATTATACAAAATAGCTGTCGTTAGTGGTTTTGTGGAAATTGTTGAATAGGGCAACATAGATAAATTTCAGCTTCTTTATACCCCTTTCGATTGGGAACAGAGTGACAGGAGAATATGACACTGAGGGAGGGAGCAACCCTGGAGTTCCAGGCAGTGGTCAATAACAAATGGAGCAGTAGCACTGAGCAGAGCTGAGGGGAATAGAGAAGTAGCTTCAGATGTTCATGTCAGGACAGCCCCCCAAACACACACACACGCGTCCATTTCTGCCCAGATAGACTAGACCCGAAGTGGTTCACTCCTGACTGCACAGAAGAATCATCTGTGTGCCTTAAGACCTATGGATGTCCAACCCCAGGATTTCATTGTCCAGTTAAGACGCAGCCATCAGTATTTTTTGAGAACATGACCCCTTGGAGGGATATTCGACCTCAGTATAATGTGGTTAAGTGTCCAAGAGGCATAAATAAAAGAACTAAAGAACAGAGATGAGGTAATGGTAGATGGGAGTGACAGCTAAACTGAAAGCCTGGGGATTGAGTAGAAGTTAGCCAAGCAATGGAAAGGAGAGATGGGACAATGTCCTGAGAAGAGGAAAAGCAGAAATCAAAGCAAGAGTTCAAACTGTACAAGGAGCTCAGTAAGGCTAGAACTTGGCAGTGTTGGGGGAAGGGGTAGGGTGGGTGGGGACGTTTGTACCAATGGCAATATGTGAAACCAAAGAGATAAGAGAAGTCCAGATCATGCAGAGTCCTGTGTGCAATAAATGACAAACTGGATTCATCCCAACACCATCGAGCTCTGGAAGGCAACATGTCTTCCCTCCACCATTTCAATCTCTGCATTAGTTAACTATTACTGCATAGCAAACTACAAACTACCCTAAAACTCAGTGGCTTAAAGCAGTGGACACATATTATTGCTCACAAGCCTATAAGCCTTTTGGGTGGTTCCATTTAATTGTGCCAGGCATGGCTGATCTTGACTGGGCTCAAGTGTATGATTGTGGTCTGCTGGTGGATTGGCTGGGGGCTGGCTGCTCTAAAATGCCTCAATCATGTACCTGATCATTAGCTATTGGCTGTGGCGACAGAGTGACTGGGCCATGCATCTCTTATCACCCACTAGGCTAACTCAGCCTTTCACATGGCAATGGCTTCTCCAAGACATAGAAGTACACAGAAATTCTCGGATTCCTGGTTTCTTGGTTCTTAGCTGACACACTATCACTTCTGTTGCATTTTATTAGCCAAAGCAAGTTAAAAACACATCAGTCCAGGCCGGGCGCGGTGGCTCAAGCCTGTAATCCCAGCACTTTGGGAGGCCGAGACGGGCGGATCACGAGGTCAGGAGATCGAGACCATCCTGGCTAACACAGTGAAACCCCGTCTCTACTAAAAAATACAAAAAACTAGCCGGGAGAGGTGGCGGGCGCCTGTAGTCCCAGCTACTTGAGAGGCTGAGGCAGGAGAATGGCGTAAACCCGGGAGGCGGAGCTTGCAGTGAGCTGAGATCCGGCCACTGCACTCCAGCCTGGGCGACAGAGCGAGACTCCATCTCAAAAACAACAACAACAACAACAACAACAACAACAACAAAAAAAAAAAAAAAACAAAAAAAACACATCAGTCCAGATTTAAGGGATAGAAAAGCAAACTCTTCCTCATGCTAGGAGGGTCAGCAAAGTCACAAAGCAAGGTGCATGGATACAGGGAGGGAAAAAATAATTGCAGCACATATTTGCAGTTGATCTGCCATACCCCCATAACCCTCACTGTCTCCATAGATTTCCCATGGTTTGGAAGTGGGAGGGGGCTCAGGGACATGCTATCTTTCAGGAGAACACTAATTCAGGCCACAACTCATACTGACCAACCAGCCACAGGCAAGAGCCAAGCTGCCAGTCCTAATTGCTCTGTCCAGTCTTCACTTGCCATCGATTTCCTATTTCCCATCCTCTGAGTCTCCAATGTTGTTTTCCTTAACACCACAAACTGTTGGTTGCTTTGTGCGTCCCTCAGGCCTTTCTTTTACATCAGTGCACAAAGAAGCTGCAGCACTCCCCCAGGCAGCCAAGGTGTCAGGGCAAGGCCACTGATCACAGGCCCTGCTGGTGACAGGAGATAGGGATTTCCAAAGAAAAGCTGGGCCCTTGCTCACCAGTCCTTCTGAAAGATAGAATGCTGCCTCCTAGACCTCCCAGGCCTCTTCCTATGGATACAGGACTGTGTGATACAGCTTGTCAGAACCTGGCCAATGGGCCTCCCAGGCTCGCAGTGGCTACCACACTCTCAAAGCAGACACGGATGGCAAGTATGGCCAGACTCCATTTAGATACCGTGTCCAGTCTGGACTCTGCATTTGAAGAATAATGGAAAGATAAGAAAGGGATAATAGAAAAGAGAAATGGTGCCTTGCAGGATAGACCAAAGGGAAGATCCTCATTGGAAAGAGAGAGGAGAGAGACAGAGAGAGAGGAGAGAGAGAGAGAGAGAAAGAGAGAGAGACAGAGAAGAGACTAGGAATGATTTTAGTCATTGGTTTCATTTTTTAGAAGAACTAGTACTGGTAGGAACATGACTTCCTGTCTATCTTTTCTGAGGGAAGAGTGTGAAATACACACTTTAAAATTCAGCATGAAGCAATCAGGTTAGATGGAGTGGAGAAGTTTCTGTTTGCAAGAGATGTAGTAAACAGAACATGAGACAAGAGTTAGACACTGTCTCTGCCCTCAAGAAGTTTCCAATGTTGTTAGAGATTCCAGAGTAATGCACATAAGCTAATAAAGAATATAGACTCATGCAACATCACTGTACACACACAAGTGATCTGGCAGTGACTCTAATTGCAATAAAATTTTAAAGAAGGAAAAATATCTAGGTAAATCTTTGTAGAAGCAGTAGGACTTGAGCTAAGAGGGATTTGCACAAACAGAAGCAAGAAAATTACAATCCAGGTAAAGGAGCTGTGCAAACAAAGGCAGTAAGGTGACCAACTCATCCCAATTTGCTGGGGCATCTTCTTAGTCCTGGGAAAACTGGCACGATTAGTCATCCAAAAGTGAGCCACAAATCAGCATCATTTGTGGGAACAAGTTTTGACAAGATAGTAGGATTTAGTTCAAGGGCTACCTTGAGAGTGGAGGTGGGGACAAGATGGCCTCTAAAGGCTCCTCCCAATCTGCTAATGGTATCATGTCTGTCTGCAGAATATTTTTAAACTTCCTTGATTTTGATCATAAATACCTCACTGAGCACACATTGGTCAGAAAAGTTTATATTTTGGTTCTGTCAGGTGACTCAGAAGACAGTACTTTTCCTCAAGAGCTTGTAGGAAGACTGTTCTTAATACAACACAGTCATTTCACTTGAGAACACTTACCTTACTGCACCTTACACCTGGTACGACCTCAGTGAGTGCTTCCTGGATAGATGAATTATGGATGGATGGATGGATGGATGGATGGATGGATGGATGGATGAATGGGTGGATGGATGGATAAGTGAATGGGTGGATGAATGGATGGATGGAAGAATGGATGGACAGATGGATGGATAGATGGATGAATATATGAATAGATGGATAGATGGAGAGTTGTATGAATGGAAGGAAGGAGAGAAATATGAAATAATAAATAGGCAAGTGGAACAGTGGCCTGGTGAGTGAAGTGATGGATAGATGAATGGATAAATTGAGGAACTGTAGATGAATCATGGTGGTTAAAGTAATAAAGCTCTAAAGGAGAAATCATATAAGTAGAAAGAAATTACAAATAAAACACAGTTGCATTTTCAATAATTTTGTTAGTCTGACATTCTAACATTGTCTTCCTACAGACAGATTATATAATCACACCACATCTCCCCACTACACACTCCATGGTTACCAACGCTTCCTTACCCAAAACTCTACTCTCTTCCCTTCTCTTTCTCTTTCAATTTTTTTTAGATTAAACTTTAGCTTTAATTCAATCAGACCCACTAATGCTATGTGACTGTAAGCATGTCACATCAGCCCCTAGAGCCTTAGTAACTCTGTCCCGACAAATGAGGGAGTTGATTCAGATAATGCATGGAGAACCTAATGCTTGGATCATCATCCTTATTATTTTTAAAACATGAAGAAATATGGCAGATAGCACAAGAATGATATTTTAAGAATATTCAAAATTTCCAGATTGAGAGCCAATAAAATAATCTGATACTTTCTATATACATGATGAAATGTCTCCTTTTCTTGTCATGTGAGAGAGAGATAGGGGGTTAGAAAGAAGTATGGGGAGAGGCTTTCCTCGTGGTGCTGGCTACAGGACCTCTGCCCCTAGTCTCCCTGAGCTGGAAAGAGGATGTGTTTTAGTCTTTGCTTCCACTCTGGCTCCATGTGGCTGGTGTGAAGTTGTACATTTTGCAGCTGAAGGCAGTGGGCTCCCCAGGATAATAGCAGCTGTTCAAGTGCATATTAGCACTCGAGATGCTTGATAAGAGGAATTAGAGTACCGCCCGGTTTCTTTATTTTTTATTTTTTGCCTGGCTGAATCAATAATTAAGTGCATTCTAATAGTGCAGTTTTGCTCGAGATTCTCATTTGGCTCAGGCATTAGGTCTAAATGAAATATTTAGTTGACAGGATACAGTTATGAAGCAAAACCACATTTCTGTCTGTATACTTTAATTTTTCTAATGATGAGAAACCACAGTCTGTCTTCCAACCCTGGCTGCTGCAGCTTTCCTGTCATTCCTTCTTCTAGAGAGAAGATAACAATCTCTCTTCCTTCTGCAAGAAAAATGAGAATGTCAGATCCTGGTGACCACCATCAGATGGGGCCTGGAGCAATGAGAAAAATCCTACTTTCACCAATTTCACCCTAATGCAAACAGACTCATCAGAAAGGCATGCCGAGACCTTTGCCTTAGGCACTGAGAAAAGAAAAGAAGCTGGGACTGTGTAAGATCAATACTGGGGGCACTGAGTGACAATATGGAAGGACCTAGCATCTCAGCCCATGGAGAGATGTGTAATGTATACAATGTGTAATGCATACAGTGACATCACGCCACGAGGTAGGGCATCAGTCAGGGAGTCTAGGCCACAGTGATGCTCCAATTGAAAAAATGAGTAGCTCATGACCCAGGGGACAAGTCTGTTCAGCACATGGCGAGCCTATGCCAGGGACTCAGAGACAGCTAAGCACAAAAGAAGGCATAGGAGATGAAGTCCCAGCTAGGCAGGCTACAGCTCAGGGTAAGCCTGCAATCTCATCTTCGCCACTGCCTTAATGTATGACACCGGGAAAGCCCCTCTACCTTGTCAGACCTCATTCCCTCAACTACTGATAAAGCACCATGACCTCAGAGCTACCATCCAGCATTGGCTCCTTAGGATTCTGGTTCCAGCAGGCAGGAACATTGAAAGGTCACCTCAAGCATGTTTCTGCCTCAAGACAATCTTCCTTTCATTCACGGGCATCACCTGACCTACAACCCTTCCACTCTACACATTCCTGTTGCACCTTAGGAAGCAATTCCACAGCCTTCTCTATTCCCTTTATTTCACATTCAAACAGGACCCACTCTAACATGTTTTCTCATATCCAACCTAAGCCCACTTACAGATGCCCAGCTCTTTCTTGAGAGAATATGTGTCTCTATGCCTCTAGTGGTCCTCTTAGTGTGCAGCACTATGCCATTGCCCCTCCAACTCATCACTGACTAGAGGAGGAGAAGAGCTCCAGAGAATATCAGCTTTGAGCCAAGTGAGCCTTCCGCAAGTGTTCCTGGGTTGCAAGGCAAGGTGGGATCAACATGAGTGCCTGGCCACCGAATAATAGAGACCGGAGTCACCCATGTTAGGCACATAATGGCTGCAGATCGCTAATTATTTGCACAGCTTGCTTTCCTGAGTGCCTCTATTTTAGATAAATATTTTGTATACATTTACTCTAGAAATTAGAAAAGGAGGGAGGGGTACAAAGGAAAAAAGGGCAAGCAACGTTGATCTTGAATCCAGGCTGGCTGGTTCGCTCTTGTAGTGTTTGAAAAGTCAATCCATTCATCTCCAGCAAAGTGGGCAATGCAGAAAAGTGATATTTGTCTAATATTTGCTCAGCTTATTGTGTCTCGCTGTGTATTCCCAGGTGCACTGGCTTTTGGAGAAAGTTAATCACTATGTCTTAAGACCTCCCTGGCTGTGCCATTTCTGAGCAAAAGGTGTAGAGATTTTTAAAATATCTATCTTCTTTTCTTTCTTTCTTTTTGGTTGTAGCTGGGCACAGGTACTGAGAGATAAGGGTAGGGGCAGAAATACAGAGGAGGGCAGAATTCTGGCCATGGAAGTTCTCTCCTGAGCATCTCTGTGGATCAGAGGCAAAGAGGTGCCCTATGGGAAGAGGGATCAGGAGCACAGCCTACGGAAGGAAAGGTCCTTAGGGTTGAATAGTTGCCACACTGGGAGTCATGGGAAAAATCCTCTGTGATATTTAGCACTTGCGATTTCTTTTTTAACCAACTATGTTGCATTTTGATCCCTGCAGTAACCCTGTAAAGTGAATAAGGCTGTTGGTATTATGCCCAGCTCACAGACCAACTGAAACCCAAGAAGATGAAGTGCATTGCTGGGGGTGGCATAGTGAATGATTCCCGACTAGTAAGAAAAACTAGAAATTAATCACTTCAAAGTAGCCAAATGCTTTTTAAAACATACTATACGAAGAGGACAAAAAGAAAACGAATATGTCATTCTCTCTCACACCCACTCTGCAAGGGGATTGTCTCCTTGGTACTCCACAAGTGTCATCCCTACCCCACAAAACCTACTGTATGCCAGCATTTGCTTGTGATCTAAAGAGAGCATAGACCCCACTCCTCATGATTCCTCCCAGTGGAGGAGTGTTACTTAGCAGAACATACCTGGCTCCTCTCCATTCTCACCCACTCTTCCCCAGAGAGGATTAGCTGCTTATCCACTTGATTTTAGAGGAGTAACTAGCTCTGTGGAGCTCAGCTCCTCTTACTTCCTTCCTATTTTCAATGAGTTTGCCAGCTCAGGGAAGCTGGGTGCAGAGGTCCTATGGCCAGCACCAAGAGGTAAGCCTTCCCCCATACTTCTTTCTAACCTATCTCTCTAACACATGAGAAGAAAAGGAGCCATGTCATCAGATGTATAAAAAATACAGGTTATTTCGTTGGTTCCCAAACTGGAAATGTTGGATAGTCCCAAAATATCATTCTTGTGCTATATAACCATCTGATATTTTGTCACATTTTTAAAATAATGAGGACAACGATCAAAGCATTAACAGGGTCTCCAAGCATTACCTGAATCAACCCTCTCATTTATCCAGACAAAGTTACTAGGACTATAGGGGCTGATGTGACATGCCAGGGTCACATAGCATTAGTAGGTCTGATTGAATGAAAACTCAAGTTTCATCTAAAGAATTGAAGGAGGGAGAGGGAAGAGAGTAGAGGAGTTTGGGGTAAGGAAGTGTTGGTAACCATGGAGTGTGTCATGGGGACAGGTGGTGCGATTATATAATCTGTCTGTAGGAAGACAATGTTACAATGTCAGACTCAAAAAAATCATCGAAAATGAAACTATACTTTATATGTAATTTTTCCATTCATCTTATGATTTCCTCTTTATAGCTTTATTATTTTAATCACTATGATTCATTTATAATTCTTAATTTGTCCATTCACATATCCATCATTCTACTCACCAAGTCATTGCTTCACTTGTCTATTTATTGTTTCATCTTTCTTTCTTTCTTCCCATTCATCCATTTGTTCATCTGTCCATCCATCCATCTGTCCATCCATCCATCTATTCATCCATCCATTCATCCATCCATCTATTCATCCATCCATTTATCCATCCATCCATCCGTTTATTCATCCATCCACCCATATAGACATAAAAATAGACACTCATCCATCTATCCATCCATCTATCCATCCATCCATCCATCTATTCATCCATCCATTCATCCATTCACCCATCCATCCATGTATCTATTCATCCATTTATCCATCCATCCATCCATCCATCTAAAAAGCACCCACTGAGGTTCTACCATGTGCGAAATGCTAATCTGGGTGCCATAGAACTTTAGAAGGTAAGTGTTCTCAGGTGTTAAGAACAGTCTCCCCACAACTCCCAAGAAAAGGCACTGTCTTCTGAATCATCTGGCAGAACACAAAATATGAATTGTTCTGACCAGTGAGTGCTCTGTTCTGCTTTCAACCCTCATAAAAGCTTAGTGGGGAAAGTCTCTGCCTTGGGAGCTGACAGGGAAGAGTTGATGCCTGACACCTACGATCAAACCTCTCTGATTCAAGCAATATCTGAAGGCCCATTGTTATCACATATTTACTGAAGTCATATCCTCAAACTAACCCTTATCAATAATCAAGATGATAGGTTTGACCTTTGTCTTCTGTCTCCTGGAAGGAAGAGAGTGAGGTTGGAAGAGAGGGAAACATTTTGTGGGCTCTAGAACCTCACCTCTATTCTGATATGCCTAATTTGATCAACAGGAAGGCACTGTCTCCTAATCTTTCTCTTCTTTTCTCCTCTTTCCCAGGGAACAAGAGCCAGTCTTCTGGGGATCCTGTCTCTTTCCTTCCACTGTCCATGACCAGCAGCTGAGAAGAGGCCCATTCATCAGCAGCTCTGCCAGTCCAAGTTGTTATTGCTTATGTTTCCTCTGACACTACATTTTCTCTGACTTGAAATATATGTCATGATTTAATCCACCTGGATGAATGTTCTGATGTACAACCATCTCCTCAATTCCACTGCCACTTTATGAAAATGCTCCACTAAGTCTGATAACAGGACAGCTTTACGTTTTGAATGCTTATGGCTTTATCAGATAAAATCCCAGTATAAAGAATTACTGGGAGTTTAGGCCAGTTCCAGATTAGGAGAGAAAAGAACCCTATATTGAAGCCATGTGAGTTCTGTTTTATATATAATCACAGAAAGCTTCTTGAAGATGGAAAGCTTGTGCGTTATAGTTACTCATGTGCCACGAAGGTGAAAATATGATGCTCTCAAATGAACCTGAGTTCTCAGCTCCCTCCCACTCTGCATCTTCCAGCAAAGCTAGGCTGAGCCTGCTTTTCTTGGGGCACAACTGAGCAGAAACAACATGGCTTTGGAGTCATCTGGACGTGGGTTCAAACTCTGGCTTTGCTATTACACTATGCATGATGTTGGGAAGATTACTTAAGCTTCCTGGAGCCTCAGTTTTCTCATTAAAATAGAAAAAACCTTGCAGCTCTCATGTACTATTATTTCACTGATTCAATAAAACACAGTAACTTACTTCATATGTTTGTCCTTTCCCTTCCATTTCCCATCAGATAATTTTTCATTCTTTTGTTTTCAATTTTTGGGAGATTTACTTCCCTTTGTCTTACAAATCTTCCATTGATTTTTTAAAAAAATACTGGCCACTACAGCTTTAATTTCAAAGAACTCTTTCTTATTTTCTCATTGTTCCTCAAAAATGATAATAATGATAACATCCCGTTTTTGTTTCTTTCCACGTATTTTATGGGGATTTATTTCTTCTCATGTTTTTCTTCTGTTTCCTGGGTTGCTTTCTTTTCCTCTCATTTTTTTTCCCTGACAGTTTGGGCATTGCTTTTCGGGTTTCTCTAAGTGTCTGGTGATCTTGGGTGGCCCTTCAGCATGAGGCATAAAAACCTTATGGGAAATTCCCTGTAAGGGATTATCAACTGTTGGGACCCAATAGCCTATAGAGCAGGGCCCAGCCATGTCCTTGGGGATCCCCAATGTCCATGCCTTGAAGCCTTTTTTCTGTGATCCTCTTCTCCATAGAACAACCTCAGCCTCCTGCCTGTGGCAATATGAGCAGGCTGGCAGAGTTGCAAGAATGCAGAAGAGCAGTAGCAAGAGAGGAGTTCAGAATATAGCAGTCACCTGATACCTTATTTCCCAGTGCATCTCCATAATCTGCCACTGCCAACCTCTCTGATCACTTTGCCCTAGTTCAAGCCCCCCAGCCTTTCTTCTCTACCTCACATTATCGGCTGCCTGCCAAAGGATGCTATACCTGCCATTCCTTCTGATTAGAACGCTCTTCAGGAGCCTGGCACCTCATCCTGCAGTACTTGCCTCAGGCCACCTCCTAGAAAGCCTTGTTTGTCATTCTCTGTGCCTTTGGCCTGTTTTGGGGTATCATGACCATGGAGAACTCATCATCTTCTCTGATGATATTATGTATTAATCTATGGGTCCATTTTCTGATTTCTTCCACTAGAGTTAAAGCCCCTGGAAGGCAGGGAACTTGTCTGTCTTATTGATCGCAGATGCAGCAGCATCTGAAACAATGTCTGGTGCATATTTATCATCTGAGTGAAGGACTAAAAGAATGATTAGTAGAAGACAATACTGAAAAGGCAAGTTGGGGCCCAGACTGAGTGGACTTGGGTGCCAAAATGGGGACTCTGAATTGTATGCCATAAGCAATGGGGAACCATCAAAGGGTTTTGAGAGGAGGGGTGAGGTCATCAGAGCTGACCCTCAGGAGGGGTAATCTGACAGGTCTGTGAGTTTGGAGTGGAGTTGGAAAACGGAATGGAGGCCAGGAGTCCAGTGAGGTCCAGCAGTGCTCAGGTGAGAGATGTAGAGGGCCATCAGGCAGGGAACAACCATGGGAATGACAGCATTGAGAGGTGGGTAGAAAGAAGTTGCAATCTGCCTTGCAATCAGTGCATTCTGGCTGCTCCCCGTGATGGCCCTGGCCTCCCTTGCCTCTTTCCTGCTCCTAACACCTTGTGCATGGCTTCACTCCCTAAGAACCAGGTATGGGGCCATGGGTGGCGGTTTTGGTTCATGTTTTCTTCCCTGGCTGCTGCCTCCGCCCAATTTCTGGTCAAGGAGGACCCACAGCTGTCAGTTTAGTGGCTGCTTCTTTCTTCCCTGGTTGATTTTAAACTTGGGGTTTGCAAGCCCTGGCCCCAACAGTTGTTTTGAATTCCCCAAGGCAAATTTAGAACCAATCGCTGAGTTCAGGCAGACAGAGGGAGGGGAGACACTGCGCAGGTTTTGCCTTCATTAATAAGTTTCCCTGACAGCAGAAGGAAGTCTTTCCAGTCAATTCTTTGTAGTCAATTCCTGATCATCGTCCTCTCGTTGTTAATATTGTTGTTAAACTCCCGAAGCCTCGCTGAGTGAAAGCTAATTATAATAATTAACAGAGAACTCCTGAACTTGTCAAACTGGTAATTATAAACCACGGGGACTTTTATCATTAATAGATGCCGTGGAAAGTGGAGGCACAGGGGTGCTGGCAGGGAGAGGCATGCAGGAGATGTTCCGGTCCTGAGCCAAATCTGCATGCCACCAGGATGCGAGGACATGGCTTCCCTTGGCTCTGTGCCCAACATTCGCTGCCTCTGCTTTCCTGCAAACCAGCCCCGAATCTCTCCACACACCCACGTTCTTACCACCACCTCGGCGAGGCCACCTTCCCCAGGCACACACACACTCTCTCTTACACACTCAAGCACTTAAATAGGATCAGTTTCACCATAGGGAGACTTAAATTTGTTCGTTCATGCATGCAATTGCAAATAAAGCTTAATACCTGTCTTCAAAGAATGTATAATCTGATGAATGAGGGGGAAATAATTTTAAGAGTTCTTTACAACACAATAGAGTTTTATAATTGCTCCAGTGAAGGCATCTATTAGGTGCAATATGAGAACAGGCATAAGGTATCTAGACCTGAAGAATAACCCTGATATCAAAACAATCTAGAAAATGAAATTCTACTTTTAAAGTAGAATTTAAAAAAAAAAAAAAACATTTTGTAGTCTCTAAATGCCTTTAAGGACTGGATGAAAGTCACAGCCTTTCACTTGAGAAACGAGCTCCTTCATGCTGACATGCAAAATTGTTCCTGGAATTTCAACAGTCCACAGAGACCCCAAATTTTCATTCTACCTCTGTGGGAGATCTGTAGACCTCTATGCTAAAAGCTCTCCATTGTGTAAAGTACTGAGCACTTTGCCTGGCACATAGGAGGTGCTCAACAAAATTCAGCTTTTATTAATATTATGAATACTTTATATTCTTGTTTGGAGGACTATATAAGAAGAGGTATTTGGAAGCATTTGGTTAGCTCCAGAGCAAGATACAGGTGGGTTATTGTTATCAACAAACACTGATTAAGCCTAGTCACTGTCTTGTTTGTGTACAGGAAGGACACACACGAGCTGCCGTCCCCATTGTGGCTTCCTCTCCCACATCAGCACTGAAGAGAAATCCTCAGATAGCTCCTCTAAGGAATGATTCCACCTCTCCTCTCCAAGGCTGGCCTAGGGTGTCTTATGCTGCAGGTACTTCAGCGCTTTCCAGTGGAAGCCTTAAGAATAGCCTGGCTCCCCCTGACCCCGAGACTGTTGGTAGAGTTAATTCTGCTCTGATCCTGGGTGTTATCCCTCTCTCAGGCCGCTGAAGTGCTCATTAACAGAAACAACTGCATAAAGGTTGCTTGAAGAGGCTCTAGTACCTCCACCCCCACCACCCCCCTACAGACCACCCCAACTAAACCTGCAATCTGAACAAAAACCACTCCTCTGCTATGCAAACACATTTTCAAGACGAGGTTCCCCTAGGACCCTTTTCCAACCAAACTATCCCTCCCAAGTCCCTCCTAAATACAAATCTGGGAGCTGCCAAGAAAAACAAGTCTCTGTTGTCAGTTTAAATTGCATCCCTAGCTCAGGCCTCAGAGAATGAAGGGGACCTGGGGGCCATCCGAGGGACCCATGGTGGTCTGGCAGGAGGGGCAGCCGCTGACTGGCAGCCCGCTCCCTGTCCAGCTGTGCATGCTTTGAAATTTGCGGGCTTTTGCTGGCAGGGTGAGAAGGGCCAAATTCGTTCAAGAGTAAGGGCAAGGCGTGGGCCTGCTTCAAAGTCCCAGGCCAATTTTTATTTTTAGCCCAAGTTCAAAAATTGTCAGAAAAACTTCAGAGGCCTCTAGTCCAACAGCAGCTTTGGGTTTTGGCTGGAACAAGAAAGGGACAGACCACAGGCCACAGAGAAACTCTGAAAGGGGACTCAGAGGCCGGTCACCAGGACACCCTGGAGCCTCCCTGGGAGAAGAGCAGTGGCCTCTGTGGAGTGTTCAGGGGAAGTGGAAGATCAGTACCCCCAAACTTCCCCCACTTCCCGACTAGTACTGTGTCTCCTTTGCATGAAGGGAGAGGGTCAGGTCAGGCTTTATCTGGGTTGCTTCTTGCCAGAACCACAAAAGACCAATTTCCTCAGCGAGAGCTTTTGTTTTCAGAAGGGGCCGCAGCTCATCCCAGGAGAAGCCATTGTTTCTGCAGAGGATTTTTAGATCAGCTGCTGGCTTCTGGCGCCCTTCTCCTGTGAGTTCTCCCGTTCTTTTTGTGCTGCCCTGCTTTCGTGGACATAAACAACAAATGGTCCTATTCACCCTGGAGATAAGATTGTGCTTCTCCCAAAGTCACTGCTGTCTTCTCACTGCCTCTGGAACTGTTTGAATAATGAGGCTCCTAGAGAATTTGTGTTGTTTTATCCTTTTCTTCACTGAGACTGGAGATTCCCTAGGCAGCCCTGGTGAGCAGTGCCTACAGGGGGTTACCTGGGGGTGGCTAACACAGGGCAGCCGCCCAAGAGAGCTTTTTGTTCCCTACGTTAATCTGGGTGCCATGGAACTTTAAAAAATGTTTATATATGCTGGTTTCTCTTCCTTTTATTTTTTAATTTTTTTCCTGCCAAGACAAACAATAGCTCTTACGCAAAGAATTCCCCACTCTACAGAAATGGTGGAAACCTTCAGCCTGTGATTTCTTTCCACCTCCTAGAAGCTGCTATGGCTTCAGTAAGACTTGCAAAGGGAACGGAGAGGATGTCAGGCAGAGTTGGCAGCCAGCTTATTATGTCAAAATACTTCTCTTCTTTGGGATCTTGTCCACCCTCCATCCCCTGCTGGACTTAGAGCTGGAAGACCTGGATTTAAGTTACAGCTCTGCTGCTTACTAAGCCTGTGACCTTAGGCAAAGCACTTTAATCCTCAAACTTCATTTTCTTAGTCAGTTAGAGGTGGTGGATAATTCTGCCAACTTCATGTTTGTGATGAGACTTAAGTAACAATAATGGATGAAAAAGTGCTTTGTGAACTCAGAAGTAATATACAAATGTCAAGTACTGTGACCATTTTATTACTGCTATCCTAATGGTTGTTGTCATTATCATTATTACAATAATCTGTGGGTAGTTGGCTTCATGGTAAACAACCAAGTTTGTTTCCAGACTTAGATTTAAATCTTGGCCCTGCCATTTATTAGCTGTACGACCATAAGCAAACTACTACATGTCTTTGTGCCTTAATTTTCTCATTCACAAAAAATGGGAGCAATAAGGATACCACTTAATTCACAGGATTGTTAGGAAGTTTAAAAGATAAAGTAAAAGTAAAGTGCCCCGTGCATAGCAAGTTCTTAACTAACGTTAGTTTCCTTTACTTTTTACCTTTTATTAATCCCTTAGGCATCCCTTGAATGTTTATGAAACACCTATCATATGCCAGACCTTGTGCCAAGTGCTCAGGATGCAAGAGATAAAGATTTGAGAAATGCATTGTGTAACTAAGGTGACAAACAAAGAAACAACAGCAATTCACCTGGCTAAGTGGTTTGTACAACAACCAGGAGAGAGCAGATTAATTCTCTCTAGGAGCTCAGGATGGCACTTGAACTAGACTTTGAAAAATGTGCACAGGATTTTGCCATCAGAGAAACAAGGTGAGGACATGTTAAGCACAGAGGACTTTGAACCAAATCTCTGAAGCACAGAGGTCTATGATCTATCAGTGGCAGGAGGTGAGGCTAGAGAAAGCTGGGACCAGATTGGAAGAGGCCAGGCAGACTACCTGAAGGGGCTGGATCTTACATGAGAACATTGGGAAGCCCCTAAAATTCTGTAAGCAGGGAGGTGATATGGCTAGATGTGCTTTTCAGAAAGGCTTCCTGGGGCATAAAGAATGGACTGGCACTGGAGAGGGAGGAAGGAGTAGGGTAACAATGGAGGGGAATAATTCAGAAGACAGAAGAGGCCCAAATTAGGTAACTGGCTTGGGGAAGGAAAGGTTTGGACTTGGTGAAATGGAGTTGTAGGAAAAAAAGGAATAGGAGTTGGGTGTCTGGTTGAGGAAAGAAGGAGGGTGGTGATGTCATTAACCTGGAGAAGGAACACTCAGCACAAATGATTCCCAGCTGTGCCTACTCTCAAACACAGAAAAGCCAGAAATAGGCTTGGCCCTGTGGCCAGCAAGAGGGTCCCCTATGATCAGATGAGATTAAGGGGCTAATATCCTCAACTCACTTTAAGGTTGAAAGAAAAAAGGACCTCCCTTAAGTCCCCATTTCTTTATGTGTTTTGGAGGACCCTAAGAAAAATGGGGGTGAATGTAATTGTTTAGGACAATATAAACATAAAGACTGTATTATTTTATAACTACCTTACAATTATAACTACATTGCATAATGTGGTAGAATTATGAATGTTCTAGTGTTTAAAAATTAATGGAACCATAGGTGAATTTTATTTGTATATACTTTTCTATGTTTTTCAAATCTTCTATCATGAACATACGTAATTTTTATAATTAAAAAAGTTAACTCTAAAAAAAATGTGCAAAAGACTTGAGTAAACACAGAAGAAGATAACCAAGTAACCAATAAACAAAAAGATCCCTACCTTTATTAGACATCAGGAAAATGCTATGTAAAGTCACTACACAATGCTACTACACATGTAGCCAACTGAAAAAATGAAAAAGATGGAAAATATCAAGTGTTGGCATGAATGTAGAACAAATGGAACTCTCATACATTGCTTGTAAGGAGTGTAAATTTATAGAATTATTTTGTAAAACTTTTTGTTAGTATATTTTATGTACACTATAGCTGAACATATGCAAACACTATGACCAAGCAATTCCACTCCTAAGTTTATATCCAAAAGAAATGCATAGGTATGTTGACCAAGAAATAAGTACAAGAGTGTTCACAGTATAACTATTTGTAGTCATACCAATCTGGAAATTATTCTAATGCCCATCAATAGTTCACTAGATAAATAAATTATGATATATTAACACAATGCAATATGATGCAGCAATGAAAATTAGCATTCTACAGCTATATGCAATAGTAGGAATGCTTCTCAAAGACATAATTTTGAGGGAAAGAAGAAAGACATTTATAGGAAGACAAAGCCAATCTATGCCATTTGAAGTCTGGATGATGCTTACTCTTGTGGAATGTATAACTAGAAGGGAGTATGATGAAAGCTTTTGGAGTCCTAGTAATGTTTTGTTTCTTATGGGTGCTGATTATACAGGTACATTTCTGGGAATTCATTGAGCTGTATGATATAGTGTATTTATGTTATACTTCAATAAAAACTCAAAATATATAAATATTAATCTAAAAATCAACTAAAATAGAGCAGCAGAAATAAGAGACTGTTGATGATACCAGTAATACTTAGGGGAACTCCCCGGTTCCCTAGCCTGGTTTTAGTGTCTACAGGTGATGGTAGAAGGAGAGAGCTAGGTGCTAGGAATTGTAACACAGAGGTAAAAGACATCTACACCAGCATTTCTATATCCATAAAGCCCCAGGATCTGAAAAAAATATATATTTCTTCTTATTGAGTATAAGAACAAGTACCTAATATTAGGAATGAAAAAGGGGATGATACTACAGATCCTATAGAACTAAGAAGAACATGAAGCTATTATAAACAACTCCATACCAATACATTTGCAACTGTAGGTTTAATGGACATATTTCTCAAAGAAAAAAAAAATCCCACAACTTACCAAAACTAATACAGAAAGAAAGGGAAATCTGAATAGTCCTACATACAATGGAGAGAACAAATCTATAGTTTAAAACGCTCACACACACACACACATGCACACATACTTCAGGTTTAGATGGCATCTGTAGTGAAATCTACTACATTTAAGGAAGAGATAGCAAAAATTTTACAAAAAAATTTCCAAACACTTGAAAAAGAGGGAATTCGCCCCAGTTCATTTAAAGCATTAAGAAACCTTGATATCAAAACCTGACAAGAATATTACAAGAAAGAAAAAGTGTAAGTCAAAGTTACTCACAAACCTAGACAGAAAGTTTATAAGCATGATATCATCAAATAAAATTCAAGAATATGTAAAAAAGATACCATAAGTTTATCAAAAATATGCAAGGTTGATTTAATATTTTAAAAGAGTGTAATTCAGACTGGGCGCAGTGGCTCACTCCTCTAATCCCAGCACTTTGGGAAGCCGAGGTGAGTGGATCATGAGGTCAGGAGATCAAGACCATCCTGGCTAACACAGTGAAATCTTGTCTCTACTAAAAATACAAAAAATTAGCCGGGTGTGGTGGTAGGTGCCTGTAGTCCCAGCTACTCGGGAGGCTGAGGCAGGAGAATGGCATGAACCCGGGAGGTGGAGCTTGCAGTGAGCCGAGATGGTGCCACTGCACTCCAGTCTGGGTGATAGAGCAAGACTCTGTCTCAAAGAAAAAAGAAAAAAAAGGAGTGTAATTCAAAATATTAACAGAATAAAGAAGAAAACTAATATGATACTCTTGATCGAAGCATGGAAAGCAATTAATAAAACCCAACACCTACTCATGGTAAAAGCTCTAAGTGATATAGAAATGAAAATTATTTTATGAGAAAAGTTTGGGGAAAAAACAGCCAACAACAGTATTAATGAGAAATATTAAAGTTTTTCCTTTGAAGATGAAAACAAGACAAGGATGGACTTCTGTTAAAAAAAAAGGTACTGGAGTTTCTAGCCAGCACATCAGAGAACAAATAAAAATAAAAATTGTAAAGGGATAGTGAACACTGTCAATATTTACATATAATATTATTTTAAACAGAAAATCCAAAAGAATATATGATAATCATAATTTTTAAAATTATTTACAAAGGTTGTTGAAAACAAGGTCAATATATAAAAACCAAGTATAAGTTTGTATAATACTAACAAAGAGCTAGAAAATAGATTATTCTTTAGATATTATAACCAAGTCATAATAGCATCAGAAAATATAAAATAGTAATAAATCTGATAAAAGGTATGAAAGACTTCTACACATACATATACCCCCCAAAAACCCTATAAAACATTGTTAGAAAAATAAAAGGATCTAAATTCATAAACATTAAAAACTAAATACTGCCAAAACATCAATTATCCCCAAATTGAGCTATATATTCACTTTAATATCAATCAAAATGTCAATAATTTTTCTTTCTTCCTTTTTTCTTTTGAAATGGAAAATATTATTTTAAAATGTATATAAAAGCACAAATGGCCAAGAAGCTAAGACATTCCTTAGAGAAGAACAAAAAGGTAGAAGGATATACCACTAAACTATAATAATTAAGATAGTGTGACATTAGTACAATGACAGTTAAATAGACCAATGAGATGGAAAAGAGTTTAGAAAATACCACACATGTATGGACATTGGCTTCTGAGACTGTGGAACTGTGGGACTAGGACAATCTTTTCTATAAATAATATTGGAACACTCAGATACCCATATAGAAAAAATAAACTTGACCTTTATACCAGAGCATATACAAAAATTAATTTCAGTTGGTATTCATACCTGAAAGTGAAAGATAGCACTATAAAGCTTCTAGGTGATAATATAGGATATTATTTCTATAGACTTAGGAGAAAAACAAAAATTATTTAGAAGCACATAAAAGTACTAATCATGAAAGAAAAGGCTGTTAAATTAGACTACACTAAAATTAAGAACTTCTACTTATCAAAAGATACCATGAGTAGGAAAAAAACATGTGCTGAGATACAGAAGTTATTTGCATCCATATAAAGTAAGCAAAGAATCTAAAATATATGAAGAACTCTTACAAATCAATAAAAGACAGACAATTAATTAAAAAGTAGGTGAAAAGGGGACTTCACAAGAAAAGATATTTCAATGGCCAGTAAACATGTGAACATGATCAACCTTATTAGTAATCAAGGAAATGAAAACTAAAACCACAATGAAACACCACTACACATCTACCAGAGTAACTAAAACTCACAAGATTGGTAATAGCAAGTGGTGGCAAGGTCGCACAGTCACTGGAACACCCAGACATTGCTGATGGGACTGTACTTTGGTACAATTACTTGGAAAACAGCTTGGTATTACCTGCTAAACTTAAACTTACATATATTCCATGACCCAGCAGTTTCAATCCCAAGTAAATATCCAGCAGAAATATACACATGTGCATCAAAAGACATGTACAGGCCGGGCATGGTGGCATGCGCCTGTAATCCCAGTAACTAGGGAGGCTGAGGCAGGAGAATTTCTTGAACCCAGGAGGTAGAGGTTACGCTGAGCTGAGATCACACCACTGCACTCCAGCCTAGGTGCGCGACAAAGCGAGACTCCATCTCAAAAAAAAAAAAAAAAAAAAAAAAAAAAGACATGTACAGGGATGTTCATAGTAATATTATTTATAATAACCCCAAAGCGAAAACAATCCAAATTCTAACAGTAGAATAGACAGATGAATGGGGTGTATTTGTACAGTGGTAAACTATACAGCAATGAAAATAAACTACAGCAGGATGCAACAATGGGTGACTCTCATGTATATAATAGTGATCAAAACAAGTCAAACACAAAATAATATATAGTATGAGTCTATTTATATAAAGTCCCAAAATAGGCAATATTATCTATAATCTTAGAAGCCAGAATAAGAGTAACCTCTGGATAAAAATAAGCCTCCAGAAGTAGAAAGAGAGTAGTGAGCGGGAGGAGGGGGCAAGAAGAGAGCGTTTCGGATGCTAGAGGTGTTTTATTTCCCACTCTGGGTGATGGCTCCCTAGGTGTCTGTTGCATGATAATTTGTGGAACTATATAGTTTCGTGTTTTGTGTGTATTTCCGTATGAGTGTTACACTTCAATTGAAAAAACGCTTTAAAGAAAAATAAGCATAATGTCCAGGCTAAACTAGAAATAGTTTAAGCCCTCGGCTGCATAGGTAGATTGAAAAGGAAGGGTCAAAGGAACTTTGTGAAGGGAGGATAAATTAATGAAAACAAGGGTGTACTTCAAATAGCAAATTCACAGAAAATGGAACTTATTTTTTACAAAGTCAACACTCAACTTCCTTTTTTGTTGTTGTTGTCTTCATAAATCATGCAAAGCAGGCTGCCTGCCTTGGCAGTTTCATGCTAAAATTGCTCCACATACACACTCACGTGTCCTCCCCTATTTGAAGGTAAACAAGTCTCAGCCAAGACAAAATTGTAAAAGTTTGTAGGGTATTTCTTTTGTCTCCAGTTTCTTTCTGTAGCTTTGGTGTATTTTCATGTTCACTGGGCTTGCAGTCAGAACCTCAGGTACAAGTTCAAACTAAATATCTCTTGTTTCATAGTCACTGGTCCTGGGAATAGTTACTTGACAGCTCCAAGCCTGTTTCCTTTTGTTTGCACAACAGGAAGAATACAAATGCCTGCCTCCCAGAATTGTGAACAGTAAGTGACACAAAGCATACACACACGCACACACACACACGCACACTCTCTTCAAACCTCAAGGTGTACACCTGAAAGGGACTGCTCTCCCTCCCCTCCCATCTCCTTGGCAATGCTCATTTCAGGTGTTGACTCTTTTAACCCCACACCCACCCCCCGTATCATAGCAGGGAAGACTCTGATATCAGTAATTTATATTCCAAGGATTGATTGATTATTCTCCAACTGGAGCTCAGCCAGGCGTTTGCATTTTATGCCTTTTATTCCTAATTGTGGCATGAAAGTCTTTTTCCCTTGTTAAAAGAATCTGAGACATCAGCAAGAAGGTGGAGAGCTCCGGGGGCAGGGAGGGGAAGCTTGAAATCACATTAGCTAGATTCTGCTGTTCTGAAGGTGAATCTGATTGAGCCCTTTTCAAGTGACTTTTATTTTGCTGGAGATGGAGTGTAGTCAGAGGGACTGCCCCCATTAAATGGCCCCTGCTCTGGTAGACTGGGTCAGGAAGAAGGCATGCAGTCATCTGAGGATATTGAAGTCCCAAGCCATGTAGATGATAAAAGAAAGTGAATCCCTCAGCCACTATTTTTAGGACCCAAAGCCTGCCTCACTCCGAGGGACGGCAGCTACGGTCCTGCCCTCCTACCACCCCTGACACCCCTTCTGGTTTGAATTCAGCTCTATCTTCTCCAATTCTCCTAAACTTCACCTAATCACTGCCACCCCTTCCGTCTGTCCCATGCAACCCCAAGGACATTCAGCGTCATTTTATTTCACTTTTAAAGACTGTTCCTACCTTAAGCTCTCTCACCTGGTGGCCTAACATTTATTCCTAGACCTCATTTATAAAGTCTACATTTGGTTATAATATTTCAGAAATATGTTTTTGTAATATTTCTCCTTGGTTAACCAAGATGTTGCTGTCCTGAATATGTTTAAAAGAAAAAGGAAGTTGAAACAATACAGGAAGCTCAAGAGGTACTGGCAGGATGAATAGGTGCAAATTGCTAAGTACACAAGGATGGCTTAAAGGGCATATTGTCTGACCAGAAAAACCCAACTAGGTAGAGAGAGGGGAACTCTCAAGATCTTGTGTAGTCCAACAAAAAGTGTCTGAAGATATGACGTGGATAAATAGGTGCTGGGCTGAAACCAAGGGAGGCAGACTTTCCAAGATGGGATTCAGGTGGCTGCAAAGGGAGGAGTTTGACTCAGCACTGAGAGGCAGAACTTGGGCAGCCAGCGAGAAATGATGGGAGTTAACCAGACATCCAACTAAAGGAATACTATTGTGAAATAAGGCAGATGAGCTTGTTGAGCCGCTGGTTTCAGAAATGAGGAGATGCACCTGTAATGGATCCATCTAACTATAGCTTGGCCTGAAGAGGAGCTCACACCAGAGAGGTCATCTTGCACGTGAAGTGTCTGGCTGAGCGTGGCAGAGCAGTAAGGAGGCAGGTAGGTCCAGAGCCTGCCTCCAAGACTTCAGAGAAAAGACAGGAGAAGCCCAATCCTCTGTGAGGTGTGAAGTGTGGAGTGAAATGTACAGGGCACTGTCAACTTTGTTGTTGGAGGAGGTGGCTGTTTATTGCCTTAATGAGAAAGTGTAGCAGATCTACTCATCTCAGAATTGTTCCTGCAAATTCACATTTTCCCCTACAACCCACAGAATATCTCTCCTTTCTCTTTTATGCCCTTTATAATACACACCTGACCTCTCAGAGCCCACCTTCCAGTTCAGGCCTCCTCCCCTTCAGAATATAAGAAGTAGAGGCATCTTTTCCAAGTCATCATGTTGAATGAAAATGGCTTCTTGCTACATTCACATTAAAATTTGAAAATGGAAAAGAAAAAGAGAGGAGAAAAAGTAGCTAAATTAGCAATGTTCACTCAGCATGATTTTGCTTTAATCCAGGCCTGTGAGCTTACCAGGGCTCAGAATAAACGAAAGCAGATGCGTCCATCACACGAGCAGATATATTACTACTAATCCGAGACAAGACGACAAAAACACATCACGCCTGGACCCCACACTGTTTCCATCTTAATCCGCCTCTAATTGCACTGGGCATGCTGCCTGCACACCTCTGTCCTCTGATGCTCCTCTGGTTCCACTCACTTCCTGGAGTTGGCCAGCGCCAAAGGGGCCCTTTTTTCTGGAGCAGAGTTGGCATCTGGGATTTGTGTGTGTCTTGGAGAACAGGATGATGCAGCTAGTGTGGCAAGAACAGGACTCAGCCAAGGGCCAAGAGGTGTGGTTCAGCAGCAGGAGAGGGTTAGATGAGACAGTTTATGTGAAAGTACCTAAAGCAACCTTGGCACATAGTAAAACTCAGTAAATGTTACCTTCTCCAAATAGGAGCTACCATTATTCGCTGCCTACTGTGTGTCATGCACATTTTCTAAAATGTAAGTAATGCTTGCTAACTGTAAAAATAAAAAAGTCTAACACTAGAGAAGTTTATAATCAAAGAGTAAAAATTTCCTGGTTTTGCACACCTTCCCCCCAATGCCACTTCTCAGGGATAATCATTGTGGGGAAAAAAAAAAAAAATATATATATATATATATACACACACACACACACACACACAGACATATACACACACATACACACAAACACACTCTGATATATATAGATGTATAAAATATATAAATATATATTTTAACAATCTAGGTGTATTATATAATAAATAATATTAATGTGTAATATATATTCTATATAAGCTTATAACTGTGTTTGTACATATGTATGTGTATATACACATGTATATGTGTATACATGCATGAGTGTTTTTGTATATTGCTTTCATATTATATATACTACTCTGCAACTTTTTCAAAATTTAATGTTAAGGGGCTTCAAGGTGGCTGACTAGAGTCATCTGGTAAACGCCTTTTCCACAAAGAAGAACCAAATAGTGAGTAGATAATCACACTTCAAATAGATCATCAAAGAGAGAGCACTGGAATTCAATACAGAAGTAACAGAAAACACTTACAGCAAGGAAAAGAGTGGGGAGCAAGGCAGACTGCTCAGTATGATTGGCTGAGAGTCCGGAGAGGCTCTCTAACGCAGGGAAAGAGTAAGCAAGTGACCTCCAGTGATGTACATTCCAACCATGGACTCCTGCATCTTAGCTACAGGAAAACCCCTAGACCCTCACAGGCCCTGTGACTAACATAGGAAGCTGCCTGAAGACCATGTGAAGGTATGACTCCAGAGAGGGAGCTCATGCTAGGGCTCACCCCTTTCTCTCATGAAGCCATAAGCAGTTACAGCAAGGTGCCATATTAAAAGCCCAGCCCCCACAACACTGCATCCTGTCCAGGGGTCCAGTAGCTCCTGCATCTCCACATCTCTGGAGCCCAATTTATATTCCTTACCTGCAGCCACTGCTGCAGCTGGCTGCTGCCTCCAGAGCTAAAGCACTAGCCATTGGCAAAGATCCTGCTGCCACCAGCAGCAAAGTTGCCACGCATTTTCACATGCCTCAAATACAAACTCCCCGACTCGCAGCAGCTGCTGCTGCAGGCTATAGCAGCTGCGGCCAAAGCATAAATAAAGTGCATATTTCCCAGCTGCCTGCATATGATTGCTGCCACTGAGAGCAACACTGCCCTCACCAGTAGCAGGGCTGCAGTACAGCTGCTGCCACACCCACCTAAACAGTTTGCCTTGGGCCTGGGAGATGACCCCATCTTGACCTACCACAGACAGCACCTGCATGTACCACCAGTGGTCCTGAGGACAGATTTGCCTGGCCTGGTTCCATTTTCTCAGCGCACAAATATGCCATCCAGGGGCCTGGGGACTATCCAGCCTGATCCACCATCCTTGGCACCTGAGCAGTCTTTCTGGGGGTCTGAAGTTGGGATCACCTAGCCTTCTGCTACCACCAGAGCAGGCACCCCCCTACATGTGACACCTCCAGGCCTGGGGACTAGGCCACCTAGTCCATCACAGCTACTGCCAACACCAGTGCAGACTGCTTAGGACCCAGATTTTTGGCCTACCACTGCTACCTCCTTCACCCATGCCCTAACAGCACCTGAGTACGTTGTCTGGAAGCCCAAGAATCAGCTGACCTGAACCTGCTAACATCAGTGGCAGAATATGCCACCCTGAAGCCTAAGGACAGGCACGCTCAGCTTGCCACTGCCACTACTGGGGCCCAAGGAGAGGCCCACCTGGTATCCATATCCCCAGAAAACATCACTACATCCTTCATCAACAACCACACCCTAAGCCACTGAGGAAATCACAGAAACCACTGATGCTGTTTACAGCCAAATAAATGATATGAACACTACACTACTGCATATACCCAGAATCAAAGCCAAAATGCCTTATCCAACTGAAATCATAGATACATCTTTATGAAAAATTGTCCCCTACAAAAGAAAAATTTTAAAAAATTCAAAAAGCAACTATTACACCAGATGCACAGATATCAACATAAGGACACAAGAAACATAAAAAAGCAAGGAAATATGACACTTCCAAAGGAACATAATAATTCTCCAACAACCAGGTTCCAATCAAAAAGAAATTTATGAAAACCTGGACAAGTAATTTAAAGTAATGATATTAAAGAAGCTCAGTAAGATAAAACAGAACACATAAAAACAATACCTCAGAAAAACAATTCAGGTTATGAATGAGCAGCTTAGCAAAGAAATAAATATCATTAAAAAGAGCCAAACAGAAATTCTGGAACTGAAGAATTCATTAAAAAAATACAAAATAAATTTGCAAGCTTCAACAATGGAATAAGTCAAGCGGAGTAAAGAATTTAAAACTTGAAAACACATCTTTTGAAATAACTCAGTCAGCCAAAAATTAAAAAAGAAAAGAATAAAAAACAATGAACAAATCCCATATGACACTTGGGACACCATAAAGCAATTAAATATAGAAATATTTGGTGTCCCAGAGGTAAAGGAAAAGAAAAGGGTTAGAAAATTTATTTAATGAAACAATAGCTGAAAACTTCCCAAGCCTAGCAAGAGATTTAGACATCCAGGAAACATAGAGTTTTCCAAACTGAAACAATGCAAAAAGTCTCTGTGGGACATTATAATCAAGCTGTTAGAAGTTAGAGACAAAGAGATAATTTTAAAACCAACAAGAGAAAAGCAGTTAGGTCACTTATAAGGGAATCCCCATCAGACTAACAGATTTCTCAGCAGAAACATTAAAGGCCAAGAAACAAGGGAATAATATATTGAAAATGCTTTAAGAATAAACAAAAACAAAAAAAACGCTAGACAAAGATACTATACCCAGCAAAGTTATCCTTCATAAGTGAAGAAATAAAGTCTTTCCCAGACAAGCATAAACTAAGAGAATTTATCACTACTAGACCAGCCATACAAAAAAATACTTAAGGGAGGCCTACACCTGAAAGTAAAGGAATACGATCTACCATTATGAAAATGCATGAATGTATAAAACCTACTGGTAGAACAAACACACAAATAAGGAAAAAAGTGAAATATTACCACAACAGAAAACCACCAAACCACAATTGTAAACAATAAGAGAGATAGAAATAAACAAAGGATATACAAAACAACCAGAAATCAATTAATCAAACAACAGGAATAAGCCCTTACACAGCAAAAATAACCGTGATTTTAAAAAGATCCAATATTATGCTGCCTACAAGAAATTAATCTTAACTATAAAGACACATACAGACTGAAAGTAAAGAAATAGAAAAAGATATTCCATATAAACAGAAACCAAAAGCAAGCAGGAGTAACTATACTTATATCAGATAAAAGAGAATTTAAGTCAAAAACAGTAAAGAGACAAGGAAAGTCATTATAACGATAGGATATAACAATTCTAAACATATGCACCCAACAATGGAGCATCCAGATATATAAAACATATATTATTAGATGTAAAGGGAGAGATAGGCTCTAATAAAATAGTAGTTAGGGACTTCAACACCCCAGTCTAAGCATTAGACAGATTCTCTATACAGAAAATTAAGATAGAAACATTGGATTTAAACTGCACCTTAGACCATGTAAACTTAACATACATTTATAGAACATTTCATGCAATAACTACAGGATACACATTTTTCTCAATGCATGGAATGTTCTTCAAAATAAACCATATATTAGGACACAAAAAAGTCTCCACAAATTTTTAAAAATCAGTCATATAAAGCATCTTATCAGATAACAATGGATTAAAACTAGAAATTAATAATAAGAGGAACTTGGAAAACTGTAAAAATATATGGAAATTAAACAACATTTTTCTGAATAGCCACTGGGTCAATGAAGACATTAAGGAGGAAATTAGGCCGGGCGCGGTGGCTCAAGCCTGTAATCCCAGCACTTTGGGAGGCCGAGACGGGCAGATCACGAGGTCAGGAGATCGAGACCATCCTGGCTAACACAGTGAAACCCTGTATCTACTAAAAAAAATACAAAAAAACTAGCTGGGCAAGGTGGCGGGCGCCTGTAGTCCCAGCTACTCAGGAGGCTGAGGCAGGAGAATGGCATAAACCTGGGAGACGGAGCTTGCAGTGAGCTGAGATCCGGCCACTGTACTCCAGCCTGGGTGACAGAGCGAGACTCAGTCTCAAAAAAAAAAAAAAAAAAAAGGAGGAAATTAAATAATTTATTGAAACAACTGAAGATTGAAACACAATATGCCAAAACCTGTGGACTACAGTAAAAGCAGTGCTAAGAGTAAACTTTACAGCAATATACACTTACATCAAAAAAGTTAAAAAATTATAAATAATTTAATTATGCATCTCAAGGAACTAGAAAAGCAAGAATAAAACTCAAAATTCATAGAAGAAAAAAATAATAAAGATCAGAACAGAAGTAAATGAAATAGAGACTAAAATAATACAAAGAATCAACAAAACTAAAAGTTGTTTTTGAAAAGGTAAACAAAATCAATAAACTGTTAGCTAGGCTAAGAAAAATAGAGAATACCCAAATAAACAAAATCAGAAATGAAAAAGAAGACATTACAACTGATACCACAGAAATACAAAAGATTTTCAGAGACTACTATGAACAACTACACACCACTAAACTGAAAAACCTAAGGAAAATGAATACATTCCTGAAAACATACAACCTACCAAAGTTGAATCAGAAAGAAATGGAAAACTAGAACAGACCAGTAAGTAATGAAATCAAAGCAGTAATAAAAAGTCTCCCAACAAAAGGATCCCCTGTTTAATAAATGGTGCTGGAAAAACTGGCTAGCCATATGCAGAAAACAGAAACTGAACCCCTTCCTTACACTTTATACAAAAATTAACTCAAGATGGATTAAAGACTTAAATGTAAAACCCAAAACCATAAAAACCCTAGAAGAAAACCTAGGCAATACCATTCAGGACATAGGCATGGGCAAAGATTTTATGATAAAATTACCAAAAGCACCTGCAACAAAAGCTAAAATTGACAAATGGGGTCTAATTAAACTAAAGAGCTTCTGCACAGCAAAAGAAACTATCATCAGAGGAAACAGGCAACCTACAGAATGAGAGAAGATTTTTGCAATCTACCCATCTAACAAAGGTCTAATATCCAGAATTTACAAGGAACTTAAACAAATTTACAAGAAAAATACAAACAATGCCATCAAAAATTGGGCAAAGGACATAAACAGACCCTTCTCAAAAGAAGACATTTATGCAGCCAGCAAACATGAAGAAAAGTTCAACATATCTGATAATTAGAGAAATGCAAATCAAAACCACAATGAGATATCATCTCACCCCAGTCAGAATGGCGATTATTAAAGTCAAGAAACAACAGATGCTGGCAAGGCTGTGAAGAAATAAAAATGCTTTCACGTTGTTTGTGGGAATGTAAATTAGTTCAACCATTGTGGAAGACAATGTGGTGATTCCTCAAGGATCTAGGACCAGAAATACCATTTGATGCAGCAATCTCATTACTGGGTATATACCCAAAGAAATAGAAATTATTCTATTATAAAGATACATGCACACATATGTTTATTGCAGCACTATTCACAATAGCAAAGACATGGAACCAATTCAAGTTGCCATCAATGATAGCCTGGATAAAGAAAATGTGGTACATAGACACCATGGAATACTATGCAGCCACAAAAAGGAATGAGATCATGTTCTTGCAGGGACACGGATCAAGCTGGATGCCATCATCTTCAGTAAACTAACACAGGAACAGAAAACCAAACACTGCATATTCTCACTCATAAGTGGGAGTTGAACAATGAGAACACATGGACACAGGAGGGGAACAACACACACCAGGGCCTGTTGGGGGTTGGGGGCAAGGGAAAGAATACAAATAGCTAATGTATGCGGGGCTTAAAACCTAGGTGACAGGATAGGTTCAACAAACTACCATGGCTCACATATACCTATATAGCAAAAAAAAAACATGTGCACATTCTGCACATGCATCCTGGAACTTAAAGTAAAATTAAAAATAAATAAATAAATAATTTTTAGAAATAGAAAATTACCATTAAAAAAAGTCTCCCAACAAATAAAAGTCCAGGACCTGATGGCTTCATTGCCAAATTCTGCCAAACTTTCTAATAAGAACTAGCACCAATCCTCCTGAAATTATTCCAAAAAATTGAAGAGGAGGGAGTTCTCTCTAAATGAAGACAGCATTACCTTGATACCAAAACCAGACAATGACACAATAAAAAAGAAAACTACAAGCCAGTATCGCTGATGAACATACATGCAAAAATCCTCAACAAAATATTAACAAACTGAATCCAACATCACCTCAAAGAGAAAATACTCAATAATCAAGTAGAATTTATTTCAAAGATGAAAGAATAGTTTGAAGTATGCAAATCACGCAAATCAATAAATGTCATACATCACGTCAACAGAATGAAGGACAAAAACATATGCCAACTCAAAAGGCACAGAGAAAGTATGGGATAAAATTTAACATTCTTCCTGATGTTAAAAAAAAAAAAAAAAGAAAAACAAAACAAAACAAAAAACTCTTAACAAATTAGTCATTGAAGAAACATACCTCAACATGATAAAGATCATATATGACAAATCCATAACTAATATTATGCCAAATGGGGAAAAGCTGAAAGCCTTTCCTCTAAGAACTGGAACAAGATAAAGATACTCACTTTCACTACCTCTATTCAACATAGTACTTGAAGTCCTAGCCAGAATAATCAGGCAAGAGAAAAAAATAAAAGGCATCCAAACTGAAGAAAACAAAACAATGTCAAATTGTCTCTCTTTGCACTTGACATGATCGTATGTCTACAAAACGTGAAGACTCTACCAAAAAAGACTCTCATATTTGATAAATTCAGCAAAGTTGTAGCATAAAAAATCAACATATGAAAATCGGTACCATTTCTATACATCAATAATGCACTAGCTGAGAAAGAAATTAAGAAGGCAATCCCATTTACAATTTCTACAAAAAATAAAATACCTAGAAACACACTTAACCAAGGCAATGAAAGACCTCTACAGGGAAAACTACAAAACACTGATGAAAGAAATTTTAGAGGACACACATGGAAAGACAATTCTTACTCATGGATTAGAAGGATTAATACCATTAAAATAACCATACTGCCCAAAGCAATCTATAGACTCAATGCAATCCCTATCAAAATACCAATGTCACTTCTCACAGAAATAGAAAAAATTATTCTAACATTTATATGGAACCAAAAAATAGTCTGAATAGCCAAAGCAATCATGAGCAAAAAGGACAAAGCTGGAGGCATCACACTACCTCACTTCAAAATACACTGCAAGGCTAAAGTAAACCAAAAGCATGGCATTGGTATAAAAACAGACACGACCAATGGAACAAAATAGAGAACACAGAAATATATCCATGAATTTACAGTCAACTGATTTTTAACAAAGGTGCCAAGAACATACATTGGAAAATGGACACCCCCTTCAATAAGTGGTGCTGGGAAAATTGGATACTCATGTGCAGAAGAATAGCACTGGATCTCTATCTCTCACCATACACAAAATCCAAGTGAAGATAAATTAAAGATTTCAAATGTGAAATCTAAAACTATTAAATACTACATAAAAACCATGGAAGAAACACTTAGGGCATTGGTCTAGACAAATATTTTATAGCTAAGACCTTGAGAGCATAGGCAACAAAAACAAAAATAGAGAAATGGAACAATATTAAACTAAAAATCTTCTACACAGCAAAGGAAACAATCAGCAAAGTCAAGAAACAATTCTGTCGAATGAGAGAAAATATTGGCAAACTATTCATTCTGCAAGGCACTAGTATCCAGAAAATATAAGAAACTCAAACATCTCAACAACAACAAAACACAAATAATCCCATTTTAAAAATGGATAAGAACATTAAAAGACATTTTTCAAAAAAAAAAAAAAACATACAAATTGCCAACAGGTATATAAAAATTGCTCAACCTCACTAATCATCAGAAAAGTGCAAACAAAAATCACAATGAGGTATCATCTTACCTCAGTTTGAATGGCTATCATTAAAAAGACAAAAAATAACAGATGCTGGGGAGGATGCAGAGAAAAGGTAACTCTTATACACTGTTGGTGAGAATGTAAATTAGTACAGTCACTATGAAAAACAGTATGAAGATTTCTCAAAAAACTAAAAATGGGAGTGTCATGTCATCATCAATTCCACTACTGGACATGTACCCAAAGGAAAATAAATCAGTATGACAAAAGGATACCTGCACTATCATGTTTATTGCAGCACTATTCACAATAGCAAAGATATGGGATCAACCTAGATGCCCATCAATAGACAAATGGAATAAAAACATATTTATATACAATGGAATTCTATTTGGCCTTACAGAAGAGCAAAATTTGCAGCAACATGGATGGAACTGGAACTCATTATGTTACGTGAAATAAGCCAGGAACAGAAAGACAAATACGACATGCTTTTACTCATATGTGGGAGCTAAGGAAGTTGGTACCATGAAGGTAGGAATAGAATGAGAAATACCAGAGTCTGTGAAGGGTGTGTGTTGGATGCGGCATGGTGGGAAACAGAGGTTGGTTAATCGGTACAAAAATACAGTTAGATAGAAGGAATAAGTCTAATGTTTGATAGCAGAGTAGAGTGACTATCGTTAACAAAAATGTATTGTATATTTCAAAATAGTTAGAAGAGAGGACTTAAAGTGTTCCCAACACATAGAAATGAGAAATACTCAAGATGACGGACAAACTTAAATATCCTGACTTGATCATTACATTTTGTGTGCATGTAACAAAATATAGCACGCACCTGGTAACTATGTACAAATATTTGTGTCAATAAAAAAGTAACGTCAACAATTTTCTATAACAATGCCCATAGATATATTTTACTGTTTTAACTACTGTATAGTATTCCATTGAGTCAATGAATCACAGCTTATTATTTTTAATTATGGGGCATGAATTTCACAGTCACGTACAGGATTATGCAGAAAATATTGACCCTCTTTTTCCATAACTCAAATTAATCTATATTTCAGTTCACCATTCTGTCTGGAGACAGAAAACATAATTGTGTCAGTTCCTAAAAAACTCACTTACCTCAGGGTTTGCTCAGTCATTTTAGACTCAAACTCAGTCAACTGGAATTTCTTTCTTTGGAACCCTTCTCCCCAGAGTGGCATATACATTCTGGGGCTCCTGTGGCATTATGGTGGGCACAGAGCCTCTGGTCTGTGGCCTGCCTTGATTCTACACCCATCGAATTGAACCTTATCTCTCTGGATGTTCATCAACATCTCGCCCACTGATAGATGTCCAGATGTCCTTACTCGGTCACGGTTCCCCTTCATCGACATTCAGACTCCTGTGCTCTTTCATGCTGGCTGCTGCCTCAGGCCCTCTGTCAGGTGGGAGTCAGCCCTGCTGCCATTTCCACCCTGCTGCTGCCTAACCCATTATGCTAGCTCAGGAAAATTTCCTCTGCCACCTCAAAGGCTACCCTGGGCAGAAAGCACCTGTTCTCTCTTCTCACAGATCCTCCAATCCTATCTGAGGTTTTTGCCATAACATCCTGTGTTCTGTGTATGAAGCCCCTGTTCTGAAACTTCCACCACTAGCTCTCACCTGCTCTCCTCTCTGCCATTCTCTGGGGCTGCCATAGGCTCTCTTAGAACTTTTCAGGAAATACTGTCTTAACAATTATTTCTTCCCTGGTTACCACCATATCAGTAAATAATATCGTCATATATTGCATATCAATGTTTCTGACAATGATTGTATATACAACCGTGGTCCCATAAAATCATAATACCGTGTTTTCACTGTAGTCTTTATTTTTGGTTTGCTTTGTTTTTTATTTTAATAGAGATGGGGTTTTGCCATGTTGCCCAGGCTGGTCTCGAACTTAAGCTATCCTCCCACATTGGCTTCCCAAAGTGCTGGGATTGTCAGGTGTGAGCCACCATGCCTGGCCTACTGTACTTTCTCTATGTGTAGATATGTCTCAATCACAAATACTTATCGTTGTATTATAATTGCCTACAGCATTCAGTACAGTAACATGCTGTACAGATTTGTAGCCTAGAAGCAATAGGCTATCCCATATAGCCTAGGAGTGTAGCAGGCTATACTATCGAGAGGTTTGCGTTACTACACTTCTAGGATGTTCACCAAATGACAAAATTGCCTGCTAATGCATTTGTTAAGAGATGCGTAAATGTGCGTATACTTTTTATTTTGAATTATCACACTTACCAGGATCTATTAACCACTCTCCGATATGAATGATTAGGATTTCATCACTCTTAAACTACCCACATCCTTTCTCCCACTTCACCCCTCAACTTTTATTGTTACATATTTTTATGCTTTCTACTGGCTGCTTTTCTGACTAGATAATGTTCTTAGACATCTCATTCTTGATTTATTAGACACCATTTATTGACTCCATGTTGTGAAAGATGGGAATAATACTCCTCCTCACTCCTTACTCCTTCTACTTTTTCTTCTCCCTACACTTCCCAAGTTTTGTTAATTATATTATTTTAATGTTAGCAAAGTAAGCAACAGTTAAATTCCATTCTGTAACCATACTTCAGTTGTTTTTGCTTTTATATGTGTTCTTTTATTAAACAAGTTGGTTCTAAAATTGAAATCAGTAGGTCACATTTACAATATTAAGGTTATGGGAATAATATTTTAGCGGAACCAAGTTGGGTGATCAGGACCAGAGAATAGGTTATATAACCAAGTATGAAAGTCTAAGACATCCTGTGCTACTTTCTTTCCACTTCACTTCTTTGAGTCATAATTATGCCACTTCAAAGGATAATACCATTATTTTTTTCATCATGTGATGTCCTCTTTCTTGGTTATTTTTTATTTTGCTGATTGGCCTGTTGAGTATTATTTTTATTAAGCATGCATGATCTTGCCTGTCTAAAAGGCTATGTTCCATCCTAACAATTGAATGAGTTTGCCTGGTTGTAGAATTCTAGGTTCAAAATGTTTCCCCTTAGAATTTCAGATATTCTGAAACATTCAGATAGTTCCCCCTCAGAGATGCCTCCAATACATTTTAACATCCAGAGCTGCTAATAAGAAGTCTGATACCAATCTTTTTCTAATTCTTTTTTTAGGTAATCTTATATTTTCTCTGTGTAGTTCTGGAATTTTTGTTTTTTCACTTAGCCACAACTAAAATGTCATCAGATGTTGAGGTATGCGTCTTCCCTTCCTCCATCTCTTTTAAAACAAGAAATATGCCTTACATATGGTAAAACGTTCAAATCTTAAGGGTGACTTAAGATTCTTGTGCCTTACACAACACACAATCCAACCCATTTAATCACAACCCAGATCAGAATGTGGAAAATTTCTAGTAGTGTAGAAGGCTTCCTTAACTTTCCTTCTGTCATTCTACCACTAGGCAAGACCACTTGATCTGTACCAACATATATTATTTTTGACTATACGTAACTGCAATAAAAAGTACGCAGTCCTTTGTGCCTGACTGCTTTAACTTAACATTATGTCAGTAAGATTTTTCTGTGTTGTGTGTGTAAGTAGTTTGCTTTTTGTCCATTGCTATGTAATATTCCATTTTACAGATGTACCACAGTTTATTTACCCAGTCACCTATTGCTGGGTGTTTAGGTTGCTTCCAGTTTGGGAATAGGAGTAAACCTGCAATGAACATTTTTATACATATGTGTTCGTGAACATAAGCACTCACTTTTGTTGGATATAGATTTAGAGATGCAATTGCTAGATCACGGGGTAAACAGACGATAAGTATTGCCAAATATTTCTGTAGTGCTTATTCACCCACCAACAATATAAGATAATTTCACATGCTCTACATCCTTGCTAAGGCTTGGCAATGTTATATTCTTTTTTAATTTTAGCCATTCTGATGGAAATGTAGTGAAAACTTTTGTGGTTTGATTTGTAGTTTTTGATAACTAATGATGCTCAATCCTTTGTCATGTGCTTATTCACCATTTGTGTATCTTTTTGTGAAACGCTTGAGGTTTATATCTTCTGCCCACTTATAAAATTTAGATTGTCTGTTTCTAATTGATTTGTAGGGGTTCCTAATATATTCAGAATATTAGTTTTTTGCTGGATGTTGTATTCCAAACTTTTTCTTACAGTTGAGGCTTGCCTCTTGCCTTTTTTTTTTTTTTTTTTTTTTTGAGATAGAGTCTTGCTCTGTCTCCCAGGCTGGAGTGCAATGGGATGATCTTGGCTCACTGCAACCTCTGCCTCCTGGGTTCAAGTGATTCTCCTGTCTCAGTCTCCTAAGTAGCTGGGATTACAGGTATGCACCACCATGCCGGGCTAATTTTTGTGTTTTTAGTAGAGATGGGGTTTCACTATGTTGGTCTGGCTGGTCTCAAACTCCTGATCTCAGATGATCCACCCACCTTGGCCTACAAATCGCTTCACTTTTTGATGTTGTCTTTTGGCAAAGAAAAGTTCTTAATTGTAATGAACCCTAACATACTAATGTTCTCTTTTTACATTTCATATTTTTATGTCCTATTCAAGAACTCTTTGACCCAGATACCTGTTTAAGAAGTCATGACCTGGACAAGAATATCTTCAATTTCTTCCCCCATATTATGATTGTTTTATTTTTACATTTATGTCTATAATTCATCACAAATTAATTTTTATCTACATTGTGAATTAGAGATCAAGGTTTATATTTTTCCATGTAGATATGCAATTGACTCAGCACCATTTATTGAAAATACCATCCTCTTTTCTTTGTGAATTGCAATAGTCTTTGTTAAAAAACAAATGACTATATAGATTGCTTTTGCAGGACTGTTTCTAAACTCTGACTTCTATACCATTAGTCTATTATTTATCCATATTCAAATATGATATTGATTACTATAGATCTATAATAAGCATGAAAATCTAGTGGTGTAAATTCTTTAACTTGTTCTTTTTCAATATTGCATTGGATATGTTAGGTAATTTCCATAGCCACATAAATTTTAAATAGGTTTGCTGATTTCTACCAAAAACAAAAATTAAAGTGAGGATTTGTAGTGCATCTATACCTCAGTTTAGACAGATTTGATGTCAATAATATTGAGTCTTCCAGTCCATGAACATGATATGTACTTTCATTTATTTAGACCCACTTAAATTTCTCTTTGTAATTTTCAGTTTAGAGATCTTGTATAGCATTCACTGGATTAATTTCCAGGTATTTGCTATTTTTCTGGTATTACTGTAAATAGTTTTTCTTTTAATTTTCTGCTATTTTTGCAAATGTATGAACATTTAATTGAGTTTTGTATATATAACTGGTATCTAGTAAACTTGCTTAAAGTATTATACCTAATACATTTAATACATTTTAAAAAATAGATTCTTGGGAATTTTCTACCAATCATGTCATTACTGAATAATGACAATTGTATTTCCTATTTTCCAATATTAGTTGCTTTCACACCTTATTGAAATAAAAAGGACCTCCACTACACTGTTAAATAAAAGTGGTAACTTAAATACACTTGTCTTATTTCCTATCTCAGGGAAAAGCATTCAATATTTCATCATTTAAGTATGATGATAACTGTAGAGTTCTTGTAAACACTCCTTAATAGTTTAAGGAAGCACCCTTCTATTTCTAGTTTATGAGGTTTTTTAGAAATTATTATCATGAATGGATACTGAATTCTATCAAATTTTTTCTGAAACTATCAAGATGATCATAATTTTTTTTCTAAAATAAGGTAATTTAGACTGATTAATTTCAAATGTTAAATCACCTTTATATTCCTGGAATAAATTATACTTAATCAGGATATATTATCATTTTACATATTAATGGGTTTATTTGCAATTTCTTGGATGTTGTTTCTGTATACGTTGGAAATAAATTTTTCTTTCTTGCAATGTTTTTGTCGGGTTTTTGGACAAAAGAAACTATAAAATGACTTGGGAAGTGGTCCCTCTTTTTGTATGCTCTGGAAAGCTTGTGTGAGATTGGTATATTTCTTTCTTAAATATTATAAAATTCACCAGTGAAGTCATGTGGGCCTGAAAGTTTCTTTGTGTAAATGCTCACAGTTACTCATTTCATTACTTTAATAAGTATGGAAATATAAAGAGCTTCTATTTCTTCTTAGTTGTATTTTGATAAGTTGTATTTTTCAAGAAATTTATCCGTTTTATTTAAATTGAAAATGATATTGTCATAATAATATCTCCAATATCCCCTCATTATCTTTTTTAACATTTCTAGGAATGTAATAACATTCCCTTTTTCATTTCTGATAATGGTAATTGTGTTTTCTTTCTTTTTGTCATGTTAATACTTACTGTTGGTTTATTAACTTCATTAATTTTTTAAAAGCCAACTTTTTAGCTTTATTGATTTTCTATTTCTATATCTGTATTCCTTGATTGATTCTTATTCTTAAACAAGTTTTCTTTATTTTATTTTCCTGAGGTTTAATTTTACATTATTTTTCTGATTATTGAATTGAAAACTTACATAATGCTTTTTAACCCATTTATGCGTGAGGTTGCAATTTTTTGAATTTTTGCAATCAGACCTTGGCAATGACCTTGAGCAGTAGGATATAAACAACTCCCACATGCTTAGTGTTCTAATAATGGAACACTAGGCATAAATGAGATTTAAGTATTCTGCTTTTCTAATAAATGCATTCAAAGCTATGACTGTTCCTTGAAGCACTGCTTTAGCTGTATTCCACAAATTTGATATGTCATATATTTATTACCATTCAGCTCAAATTATTATCTGATTTCCCTTGTGATTCTTCTTTGAGCCAAGAGAAACAAGAAGAGTTTCTTAAGAGTGTCTTATTCCTAAACATTTTCGAGCATTTGAAGTTTTTATAGTTATCTTTTTGCTATTGATTTCTACAGTGGTTAGAGGATATACACTGTATGATATCAACCTTTTGGAATTTTTTGAAATTTGCATTTGACTCAGAATGTAACCTATGTTATTAAATTTTCCATGTCTATATTTTTTTAAAGTATATTCTCCAGTTGCTAAAAATAGTGTCAATATTGTCAATTAGGCCATGTTGGCAAATTGTGTTTATGAAATCTATATCCTTACTAATTTTCTGTTTACTTTTTAAATGGGTTACTGAGAAAGATGTGTTAAAATCTCCAACCCTGGCTGATCTACCTCTCATTTCAATTTTGTCTTTATATTTTTTGAAACTGTATTATTGAGTGCACACAAAGTAAGCAATATTTTATTACGATAACCTTTGTCATTATAAAATGTACCTATTTATATCTTACAATTCTTCTTATCTTAAAGTCTACTTTGCCATATTAATATAGTTATACTAGCTTTCTTTGAGTATTTACTTTGAATGTTCTTTTCATTTTCAAAATTTAGTGGGCTTTAATGAAAAATATCATTTATAAACAGCACATATATGCGGTTTATTTGTTTATCTATGATGACAACTTTGTCTTTTAATTATACTATCTAATGATTTGCATTTGTGTTATAACTATTTAAAGGTTTTACATTTAGTATAATTACTGACCTAGTCAACTTTAAGTTTGCTCCCTTTTAAATTAATCAAGTTTATATTTCAATTATTCTCCTTTTTTGACTTTCTTAGTTGTATCTTCTTTTATTCATTTATATGGAGATTTTAAAAAATATTCCATATTCTTTTAAATACCGCAGATTGTAATATTCATCTTTTATTTATTATGGTGTATTTAAATTAATACTCATACCACTTTTCAAATATTGCAATAAACGTACAACCACTTAACTCCACGGATTCCATCTCACTCCCTTTATGCTATTACTATCCTGTAGTTTACCTTTATATATATACACATTTTTTGTGAGATGGAGTTTTGCTCTGTCACCCAGGCTGGAGTGCAATGGCACGATCTTGGCTCACAGCAACCTCTGCCTCCCAGGTTCAAGCAATTCTCCTGCCTCAGCTCCTGAGTAGCTGAGATTACAGGCACCCGCCACCATGCCCGGCTAATTTTTGTATTTTTACTAGAGATGGGGTTTCATCATGTTGGTCAGGCTGGTCTTGAACTCCTGACCTCGTGATCGCCCAGCCTCAGCCTCCCAAAGTGCTGGGATTACAGGCATGAGCCATTACGCCTGGCCTATATATGTTTTAAATTTGACATCCTTATTACTGTTGTTTCTAAAAGTCAATCTTTTTATTTACTCATTATTTTCTTTATTTTTTTTATTGCTTTCTAATGTTTTGGGCTTCCACCTGATCACCTTCTTCAGCCTTTTATTTTCATTCAGTATTTATTATAGTATAGGTCTGCTGACAATGAATTCTTTCAGTATTTTAAATGGAAACATCTTTATTTTGTTCACATTTTTAAAGAATATTTGGGATGGAGTATATTATTCTAAGTTGGCTGTTCTATTGATTGGTTTTAGCATTTCAAATAAGTCATTTCAATATCTTCTGACTTTTATAGTATATGTTTAAAAAATCAGCAGACTTATTGTTGCTCCTTTGTAGGTAATATGTCTTTTGTCTCTAAATTTTTTAAAATATTCTGCTTGCCTTTGACTTTTAGCATTTTTACTATTATGCATCTAGATGTAGGTATTTTTAATATTTTTCTTCTACTTGATTTTTTGAATTTAGAGGTTGATGTCTCTCATCAGATTTGGAAAATTATCCCTTGTTATTTCTTCAAATATTGCTTCTATTCCATTAAGTCCTCACTTCTGGCATATCAAATACATATCTATTACATATCTTTAGATTATATTCCACATGTCTCTTACACCCTTTTAAAACCACTCTTGTGCCAGGAGATGACTTCTAGACTTTTGCAAAACAAACAAACAAACAAAAAACAAAGCTCAAGTAAATAAAGGTGGCTTTACTGATTCAAGAAGACAGATAGGATTTTTGGGAAGCCAACACAGCAGGAATGTCCAGAGCACAGTACTGGAGAGGAGAGAGCTATCAAGAAGGAGAGCTTCAAAAATCTGCAGAGAGACATTCTTTCTTAGCTGAATACTAATTGTACGTACATTAAAGGAAATTCTATGAGGGTGGGGAAATTATGAGTTCTAGGTTTCTGAAAGCTAAAAAACTTCCAGAAATCCTACAGGGATTGGAGACATTCAAATTATGACCAGTAAGAGTGGCGAGACCTTTTTAAACACCCAGAATATTAAGTAGAGTCCCCCAGAGTCATGTTTTGCTAATAGGTAGACTAAAGATAACTACAGATTAAAGGCTGTACATGTAAAACTCTTTAAAAAGCCTCAAAAGGATCAAGCTGGTCAACAACTAATTTAGCTCCCCCCGCCCCCGAGAAAAATTGATTGATACTCCTTAAGACAATAACAAAATCCAGATATTCAACAGCATAACAATCACAATGTCTAACATCCAATCAAAATTAAATACCAAGAAGGAAGATAATGCACCACATAATTAAGAGAAATTTAATGACAAGAAGCAGGATAATGCAACCCACAGTCAACAGAGAAATCAGTTGACAGAATCAAAAATAATAAAAATGATAGAACCAGCAAACAATTTAAAACACTTTAAAAAAACCCTTAGGAATTTAAAGGAAACAATCATAATTAGGAAATTAATTGAAACCATAAAATATAATCAAATTGAACATTAAGATATAAAAAAGAAAATATCTGGAAAAGACTCACTGAAATATATACGTTGAATCGATTTCCAACATGATAATACAATGAGGAAATCAACATTTTTCAACATATGATGCTGGAACAACTGGGTATCTGTTTGGATAAAAACAAATCTCAGCTCTTATCTCACAACACAAATAAATATTCACTTAAAATAGATTATAAAAGCACAAATTACAAAAGAAAAATATATATAAATATGACTCCATCAGAACTTAAAACTGTTCTATAGAAGACTCTATTATATAAAGAAAAAGATAAGCCACAGACTGTATTCCATTAAGTCCTCACTTCTGGCATATCAAATACATATCTATTACACATCTTTAGATTATATTCCACATGTCTCTTACACCCTTTTAATAAGCCACAGTATTGCAATAGTTGCAATACTGCAATTTACAATAAATATCTGTGAAAACACTTGTGTCTAGAGTGTATTTAAAAACTCATAACATGATAATATGAACAAAATGGTTCAATTTTAAAACATGGGCAAATGTTCAAACAGACTTTCATAAAGGAAGAAATACAATGGTCAATAACACTTGAAAAGATATTCAATATAATTAGTCATCAGAGAAATGCAAATTAAAAGTTAACGAGGTAATATTATACATCCATTAGAGCAGCTGAAATGTAAAAGTCTGACAAAACTAAGAGTTGCAAGGATGTGGAACAACTTGAATTCTCACAATTTCTAGCGGGAGTGTAAAATGGTACAACCACTTCAATAGTCTGGTAGTTTCTTGTTTAGTTAAATATATGCCTACCCCATGACCAAGAAATTCCACTGCTAAGTATTTATCTAAAAGAAATGAAAACATACCCACAAAAGACTTGCTCATGGATGTTTATATGTGCTTTATTCATAATATCAAAAACTTAAAGCAACCTATCAATAGGTGAATTATTGTAGCATATTTATACAATGAAATACTACTCAGCAATAAAAGGGAACAAACTTCTTATATATTGAACAACAGAGGATCTCAGAAACATTATGCTGAGCAAAAGAAGCCAGACAAAAGGATACAACATAACAGGCAAAACTTATCTACTGATGAAAAGCAGATTAGTGGTTTCCTAGGGTCAGAGAAACAGTAGGGGTCATTGTCTACAAAGAGTCCTACAAAAATGGAAATTTGGGAATAGTAGAAATTATCTACTTCTCTCTTAGAGTGGTGATCATATGAATGTAAACATTCATCAAAACTCATAAAACTCCACAATTAAAATGAGTTGTTAACATTTAATTTTGCATATAAATTATACCTCAACAAAACTGATATGAAAGTTAAAAAAATTCCTGACTACCTGGACATAGTCTTTCTTAGGCCTTGACTGAAAGTCTATGGAGTTAGCTAAGACACCTCCATTCTTACTACATCAGAATTTCAGTGTCCACGATCTAATCTGTCAGCAGCTTTTCTTTCAGAGTCTCTCCCCAAGCATGAATAATTTAGAGATTGCCCAAGAAACAGGGAATTTTAAAAAGATTTTTGGGATACCTCTGCAGCTCTCTCCTTACCTGTGACCCAATACTTTAATTGCCAGCTCTCCTGGCAGTCCTAAACTCTGATCCATGTCTTTTCTTCCTGAATAACCTACCTTCTAAAAAAGGAAATTTGGGAATCATAGACTACCTTCTAACAGGTAATCTATTCAGGTAGCTTCTACCTAATAAACTACCGTCTTCTTAATAGACTACTGCTTGGACTTCTGTACCGCAGTTTGGAAAACACCTTCAGGGAGAAAGTGAGTATAAATACAGGGCTCTCCTCACATGCATTTCCTCTTCCCTGGATTTTATCTCTGCTCTGCTTTTTTCTCCAATACCTACAAACAAAAGGTTTTATATATTTTTGTCCATTTTTATAGTTGTTTATGAAAGGAGTGCAAACAAAATACCAGCTACTTCATCATGATTGGAACTATAAACCCAGGTGTGTATCTTTTAAAATCTTTTCTGTTCACATTTAGGGAGTAAACAGAACTGACCTCAGAAGAAACAGAGATAATTAAGGGAACAGAAAATAGGAATAAGGTGTATCAGAAAAGCACAATGAAAAGGCAAAAAAGAAGAAAACTTGGAAATATAAACATTTTTGCAGTGTATGACTTTCTTGTTTTCTTTTATTTATTTATTTATTTTTTTTTTTTAGACAGAGTCTCATTTTCACTCTGTTGCCCAGGCTGGAGTGCAGTGGCACCATCTTGGCTCACTGCAACCTCTACCTCCCAGGTTCAAGCAGTTCTCCAGCCTAGCCTCCCAAATAGCTGGGACCTCAGGCATGTGCCACAATGCCTGGCTAATTTTTTGATTCTTTTGTAAAGACAGGATTTCACCACGTTCCCTAGGCTGGTCTTGAACTCCTGATCTGCCCATCTTGGCTTCCCAAAGTGCTGGGATTACAGGTGTGAGCCACTGTGCCTAGCTGCAATGTATGTCTTTCTTCAGTTCTGGAAGCTATTCTTCCATTATTCTTTGATTATGCTTTCTCCCCTATTTACTGTATGCCTTCTGGAAATTCTCTTATATTCAGACCTCAGACCCCTATTCACCACATTTCTTAGACTTTTCCATCAGATTTTTCATGCGTTACTTTTTGCTCTTCCACATTATAATTGGTTTTCTTGATTTTCACTTTTCAGGTACCCAATTTTGTCTTCAACTATGTTCATTTTATTAATAGTTGTTTAATTGATTTTTAAAAGTTAACAATAAAAATAAATTTTTTTAGTCTCCTCCCTGTTTTTTGATTGCACCTTTTTATGTTTGCAGTAGCCGCTCAAATGTGTATAAAGTTCTATTCTGCTTCCTTTATCATCTCCATTTCATCTATGGTCAGTTCTGCTTGTTCACCTTGCACCTTCATTTCCTAATAAAAGTTTTACTCATGTATCTAGTAATTGTCTATTAATATTTATAAATGAGGAACTCTGTTCATTGGTTTAGTAAGCTGGTGTAGGTCTCATCAGCCTCATCCTCATATCTGCAGTTGGGTACTACAAAGACTGCAGATGTTGATTGGCAGAGTTCCTTGTAGGGATTTTAGTAAAGGGTAGGCAAGCAGGTGTGCTGGAAATGGGGGTCTTTCTGGATAAAGAGGGCTCTGCTCTGGAGATGGTGGGGATGTTCTCTTAAGTGAAGCTGCCTTTTCTTTCTCCCTACTCATGATTTACTCTGTTTTATATTCAAGTTGAAATACTCTCACCAGGAGGTCTTTAGACCCTATGGGTATTTCAGTTGCTCTGTCAGTCTGTATTTCATGGGAAGGTCAGACCCCAGTCTGTGATAATCTCAGTGAAGTCATGAGATGGAGTGGTGGATGGAGCCTCCGGGTAAAGGGCCTGGGCATTAGAAAACACAGTCGATAACTTCTCACTGCACAAACAGTTGATCAGCTCAGGGCTTTGCCTATTGCTCACAGACATAGGCAACACTGGGAAGATACCAGAATAGAAAGGATGAGAAAGCAAATGCTCAAAGTTCTATCATTTCTGTAGTGTAGCAGTTATCACACTCGCCTCACACACTGGTTTATATCATTTCCTCACAGGCACAGTTTCTGTACTCCCCTGATTTTACTTCTAAGGACAAATGGACCAGAGCTGTGAGTGGCCACAGATGTTTGACAAGAGTTGTTGAAGACAATGGTGGGAAAAAAAAAAACATGAGCAGAACCTTCTCAGTTAATTTTCTATTTTATCTGCCTTCAGCCTAACTTGACTCCATGGCTTGATGTTTCCTTATGTAGTACTTACAGGTTGATTGGGGTGAGGGGAAGAGAGTGCAAGAAATCTGGGCATTTGGCCTGTTTTGACATCTTGGACAGCCCAGAGCTTCTTAAGAGGCAGTTGCTGAAGCAAATGCATCAGATTTTATCTGAAAGCCAGATGGACTGAGTTCAGTGGTTTTGGGACTGGGTTAGGACTGCTGGGACTGTGGGTAACCAATACCACAAAGAGTTCTGAGAAATAGCTCTATGCTTAAAATAGTCTAGGGTGTGTCCTGGAGTTGCAAAGTTGTTGGAAAAACAGCCTCAACAAGTGGATAGAACCTAGAATTTGCATCAAGCCTGCTGTGTGTCAGGGATGAGGTGGGGGTAGCTGGTTTACCTTTCTTTACTAAAGTCAATCCAGCCATGCAGTGGAGCTGGGAGAGATATGGAGGGTGGAAAGACTGAGCAATATACATTATTTGTTTCTTGCATATTTGGGCACAAATGAGGTTGTAGGGTCACAACTCTTTTAGATCCTTACAAGTTGTAGTGGACAGTTATCATTTTGATGTCTGTCAAGCAACTTGTTATTTTGTGAGATTCCCTCATGTATTTCGTCTCATTGTGAAGCCGACTTCACCTCCCTGCCACTAAGGAAGCCCAAAACGCCCAACCTTCTTTTTCCCTGTGTCTTGGCAGCCGCAGCACAGGCAGGTAAATAGGCTCAGCAAATCAGAAGCTCCTACCCTGGACCTTGACATTTGATGAAGTGGTCAGAATTCTATCATGAAGTTAGCAGTGACAGCAGCAGTTGTGATGAGAGCAATGTCCTGGCCAGACTGTCTCCCTGCAGAATGTTGACTGTATTTCTTTCTCCTGGGGCCCACTGTAGGGACTTTAGTTCCTGTTTGTTAGCCAAGACTGGTCTTGTAGCCTGCTTCTGTCAATTCTGACAGCCTTGTAATAAAACATCATTTCGTTTAGGTAGCAAAAAAAAAAAAAGTTTCTTTTACTTACAGACAAAAGCATTCCAACTGACTGAAATTTACTTTCAAATTGAGAGGCAGCATAGCACACTGGTTATAAACATGGGTTCAGGAGACACACTGCCTGGATTTGAATCTCCAGCTTTGTCACTTACAGCTGTGTGAACTAGCTTCTGTGTCTATCAATTCCTCAATTGTAAGTGTGGATAAAATAGTGCCATTCTCATTGGATTGTTCCAATGCTTAAAGAGTATATGTATTAAAATTGCTCAGAACAGTGCCTGGCATTTAATAGGCCATTGTATTTAACAGAGCTCCAATAAAATACGAGAAATCTGGGATGATTGTCTAGCTTAGGGAAGGCAAAACGCAATGAATGTTCTGTTATTATTCCAAGATAGAATTCTAGTTCATGGCACATAGTGGCACATGTTTGGTAGCACATACTTAATCAAAGTATTACTTTCGGTCATTTGAAATAAAGTACCCATTAAGGGCAAAGCTTGGGAGATTGTTTTTGCTGCCAATTCAAAGTCTACAGGGTAAGGAAGCTATTTAGCATTGAACAACATTTTTAAGAAATGATTCACTAAAATTTTTAAATTCTCAGACTTTCTATGGACAGCATGAAAGAATCTTTTCAGTCATATCTTTAGGATTGAGATAACTGAAAACCAAATTTAACAGAGTTTTTTTTTCCCCTGCAGATTGTCAAATTCCAACATCTGTTGAATAAATCAACTCGTCATGTCTTTTCAGTTGGGCCCCTGTTCAGGAAAGAAGAGAACACTGAAACATTGGATTAGATATAAATGGCAGCATCTGGAGGTATCTTGGTACCTAGAACCCTTACACTTCACTGACCTTCCCTTGCCCATGTCTGAAGGAGTTACCCTACAACATCAAGCCAGCTTCCCTTTTGATCTACACTCTCTACACTATTTCAATCCCTTTTTTTCTCCAAACCTGTAATTAGATTAGATTCCATCATACTCCAAGGAAAAAGTAATAAATCAAATCAAGAAAGAGAGGACGTTAATCCCAAAAGAATTGCAGAACTTATTAATTTATATCTGCAGAAGTCTTTGGAATGTGTGTGTGAATGAATTTAGAGGGTCCTCACCAAATTGGAAGAAAAGTAACTTTAGATTGGACTGAATTTATCAATATGGATGAACTTGCCAGAGATCCTTGCTTTTGTGTGCCTGCTGGTATGAGATATGATAGTTTGTGTAACTAATCAATGTGCAAATGTGTTCAGTGCTGACCTCTAAACAAAACTGAGATACCAAGAAAAATTTGGGCATAATGTAAGTGAAGGAATTTTAACTTGGGGGGAATCACATACTTAGGGAGCATTCCCATACTCCCTAAGTCACCAGGGACTGCCCAGAAAAATCTCTTTTAATTTAAACCTTAAGACAGATATTGGTAAGTGAAGTAGGAGCATCTTTGAGAAACACTTTGGTGGCTGTTCTATGTAGTACAAATGAGTTGATAGAAGGTGCTGCAGCTAAAATGAGCTCCCTGATTTCAATGTTATGGATATATCCCAGGATGGAAAAAACACAAGCAGAGAAACTCGACTGGCAGAGACAGAATGAGATCAATTACTATAAGAGAAAAAAGTATAAACATAGCAAATAGAATGGTCTAAGCCACAAGATCATTGGGGGTGTCTGATTGCTCACAGGGTCCTTTGACTCTAAGGATGGGTTCCCCACTGAATTAGCCTGGATAGACTGGTTTAAGTTGTGTTAATGTAATGCCCCCAAAGTCTCAGTGACTTAGCACTTGAAAGTTTATTTCTCATTTACACAAAGTCGGCCACTGGTCTGAGTGACTCTCTAGGGCTTTTGATCATGCAGTGACCTAGTCTGCTTTAGTCTTGTGATCTAATTCACAGTTTCCACGGAAGGGAAAGAGACCACATGGGGAATTCATCCTTGCTCTTCCAGACTTCAGTCCAAAAGCAACACATGCTACTTCTGCTCACAGCCCATTGAGCAGAACTGGTCACATGGCACCACTTAACTCTAAGGGGGCAGGGAAATGGATGGACCAGGAGGACCACTTGTGAACATTACTTATTCTGCCATCCTTAAGGCCCCACTGGATGTATATAACTGCATAAGCAGAGACCTGACTTCAACTGCCACCACGTTATAGTGACTGTGTCCCCTCACTCAATGTCCAGACTCAAGTCCAAAGACACAAAAACTCCTGAATGAAGGGAAGATCGGGTACATTTGAGGAAAGATCCTGCACAAATATCCAAGTCCATTCTCAGAATCTTCCTCCTATTCTTCTCCAGAGGTCCCTGTGGATATTTACCCTCTGAGAAAGGTAATTATCTAAACCTTGTATGCATATTGAACATCAGGTCTAAACTGATGCTACTGCCTGGGTACTCAGAACACCACAGTGATCTAACAATCAGAATGAATATTTGTTTTAGACAGGTGACAAATGGAGTTTTCACATGTGTCATTTAATGATGGTAGAACAATGGGACTCAAAATCATGTCTTAATTAACGGCATAAATATACCTGGGAAAAATCCTCTCCTGGTCTCCTTTACCAATGGAGGAAGAAGATGCGAGGGAGGGAGGTGAAAGGAGACAAGAGGGAGTCTCCACACTTTCTGTTTCCTACCAAAATAATAAATCAAAATAAAACCATATCCTTATGAGAATCATGGAAATCAGTGTTATCATCAAATACTTAGAAAAATACAGGAGTCATGATTCCAATTTACTGGCCCATTTTGTTCTGTGTTTTAGCCACTGCCATGGATAGATACGCATTGGAAAATGGCAGTGGATTGTTGTGAGTTTAATAATGTATGACTCCAACTACAGGTGCTTTTCCTTTCTAGTCTCCTTATTAGAACAAATCAGTACAGCCCTTAATATTGAGCATAGAGTTATTAATCTGACAAATGCTTTTCCCCACCTCAATTTCCAACAAATAGAGGACACCAGAAGCAATTTTCTTTTACTTGATGGGACAACTGTACACTTTTATGGCTTTCTTAGAGATATCTTAACTGTTCTTTGACCAGCTTCTCTCTTTTTCCACTTTGCCTGGAAAGAATGATGCACAGAGTCAAAGATTTAGGTGATTGCTAATGGTTTAGTCAAATGGTTAGGGAGTTGGAAGGAACAAAATTTCAGGATTGCTATGATAATATTGTGTCCCATGTGAAAAATAATCAAAATTTTCCTATTGCAGAGAATCAGGTGAACATTAGACTTCGTCTCCAGTCACTGCAGTCTTGCTTATGGTAAACAGAAGAGCCCCCCATAGCTGTCCATGCTTGAATCCTTGGATCCTGAAAATACACTGTGTTACTTGACAAAAGGAACTATGCACACATGATTAAGCTTATGAATCTTGAGATGGAAAAGTTATCCTGTATTATTGTGGAAACCCAGTCTAATCAAATGTGTCCTTAAAAATGGAGAACGTTTGCTGGCAGAAGAGTCACAGTGATGCCACACAAAAATAAGCAGGAGAGATTTAAAGTGAAGAAAAAAAAAAAAAAAAAAACGCCTCAGCCTATAAGCACTAGCTTTAGAAGGGACAGAAAGAGGGCTATGAGCTCAGCAATGCAGGGGCCTCTGAATGCTGAGAATAACCCTCAGCTGACAACCAACAGGTGAAGCGGGGAGCTCAGTCCCTTCTAGGAGCTGAATTCTGTCAATACCTTGAAAGAGCAACGAAACAGATTATCTCCAAAGCCTCTGAGAAGAAACACTGCCTTGCCAATACTTTGATTTTGTTCAGGTGAGACCCAAATCAGACTTCTGACCTACAAAACTGTGAGATAATAAACTTGTGTTGTTTAAGACACCAAATTTGTTGTGATTTTCTTATGGGAGTAATATAAAACTAAATCATTGCTGAATATTTTCATGAACAAAGTTAAGTTGGTGTTGATTCTATTCTTCAGAATATAGTGTATGTTCAGAATCAGTAGATAATACGTAGTGCTGTTTTGCAGATGGAACAGCTGGTCCATGCAACCAAGAGGTGATAGGAATGGAGACTAAGAATAAGGACTTTTTCTCATCAATGGTAGAAACCACAACCAACAACCCTACCTCTGATATGGTGCATAGTTCAAAGGGATCTGCTAGCTTCCTGGTAGCAGGTTGAACATATCAAACCCTTCTATTCTGAAGGGACAATGACTAACTTCTTTGAAAAGAAAGATATTCTGGATTAAGATTTTCTTTTCTTCTTAACATAATTTTGTCACATATCATCTGTAGTCTAAATAAATGCCTTCTACATCATTTTGACAGTCCACACAATGTATTTCTTATCAAATATTTCACTTTACAGAAAAGAATTAAAACAATAAGCCCATACGCATGGGGTCATTGGTCATATCATGTGCCCATCATCCAGAAATAGATGGCCTTATAGAACACAAATATGAACTCTTTGTAAACATCAGAGCCAGCTGTAGGACACTCTTGTGAGATTAGAGTACATCACGTAAGGCAAATTGTATGCTTTGAATAAGCAACAAATATATGGTGCTATTTCTTCCACTAATACACTTCCCACGTTGAAAATAAAGATGTGAAGTGGAGTGGCAAGGGGTTGTACGAGGCTCACAGCCATATCTAGTGAAGCTCTTGATTGCGTTTGTTTACAGTTCTTGTAACTTGGCTTTGCTTGTTTAGCACTTGGTGATAACAGTTAATATTCAGCAAACACTAGGTGCCAGGCTCTGTTCTATGTGATTTACTTGTAATAATCTATTTAGTCATGATAACAACTCTATGAGTAAAGTACTATATTGTCCACGTTTTTCAGATTAGGAAACTGAGTTCAGAGAATTGGATAGCCAGAATTTGAACACAGTTTATCAGTGTCCCTGGTCTTAACCACTATCCTATATTACCTCTCAGTGGAGGTATGTTTCCATGAGGAAACACAAAGTTTATTCCACTGAATTGGAAGTTGTGATGGCCTTCTGGATATTTTGGGTTTCTCACACTCTTGAGAGAACATGCAAAAAAATATTTTGTAGTGATAGATGGGATAGAGGGCTGCTGCTGCAAAAGAAGAGCCAGGAAGAGAAAGGAATAAAATCAGGGACTCTACTGGGACACTTCCTAGTGGCATCATTTGCAGTGGTAAAAGTTCATGGACATCTCTAGGCAGGATCATCAACAGCTCAGCTCCCTCAGAAATGAAGGCTTGGGTCATATGTGCCACCTCATCCAAGAAAGAATCCCAACGAGTTGAGGCATTACCTAAGGTCAAAGGAAACATGAAATGGGTAAAAGAGAAGGGAAGTCATAAAAATTAACTACAGTGTCATAACTAACTATAGAAAAAACGGGTATGGTCTCCATCCGTATTTGTTTCCTTGTGGTATAATAAATTCCTCCTCCTTTCTCTCTCTTTTTTGTCATGATTTAATGTAATGTGCAATGGTGATGTTGAACTTCTATAATATGGCTTGCCTAACACTAAAACAGCATAATAAAAAATCCTGTACCTGAAACTGGAGCAAGAACTGCAAGATCTTAGGCTTCTCCCTCCGGTGAAAGAGTGGGTGCATTTACAAATGTGTGAAAGATAGTTGCATTTTATTAAGATATTTCCTTCCCCTCATCCCTCCCTCTCTCTGTCCCTCCTTTCCTTCTTTCCTTCCTTTTTTCTTTTGACAAGTTTTAAGATTTAAAGAAGAGTATATGAATTTTGGCCAGCTAAAGAGATAGACTACAGTGGAAACTCTTTTTTCCCTTCCTCTTTCCAATATCTAACTCCTCTTTCTATTGTGGAAGAATAATCTGTTATGTAGTATTCCTCCTCCATTACTGACACTGAAATACTAGTTTTTCCCTCTATTTCCTCAGCAAGCAAATCACAGGAACAACCCTAGACTTAGACAGTAAGTTACTTTACCCTCTCCTACCCCAGACCCTAAGTCTTGAAAAAATGATGCAAAGATGAAGGATGTCAGAATGTATTTACATCATTGATGACAACATACAGGCACTGTCTTTAATAATGACAATGAAAGCAACTAAATTTTTTTAAGAGAATGATAGTGGCATCTGTTTCCCCTAGGAAAAGGGCAGTGGATGGACAGGGACTGTGTTTGGTCCAACTTAGGAACGTTTGAGTGGAACCAGACAAGTGAAAAATGCCAACTTAGTGGGAGTGCTGACTAGTTGTTGGAGGAATCCCTGCAAACTCATCCTTCTTCATGACAGCAAGACTTGACCGAGATTTTTTTTTTTTCAAACAAAAGCAGGGGCAAATTCAGAGTCATAAGTGATTTTCTATTTATTCAGTATTTTTGAAATAAAATGGTGACAAAAACTGAACAAGTTTTATTCTTCTCTTAATTCCCCCATTTTAAAAAATGACCCTGTAACTAGGATATCAAAACCAAAGAACTATGGAAAACATCTACAATAGAAGTAGAAATCCTGGTGCCCTAAGGAACACTCAAATATGTAGGCCCAAACCACCAACAGGTGTGAGACCCATGCACGTGTGCGGGAGGAAGGGAGGGAAAGCAACTTGGCTCCGATAGCCCTGAGAACACAAGACCCCCAAATGCCAACAGGCATGCACTGACTATGGAGGCCCAATAGGAGAACAGCCAAACAATGGGAAGGGATTCTGCAGGATCCAATTTGTGGGTGAGTGCAAGAGGACAGTGGTACGCTAATGACAGATGGTACTGACCCATTCTGGACCCTAATCTTTTAGAATTAACCAACTAAAACTTACTTGTGGCCAGGCATGGTGGTCACATATGTAATCTTAGCACTTTGGCAGGCCAAGGTAGGAAGATTGCTGGAGTTCAGGAGCTCAAGACCAGCCTGGGCAACATGGCAAAACTCAGTCTCTACACAAAAATACAAAAATTGGCCAGGTGTGGTGGTTTATGCCTGTAATTGCAGCTGCTTGGGAGGCTGAGGCAGAGAGATCCATGCAGTCCAGAAGGTGGAGGCTGCAGTGAGCTATGATGGTGCCACTGCACTCCAGCCTGAGTGACAGAACAAGACCCTGTCTCAAAAACAAAACAAAACAAAACAAAAAACCTTACTCCTCCGACAAAACGTCACACAAAGGAGAAACTTATAGGTGTTTCCTATCCAAATTGGGCAGGACAGGGATAATAGGAGCATAAGAGGGAGAACCTTCAGATAAAAGTGAGGGAGGGATCAGAAGACTCAGATCTCAGAAAGTACACTATCAGGAAGCCATATTTTTAATTGCTTTGTAAAACAACAGAGGAGGAAACTCTAGTGCCCCGAAGCTAGAAAATCTATCCTGGCTACCCTTGCCTAATAAACCCTATTTTACATTTACGCTGTAAGGTGCTGGTGCCACACGTCTGTGTCCCATCTGCAGAGCAGAGTTCCTTATATGCCATGCTATGGAGTTAGGGCTTCATGCTGTAGGCGACTGAGTGGTTTTTGAACAGGAACATGGCAGTAGTGGATTTGCAACTTTCAAATATAGCAAGTTGTGATAGATTGGACAGAAATGGTAGAAAGGAACCCACATCCACGGCCTGCACTTTCTGGTATGCCTTTCTGTGTTGCAGATGTTAGAAAGACTAACAAATTACATCTCTCAGGCTCCTTCATCTGGGTTTTGAGATTTAGGTTCAGCCAAGCAGGCCCACTCCTGTAAGATCTGGAAGGCAGAGGTAGGGGCTTCTTTCAGGCATTGACTGTTTTCTGCTGGCAGGCATGACTAAGAGCCCTGGGGTCTATGCGAATGTTCCTGAGTCCATTCATTAGCTTCTTGAATGCCAATATACTGGGCATAGGTCATCCAGTTTTTTCTTCAGGTGTGATCTTGCAAGAGTGACATGGCTCTTAATACAAGTTATAGTGGTGGTAGTACCCTGATCCCTGAACTTTACCTAAAATGGCATGTCCCTAAAACTAAGTATTCTAGGGTATTTCCCGATTCCTTGCCTTCCTGCTTGGGCAGAGGGAGCAGTTTCCTAGGATAAGTACTGTGGTATTTTGCAAGTCTTTCTAGAAGCCTAGCCTAGAACATGCTCCTTGAAATTTTTCAACATTATCAAATTATCCATATTTTGTCTATTTTTTGCTTTAAGAAAGATAACATTATTTCTGTCTTCTGAAGCTAAGCCAAGGTCTCTAGGAAATCAAAATTTGGAAAGTCAGGGAAGACTCCATAGTTTATAAAGGATGTGCACCACCTCTTAAAAGTTAGATAGAAATGGAATTGAGAGAGAGGAAGAGGGGTGAACATTTCAGATTGGAATGGTAGCTTTAAACAAATGCTGAGAGACAAAGTTATCAGTATTTCCGTATGGGACACCAAGGAAACCAGGCTAACCTGAACGAGGCTAGGTACACAGGAGCTATGGGCTATAAGATGTGTAGGAGGGGTGGGGAGAGATTATAAGGATCATAAGAGCCAAACAGAGAATTTTATGCTAGATGGAATGGCATCTAGAAGGGCAGTGGGGTCATGAGAGAAACACAAAGTAAAGAAAAATGAGAATGTTCGGAGCAGAGACCCAAGAGAGACAACTGGTTTTGGAAATTTTGAATGATTGCTGGATATCCCGATAAAGCTGATTCTCTTTTGCTTCTGTGGAAAAGTTAGACAATATGAGGCTCTGGAGCCATCACCTCTTTCACCTGTACTGGTGGTGGATGGTTCCTACCAAACATGATGCTGTTTCTTGCTGAAACCAGACTCGATCTCAGAATTCTTCTCACAGAGCTCCAAGCAGTCATTAACAATCAATAGAACTTGACATGAGAAATAGAATCTACTAGTTGTACGCAGTGTAATGAACGTTGTTCTAGCAAATCCTAACAATTATAAAAAATGTTAACTTCTTTTATTTATTCACATATTTTATTGTAAACACAATTAACAATCTCATTCTTCTCAGACACAACAATAATGATTTCAGCAATTGAACTCATAAAAGAGCAACATAGAGTTTTCCGTGACTAAATACAGGTTTCAGAAGAAATAAACAGATTGTGTCAATAGTCTACCCCTGTGACAGACTCTGAAATGTCTCTAATTCTTATAAACATTTCCATGCACTGTGTTAAGTTCAGAATAAGTGACATGTGTTTAGCATTATATGTTGTAAAAACTCTAAGATTAATTTCAAAAAGATCAAATATGCAGAGATGCATGTAATTCTTCTAAACATTCATTTCTTTCTCATCACCTGTCACTGTCAGTAGTTATAAGTGAATCAGCTAGAGGCTTGCAGTCATTGATTGTAGTGATTCCATGAAAACCAGGCCTACTTAAACCTGGGAAGGTATACCTTACCCTTTCTAAATGACAGACTTGTCATCCAAAACTGAAGTTTGGAATTGGGTTCTTGGGAAAATAGATGATAAAATAAGTTTTTTAAAAATGGGTTTTGGGGTCAGACTGACCTGATCCTAAGTGTGATGGAATTCATGAGTCATGTCAGGGATAATAGAATAGAGAAATGGAAATTTAAAATTTTTAAAGGAATATATCATTATAAGAGTACATACTGTGAATACTGAAGTAAGCAGAGTATTCTCACTAAATGAAAGTGTGGTGATATTTCTCTACAAAATGTCCTGGAGGGAGCTGAATACAGGCGACAGAGCTCTGCAAAGTGGTAATACATGGATCTTAGCATTTTTTCCTGAAAGTTGCATGTTAAACCAGATAGCCAAGCTCTCTAAAGAAAATTACGGCCGGGCGCGGTGGCTCACACCTGTAATCCCAGCACTTTGGGGGGCCAAGGTGGGCGGATCACAAGGTCAGGAGATTGAGACCATCCTGGCTAACATGGTGAAACCCTGTCTCTACTAAAAAAAAAAAAAAGTGAACACACACACACACACACACACACACACATAAAAAGTAGCCGGGTGTGGTGGTGGGCACCTGTAGTCCCAGCTACTCGGGAGGCTGAGGCAGGAGAATGGTGTGAACACAGGAGGTGGAGCTTGCAGTGAGCCAAGATTGTGCCACCGCACTCTAGCCTGGGCAACAGAGCGAGACTCTGTCTCAAAAAAAAAAAAGAAAAAAAAGATTATACAGAGAGAGAGAAGCCTTCGAAGACCATTGATTATAACCCCCTCTCCATCTCCACCACTGTGGGCCTGGGCCAAGTCACCATCATCTCCCCCATGGACCACTGCAGTAGCCTCCTACCACGTAGGTCTTCCTTGCATCTTGCCCCCCTCTACAAAGTACTTTAAACACAGAAGTCAGTTCATGCCTCTGCTTAGGGCTCTCAGGTGGTCTTCACAGCATTTAGAGTGGCATTTTCAAACTTTAGTGTGGATCAGAATCACCTACAGGGCTTGTTAAAACAGATCTCTGGTCCTACTTCCAGAGTTTCTAATTCAGTAGGCATGGGGCAGGGCCTAGGAACCTGCATTTCTCACACATTCCCTGGAGGGTGCTGATATTGCTAATTGGGGACCACACATTTCCACCACTGATGTAGAGAAACACAAAGGTCCTTGCTGTGGCCTACAAGGCCCTCACAAGGATTTGGCCTCATGATCACTCTGACCTCATTCCTATTACTCTTTCTTTCACTCCATTCATGTCACATCTATCTCTTCTTCCTCCCTCTTCTCTGAGTATCGCCCGAGACAGCATCATGGCATACTCTTCACCTCCTTCAATTATTTGCTCAACAGACTCCTGGTCCATAAGGAGTTCCCTAGCATCCTCTTTAAAACTGTGTACAGTACCTGATCCCTTCCTAGCATCCTTACTCCCATCCCACAATCGGTTTTTTCCATAGCACTATCACCAACTGACATGCTTCTCTATTTGACTTATTTGCTTATCCATTTTTTATCGACTTACCCACCGGCTGGTGCAACACCAGAGCCCTGACAGGATAGGAAGCTCCTCTGTTGTGAGTAATCTGTTCACTACTATATATCCCACACCTAAAAGAGTTCCTGGCACATAATAGGTGCTCAGTAAGTTTGTTTAATGAAGGAATAAATAAATCAGAGAGATAGAAGGAAAATTTAGATATGTTTACATAGTGTCATTGAAACCAAGCTAGAAAATAATTTCAAAGTGAGATTTCAAGATAAATATTAATAATAACTGCGGTAGGGAGTTGAGTAGGGTTTAAAACTGAGGACACGTCCTTTATATCTGCTACTGTTTCTATCTTGTTTAAGAAATTCTTCAATACCTAGAGGTCATGAGGGTGTTCTATTTTATCATCATCAATATAATTTATCAATATAATTTCAAAAATTCATTTTACTTCAAATATCGTGTCACAGGAAGTTGCTAAAATATGTTCAGGGACACTCTTAGCTTCTTCACCAAGTGTCTCCCCATGAAAACATATTTCCTAACTGCAGTACAATATCACAATTAGGAAACTGACATTGGCACAATCCCGAGAGCATGTTCAGATGTCATCATTTATACATGTGCTTATATGTATGCATTTATAATACATGGGGGTATATTTGTATAGGCCTACGCAATTTTATCACGTGTAGCTTCATGGAACCACCAGCACAAATGCGTACTCAGCTGTACCATCATCACAAACCTCCCTCTTGCTACTCCTTTTTAGCTACCATCTCTCTGCTCTATTGTTATCTCTGGACAACCGCTAATCTGTTCTCCATCTCTATAGTTATGATATTTTATAAATGCTATATAAGTGGAATCATGTAGCATGTATCCTTCTGACGATGACTTTTTAATCTCAATATAATTTCCTTGAGATTTACTCAAGTTGTTGCATTATCAATAGTTCATTTTTTTATCACTGAGTAGTAACCCATGATATGAGTGTACCACTACTTATTTAATATTCCACCATTGAAGGTCATTTGTGTAGTTTCTAGTTAAGAGCTACTGCAAATAATGCTGCTATAAATATTCTCATACAAGCTTACGTGTGAAAATCAGATTTTATTTGTGATAAATGCCTAAGCATGCAATAGTTGGGTCACATATTAAGTCCATTTTTCATTTTAAAGGAAATGCAAAGCTATTTTCCAGAGCGACTCTACCATTTTACATTCCCATCAGCAATGTATACATGATCTAGTTTCTCTACATCTTTGTCAGTATCTGATGCTGTCACTACTTTTTATCTTAGCCATTTTGATACATATGTAATGTCATGTCATTGTAGTTTTAATTTCCTTTTCTCTAATGGCTAATGATGTTGAATATCACATATTTATTTGTCATCTGTATAGGTTCTCTGATGAAATATCTGTGCATGTCTTTTTCCCCTTTTCTAATTTGATTGTTTGGCTTTTTTTTTTAGACAGAGTTTCACACTGTCCCCTAGGCTGGAGTGCAATGATGTGATCTCAGCTCACTGCAACCTCTGCCTCCTGAGTTCAAGCAATTCTCCTGCCTCAGCCTCCTGAGTAGATGGGATTACAGGCTCCCACCACCGCGCCCAGCTAATTTTTGTATTTTTAGTAGAGACAGTGTTTCACCATGTTGAGCAGGGTAGTCTTGAACTCCTGACCTCAGGTGGTCTGCCCGCCCCAGCATCCCAAAGTGCTGGTATTACTGGCATGAGCCACCGCACCGGGCCTGATTGTTTGGCTTTTTAATGTTGAGTTTTGATAGTTCTTTGTGTATTCTAGATACAAGTTCTTTGTAGGCATGTAGTTAGCAAATATTTTCTTCCAGTCTATATTTGTCTTTTTGTATACTTAATAGGGTCTTCAGTGGTACAAAACTTTTTAATTTTGATAAAGTCCCATTTATTATTTTTCCTTTTATGCATCATGCTTTTGGTGTCAAGTCTAAGAACTCTTTGCCTGGGCTTGGAACCCAAAGGTATTCTCTCATGCTTTTTTCCTAGAATTTGGTCCGTGAGTCATTTTGAGTTAACATTTGTATGTAAAACATGTACTTTAGGCAGAGGTGTGTTTTATACCTATGGATAGCTTTAGAACTCTTTATTAAAAGACTATCCCTTCTCCATTGATTGGTTTTGTTCCTTTTTCAGAAATTCACTGGGCATATTTGTGTGAATCTATTTCTGGGTTCCCTATTCCTTTTCATTGATTTGTGTGTCTATCGCTCCACACTTTCTTGAATACACTAGCCATAGAACATGGGATATATATCAAGTTGATAACCACTTAACATTGGGAAGAGGAATTTCTCCCTCTTCATTCATTTTTTTCAAAATTGTGTTGGCTATTCTAGAGCTTTTCTATTTCCATAAATATTTAAATATGAGCTTGTGTATGTCCACAAAAAAAATTGCTGAGAGCTTGATAGGAATTTCATTAAATCTATAGATCAATTTATGGAGAGGTGCCATCTTTACTATGTTGAATCATGTAACTCATGAGCGCAATATGTCCCTCCAAGTGCTCACATCTTTCATTTTTTTCATCAACATTTTGTAATTTTCATCACACATAGTCTGTACATGTTTTGTTAGACCTACATCTAAGTATTTAGTTTTCTTTGGAGCAATTATAGATAGTACTGCATTTTAAATTTTGGTTTCTACTTGTTCATTGTCAGTATGAAGAAATGCAATGATTTTTGTGTGTTAATCTTATAACCTGTGACCTTACTAACTGCACGTATTAATTCTAAGATTTTTGTGGGGTTTTCTTTTGTGTGTGGGTATGAATGGTTTTGTTTTTTTGTAGATGCCTTGTACTTTTCTGCACAGACTATTATGTCATTTACAAATAGAGACAGTTTTCTTTATTTTTTCCAACTGTATCCCTTTTATCTCTTTTTCTTTTCTTATTGTCATGGCTAGAACTTCCAGTGCTTTGTCGAATAAGAGTGATGAAAGTGGAAATCCCTGCCTTATTCCTGTTAAGAGAGGGAAAATATTCAGCTTTCTACCATGACTAAGATGTCAGCTATAGACCTTTTGTGGATGTTCTTTACGAGGCTGAGGAAGTTCCCTCCATTCCTAGTATACTAAAAGTTTTTATTGTAAATGGATGTTGAATTTTGTCAATTGCTTTTTTGACATCAAATGATATAATCATATGATTTTTCTTCTCCAGCTTGTTGATAGGGTGGATTACACTGATTTTCAAGTATTGAAACAGGATTGCATACCTTGAATACATTTCATTTGGTTGTAGTGTATTATTCTTTTTATACATTGCAGGATTTGATTTGATAGAATTTCGTTGAGGATTTTTGCATCTATGTTCAAGGGATATTCGTGTATAGATTTCTTTTTGTGTGCCGTCTTTGGTTTTGGTATCAAGGTAATAACGGCTTCATAAAATAAGGTTAAAAGTGTGCACTTCTCTTTTGTTTTCTGGAAGAGAGTATGTAAAGTTTGTGTCAATTATTTTAATGTTTGGCAAAATTCTCCAATGGAATTAGCTGGGCCTGGAGATGTGTTTTGTTAGAGTTTTTAAATTACAAATTCAATTTTCTTAATAGTGAAAGGGCTACTCAGGTTATCTATTTTATCTTGGCTGAGTTTTGGTAATTTATGTTTTTTGAGAAATGGGTTTCTTCTAAATTGTCAAATTTCTAAGTGTAAGGTCATTTATGCTATTCCTTTATCATTTTTTAAATGGTTATAGAATCTTGTGATATCCCTGTTTAATTCTTAATACTGGTAATTTGCGTCTTTTTATCTTTGTCAGTCTTACTAGAGTTTTATCAATTTTATTGATTATTTTGAAGAATTGGCTTTTTGTTTCTGTCTATTCTATTTCCATTCTATTTCTATTGTTTTCTTGTTTAAATTTTTTTTTGCTCTTGTCTTTTATTGTGGTAAAATATCCATAACATAAAATATCCCAGTTTAAGCACTTTTAAGTGTGCAGTTGATTTTTAAGTGTACAGTGAGTGAGTGTCCAGTGAGTGTCCAGTGTCCAGTGAGTGTACAGAGAGTGTCCAGTGAGTGTACAGAGAATGTACAGTGAGTGTACAGTGAGTGTACAGAGAGTGTACAATGAGTGCCCAGTGAGTGTCCAATGAGTGTACAGAGTGTCCAATGAATGTCCAGTGAGTGTAGTGGCATCACATGCACATTGATCTGCAACCATGACTCCCATTCAGCTCTGGAACTTTTTCATCTCCCCACACTGAAACTCTGAACCCATTAGACGCTAACTCCTCATTCCCCAGTCACCCTATTCCCTAGAAACCCTCACTTTACTTTCTGTCTTTATAAATTTCACTACTCTGGGTAACTCATATAAGCAGAATCATACAATATTTGTCTGTTTGTGGCTGGCTTACTTCACATAGCCTAATGTCTCCAAGGTTTATCCATGTTGTAGCATGTGTGCAAACAATGTAATATAAATACAACCAAATAATATTACTCTATGCACACTCTATGTGTTTCAGGTTTTTTTTTTTAATTTGTTAAGATTTGTTTTATGACCCAGGTCATGATCTATCTTGGTGAATGTTTCATGGCAAAAGAATACAAAAGAATATGTATTGTGCTGTTGAAAAGTGAAGTGTTCTATACATGTCAGTTACATGCTGTTGGTTGATGGTGTCATTCAGTCCTGTATCTTTGCTGACTTTCTGTATGGTAGTGCTATCAATTGCTGGAGTGAGGTGTTGAACTTCCCAACTTTCACAAATTCCAAGTTTTGTGGATTTTTCTGTTAATACTTCAATTCTATCCAGTTTCATTTCATGTATTTTGAGGATCTGTTGTGCGGTGTATATGCTTTTAGAAGTGCTGTATCTTCTTGGCAGGTTGATCCTTTAATTATTATGTAATATACTTCTTTGCTCCCCATAATATTCTTTGCTCTGAAGTCAACTTTATCTAATATTAACATAGCTATGCCTTCTTTTTTGATTAATGTTTGTATTATAAATCTTTTTCCTTCCTGTAACTTTCATCCTACCTATGTCAATATGTTTGAAGTGATTTTTGAGAGAGCATTTAGCTGGGCTGGGATATTTTGTTCTACTCTGCCTATCTCTAACTTTTAATTTCTATACTTATTTATAAAGTAATTATTGATATGCTGAGGATTGTTTGACATTTTGTTTTTCATTTATTCCTTCTGTTTCTACCGCCTCTGTTTCTTTCAACTTCCTGTGAGTTACTTTAACATTTTTAGTACTACAATTTAATTTACTTACAAAAATACTTGGTATATCTTTTTTATTTTTATTTTTATTTTTTGAGATGGAGTCTCACTTTCTCACCAGGCTGGAGTGCAGTGGCACAATCTTGGCTCACTGCAATCTCTGACTCCAAAGTTCAAGCCATTCTCTCCTGCCTTAGTCTCCCGAGTAGCTGGGATTACCAGCACGTTCCACCACACCCAACTAATTTTTTTGTATTTTTAGTAGAGACAGAGTTTCACCATGTTGGCCAAAATGGTCTCCATCTCCTGACCTCATGATCCACCCACCGTGGCCTCCCAAAGTGCTGGGATTACAGGCATGAGCCACCACACCCAGCCTGTATTTTTTTTTTTTTTTTTTTTAGTGGTTGCTCTAGGTATTACCTTTTACATATGTAACATCACAGTCTACTAGTGTCAACATTTTGCCACTTCAAGTAAAGTTTAGAAATCATATTTCCATTTAAGTCCCTTTACTCCCCCCAATTTTAAAAATATTATTTATTTATTTATTTATTTATTTATTTATTTATTGAGACAGGGCCTTACTCTGTGATGCCCAGGCTGGAGTGCAGTGGCATGATCTCAGCTTGGTGCAACCTCCACCTCCTGGGTTCAAGCAATTATCCCACCTCAGCCTCCCAAGAAGCTGGAATTACAGGTTTGCACCATCATACCTGGCTGATTTTTGTATTTTTTTGTAGAGACAAGGTTTCACCATGTTGGCCAGGCTGGTCTCAAACTCCTGACCTCAAGTGATCTGCCCACCTTGGCCTACCAGATTAAAAATATAATTGTTTCAAGTGTTTCCTCCACATATATTGAGTGTCATATCAGATGATAATGTAACTTTTATGATTGCTTCAATCATAAAATATGACTAAAGAAATCATGGGGTGAAGGACAGTCTATTACATTTATTTCCATTTTTGCTCACTCTGTTGTTTTTTTTTTCTTTCCGAAGGTCCTAGCCTTCTAGTATTGTTTTCTTTGTGTTTGGAGAGCTTTCCTTAGCCAGTCCTTAAGGATAGATCTGCTAACAACATATCCTCTTAGTTTTCCTTTCTCTGAAGATCTCTCTATTTTTTATTAATTTCTGAAGGAAAAAAATTAATTTCACTGTTTATTTCATCAAGATTCAAGGTTGACACTTTCTTTCAGAACTGAAAAAGATGCCATTTCTTCCTGGCCATGTTGTTTCAGATGAAAAATCATCTGTCATTCAAATTGGTGGGTTTTTGTAGATAATGTGTCATTTCTCTCTGGCTGTTTTTAAGATTTTTTTCTTTGCCATTAGTTTTCAGAAGTTTAATTATGATGTTTCTTGATATGGATTTCTTTTGGTTTATTCTATTTGGAGTTCACCTAGCCTTTAGATCTATAAATTTTTGTCTTTCCTCAATTTGGAAAGTTTTCAACCATTACCCATTCTGAGACTCCAATGATATGAATGTTAGGTATTTGTTACATAAATCCTTAAGACCGTGCCTTTCTTCAGTCTATTTTCTCTCTATTGTTCAGATTGAATAAATTCTATTGATTTGTCAAGTTCGTAGATTCTATGTTCTGTCATCTCCACTCTGTTGATTCTACCTGGCATGTTTTTTTTATTTAAGTTATTGTATTTTGGGGGTCTATAATCTCTGTTTGGCTCTTTTTTAAAATAACTTCTGTCACTTTGCTAAGATTTTTCTATCTTTTCATTGTTTCAAAAAATTGTTATTGAATATTGGGACATTTTCATGAGAGGTACTTTAAAATTCTTGTCAAATAATCCCAACACTGGATTCACCTCAGCATCAGCATCTGTTGATTGTCTTTTCTCTTTCAAATTGTGGTTCTCCTGATTCTTAGTAAGAAGGATGATTTTTTATTGTATCCTGGACATTTTGGTTATTATGTGAAGTGACCCTTGATCCTGACTAAATATATGTTAGCAGGAAGTTACCCTTTTTAAATTTAGCATATGAGTTCTGCCCTACTTTTGTGGCTTTAATTCTAATAAAATTTTAGTTTTCTAAGCCCCCTGGTGATGTTATTCTGACCAGCTTTGTTCTTTTAGTGCTGTCATGACACTTGCTCAATGCCTGCCGGCACTGTCTGCAGTACAGAAGGTACTTCCTTTGGCTAACTGCTGTTGTTGTGGGACCTTTGGTGGAGGAGAAGGAGAGGAACACTTGGCCTGGGTCTCACTATGCCACTGGGTGGAAGACAGAGAAACGCGGGGCTTCAGGGCTGTTGCCACTGAGGGTGAATAGGGTGATCTACCAGTGCTTTCATTGTATAATAGAGGCTTGGAAAGCCCAGGGCATCACTGCTGCCAAGGTATAAGATCACTCATTGAGCCTGGTTTGTGGAGCAGGGGCTGGATGGCCTAGGACTTCCTAGCTGCTGGTGCTGCCACTGCTGTGGCTACAGGGACAAGTAGATAAGACCATCCACTGGGGGGCTCTGGTCATGGAGCAGAGATTGAGATGGCTGGGTCTTCACCACTGCTGCTGCTGCCAATGGATGAGTCCAATAGCAGGGTCCCCAGGTCCCCAGTTATAGAGCAGGGAATGAGTTTCCCCACTAGACCTCTGTTGTCTCTGTTGAGCTTCCCCTTTCTTGGTCCTTTGGCTAGAGAAAGAACACTTTGTTTTTTCTCTGCTTGTTCGTTCTGGATTGTAAGCCTCTCCACTGTCCAGTTCAGTGGTATTTGGACCCTTAAAAAAATTAAAACCTAGGGAAATCACCACGTTGCCATTTCTCAAGTCCTGAGGTCTCTACCCAGTCTGCCTGTTTCTTTCCAGCTTTCAGAGTCCTTTTATCATTATCTGTTTAATAAATTTTTGTGTATTAAGTTATAGTTAGAGAGGAGGAGAAGGGAAAAGTGAATCTATAGCATCTTGCTCTGGAACTAAAATTCCAGAAAGCAATATAATTTTGACTGCACAATCAGGTCTTTAATCTATCTGAAATTGATTTTAGTCTATGATGTGAGATAGAAATCTAATTTCATTTTTTTTCTCCATAGATATTCAATTGTCTTGGCACCATTTTTGAGCAGTCTGTCTTTTATCAAATACTCTGCAGGGCTCACCTCTGTACTGCACAAGAGTCTATTGCTTGGCTTGCTATTCTAGGTAATTGCTCTATTTGACTATCCCCGCACCAATACATACTGACTTAATTATCATATCTTTATAGTAAGTCTTGATATACGGTGGTAACAGATATTCACACAAATGTTTTTTATACTTGTTTTGTATGCAGAAAACTTGTTAAACCCCTCTTGCTAAATTTAAAAATGTATCTATGGAATCTTTTTGGATTTTCTGTAACCTAAACTGATTATATCATAATGTTCACAGTTACATGATTTTTTAAATCATGACTTCCCCCAACCTTTTCAATCATTTTTAGGGAGTAAAGGAGGGAAGATTTTTTTCTGTGGTGGCCAAAACCTCTACTACCATGTTGATTTGGTGAAAGTCGGAGTAGTGCAATTATTTTTCTTGTTCCTACTTTCTAAAGGAAAAGCTGGCTGGGCATGGTGGCTCACGCTTTGTACTCCCAGAATTTTGGGAGGCAGAAGTGGGAGGATCACTTAAGCCTAGCAGTTTAAGACCAATTTGGGTAACATGGAGAGACCCTGTTTCTACAAAAGATAAAAAAGGTTAGCTGGGTGTGGTGTTGCATACTTGTAGTCCCAGGTACCGCAGGGCTAAGGTGGGAGGATCTGCTGAGCCCGGGAGGTCGAGGCTGCAGTTAGCCATGATCGTGCCATCGTACTCCAGACTGGGTAACAGAATGAGACCTTTTATCCAAAAAAAAAAAAAAAAAAAAAAAAAAAAAGAAAAGCCTCTAGAGCTTCACTATTAAGTGCGATGTTTGTTACAGGTTTTAGCAAATATATTGTATACAACTAAAGAGGCTTTCAACTATTCCTAATTTGCCATACTTTTTAAGCATAAATAGTAAGTTTTATTAAAAAATAAAATAAAAGCTTAGAAAACACATGCTAGGCCCGGCATGGTGGCTCATGCCTGCAATCCCAACACTTTGGGAAGCCAAGGCAGGCAGATCACCTGAGATCAGGAGTTCGAGACCAGCCTGCCAAACATGGCAAAACCCATCTCTACTAAAAATACAAAAAGTTAGCCGGGCGTGGTGGTGGGCGCCTGTAATCCCAGCTACTTGGGAAGCTGAGGCAGACGAATCACTTGAACTTGGGAAGCGGAAGTTGCAGTGAGCCGAGATCACACCACTGCACTCCAGCCTGGGTGACAGGAGCGAAACTCCCTCTCAAAAAATAAAAATAAAAAAAGAGAGAAAGAAAACATATGCTATGCTAATGCTAGTCAAAAGAAAGCTGGAGTGCTTATATTAGTATTAAACAAAGTAGGTTTAATAGCAAAGAATAATACTATGGATAAAGACCATTATGTCATAATGATTAACGAGTCAATTTATTAATAGGATATAACAATCCTAAACGTGTATGTACCTAATGACAGAGCTTCAAAATACACGAAGCAAAGATAGATAGAACTGAGATGAGAAATAAGCAAATCCACAAGCATAGTTGGAGATTTCAGTGCCCTTCTCTTAATAATTGAAAAAACAAGTATTAATAATATAAAATTAGCAATGATACAGAAGACTTTAAACAACATTATCAAATAATTTGACTTAACTGATCTCTATAGAATATTCTACTGAACAACAGCAGAATATGCCTTCTTTCCAGAGGCATATAGAACATTTATCAAAGTAGATAATATTCTGGGCTATAAAATGAGTCCAACAAAGTTAAAGGAATTCAAGTCATAAAGTACGTTTTCTAACCAAAATGGAAGTAAATTAGAAATCAATAACAGAAAACTACCTGGAAAATTCTCAAATATTAGGAAAGTAACATACTTCTAAATATCTCATGAGTCAAAGAACAAACAAAAAGAGAAAACCAACAGTATTTTGAACTAAATGAAAGTTAAATCACAACATACAAAAACCTGTGGCACAGAACTAAAGCAGTATTTAGAGGCAAATTTATACCATTAAGTGCCTATTTTAGAAAAGAAGAAAGATCTCAAACCCATGATCTCATCTTCTACCTTAAGAAACTGGAAGAAAAAAGTAGAAAAAAAGGAAATAAAATCAAATGATAATAGTGGAAATAAATGTAATACAAAATAATTTTAAAAATCAAAATTAACAGTTTCTTTAATATGTGTGTATATATATGAATAATTTATAATATTATTTAATAATATTAAAATCAATAAGGCCAAGCCGATCAGATAAAAACAAAGCAAAACAAAAACAGAGAAGACATGAGCTACCAATATTAGTCATTAAAAAGTGACATCACTACAGAGTCTATAGATTTAGAAAGATAATAGAGGACAATTAAAACTCTATGACAATACATTTGATAACTTAGATAAAATGCAACATTTCTTAAGAGTCACAAACTACCAAAGTTTATTCAAGAAAAAATAATCTGAATAGTTCTATATCTGTTAAAGAAATTACGTTTATAAATAAAAGCCTTCCAACAAAGAAAACTCCAGGCCCAGATGGCTTCTTCTGTGGGTCCTGCTTCACACTAAAGAACACATAAGACAAATTCTATTCAAACTTTTCCAGAAAATTGAAAAAGAAGGACTACTTCCCAACTCATTCTATGAATCCAATGGTACCATGATACCAAATTCAGACAAAAACATTACAAGAAAAGGAAACTACAGAATGATACCTGTCATAAACATAGATGCCATAATTATAAACAACATTTTACCACCTAAAATAAACAATAAAACATCCTGACCAAATAGTTTGTTCCATGAATGCAAGTTTGCTCTAACATTTTTGAATGCATCAATACGATTTATCATATCAACAAACCAAAACAGAAAAACTAAATAGAGTTATCCCAATACACGCATAAAAAGCATTTGAAAAAATTCAACATCTCTTTCTGATTTTTTTTACAAAAATCTCTCAGCAAATTGATAATTAGAAGGTACTTTCTTCAGGTAAGGAGCATCAACAAAAACACCAGAATAATGAAAACACTGAATTTTTCCCTCTAAAATCAGGAAAAAGACAAGAATGTTCATTCTATCACTTCTGTTCAATAGTATATTGAAATTTCCAGCCAGGGAAATAAGGCAAGAAAAGCAAATAAAAGGCATCCAGTTTGCTAAGGAAGAAGTAGAACTATCTTTGTTCACATACAGCATGATTATTTATGCAGAAAATTTGGTATAATGTGTAAAACAAATTGTACAGGAACTAATAAGTGACTTTAGCAAGGCTGCAAATTGCAAGTCTAATGTACAAAATTTAATTGTATTTCTATATACTAACCACGAACAATCAAAAACTTATATACACACACACACTTTAAATGGCAAGAAATATGAAACACATAGGAATAAAACTGACAAAAGATATGCAAAACCTGCCACTGAAAAGTACAATGCATTGTCAAAATAAATTAAAGAAGACTTTAAATAAAAGAAAAGATGTACCTTGTACATTGATTTAAGGGATCTATGCTGTTAAACTGTCAATTATCATCAGATACATTCAACACAATCCCTATTTAAAATCCCAAAAGGTTTTTTTGTAGATATAGACGAGCTGATTGTAAATGTCACATGGAAATGTAAACAATGCAAATAATCAAAATAAATTTTTAAAAGAGGAGCAAAGTTGGAAAGCTAATGATACCTGTTTCAAAATTCAATATAAAGCTACAGTAAACAAGATAGTGTGGTATTGGCGTCAGGATAGATGAATAGATCAAATAGGTCAGTGGAACATAATAGAGTCTAAAACTCTCTCTCACACACAAAACTGATTTTTTTTTTACAAAGGTGCAAAGATGATTTGGTGGAGGAAGCATAGTCTTGTCAACAAATAATGCTGGAACAATTGGATATTCACAAGCAAAAAAAATGAATTTGAATCCATATGCAAAAAATAAAATGAAATTTAGAACTAACGTAAAACCTAAAATTCTACCAAAAAAAGTAGAAAATTTACTTTTTTGGATGATTTTTTAAATTCTTTTGGACTGGATCATGTTTATTAGTAATCATCTTTAATTTCCACCATCCTCCGTGTTCTTCCCTATATCTCAAGAGCTGAAATTTCACTACAATCCTTAGACTCCTTGACACCAGTTTTTGAAATGTAATTTATGTTCTGCTGATGAAATACACTCATGTATGATTTGGAAAGCAGGGAGGAGGAAACGACCCTTTCTTCTTTGACAGTGATGACAGCTGACGTGTGGGTTGTGGAAGACATGAATGTTTGCAGTAGTTGAACACTGCATTCCATTGCCAGTCACCAGCTTCAAGATGTGGAAAAGCTGTAATATCACCATGTACTTTTTGCAATTTACTCTCTTCTGGGTAGCAATGGCAGCCTCTTGACTTCTGGATTGTGTTGTAGTGATGCAGCTAAAAGCCTACAAGCAGCCCTCTAAGTTTTGTACCTCCAGTTTCACAACGATTTTGCAAGCTTCTAATTCCCAACATTAAATTATTTTCTTCCTGAAGTACTTTGCCTCTATTTTTCTGCAGTAATTCGTGACCAATACTATCTTAAGAAGACAAAATGTATGCTTAAATTATCTAGCCAAATATGAATACCTGTACCTTATCAGATAATATAAGGACCCTAGCTCCATTAATTACACTTTTAGCTCCATTAATTATGCTTTTAAATGTAAGTCACAGGGTCTTATTATTTTTTGTATATTCAATGTTCGTTTGGATTTACCCACTTATTTATAACTGAAAGGTTGTCTTTCTCTTGATTCCTTTTTGTATTTCAACCCTTCCATCTATAATCATTTTCTTTTTTCCTGAAATACATCATTTAGATTTTCTTTTACTGAGGGTCTCTTGATGACAAACTCTGTTTTACTTACATTTAAAAATCTTGGCTGGGTACGGTGTCTCACCCCTGTAATCCCAGGACTTTGGGAGATGGAGGCGGGCAGATCACGAGGTCAGGAGATTGAGACCATCCTGGCTAACGTGGTGAAAACCCATCTCTACCAAAAATACAAAAAATAGCCAGGTGTAGTGATAGGTACCTGTAGACCCAGCTACTCTGGAGGTTGAGGCAGGAGAATAGTGTGAACCCGGGAGGCAGTGCTTGCAGTGAGCCAAGATTGCGCCGCGGCACTCCAGCCTGGGGGACTGAGCAAGACTCTGTCTCAAAAAAAAAAATTTAATTAATTAATTAATTTAAAGTCTTTATTTTGTTCCCATTATTAAAAGATATATTTCCTGGGTATAGAATATTCATCAGCTATTAACTTTTGTCAATATATTGAAGATATTATTCCCCTGTCTTCTGACTTCCATTATTATTGTTGAGAAGTCAGCAATTAGTCTAACTCATTCATTTGAAGACAATCTGTTTGTCTCTTATAACTGCTATTAAGATTTCTTCTGACTGGGCGTGGTGGCTCATGTCTGTAATCCCAGCACTTTGAGAGGCTGAGGTGGGTGGATCATGTGAGGTCAGGAGTTTGAGATCAGCCTGGCCAACATGGTGAAAACCTGTTTCTACTAAAAATACAAAAATTAGCTGGGTGTGGTGGCACATGTTTGTAATTCCAGCTACTTGGGAGGCTGAGGTAGGAGAATCGCTTGAACTCGGGAGGCAGAGGTTGCAGTGAGCCAAGATTTTGCCATTGCACTACAGCCTGGGCAACAAGAGTGAAATTCCATATATATATATAACAAAAGATTTCTTCGTTTGGGGCATTCTCTGTTCTCACTGTTATGTGTTGACGTGTTTTCTTTATCCTGATTGAGATTTTTAAGGCTTCTTGAATCTACAGTTTCATATCATTCATTGTTCCTGAAAAATTCTTACCCACTATTTCTTCAAATATTGCTTCTGCCTTCTCTTTCTCTCCTTTCCTGGGAATCTGATTAAATATATGCTAACCTTTCTCACTATATCCAGCATACCACTTAACTCATCGTCTGCATTTTCCACCTTTCTGTCTCTTTATGACATATGTAGACTAACTTTTTCTGGCATCTTCCAGTTTACTAATTCCTTCCTTAACTGTGTTTAATCTGCAGGTTAAATTCATCCTTTGGTGTTTTTTTTTTAAATTTTAGTAATTGGAGTTTTATTTTCAGAAGTTATATTTTAAAAAACTCTACTGTGTCAATTTTTATAGTTTCCTGCTCATACAAATATATTCACACTTTTAAAAATTTCAAACATGGTATAATGAATGCTGTGCTGCACTGGACATTCCCCTTTCAGGAATAAGGGATTTATTTACTCTGCCGATGGAAATAGAAGTCTGACATTGTCCTTAGAACTAAAATCATTGGCCAATTTTGATTTCTGTTACCGTATGTCCATGATGACCTCAAAACAAAAGTTCAAAATTCCCTCAATTGGCCAATGCTGTTAGGGCAAAAAAAAAAAATGTCTTCTGGGTTGCCTTTACCTCTCATATGTTTCCTTAAACAACTTTCCTGCTAATTCCATACTATCTTATTATCCATTTGATACTTTTAAAAGGATTTGTAGTTTTTTTCTCAATCAGTAATTAGGTCCAAATAACCTATATTTCACTGTATGAAATATACAAGAGTAGCAGAAAAAGGACTCCACTGGCTAGAATCTAGCAGTGGCTACTGCCTTGCTTTGTTCAAAAAGACTGTAACCTTCCTTCTGGCTCAGAAGAAAAGAGTACCCGAATGAATGAGTGATGTCTGTCATGGTCACAGGAGGTGGTATGTCACAGGAGGAGAAATCCTGTGACCAAATCATTTGAAAATCTTTTCTCATTCTTTGGGCCCCTAAATTTATTAATATAAGGAGCCATTTATCCCCAAAACTTTAACCAGTCCACTCACTTTATAAACTGCTCACCCTGAGTTTAAGGCTCTCTATGTTTTTGTGTCAACCTCTGTTTCCAGACTGTTTCACCACTGCACCATATATACTAAAAACCACAGCCAAGTACACTCTACCTTCCCCTAAACATCCTCCGACATTTCCATCTCCAGTAACTTGACTCAAGGTTTCACTGTTTGGAATAATTACTCTTCATTTATACATTCAGAAATTCTAGACATTCTTCCAACCTAGATCCATTGCCACCTCCTCATAAGACTTTCTTTGTCTCCCTGTTGGATTCCTCCTTCCCTTGGTCTCTCAGAGCACCGTAAGTCTTTCCAACAAACTTTGCCTTTCCCTGTTTGTTTTTATCCCATGCTAGTCAGGCCTTTGTTTAATCTCTGGTCCTATCCTGTTAGGTGGAAGAGGCTCAGTCAGGGACTGCCTGATCTTTGTAGTTAACATAGTTTGATACTCAATACATGTTTCCTTCCAGAGGAGAAATCTCTGATGAATGGAAAAAGTCATATTCCTCCGTGTTATTTGTCCTTCAGACTTTGGCTCTAGGGACTGCTCAGATTCCAGTGGCTAACTGTACATCCTCTGAGCTGCAACCACCCTCCCCCTCCCCAGGGTCCTGAAACAACTGTTCGAAGGGCACCATACTGAAGCACATAAGGTAGGACTAGGAGCTACACACCTGTTTTTTGGAGGTTAGGACATGTAGGCAGGAGCAGGGCATGCCTGGGTTGCTGTTGCCCACCAGTAGCAGAGCTGGCCAGGCCAAGCATAGTTGAGCATTTAAAATACATTAAAGGCCTGCTCCCTTTGAAGTTGGAAACTATCTCTATTTAATCAGAGAGAAACAACTTTTCAAAAGATTTTTTCCCCTCTTTTTTACCTTCAGCTTGCTGGCTTCTCCTGTGGTTAGTAGCATGAATAAAACATGCATATCCCAATTAAATCTTGATTTAATTTCACTTCTTTGCAAAGCTGATGAACTCGAGTGCTTTCATAAAGACACTGAGCATTAGCATTCTTTTGTTATGCACAATCCATTCGGAGGAACAAGGGGCTAAAAATATTCAGCTGCCTCTCCCCTGGCCTTGCCAAGCTCTCCGTGAGTTAGGGAGAAAGGAAAACACACAGGCACACACACATTTCCAGCCAGACTAATCCTCCCCGTGGACACCCCCTGGTAATTGTAGGGAATGAGAGCTCGTTTGACCATGAGTAACATCTCAGAGTTGGAAGGCAAACAGCATCTGCAAAAAGGACACTTTCTCGGGCGCTTCTTTGGTACTGTACCTGGAATAGTCAGTACCCATAGTGATTTAAGAGCCCTTCCCTTCTCCTGCTCCAGAGGAGGCCCCAGCAGCAGGAAGAAGCTCTGGACCCAGCTGTGCATCCCAGAGGGCTGACTGAGCTTCTTGCCATTTGCTTCTAAATCTGAAAAATACAAACTTCCCCTGAAGTTCGCACTCATCACTTCAAAAAATAAATACTGTATTCATTGAAGACTGAAAAGAAGTTCATGAATGTGTTTAACTGTGGTTATTCCTGGATGATGGGATTATGGATGATCTTTATGTCATGTCTGACACTTTGTGGCACTTATGAACTCTCTTTAATAAGCATAAGGAAATTCTACAATCAGAAAAAGTTGTGTTAGAAAGATTGACACTTATTGACACTCCTCTACTATATACAGGGGGAAAATTATCTAAGATATGCTCTCTAACTTCAGAGAGGTTTTTTATTGTTGTTGTTGTTTGTTTGTTTTCTTTTTTTGAGACAGATTCTCACTCTGTCTCCCAGACTGGAGTGCAGTGGTGCGATCTGGGCTCACTGTAGCCTCCAGCTACCGGGTTCAAGGGATTCTCCTGCCTCAGCCCCCCAAGTGGCTGGGACTACACATGCACGCCACCATGCCCGACTAATTTTTGTATTTTTTTTTCATTAGAGACAGGGTTTCACTATGTTGGCCAGGCTGGTCTCAAACTCCTGATCTCAAGTGATCTGCCCACCTCGGCCTCCTAATGTGCTGGAATTACAGGGGTGAGCCACCATGCCTGGCCCTTCAGAGAGTTTTTAATCTACATAGGATAACTAATAATAGATGGGGTAACTAATAATAGATAGGGTAACTAATCATAAGGACTAAATATAGAGGTTCCAGTTCTAAGGTGCCCAGAGAAATAAATATTTCTGAAGGCAGTGATGGATAAAGAAGACTTTCCAGAGGAGGTGAGACTAGAAATGCTTGGGATCAGAGTTTGAGGGACCTTGGGAGACATTTAGACCAACTCTACATTTGGAGCTTACATCTCATCTTCATCAGCCTCACAGCATGAGGCTGGTTGAATATAGTCAGTTTCTGACCAGAAACTTGATGCTGTTTAAGTTAGTCTCTTCTACATTTGTTTTTCTCATACTTGGAGGTTCTTTCTATTTTTATTTTATTTATTTATTTTTAGAGAGAGGGGCTGGCTCTGTCTCCCAGGCTGGAGTACAGTGGGTGATCATAGCAGCCTCAACCTCCAGGGCTCAAGATATCCTCCTGCCTCAGCCTTCCAAGGAGCTGGGACTACAGGCACACACCACCATGCCTGGGTAAATACATTTTTTATAACATTTTTTGTAGAGATGGGGTCTCACAATGTTGCCCAGGCCTACTCAGAGGTTTTCTCACATTGATCTGAGCTCTGTTTCCCTGGTGGCTCTGGTTGGCCTCCTGGGGCCACAGACACCAGGTCTGCTGCCTCTCCCACTGTGATGATCCTTCATATTTAAAGTCAACTTTAACATCTTTTTTCTCTCTTGTCTTTATTTTTACTGTGGTTTTTAAAGCATACCTCAAATGTCATAACTTCCAACTGACAAAGGCTCTGAGGATGGATAAAACGTACACAAAATGGAAGAAATGGAACGGGTATTCTCAATAGGGAAAGTGGTATAAGCAAGACACAGAGTTTGAGAGAGGCCAACTGTGTGGACTGGCCCAAGAAGAAACCAGTCCAGCTGGGGCTGCATAGACCTGGGGACTGGTGGGAGATACAGGTGGAGAGGTAAGAGAAAGGCCACCTGGGGAAAGCCTGGATCTGCTGGCCGAGTCTGACTGTCCTCCATACCCCACATCCTCAAGAGTCTCTTTCACTCCAAGAGGAGCCTGGTCTGCGATTCAGGAGGCCTCTTGGTAGCCAGATGCTATTGTTTCATGAAAGCCCAGGTCCTTGTGGACCCTGCGGGGGACAGCCAGGGGCACAATGAGAAGGGGCTTGGTGCTTAGTTACTGCAGGTCTTTCCCTCAGTTGCCACCTTTGCCTATGATCTGACCAGTATGTAATACACAGCCAGCCTGCAGAGGAAGACTGTGGAGGTATGGTGGTAGGAGGAAGGTTCAGAGAGCTTGGCCCTGAGATACAAGTCGATTTCATGGTGTGTGCAGGGAGGATGCTGGGGAAGAGAAGGGGTCGCATGGAGCATCAAGCATCAGGGCAAGCAAGGGACAGAGAGCACAGGACAGGCCTATAGGTGGTTACCCCTGTGAATTCACCCCTCATTCTCCCATGCCTCCAATCTCCTGGTATTGTTGTGAATATCCACAGAACGGATTCAACAGCACCTGGACAGAGGCTGTACATACTCAGAATATGAAGGCAAAATGGCAAGGATGGCATTTGTAGGCCCTACAGCTAGAGTACAAGGGAGACAACCACACTGCGGCCCAGCCACCTTCTCTTCCCATACCTGGTTCTAACCTTCCTGACAAGAGGCCCTGTGTGCATGTGTGTAAATACCCCAGACTGCATAGCTTAGTTACATTCACTTTCCCTACCATCAAAATGTCACCCTTTGGGCCTAGGGATGGACACCAAAAGACCCTTGAAACAGGACTGTGCAGGCCCTCTGAGTGGGTTCAGAGCCATTTAAGGAGGAAACCTGGGGTGGGGCAAGGACCTAGAAATTATTCTTATGAGAAGGGATATGAGATCCAAGTGGTCATGTCCCATGGGCACCCAAGATGTGGGGAGGGGTTGGACAGGAAACAGACCAGTTCTAGGACCCCTAAGCAAGGAGCCCAGAGGATGGTACTGATGACAAGTCTGGTGATCCTAAAATGGTCAAGTGGAAGGAGCAAAGACTTTGGAACCACACAGGCCTGGGCTCAAATCCTAGCCTTAACACTGACTTTCTCAGCCATTAATCTCCTTGAGCCTCTAGTTCCTCCTGAACAAATCTGAGAACAGCACACCTGCCTTGCAGGGTGGTTAATGAGATGGTATTGAAAAATGTATGCCAATAAACAATGGTTATTGATGTTTTTGACATAAGGTCACTTGTCAAGCAAAAGCCAACTTGAGGCAGTGATAGGGCAGGGTAACCCTGTGGAGAAAGAGAGACCATGGAGAGTAAGGAGGGAGAACTAAGTTTCCCTTGGGGTGAAAAAGCCTCTTGGATGGCTTTGGTAAGTCTGAATCTGTCCAGCACTGACCCTTGGGCCACAATTCATAGGCCTTTAAAATGGTTTTGTTTTATTTCATTTGAGTAGACTTCTGCCCACTATTCAGAGAAAATGTCTGATGCTGTTTTTTGAAATCTCCCAGACTGTCCACCACCTTCCTCTTGGCACAAGTCTAGACCACGCTGGAGCTTTCTCCCACACAGGCTTGTCAATTTGAGCCTCAGCACAGCTCACACCAATAAACAGGTCCCCAAGACCCAGGAGGCACACACTATGGAGAAATTTACACACTCATAAAGAGAACATGCCTGCTAATATGTTTACAGGTCGGGGGTCTTTCTCCTGAATGCAGACAAGATATTGCTGCAGTAAAAGAGGAAATTGTTCAGGCTGATCTTCCAAGCATGGACCAAGGAGGAATCCCCAAGTCTTGGCTGACACAGCTCATAAATCTCCTGCGTTTCTGTTTGTCCCAACTTCTATCATTTCAAGCAACATGTGGGACTGTCACATTTTAAGAAAATAAATCAAATGAAATTATAGATTTGCCTTTGTGATCCTGATGTGCAGATTACATGTTATTACATTATAGATCTCACACCCTCAATGCAGTTGCACTATGGTATGATTATTGGATTTTGATGTATTGCCAACATCAAACCCAAATAAATATTTTTCTTCACTAAGTGCTGCTGGGAAGGAAGGCAATTCTCAAATATAAAGCCTCTTTAGGTGGTTTAGTAAGAAATGAAAGGAGACCAATGTGAAAAAGAATAAACATGTTGTTGACACTGGTCTTCCATGGCAGTTCTTATACATCTAGGTCCCCAAGCCCTGAGAAAATAGAAACAGAAATGGCAATGAAGCCTGGAACCTGCTCTTATTCTCAATATGATTCATGTGTTAACTGAACAGATGTTTATTCAACAATGACTAATATGGCTTGGCTCTGTGACCCTACCCAAATCTCACCTTGAATTGCAATAATCCCCACATGTCAAGGGTGGGACCAGGTGGAGGCAATTGGATCATGGGGGCACTTTCCCCCGTGCTGTTCTCATGATGGTGAGTGAGTTCTCAAGAGATATGATGGTTTTATAAGCATCTGGCATTTCTCCCACTGGCATTCATTCTCTCTCCCTCTGCCCTGTGAAGAGGAGCCTTCAGCCATGATTGTAAGTTTCCTGAGGCCTCCCCAGCTATGCAGAACTGTGAGTCAATTCAACCTCTTTTATTTCTAAATTATCCAGTCTTGGGTATTTCTTCATAGCAGCATGAGAATGGACTAATACACATACTATATGCCAGGCACTGTTTTGGGCATCAGGGGTGAGAAAATGAAGACAACATACGAAAACCTGTGCCCTAAAAGAGTTTGCAGTCTAGTAGAGGGAAAGAGAAAATCAATAAACAAGTAAAATACGTAGCATATCCGTGCATGATAAGTGCCTGAGAGAGAAATTAATTAAATCAGCAGGGTAGGGTGAATGTTTGGTACCAATTTTAAGTGAGTGGTCAGAAATGGTCTTATGGTGAGAGTGACAGTTGACAAAGGCCCAGTAGGAAGGAAGGCAGCAAAATCTGGAACTGTCTAGGGGAAGTGCATTAAAGCAAATTGAAAAGCATGTGCAATGGCCCTGAGGCAGTGGTGGTCCTGGGATTTCAGGAAGCAGCAAAAGGTTGGAGCTGACTGGGGACAAGGAAGCAAGGGACAGTAGAGTGGAGTGTGGTAGCCAAATTGGAAGGGCTTTGCAGGCCACTGCAGTGACTTTGGATTATTCTAGCTCTGTTGTACAGTAATGGGCAAAACAAATGTCCCTGCTTTTTCAGTTTATGTTACGATTGAGAATATAGGGACATAAGTAACCAATTATGTACAGAGGAACAAGAATTCACTCTGTGGGGGGTATCTGAGAGGAGTTATGTGTGAGTCAACTAGAAGCTTCCCCCAGCCCACTTCTGCCATCTTCACTCTAAAGTGCTTACACCTGAGGAGCTTTGCTCATCTGAGAACAGTGCTCATAAAAGGGTCTGTAGGGGACAGCGTGGAAGGAATGGGTCCCTTTGAAGATGGGCAAGATGAAAAGAAAAGAGAGGGAGATCTTCTCCAGCAGAGAACCTGCTGACTGTATTTCACCCCTAGTTTCTACTGGAAATGCCAACTAGAAAGGCAAGAAAATGGAATGGCGGAAGGGGTCAAAGTGGAAGAAGGCAAACATTACAGTAGCATGTGGTGGGGTGAAGGGGAGGTCTTTCTTGGAGAAACATACAGGTCAAAACCAGCCCATAGTACCTGTGGATTGAAGCACTGTGGGTCAGACCATGGAGCTACACTACAGGACTCTACTCATAGGGGAAGCAGAATGGCCCAGAACAGGATAGACACAGGCAAGACCAAGGTGCCAGGCAGCCTGTGTGTAAATGTCAGCCGTGTAGGGTGTTATCTGAAAGTGCCAACTGTTAGCATCTGCACACCTGGTGAAAAGGTAGATTTGGGCTGCTGAGAGAGGGAATTTCATTCCTGTGGGAAGTTGAGTTAATGCTTAGGTCCCTCCTGTTAGAGAAAGGGAGCTCTTGCTCCTAGTCCATCCATTGCCAGGCAATATGAGCTTTAGGAGACCATCATCACTAATATCCTTGGACAATTTGCCTTTTTTCTCCTCTTGGAGTAAAGACAGATCCTGATCAAGATTACTAGGTCAGCCATAGTAGAAAGAAGACTAGTGATCCCAGAGTCATAAAAAGGTATAGACAACCTCATGGTAGAAGATACTTTGGGAAACTCTCTTGGTTTTGTTGGTTTGTTTTCTGTTTTGTTTTGTTTTGAGACAGGGTGTCACTCTGTCACCCAGGCTGGAGTGCAGTGGCATGATCACAGCTCACTACAGCCTTGACCTTCTAAGCCCAAGCCATCCTTCCACCTCAGTCTCCTGAGTAGCTGATACTACAGGTGCATGCCACCACATCTAATTTTTTAATTTTTTGTAGAGATTGGGTCTCCCTATGTTGCCCAGACTGGTCTTGAACTCCTGACCTCAAACAATCCTCCTGCCTTGGCCTCCCAAAGTTCTGGGATTAAAGGTGTGAGCCACCATGCTTGTCTGAAAGCTCTTGTGTAGTAGAGAAAAGTGCAGTGGCCTGAGAGTCACTGGTTTTAGCTCAGAACAAGTTTTGGGACCTTGAGAAAAATCATTTCAATCTCTGGCCATCCATTTCCTTGCCTTGAGAGCAAGGCTTTTCAAGCTCTACTCCTAGAAATCCAAAGGATCTGTTAGAGGTGTCCAAGGACCACTGTGATGGAAGTGGGGGCTTCCAGGGTGCCGTCTGAAGAAACACTGGAGACAACACGTTCTTTCTTCCAGAGCAGCACTGCTTTATATTTTGGGCTTCTGTGGAAGTTTTCATTTGAAGGGAGAGTTATACTAGGTCTTTAAGAAATTAGCATGAAAACTACTGAGCTAAATATCTCTGCTCTGACCTTTTTCTACCTAATCAGTCCAACTGTTTCAATGCCTAATCTACCCCCATTCCTTTGCTGAGTGTCCCAAAGAAAGCAATTTCTTCATTCTACTATGTCATTAATTTCCTTGCTTTTCTGTCTAGTCTATAGTCTCATTTAAGCCTCTCAGGCTATAAAAGATGCTAAAATTTGCTGCAAAACAGCCATCCCTTCTGTCTGTTCCCTCCCTTCCATCATCATTCACTAGCTTTGACTCATCCTCCAACCCTCAGGAGAAAAGTCTTTTCTTTCAAAGAAGCCTTCCAGGTGCTCCCTCCACTCTCTCACTGACCCCTAGCCAGGGACTCATAATAAGCACTAAAATCATCTTTTTCCTTGTGTCTCCCTTACTAGACTATGACATTTTGGAGAGAAAAAAGTAAATTTGTCTTATTATCACTGTCTACCAAGGCCTAGCCCAGTAATCACCCTGGCCATTCGCTACGATGCTGCTGTTTGCTAGATACTGACCGCTGCTGGGCACTGGGTGTGGCATGTCACATGCATTGCTTTACTTTATTCTCACATCAGTCTTTGAGGGCAGGTGTCATTTTGTACATAAAGAAGCTGGTTTCAGGAGGCTTTAGTGGACTACTCAAGAGCACAGGTGAATAATTACTATCATCTCCATGTTGGCTTTTAAGAGATCTTCAAGAGTGTGATTTCATTATCTCTGCATCCTGCCATTCTCCAAGGTGAGAAAATCAGACCCATAGTGGTCCATGCTTAGGTGACAGCAGAGGGTAAAGGCTGATCTCCTTATGCTGATGTATGGCTGTGGATTGGATTTTAGTCTGTCAGTTCATGGTTCTCTGGAGAATAAAAGAGTAGAATAGAGAAATCCTTATGGAATTCAAAATGCACATACGAAACACATGAAATAGCCATGAAGACACTTCCAGAACAATATATCAACAACCAACAATCGCCCATGAGCTCTCAGCAGAATACACAAGCACCTGATATAATACATATACCTCAGGCAGGGTAAGCCAACTAAATATTTTTAAATCCCTTTTAATAGAAGAGTCACTGAGGAATGGTTCAATTAAATAAACACTCCCTGAGGCTCCATGACGTGCACGGCGCTTTGCTCTACATTACAGGGTACAAAAGAGACCAGGGCTGCAGTCACCCCCAACTCCACATGAAGACCTCCAGCTCTGCATCAATATGCTAAATTGAAATTATGCCTTTTTGTGCCTCTCTTCCCCATGGAATACTTCTTTCTTAGGGCAGGGCTCATGTCTTATACACCTCAGTATTCCCTGGACCTACAGCACGTGCCGTGCAGAAAGCATGTGACTGAATCAGATCTCGGCTCCCAAGTCGCCAGTAAAAATAATCAAAATATAGATCAAGTTTATGCAAGAAAGAAAGTGATGGATCTTCCAGAGAGCTAGAGAGTTCTCTGGAAGCCCAGGTGAAGGGTAAATTGGTTCTGGCAGGGACAATGTCAGTAACAGAAACAGGAGACAATAGGCTGTCACTAACAGAGCAAATAGTAGAAGAAGGGGTGAGGCAGGGAGAAAGCTGAAGACTCAGTGAGAGGAGGAGGCTGAGGACAGGCTGGAGGACCCATCAGCAACCTTCTGCTGCGTCCTGTGCTGCCAGGCTCTCAGCTACCTCAGGGTCATTACACGTGCTATTCCATCTGCTGAAATACACTTCCCCCAGATAGCTCCAGGTTTTGCTGTCTCTCTTCCTACTGGGCTTTTGTCAGATGTCACTGTCATCCTAAGACTGCTTCTGACCACCCATTTAAAATTGAGTGAGGAGGGAGCATGGCATGTGGAGCCTGGCGCTTTAGGGAGGTCACCCTGGCCAACAGTGGGGAAAGGGGGCACAAGGCAAAGAGACTAAGTAGGGACACTGGTTGGTAACAGAGTACTGGAGGAGCACAGTCGGGGAGAAATGTGGAAGTGACCGGAGGACTGGAATCATGGTCAAATCAACAGGACTTGACAATTGACTGAGTGGGCAGAGAAGGAAGAAAAGGAGTGGGGAGAGAAAACAATGCTCAAAGGTTTAGTTCTGCCCACTAATTGGGAAAATTGTGGTGCCAGATGCAAAAGTAAAAAAAAAAAAAAAAAAAAAAAAAAAAAAAAAAAAAAAAGGCAGTCTAAACAGACTAATGAAATCATCTTTGCAAAAATTATAACAACAGTGAGGAAGTTATGACAGTGAAGGGATCTGACCTAACTGACTCCATCTTGTTTCTAACCTCCAAGCTCCCCTTGTTTATTCCTGGGGACAGCTCGAACTAACTTTGGGAGGAACTTAGTTCATAGTTTAACTTTGAAACAAAGATGATAACAGCCCTTTCCCAAAACAAATTCCCTTCTTGCCAGGGGCCAGACTGCCTTTATAGGACTAACACATTAGCCATAAGATTTGCAACTTCGCCATCTACTCCTGCAGATAATATCACTATTGTAGGACCTAAGATTGACTTTTTGAGATGTCTTTCCAGATTTTTGCATTTCTGACCACTGATGGCTCCATCTGGACTCACCAACTGGTCCTGTGGCTCCCACCCTGGAACCAACTCAGTGCAAGAGGACAGTTTCGACTCTATGATTTCATCTATCACCCAACCAATCAGAACTCCCCGCTCTTTGGCCTCCTACCTGCCAAACTGTCCTTGAAAAACCCTATTCTCTGAACTTTTGAGGGGACCAATTTGAGTAATAATAAAGCTCCAGGCTCCCATTAAGCTGACTTGGCATGAATTAAACTCTTTCTCTATTGCAATCCCCCTGTCTTGATAAATTGGCTCTATCTGGGCAGTGGGCAAAATGAATCCACTGGGTGGTTACACTAAGGTGAACAAATGACAAATTTGGTTTTAGGTAAATTTTGGTTGAACTGCTAGTAGGCCATCCTGACTTTGTAACTTACTAGCTGTGTTACTTTATGTCTCTATACCACAGTTTCTTAATCCATTAAATGGGGATAATATAGAACCTATATCATAGGGTTGTGGTGAGAAAGTTAAACATTCAAATGTATATATATTTCTATGTACGTATACACACCCATACCCAAATGCATGCCTGGCACACAGTGAGTGGCCAGTTAGTACGTTAGCATTATTATTACCTAGGTTAAAATGTCCAGCAGGGAGGCAGAGCTGAAAATGTGTTGCTCAGGACCAGAGCAATTCTTTGAAAAAAGAATCTATCATAAGATTGCTTTAAATAGAAACTCTCTCAGTGCTTTTAAGAGAGGGTTTACTCTCTCTCTGTCTCTCTCTTTTTTTCATTTTACTTGCAACCTTTCAGAAATCTATTTAGTGTATTAAGTGAGGGGCCCCTGTAGTTAAAATGAAAACTCTTCACTTCCTCAGTGAAGACATTCTTTGGGACAAATCTCCTTTTGAAAAAGTCAGTCTGGGCATAGAGGGCTCTGGAGGAAGGTGTGTCCATCCGAGGGCAGGTGGCTGAGTCGGGGAGGTAGTGCAGAAAGAAGGCAGGCTGTGGAGAATTAGATAGAAGCACTTTTTGGCAATTAGGAGGAACTGCCTATACCTGCGGGCAGCCACATGAAAGCCCATCCCAAGAGAAATTTCACTACTCCTGCCTCCATCTCACTCCATTCACAGTGACCTAAAAGTCTAGGTCTACATACAGGTATAAAGCCACTCCTAAAAATACAAGCATCTCCTTTATTATTTCATCCTCTGATAAAGTTCCCCCTTCTTGCTGTTGTCATTTGCTAATGTAAATGCTAATGTGTTCACCAATAAGTGCATTTAGGTAGAGAGGACTTCTTGGAGGAGGTAGCTTCCTAAAGTAATAGAGGCAGGAAGGGAGGGGACGAGTGGAGACCACTAAATCAGCAGGGATGTTTCTGGCCTTTTCAGGAGCCTGCAGAAGCCTGAGCGCAAAGTAGGGGCAGGAGCCCAGGACCTGGGGAGGGTGTGAGGCTCCTGCGCCTTGGGAGGTCTGCTGGAGGCACCCCAAGGGTTAATGCCAGGAGGAGAGCCCTGCCCCAGGCAGTAGGGGTGGAGTGTGCTCTTCTGGGGAGCTCTACAGGAAATTGCCTAATAAACCAGCTCCAGATTCCATCTCTAGTTGCATATTTTATTGACTTGAAACTTTTTTTTTTTAATCAGTGGACTCCCAAAACCAGATAGGCTATAAAATAAATAAATATAAAAGAGTCTAACACTAAATGAGGAACAAATTACTCCTGCATTCCCCATCCCCCCCACTCCACCTCTCCCATTATCTCCAGCGACTCCCAACTCACCCAATCACAACCCGCCTAATAAACCAGCTCCAGAATCCATCTCTAGTTGCATATTTTATTGACTGGAAATTTTTTTTAATCAGTGGGCTCCCAAAACCAGATAGGCTGTAAAATAAATAAATATAAAAGATCCTAAGACTAAATGAGGAACAAATTACTCCTGCACTCCCCATCCCCCCCCACTCCACCTCTCCCATTATCTCCAGCAACTCCCAGCTCACCCAGTCACAACTTGCCCTTTTACTACCAGCTCTCTCGCCCCACATGTGTAAGGTCTGATTGGCCAGGAAGGATTTTAAATGCGAGATGTGTAGGAAGAGGGGGTCAATTTATACCAGGAAAGTTTGTATCTGAGATGTGTATGATTTATAAGGTTTTTTTAAAAAGAAAAAACAAACATGACGACTCTTGTAAATAACAGATTTGCATATTAACTTTCTAGTGCAACATCCTTACATATGAATGAGTGAACAACATTAAGTTCCCATTCAGAAAACAAGAGCCCATTCAGAAAACAAACCCACTGGATTGAGGTACCTGATTTATCAAATTCAGCCTGCTCTATAAATCAGAATCCAGCTCCAGGACCCTATGGCAGTGTGACTCTCCACACCGCTCTGAGGTTTCTTCTTTGTGTGGTATCTCCCGCCTTCATCTTTATTTATTTCCAAAAGAAAAAAATGTTGCAACTGATTGAACAGACTGATTGATATGTCAGTGCTGAGATTTATGAGGCTGGGCACAGTTTCCAAGGCTGCCTCTTTATCCCGTCTCCATTCTGATGTAAGCTTGGCCCCTTACCAAAGATTTGCATATGCCATGTGCAGTCCTGTTCACCCTCTAAGCTGCTAGATCCCTAGTTGAATCCTCTCCTCCCCTGAATCTTTACTCAGACACTCCCAGATTATCCCTCCAAAGATTTTACCCCATCCTACAAATGACGGCTATGACAGCTGTAGCACCCAGAAAATAGGGTCTGTAAAGGGGCTTAGGGAACCTCATTTCACCAATGAGAACTGTGGTCCAGAGAGGTGGAGAAGCTAGCTCAAAGTCACACAGGCTGTCAGGAGCAAAGTGGAAACAGAAAAATGCATTACTGCTTTTGCATCCAATACTGTTTCTACCACACCACGCTTTGTCGGGAAGCACTTGTTTCAGGGCCTTTGAAAGAATCTGGGCTCGGTGGAGGTTTCTGCAGATGAATGGAAGAAGGAGAGGCAGGAGCAGTGGCCTGAGCTACCAGGAATTGACGTTGAATAAGCTGGCACCTCCTTCCATCCTCCACCCTGATGCCTGGTGAAGATGGGTGGGGATGGATGCCCAGGAACTTCACTGCAGCAGGCTCTCTCCTTGTCCATGCTGTGGTAAGGGGAGTTCACCGTTCTTTGCACTGGTGCTAGGTCCTAAGCTAGCACTTTTTCACAAGTATTGTTTAGTTCCTTTGTCCTTCCTTATCTGCCCCTTCTCTAAGCTCCCACAGGACTTATCTATACCCCTCAGTAGGCCACTTAATCATAAACTATGGCACATAGTACCTGTCCTGCTGTTAAGCACTTAATCATATGCTGCCTTGTGATGTCTTCCATACCGTTAGTGTGCAAGGTAGTGTGTTCATCATGTGGCCTTGTGCCTGTCTATATTGCCAGTGTCCCCAGGGCAGGGGCAATACAACTAATTTAGAGCAACGGATTGGCCAAAGCAGTTAAGAGCTGGCATGCCTCCTCCATCTCTCTCTGCCCCCATTATGGAGGGTTAAGAGACATGGGGGCTGGATGATGTAGCTGCACGATGGAGTAGGGTCTCCTGATCTGCATCTGACTTTGCATAAACAGTAAATAGCATCCACTGTGTCAAGGCACTGAGACTGGAAATTTGGGGATATATTTGTCACTGAAGCATATACCTTCACCTATACTGATAAATGAAGTTAGTTACTACTGCTAATCCCAGGCTTGCCACTGATTAGTAAATAGTCATTTCCCCACTCCTGGACCTCAGTTTCTTCATTTGTAAAAACAGCGCATTAGACTATATGACAAAAATAATAACTACTATATATTTATATTTTATACTTGCTCTATTACAGGCAATGTGCCAAGTGATTTGTAAACATTAATACATTGAATCTGACATCTACTTTATGAGATAGATTTCATTGTCCCCTTAGAATGAGGAATCTGAATTGGGGTGGGACAGGGCAGGGGGTGTTAGGCAACTCTTCCAAAATCAAATAGCCACTAAGTAGTGGTCTGGAGTTTGAATGCAGGCGATGTGAACCTGGTGCCCCAAATTACAACCACTGTATTTTCTGATCACTCAAAATCTCTGAAGCATAACTCTTCTAGAACATCCAAATTGATCTGTAATTCTGTTTGTACACATATATTCCAAATAAAATTGTAAGGTATTTGAAAATGGGAGTGATGGGCTGCTGCTACTCATTAATATCCCCTCTTTCTGGCACCAGAGTCTAAAACAGGGTCAACATTAAGTAGATGTTTCATAATTTCTTCCTGAATTGAATTTTACAACCGTGAAGTCAACTCAGATAAATAGATCTCTTATTTTACAAATCTGACTCAAACAGCAGCATGGCACTAGGACTAAGACGATGAAAACCTACAGTCATTCAGCCTGATGATTTGACTTGTGTCCTTCATTCCTTTGGCATACAATCAACATGCAACTGCTGTATAAAAAGCCCGATGTGGTAGGGGAATACCAGTCATAGCCTCTGCTCTCTGGGAAATTACAGGTCGGCCTATCAGTGAGTTTTACCTAAAGGCACCAAAGTGACACCTTAAGTCTCTAAAGTGAAGTGTACAAAGAATAATTGTCACCCACGTTATGTGAAGATGTATTGCTACACACAAGCAGTTGTGTGCTGGTAAATGTTGAACAACTGCCTCTCTATGGGGAAAACAAAAGCCCTGATGTATAGTGTTTGCCAATTTCTATGGTATAAATATTCATACTATGGCTGATTATAAGCTACCAATGTGATGTCACTGACCCCAGAGTTGGAAGAGAAATGTACAACTGGCTCTGGAGAAACCCATACCAGCAGGCTCAGGCACCCCATTGAGTACAACACATGATGGGCTTTTCCTGCCACCTCCATGGAAATACAAATCAGAGAACCCCTGGGAACTAGAGGAGTATAGATGAGCTCTAAGGGAGAACTGTCTCAGAGTTGAGGAATAGTAGACACTAAGGGTATATATGAAATTCTGTGAACAAAAGTTCTTGAAGGCAGAAAAAGAGAAGATTCTTACCTGTCTAGGCTGGTTTATGTCCAGGCCTGCCTGCAGGCAAATGGATGGGCCAGGTGACCTCTAAATGTCACATTAGCCTAAGGATTCTGTGATGCAGCAGAATTTGCTCCTAACTTTTTTCTGCCACTGGGACCACATCAGGCTTTCTATAGACCAAAGTCAATAGTACCAGTGCACCCTGTAGAATGCTATCCACAAACATCCCCTACAAAGTTGCTGACCTACTATTGAACAGGTTAATTGCAGCCAGTGGGGTGCTTGGGTGCCAGTGGGATTTCTAAGACTCTTGAGTCTACAACCCTGGAGAATGCAGACAAACAAATGGCAGCTCCTAACTCCTAAGGATGGCAAATGGGCCTGCATGGGCTGAGCCCTCTGGAAGGGTGCTCAGGCCCTCAGTGCACCTTGCCCTGCATGGCTGGCCAGCTCAGTCAATCACACTAACTCTACAGCTCTCCTGTCTAGCACACTACCCCTTCCTGCATATTCGTCATTCTCAAGGATTGCAACCGTGGTCCAGGGCTTCTCCTGGGAGTTAGCAGACAATGTCACAGACTCCTGGAATCTCACAGAGAGGGCAGGGCTCAGCCTGCCAAGGAGAAGAAAGGATGTGGATGGAAGCTGTTCATTTCCCATACACAAGAAGCTTTGAGAGAATGCAGACAAACCGTCCCTGAGACAGAGTTCTCTGAGGAACCACTGCCCCAACCAGGAGGGGCAGGCTATCAGGGAAGGGCTCTGGTGAGGCCTGCATCCAGCAGACTAAATGCATTCCAGAAACAATCTTAAAGGGCCCGGGGTCTACTTGTATTTCTAAGGGGTACAATTCCTACATGCAGGACTAATCATTCGGAGTTAACTGAGGAGCAAAAAGATGGGCTAATTTTGCGCGGGTTGAAACTCAGGCACAGGGTAACAAACAGAGCCCTGCCAAACGGCCTGGCAAGCATTATCATTGCAAGGGGCAGATGGAGAATTAGACACTCAAGTTCACCAGCAAGTTGCCTGTGAAAGCAGAATTAGGAAGCAGACACCTGATCCTTGGTTTACTGCTTACGCAGGCCCCAGTAAATAATACAAATGATGATCCATGGGAAGCACAGCTTTTCATGAAAAACCTGTGGGCTGCTCGGCAGTAAAAGGAAAGCTGGGCTCAGCACATGTCTGGCTTTCACTCGGATTCTCTCCCCTCTGCAATCAAAGGTTAGCACCTCACAGAGTCAAGTTTGCTTTTCTAAGTGTTGCTCATTCCCTTCCCCTGACCCTCTGTCCCCTCTAAACTCTCAACTTCTCCAACACCTGAGTTCTACCATTTATCCAACCATCCACCACTTGTGCACCCAACCATCCATCCCTTACCCACAAATCCAGTGATTTAATTCCTGTTAATTAAAAGCCTGCTGTGACCCAGAATCTCTGCTAGGAACTGGGGAGGCTTTAGATTTAGTAGGGATTAAAAGCAGAAGCTTTGGAGTCATACAAACTGAGGTTCAAATACAACCTCTGCCACTTTCTAGCTATGTGGCCTTGAACCCATTACTTACCTCTCTAACCCCCAGTTTCCCTACTTGTAAACTGGGTATAGTAATAATACTCCCCATTTGGGATTATGTTGAATAGTATGTAAGATGCACAGGCACATAAAATAGTTTAGTGCTTAGAGACTAGCAGGTGCTTAATAGCTTGTTCTTAAATGCTTTGGAGAGAATGAGGTAACTACGGTACAGGCCCTGACCTCAGTGTGCTTATAGTCAAACTCCAGAGTCTGCTTGTCTGGTGGACTGGGGTCTGTGGGCTAGGGAAGTCAGATTGCTCACCCATTCATCTCTTATCCTGCTCCTCTACTCTCTTTCTCAGTTGCTTCACCCCTTTCACCCTCATTGGCTATGCTGGCTTTGTCAGTGTAGAATGAACTACATTTCCCAGAACTCCCTCCATGTGGGTTTCCGGTTAGGCAGAACCATATGATGTTTTCCTGCAAGAATTGGAGGGCAGAAATGAAGCAGCAGTCATTGTTTTCACCCTTAGTAGTTTTGAGTGGGAGCTGTGTTAGCTTACACATGTCTCTTCTACTATCATCTCTCTTTGGTGCTGGGCACCTGCTGGACATGTAACTGCTCCACCTTCCCCTGAACTCTTCTTCAGCTTCTCTGACTCTTGGGCCAGGTGTGTCTTTAGCTCTACGATGAAAGGCACTACCTTCCCCTGCAGTCTACCTATTTTGTCAAAGCTGGAGGCAGTGAGAACTGGCACAGACCCATCGGCACTCATGGGTTCCAGCTTTTCTTGGAGTTGAGCTCATCCTTGCTGTCCCAAGACAGGAGATAGATCTTTCTTCTGTTCTTGACTGCCTGCCCCATGGACTGTTGGCTCCAGCATCAGATGAAAGATAGTAGCCCCTCACAGACTGTTTAAGAAGCTCCCACAATTGTGTAAGGTCCAATTCCTATGACAAATCACTTAGGCAGTCAGGTGGGTAGGTAGATAGGTAGGTAGATAGATACACAGATAGAGACATGGCTAGATATAAATATATATGGATGTATGTATAATGTATGTGTCTGTGTGTATATATACATATGCATATGTTTATGTATCTTCAAAAATCTTTGTTCACACATGTGTCAACCATTACATGTCTCTCCTCCCCTAGGGGTGGGGAATATCTTTAGACTGTCTCCTAAGATCGCATGGAGGGACTTAGGGAAAAATGCTGCTTATTACCTTCCCCTCTCCACTGCTCCCCACCAACCCCCCCCCAATACATCTTGGTACTCCTACTCTGGAACTGCTTTGATGACCTCTGCATCTTACGTCTTCCTTTGTCCTGCATAGAAAGGACAATGACGGAATCAGATCTTCAAATGACTAGCAATTCCCAGTGCTGGTCAAGAGATCACCATTCACAAGAGAAGGCAGGGGACCTCTCAAATGCTGCTCTCTCTGGCTCTTGGCCCTCCTCTCGTTTTGTTCTCCCCTTCTCCCCCTTGTTGATCTCATCTCTCCCAGCTTGCACATATCTATCTCCTGATCCAGGCTCTTGCTAGAGTTTACAACTTTTATTGGTGGAACTTTTTACTTATCTCCCAATCTCACATCCAAGTCAGATTATCTTTGTGACAGCCTTCTTTCTGTTCTGTTCAAGGCTCCGCCCATGGCACCAGTCTCCAGAGCTAACAACATTGGTGCCATCTTTGACACCCCCCTTCATGAGTGCCCCCTAATACACATGCATCGGATCCAGTCAGCTGCCTGTGGTCCTTCATGTTCATCTTCCTTCCCAATGTATCTCTCAGAGTGTTGTGCCAGACCCCTCTCAACTCCAGTAGGGATGACACCATGTTTGAGAGGCCAAAAGAAGAGACCCGTAGCCAGTGAATGAGACAAGGGGTTTATTGTGGACACTTACATGCAGTCCAGTGGTGGCAGGCTGGACAGGAGAAGTGCTACTATTTGTAGAAAGCATGCAGTTTATATAGTATTTTCACTTAGCACCTTCCCCCCAGAAACTTACACCTGACGACCTTTGTTTAACCCAAAACAAACAGCCTCAATCCTCTGTACGGTCTACATTCCATGAGATGGGCTGGGGTTTCAGATGCTCCTCATAGATAAGGAATGAATCTCCAGGTTGGTCACGCCCAGATTCTTCAGTACAGAACTCCAAACGCACATTCTTCTTAGACCACAGGGTCATTCTCAGGGTTTGCCTAAGTTAGTTATTGCTGTCAGATGCATCTGCCATTCACAGAGGCACTTCTTCCTCCGCCATCCACTGCTCAACCCCAGGTTCAGCTCTTCCTTCCAGCTCTTGTGTTTTATTTCAACAGCTAACTGGTCTCCTTGATTCCTGTATCTCTCCATTCTTGTCCTTTGTATACCCTCCTGCCAATTTAGTCCTCCCGAAAGGCAACGCTGATCTTTTTCCTCTGCTCAAAACTTTTTATTCTCTCCCCAATTCTTATTGAATCATTTAAAAACTCCTCATGTTAGCATTCAAGGCCTTACACAATTTGGCTCCTACCTGCCCTCCAGCCTCATTTTACATTGCTCCTCAATGTGAGCCCAGTACTTCCACCCAGCTGGACTGTCTGCAGTACCTTGAAATGATCTACATTTTCCCACCTCCCAGCCTTTGCTCAGACCCTGGCCCCCACCACTCTCAAGTTTCCTTTCTTTGCCTATAAAATCTGACCCATTTTTCAAAGTGCATCTCAATTGCCACCTCCTCCAAGAAATCTTTTCTGACCTCCCATGTTGGCCCCCATAACATTTTGTCCTTCTCCAGTGGTACTCACCTCAACCTCTCTGCTTATTATCCATGTCCTTGTCTCATCACTCTGTACATGTTCATAAACTCTTTGACAGCCAGAATCATTTTGTATCCCCACAATGCCCAGGACAGTCACTTGCACATAAATACTTGTTAATTCAACCAAGCTGCTTCCCCCACCAACCCTATTCCCATTCAATCTCGCTTCATGTGTCAAGGTTGTTGATTTTATTACCAGGAAATCATCTGCATATTCCTGCCTGCTTTGCTCACCATGCTTGATATCTCAGATTTAGAGGTAAGTTAGACTTTAGACTGGCTTTTAAATATCCCCAGCTGATTCTACTACTGCAGCTGATGCCTGTAACATTTATTTATAACTTTGCAAAATTGGCTAGTGGTTAAAATATATAAACCCAAAGGGGGCTCGTGCATTTCCAATACATTAAGGTATATTTAAAACATGCTGTGTTTTATCGAGGCTTTAAAATACACATTACCACAGGAGCAGGGAGGACGGGAGCAGGGTAATTGGCTAATGAGAATTCTGAACAGTGACTGGAAATATGGCAGAACTGCCCTTTGAGAACTGTGCTCGCACCTATTAATGAACTTTATCCACGGCTCTAAAACACAGCCCTGTGTTTCAAACACAAACCCAGGAGGCTCTGCGGCATGGATGCTGTTGCATTAATTCACACCTAGTTACGGTGACTGGCACCAGCCTTCAACACTGGTCAGAAGAAAGCTGCTGCAAAGCCCGAGAATAATTACTAAGCCTGGATGTATTTGATACCAGGTGCCAGGTGTTAATACGGAAGGACTCGTTTTTCTAACTTGAAGCATGTGCACGTACCAGGAGGAGGAGGACAGGGGTGCGTGTAATTGTTGGGATGTTCACAGTCATAACTGCATACTGCGCACATGTTCACGTTCTGCCATTTAGGAAGGGCCATGACATAGGAGAAAAGGGAATTACATAGAAAACCCAGTGACCTTCAGGCCTGGACAGGAATCCAGATTCCAGACAGGGTCTCCCATAATTCAGGGCCCTGCAGTGAATACTCACAGTGAGAGTAGTCCAAGTCTAAGCCCATGAAGACTGTGAAGACTTCACTGTTGATCTCATGTCCTAAAAAACAGCCATTCTCTTTATAATGGGAAGGGAGAGGCAGCTTCCCACGGAGCCTCTACATGTTGTTTATCCAGAGAAGGAATATCAAGCTAAATTGTGTAGCTGCAGTTGTCTTATTTGGAGCTGTTTGTTCTGCTTGCAATGACTTCTTTAAGCGCCCTCCCGCATCTATATGGGTAGGCTGCTGAATGCCTGTTTGTACATCTGCCTTGCACTTTGGCGGCAGATAATTACATTGGGGCAGGCACCTGGGCCAATTTGCTTAACTGATTTTCATTGTTGCAACTCCTATCTCTCTGCTGATGACTCCCAACCCTTTCTCCAGCCCATTTCTCTCCCTAAAGGGTTGGGCTTATATATTCCATCGTCCACTGGATGGACCCGTCTACCTGAATGTCCCACAGACACCTCATGCAACAAGTCCAAACATAACTTATCCTTCTCCCATACCTCCCAAATCTAGACACCTAGTTCTGGTGACTTTACCTCCAAATATATTAAAATTCATTCCCTCCTTCTCCAACTCCCATTTTAGACTCGTGGTCCAGACTCCTGCAACAGCCTCCCAGCTGACCTCCCTGCCTCAAGCTTTGGCTCCACGTGGATTTAGCATACTTGAATCTGAAACACAAGGTGGCTCTCCTTGAGTTGTTGTAACCTGGATGCTTAAACTCCTTCCCCTCCTCAATGCGCCCCTAGCACTTACAAGCCCTTCTTCAGGTTTCAGCCTGTTTCTCCATCTCCATCTCCATTGGTGCTTCAGGCTCCAATAACACTGATTACTTGCACTTCTCAGCAGATGCAGCTCCCTATTTCCTTGTTAGTCCTTCTCACCTTCTCCACTTTACTAATTCCATCTCAGCCTTTAAGATTCCACTCAGTGATCACCTGCTAGGAGCCTTACCTGATTCCGTGCCTCCAGAGATTGGCTGAGGCCCCTTTTCTGTGCACCTGTGATAGTCTAGACACACCTCTATCACTGCACTGAGCACACTGTAATTCAATGATATTTTTAGGCTTGTTTGACCCAATAGACTGTCGGTAACTTCGCAATAAAAGACTATACATATTTCTTTCCTCTTTGTACCTCCAACCTTTGATAAAATATTTTAGAGTGAGTGTATGAACAAGTGAATGAATGATTAATTGTGCCATAGGTCTAAGAGAGGAAAAGGAGAATATGTCAATGAATAGGAATTTTAGAGGCCACTGGGCTCCCTGAATCTTGAAATTGTATTCTGGTGAGGAGACAAGGTTCTTGAAACTTGCTTTCTGTGGTGATCCTGGAACCTGCCACTTCTGACCACATAAAAATTAGCCAGTTCATCTTAAAGCCTCTAAGGGGTACTTGTTCAGTACCAGCTGCTAGTCAAGTTGAGCAGTGTCTCCCGTCTCTATTACGATGCAGGGAGGTGGAGACAGGAGAGGTACTGGGGCAAGACAACACAGGCTCCATCACTAATTCTGCCACATGTCCTTTGGAAAGCTATGTGACCTCTCTGTGTCTCAGTTGGAGAATTATTCCTGCTACCCAGGCCTGTCGTGGGAATTGGGTTGACGGATGAAGCGCTTAGAATAGTGCTTGACACCCAGTAAATATTTAACAAATGGCAGCTGTTATTCACAGTAGACAACAATTCTAAAAGTTAGCGGCTCTTCCTCCTGTTAGTTGTATGTCCTTAAATCAGGATTTCTCAAGCTCTGCCTTATGGTCATTTTAGGCTGGATAATTCTTTGTCACTGGAGACTGTCCTGTACATTGCAAGATATATAGCAGCACCCCTGGCCTCTACTAACTAGAGGCCAGTAGCACTCACTCCCCTACTCCAGTTGTGATGACAAAAGAGTCTCCAGACACTGCCCAGTGTCCGCCTCCTGTAGAAAACTGCCTCCAGCTGAACTTTCCTTAGAGAAGGGGGTAATTTCTTATTGTTTTGGCTTTGTCATCTGTAAAATGGGGAAAATAGTATAGTTTCCTGACTGACACTTAAAAGCATTATTTGAATGAGGTGTTGATAATGGATATGGTATTGTTTTGAAAACTTCAAAGCGCTTTTCAAATATAAAAGAACTGTTTTGACAGACTTCACCAACTTCAGTTTTTAACAGAAAAGCCAATATAGCACCTTCGAGCTACCATCCCTCCCCAGATTCTCCCATGGGGCCAATCTGCTTTTGAAGGTCAGGCAGAGGACTGGAATGGGAGATTGTTCCACCAGCATGATTGTGGTGGTGGCTGCCACAGAGGACCACAGATGAACACCAGTCTTGCACAGTCATGGACATAAGACCACAGTGGTATCTGCACTGGGCTGCAAAGTAGCATTCTAGAATTCTCCCTGGTATGCAGGCGGCTGTTGACCCTGGCAGATTTGGAGGCCTGGGCACCTCCTACCGCTCCAGAAGTCATGGTTTCCTCATCCCACACTGCTGTTGCTAAAGTTTGCACTGGCAGTAACAACAAGTCAAGTCATTATTTTCACCTCAATTTAATTAAGATCACAGTACAAGGACCACAAGCAACCAAAACTTCAGAGCATCTACCAAGGATTTGCAAAGTTCAGTGCTCAAGTCCCATTGCCCCAGTGGCATTGGTGAGATCTTTATCCAGCAAGAAGTTCCTGAACCTGGTATGTGGTGAGAAGAGAATGCACCAAATATTTTGCACAACGGATGCAACCAAAGTCACATGATTCTCCCTTTATCTTCCCTTTTCAGGAAGCTTATCAACAAGAAGATATTACAGGACAGACACTTTTAGGCAAGTACCCCCAAGAGATAAGTGTTCACATCATAACCCATCTTTAGAGGGGCTCCTGCCCTAACAATGATCTCTGTTAGGTTATTCTTAAATGCTTAACCATCATTCCCAGTATATATCACTGGACAAGTATACTACTAGCCTGTGCTGGGCAGCCAGAAGCTTTGGGTCAAGCCCAGGTGACTAGCTCAGGCTGCTTTTGTCCTGGTATGCTTCATTTTTATGCTTTCAGTATCCCTTCCTTCAGCTTGACTTTGCACAGGACCATTCCATACACCTTCAAACTCCTCAACTTTGAATCTTAGAGAGCTTGGGGTCTCTATTTCCTTTCCTTTTCTTTCTTTTTTTTTTTTTTTTTTTGAGATGGAGTCTCGCTCTGTCACCCAGGCTGGAGTGCAGTGGGGCGATCTCAGCTCACTGCAAGCTCCACCTCCCAGGTTCATGCCATTCTCCTGCCGCAGCCTCCCGAGTAGCTGGGACTACAGGCACCCACCACCACACCTGGATAATTTTTTGTTTTAGTGGAGATGGGGTTTCACTGTGTTAGCCAGGATGGTCTAGACCTCCTGACCTCGTGATCTGCCCACCTCGACCTCCCAAAGTGTTGGGATTACAGGTGTGAGCCACCATGCCCAGTCTATTTCTTTCTTTTCAGGAGACCCTGGGGTCTTAAAAAAACTGGCTCAGCTGAGTGCAGTGTCTCACAACTATTACCCCAGTATTTGGAGAGGCTGAGGCAAAAGGATTGCTTGAACTCAGGGGTTCAAGACCAGCCTGGGCAAAATGGCAAAACCTCATCTCCACAAAAAGTACAAAAATTAGCCACGCATGGTGGCACATGCCTGCAGTCCCAGCTACTTGGGAGGCTGAGGTGGGAGGATCACTTGAACCCAAGAGGCAGAGGTTGCACTGAGCCGAGATCATACCACTGCACTCTAGCCTGGATGATAGAGTTAGACTCTGTCTAAAAAATAAAGAATAAAAAATAAATTGTCCCAGTTTCTCTCTAGAGATCTGCATACAGAGTCAGCTTTTATCAAGCCTATAACACCAAAAATGTGCTATGCACTTCAAGAACAATTTTTTTGTGTTACATTTGCAGAATCATGCAAATAATTCCACCCAAGTTTTCTTTATTGATTAATAGACTGGGAAGTGGCCCACATAATTTCTAAACTCCTCCCTCATCCCACATTCCTCCTGTAAGATAGTTCCACAATTAGCTTGAGGATGCCACTGTTCATATCCAGAGATGGCACCATCAGAACTGGAAAAAGCACTTTTAACCAGGAAGGTAATCACTTTGGGCCTCAGTTTTCCTGTCTGTAAAATAAGAACAACAACCCCAAGCCTGCTTGTTAGCATGAGAAACAGAGGAAGATGGCTCACTTAAATAGAACCAGGAAAATATTTGCAAAAAGCAAGGCCAGATGGGCCGTAAAAACCTTTTGGGGGGTCTCTAGATGCAGATGCAAAGACCGAAAAGTGCAAGACAGGGAACTGGTAACAACTCTAGGTAACTCAGCTTTTTAATGAGGTAAACCTTCAGACAGCAGCAGAAACACTTTCACCCACAAGCCAGAGGCCTGAAATGCAGTGATGCAGCCTCCAATGTTCTCATTTGGTAGTAACAGGGGTACAGTAAGGCCTTCCTGCTCTGTGCAGCATCATCCATTAGAAAACAAAAAAAGGTACAGTAAGTGCCACTGAGCTCCTCCATTAATTGCTAAGTAAGGGGAAAAAAAGAGAAGAATAAAGTGCTTTTACCTGCTTGGCTGGCTAATTAAAAGCTGCCTGAAGCCCTGCTAACCTTTTCCATTATGGCAGTGTTCATTATAAAGCCAGAAAGAATTAACTACACCGCATTATCAGATATCGGAAAATATTAATAGCAAAAGTGAGAAAGGGAAAGAAGGAATTTTGGGCGAGTTAATTAAACCACACGTCCTCAATGACTTATTAAGTGACTGGTCGAGCTTCCTGGAGCTTGGTGAGTCCCAGAGAGCAAGGCGATGTGTTCCTGCTCCTCAGGAAATGAGTTTCCAGCCCGTGGAACTATTTTTTTTTCTTCCTCTGTTTCAAATTTTTATTTCTTTCTTTCTGTCTTTCCAAATATTGCCAAGCGAGTTAAGTCCTGAATTGGGACCATCTTGGAGCCAACAGAAACAGGAGCTCACTGAGAGCTCTTAAAGGTCACTACTGAGGGATTGCTTTGGCAGTGAGTTCTCTCTATTGTTCAGCAAAATCCTTTTAGTTTTGCAACTGAACAGGTGAGAACATTTTATAATGAGGTCCCTTTGCTACTTTTGTAACCAAAGCCCACGAAGGAGTTCATGACAGGCCTGCCACCCCATCACATTCCCTTCAACAAGGCCTCGTACAACAGTCTGGCACAGGGCATTACACTGGGATTTGCCCTTAGGGCCTTGAGAGCTGTTTGGAGTAAGCACAGTATCGACTCTCCACCTACAAAAGTGGTTAGGGCGCTGCTGCAGCTTCAGGAAGGCCAATGGAGTAAGGACTACTGTACTGGTAAATATTAGGGTAACTGAGATGAGCTCCTCGGCAATACTTTCAAGAGCTTAGTACAAATAATCCGTACTCACAACTCTGTCCTACATCAACTCTTTGCGTGAGTTTAACTGTGACCACAGGATGGATAAGATAAGGTGGGGAAGAAATAACATCTTCGATGGTGGAGGGAACAAGAGAAAGAATATAAGCATTTTCATTTAGCAAAAAGCAAAATTGATGATGAAGAAAATGTAGTATTGATTTCTTTTTTCTTCCTGCTGGCACTGGAACTTTAAATGAAGTCATAGAGCAATTGAGACTCTAACTTTGATTGGTTGTGTTTCAGCCTAATTTCATTTTAAGAGTCTAGTCTGCATGATTGGTGGTGACATGCGGAGGTTTCTCCTTAGGCAGAATAAAGTTATCAATTTTCCAACATGCCATCATGACGATGAGACATTGCTCCAGAGAGCTCCCACTCTGCACTTGTCATTGAGTTTCTTCCCTGGGCCATACTGTGACCCCAATAACAACTCTGCTCAGAAACTCAATGAGCAGTGCCACTTGCCCAAAGAGGAGCTTTCCAGTAAATGGGTTGAGTGATGGTGTATCAAGCCATAGCCTACAAGGATTTAGTGGGGACAGGAAAGCTTTGGCTGGCATGTGGAAGAATGCCAAAATTGTTGCAGGGGCAGGGAGGGGAGGTTGGGCAGAATGGATAAAGTCATTAAAATGGATCCAATGGTCATGTCTCTTCCTACCATTGTCAAAAGCTATGTTTGCACACGTAGCTTCTTGCATTTTGCCAGTCCACTCTCTCAGTTCTGCAGTCCGTGGGGGTACAACAGTCAGTGCAACAGAGCTTTCCCCTTGTGAGTTATGCATGTAAAACAAAGCATTTAGAATAGTACCTGGCATTTAGTAAGCACTCAATAAATGTTATTGATTCTTCAGCATCTTGCATCTTTATCTGGAACTTCTTGTGGGCTTTCAGTTCTTCAGATTTCCTGAAAGGAGAAATCTAGAGATAACATTGAGGAGGATATGAACATCAAATGTTGAATAATTCTTTAGAGATTGATTGCCACATTGAATGCCAAAAGCTTTTTTCCATATTTGGCAAAATTCTTAACCTTCTGTTTTTTAATCTATCCTTCTGGGGGTTGGGAGAGAGATAAGAATCAGCGTTTTGTGTTTTTTCCAGACTTGAGACCAAGGTTAAAGTCGGACAAGTTGCTTCCGGGAGTCAAACCTCTCTGCAGGGGTTCTGACTACTCTCTCTTTTCTTAGGGATAAACACAAACGGTGGGCTTCTTTGCCCAAAGGCCAAGAGGCATGCTTTGAATTTGGACCATGTAACAAAAACCTTTGGAATTCAGTGACTGGGAACTTGAAAAGAAGTAGAAAAAAAGTTGGCCACAGGCCCTCTGTGTAGAAGGCCAGGCTTCCAAATATATTGTGCATGTTACCACTTCCTTATCTTGGCTTAATCTCTGCCAACTCTTTATTCCTCCTTGTATTCTTCTTCCAAGTACCGTCTTCCAAGCAAATCCCAGTTCAAGGTCCACCACCCTAAAAAGTCTTCTTTGAGTAGGCCCAGTCCTTGTTGACTTTTTCTCCTCTTAACTTCCTTAGTGTTATCTGAACTTCTCACATTTACCGCCCTGGATTATTCAGTCTATCACTCTCTTTATCCTAGAGAGTTTGACAGCCTCATGATGTAAACCTCTTCTCTGGTTCTGTTGGGCTCTGGAATGGTCATTAAAAAGTACCCCTCTGGTTGGGTCCATTGAGCTTTTGTTGTATTTTGTTCTTGTCCATATTACAGCAGGGCTTGTATAGCATTTTAGTGAGTCACCCAGGTTGGTGTCCATTCTATTTGTGAGCATCTGGAAGGAAAGCATCATGTATTTATCTTTATATATTTATCATGCCAAGAACAAGCACACTCAATACATGTTTGTTGGGTCAATTTGAATTGAATTGAACTGCACTTACTTTATATCTACACAGGACCTAACCTGGTACTAGGCAGTCTGGACACTCACTGAATATTTGCAGCTGAGTCTGAATTAACTCCCCTATAAACTCCTCTCAGTCCCCTAGGATTATGCTGATGTTTCATGACTGCCTAGTGAAGAAGTACGTGGTTTGCTGGGCTCCAATAAGCTTGCTCACCTAAGCATTCTGGCCACAAAACAGACAACCCTAAGAGCCCAATGCTCTCCATTTCCCCTTTTGTCTCTGTAACTCAATTTACCTCTACATTCCAGGGAACCATGTAACTAGAAAGACATTAAAAATAAGTTTTGAAGGTCATGCCTAGGTTTCCAGGCATTCTATATGTAAGAGAATTTTCCCCAAATGCCTCACAATCCATGCAAAACATGAAAATAATCTATATATGCCACATTGTAAGTACAGTAGGTACTATCAACTTAATTTGTGACTTTGGATGAGCTATTAACCATTCTGAGCCTCGTGTCTCTTCTTATGGGTTTATGGGGTTAAATCAGATCCTGGGTCCCTTCTACTCTAACAGTCATTTCTAATTCCCTTCTCTCTTGCCCTCTTCCAACTATTTTTGATGAATGAATATATATCAATATATTTTTAAATTTACTTTCTCAGGTCTCCATACAATATGACTAGTCCAGAATTTGCCCCCTGTGTGACCAGTTCTGGACAGTGGAGTAAATCAGCTCAGGGGCTTCTGGGCAAAAAAGGAAACAAAACAAACAAACAAAACAAAAAACTACTTTCCAAGATAAAACGGACAGAACCCAACTTGAAGGAGGACCTGTTAGGCATCTAATGATAATGAGATGGTGAACATGAGGACCAAAACAACCCACCAAGGATGGTGGCGTGCCTGACTCCTCTGTGACAGCATAGAGCCATGGGGCCATCACACTTAAGGAATCATTAATGTCTTCATGGGTTTAAACTAGTATTAGGCAGGAATTATGTTAACTGCCTCCGAAAGCACCTCTGAAATACCCTTTCCAATTTCTAGTCAAGTGGGTTCATCAGATCATTTGCTTTATTCTCCTGGATCCGCTCCATGAGTCTAACCCCAACTTGACAAAACTCACAGGAATACACACACACACACACACACACACACACACACACACACACACAATTTGTAAAGTGCTTTCTATTCTACAAGTTTCCATGTTGTTCAAAAGTTATCACATTTTTGTTCAAAAGTTATCACATGTTGTTCAAAAGTTATCACATTTGATCCTTCTATCAACCCTGTAAGATGTGTACTATAATTTCCCGTTTCATACCTGAGGAAACTCAAAGCAAGTTCCAATCACTTTACTAACTCCAAATACAATACACTCACACAACTCAATGACAAGTCAAGTCAGCATTCTACACCCCTCAACTTCAACAAAGCACCCCTGTCCCTTCCTCATCCTGGGGTCCAGGCAGAGAGTGAGTCTTCATAATCTCAGAGAAAGCTCAGAAGCCCATAAAGCTCCTTTAGGAGAACCATGTCAGAGATGATGCTTCTCCTGACCCTCGGTGCTCAGCAACCCTCAGTGGAGAGGGGTCAAAGACTGTCCCCCAGCCTGGGCCCGGAGAACCGGTAATTAATAGATGATCATGGAGCTAGACAAATGCAGACTGACAGCAGGCTTACCTTCCTTATAACCTGTGCCTTGGCTAACATTAGTTCTACAGCAAAACCCGGGCTTTGTTGACATGTCGTTTCTTTTAATTAATAAATAAGTTCCTGAAACAATTACACTTTAGGAAACTAACCTTATTTTTCTCTTTCTCTCTAAAAGGTACCAAAAATTAAAAGCAAGGATGCTTAAATCAACTGCAGTGCTTCTGGGCAGATGTGCCTAAATGCAATCCATCTAAGAGGAAAGAGTTTTTGGGGAAAGGGTGATCACTGGGCCTCTACATGCCACCTCTTGGAAGGCCCACCAGTGGGACAAGGATAGAACACACAGTTTGGCCATGTGACCCTGGCTGTCTGCACACCTCAGGATCCCACCACCCAACGGACATACATCTCCTGGAGCTACAGGTACAAGTCATTTTTTAAAAATTAATATAGTATAATGAAAAGATCGTGATGCTTTGAAATCAAGCAGTCCTGATTCTGAGTCTGGATTCCGCCTGTTAACTCTGTTTTGCAAAAATTATTTAACCATTCTGAATTATTCATCTATTGTTGAATAACAAAGTACTCCAAAACTTAGCAGCTTAAAATAATATGCATGTATTACCTTCCAGTTTCCGTGGGTCAGGAATCTAGATGCAGCTTAGCTGGGTGCTCTGCTCACAATCCAGACGTGAGCTGGGGCTGCAGTCTCATCTCAAGACTTGACTGAGCTCACTCATGTGGTTACTGGGTGGGATTCAGTCCCCCTCAGTTGCTTGCCATACAGGCCTTTCCATCAGGCAGCTCACACCATGGCAGCAAGCTTCCAGAAGAAGCAGCCAACAAGAGAACAAGTTGGAAGTCACAGTCTCTTTATAACCTAATATCGGAAGTGCCATCCCACCACTCTTGTTGTATTCTGTTCATTAGAAGTAAGTCACTAGGTCTTGGACACACTCCAGGAGAGGGGATTACCCAAGGACATGAAAGGCAGGTGGCTGGATCATTGGGAGCCATGTTCTAGCTGCTTGCCTACCATGACTGCTGAACCATGCTCTTCAACTATAAGTGAGCATTATAGCAACTACCTCAAAGGGTGGAGAAGGAACCAAATGAGACAGTGTGAAGGCGAGTGCCTGGAAGAGTATATGGCACATAGGAGATGGCTGATAGAAGATAACTGCCCTCCCCTCCTCCTCCTGCTATGGAACCCTGATAAGTTCAGTGGTTCACTTTCAACAATGAAGGAAAGGGATGTGAGCAAGCAAGTCAGAGGATCTCAGAGACCAAAAATGTTGGCAAGGGGAGCATTTGAGTTCTCTGGACAGAGTCAAAGGTCAACCTTGTGCCCTGAGGCACAAGGTTGGAGGGAGTCCTAGGAAGGAGGCAAGAACCTAAAGCCAGCCTGGATTATCATGAGGGTATGAACGAGGACTGAGCTAAGGGCAAGGAGCCTCCTCTGCTTGGTGTGACCCAGGACCCCTGGCTCCCCAGCACAGGCCAGTCCTCCAGCCTCCCCAGTGGCCTCTGACAGCCCTGTGCACATTTCAGAAGGGCTGCATAATCATTTACGGATGTCCCTTCTTCCCCCAAGGTCAGTAGGCTGTGGAACTGGCTCTGAGCATTGATCACTCTCACTTTCCTTTTCTAATTCTCACCAGTTCATTAAAGATTGACCTTCCGGGCTTCTACAGCTACTGTGGATGTCCAGCCAGAGAGACCATTATATTTTAAAGGCTGTTAAACTGTCCAATGATATTTTAGCTTTTTTTATATATTTGATAGCAAATCATCAATCACTTTTGTAAACTTCCAAGTAAAAATGAGGAAGAAAAAGATGGAGAATTATATGAAATTATAGTGGAATGAAGCAGTTAAATTTCTCTCTATCAGTTGAGGCGAGGCGAGGTGAGGTGAGATGATGGTCAATTATCTTTTTCCACTCACTGATGGATCGCCAGCACCATTGAGGCTGTCAGCACCTGACTCATGACAAGCAGAGGGGGGCGTCAACATGACAAGAGAACTGGGAACACGGACCAGCTTTGCAGATGGAGCTGGGGCTTCTCCAACCCAAACCTGAATGCACTGGCCAGGAATATTAGCATGGGTCCTGACCATGTCCTAGGATACCCCCTTTCCCTTCTGACCACTGCCCCTATGACAGCAGCCCCCTCCCCCATTGTACTCCGAGAACAGCAGCGTCAGTCCCCAGTACCATGCTGGTCTCCACCAATCTGTCCAAGACTGACCTCATTATACTCTCACATGCCTTATCTGAGTTAATGGCACCATCATTCACCCATGCTATTTTACTAGAAACTGCATCATTGTTGTCCCAAACACCTCCTCTTTCCTTGCCTCCCCCACCCATTAGTTTGTCTCTGAGTCTGCTATATTGTCTAATGCAATTATTTGTCACCTCTGCCACTTCCTCACCACCCCCATCTGCTGTTGCCTCACTCCAGGCATGTACCACTCTTTCTCTAATCAATTGAAAAAGTCTCTTAACTGGTTTCCATAGGTTTAGTGTCCACACACATACATAAGCAGTCATGCACGCACATTCACACACTTATACACACATTCACACTTAATCATACTGACTCACCCTCAGCCATACACACCCACATACACTCACATGTACACTTGCACAGTCACACACACCCACTCATGCACACTCACACATACACACTTGCTCCCATTCACACAGATACACACATACACTTACACATATACTCACATACTCTCACACTCTCATGCACGTCTCCATGCACCTTTCCAAGCTCATTTTGCTTCTTAAGGCATAGGGTCTGTTCGTGATTGCATGTCTTCCCTGCTCAGACTGCAGCAGCTCCCTCTTGCTCAGAGATGAAGCTAAGACCCCCCGACCTGGTACATCTGCTGCACGACTTCCCACAGTGCCCCCAACACACCTTCGCCATCATGCACAGAGGAGCTTGACTGTCTCTCATATGCTCTTTCTTATTTCTATGGCTTTTTTTTTCTGTTTGTTCCACTACCAGAACTTCCTTTCCCTTCTAGTCCTGCTGACCAACTTCTACCGACCATTCTTCAAGACTCAGATCGAGCACTGCCTCTTCCATGGAGTTTCTCCTGACTCCCCTGTAGCAATTAGCCAGTCTCCACCCTGGGCTCTTAAGGAACCATGCAATTCCTCCACTGCATTCTGAGTTTTGAAAATATATTCCCCCCTCACTAAATTATAGGATCCTTGTGCAAATAACAAGGCTTATTCTCTAGCAACTTATCATCCTAGGGGCAAGGGCAGTCTGAACGTATATTGAGTTAATGAATTGCCATGGACCATGGAGAAAGACAAACTTTTAGGTTAAAACATTGCTCTCCTACCTACTAGTTCTGTGACCTCAGCAAGAGTTCTATGTCTCTGAGCTTTATTTCTTATCTATCAAATAAAAATTATTACTACACCCATATAAGAATAGAGTAAAACAATAAATTAGATTTAGAAAATATTCAACTGTTGGAAGGATGAGGAAAGGAAAGGTGTTTGAGATGAAGCTGAGATTTCTGGGAATAACATGAGTGAATTAAGTTTCCATGAACTAAGAGAGGGAATGTTAGGTAAGGAACAGTGCAGTAAAGAACCCAACACATAATAGGCATTCAAGTTCTACCTTCCTTATGGAAGTCTCGCAGTTAAAGAATAGGAGGAAATATTAAGCAGGTCCCTTAAATCTTATTTCTTTCAGTTACTACCTGTTTTCTGTTAATGACTTGGATTGATGCCAAGGCATATGGTTGGGGGCAAACACACACACTATATATATATATGAGATACATATTTGATTTCAGTGTCTCTTACAGACTCTAAGACAAACACACCAAGGGATCTGATCATCCCCCAAAGTGGCTGCTAACTTGCTTGCCTGGCACCACATCATGTGTACACACAAATATAGCTGCATAGGCAGGTAGAGAGTGTGTGCTGCTTCAAGCCAGCCTGTGCCAACTTGGCCCATGACACCAGGGACCCTGCTCTTGCAGGAGGGCTGGGTTTAATGCTCTCCTTCCCTGGGAAGCAGGCTCAAAGGGACAGCGGCTCATCTGGGGCCCCTACTTCCTGGCCCTGACACAGTTGGCCCTTCTCCCAGGTTGGGAGTTGTTGCCTGGGGAACAAAGTGTTGGAGAGCAGGACGTACCAGCTAGGATAGCATGGCCTACAGGTAGAAGGGTTGGATCAGCTGGGAATGGTTCTGTAAGCCAGGAAATGATGTTCAGAGAATTCTAGAAAGTAAGGAAAGGAGAAAGAGAACACAGTCCAGGTACCAGGACTCAGGGACAGGAAGGAGACAGGAAGACCAGACAATTCTAAGAGCAGAGAGAACCCAGATATAACAGAACATTTGGCAAATAAACAATCCAAATGCAGAACGGGTTGGACTGGGCTGGAACAGAGTGGAGGATGCTTATCTGGGGGTCAATGTCAGCACAAAAATGCCAAGCCTTCCATAACAGTCTTTTTCTGCAAATCAGACAAGCCCTGCCTGAGTGGTGATGATCTGCAGGCACTGAACTGAACAGGAGAAAGGGCAGCACCCCTGCCCATGAGGGCAAGTCCCATTCTTCACAAGCATCATGATGAGTAGTTCATGTCAGTCCCCATTCATATCTATCACCCACAGGTATCAGCAGAACAACGGTACCAGAGGCGTTTGATTCCTACTACATTACAGCTTGGAATAAAGCAGCTAGGTTTTCTTGCCTGGTATCACTGTCCTAGTCACATCCTGTCTACTAACGCCTAGGCTAGCATAGAAGTTAAGGGATAGAAGATACTATCTAACACATCTAGTCCCACCTGCTTTTTTCAGACAAAACAAAGTTTTTAGAAGGGTTAAGTGACTGTTCAAGCTAATATGACTAGTTCGTGCTAGAGACAGAACTGGAATTCATTCTTTTAACACATTCAAAAGAAGATTCTCCTCATTCTACCAAATAATCAGCCTCATACTGTAGGTTGTCTGGAATTTAACTTTTTGGGGAAACTACTCTTTTGTTAGGAAAAAAAAAAAATCACTGTAAGAAACATTTTACCAGTGCAAACCTAAGGCAATGGCACACCAAAATTCTTGAGGAAGATCCACCTGGGAGCTATGAGTAACCCAAATGCTGATGTTTCAAATTGAACCTTCAAGTGTCCTGTTTAGTTAAACACTTAGAGCAATTTATCCTATTTCCCTAGATATTTTGTTGGAAAATATTTCTTCTCAAAAATCTAAATTTCAGGAGAAATACGACTGAAAATTACTGTGGATTTCTGAGACATATCCATATTATTCTTGTATTAGCCAATAATTCGCTCCCCCAAAATCAGGTACGGAGACTGCAAGAAGAGATGTGGAGACCTTTACTTTGAAGCGAAGGGTAGAACTGGACTAGATCTGGCATAGCACAACCTAGATTAGACTGTTTATGTCAGCATAGGACATTATCTCATGCTTTATAAGACAGACTTTGTTTAATGCCTTATGAAACCATTGTATTGATATTTGAGGTTGTGTAGACAGACACAACATTGAGGGTGAGTTGAGATTTTCCCTGAATGTAATAGATACAGATATTGTCACCTTCAGTCATTCTAGGGCAAGGCTAATCTTGGGACAACAACAACAACAACCACAACAACAAACTAAAGTACAATAAATAATGCCTACCTTACCATTTAGAGAATTAGAATCAGTTGATCTGGAATCAGGAGAGTTGGGGTAGGCATGACACGTGCTACATGGAAGCAAATCAGCAGGTAGGCAGTAGTCCAGCCCAGTGAAAGACTCTGGGGTTGGTTCATGCCCACAGAGTCTAAGGATAGCCAATGCTACAAGTAATGAACTTCTCTCATAGTCAAGGCTTTGGTGAAAGTTTATTAAAAGTCACAGTCTGACTTCATTTGAGCTGAAAGGAATTAGAAAACACTAAACCCCATATTTAAAAAGGAGGAGCCAAGAGAGGAATGACTATACCTCTTCCGGAAGCCAACTTTGGGTTTATCAGTGACAGCTTCCAGCCAAAAAGTTAGACCCAGACAGGCAATGATAGCAGTGGGATTATCAGAAATAGGGTCTCTAATAGTGCAGCAAAATTAAGAGGATCAAAGAGACTAGAGAAAAGCCTGAAGTTCTTATTTCAGAAGAGGAACAGTGGGGATGGGCAATTCAATTGGTTACTAATTTGAGGGGCAATTAGGCTAATGGGAAAAATATACCAGGCATTAAATTTATTTTGGCTGTAAGCAAGAGCAATCAACTCTGGCTAGCATATTACACTTTTATTTAAAAAGTAGGGATGAAGGTTTTATTAGAAAGATCATTGGACATCTCACAGAACAGAAGTAAGAACAGGAAAATCAAAACCCAGGAAGGAAAAGCCAAAGGAATTGGTGAAAACTCTGTATGAGGTGCAGGCACTTATATGGCTAGTTTCTAATTTCCAATCAACTCTGTTTCTCTCCTTTGCAAAATAAAAATTCAAAAAGGAAGCAATTGAAATTGCTTGAGCTATCATTAGGGCAAGAACGATAGAGATCTACCCCTGTGGGTAATGGGAGGGAGAAGATTTTCTCCCTTTCTATGTTGCACAGGTTATAATACAAGAACTGCTTCCTTCACAGAAATATTACCTGCGTTTTTACTCCATTTACTCCTGCCCCTTCTCACCTGTCTCCAGGAAGACAGTATTAGTTTTCTATCATTGCATAACAAATTATCAGAAACATAGCTATCTAAAACCACATGCCTTTGTTATCTTGCAAGTTTCTGTGGTCAGGAGTCCAGATACATTTTAACTGAATCCTCTGCTCCAGGTCTTACAAGGCTGTAGTCAAGGTGTTGTTTGGGCTGTGTTCTCATCTGGAGGCTCAATTGAGGAAGAATCCATTTTCAAGCTTATTTCAGTTGCTGGCAAAATTTATTTTCCTGTGGCTATATCCTGAGGACCCTGACTTTTCAATGGTGTCACCTAAAGGTGGCCCACATTTCATAGAGGCTGCCCCAATTCCTTGCCACATGGGCTTCCTCAACACGGTGGCTTACTCCATCAAGCCAGTGAGGGGAATCTTTCTCTCAGTGGATGACCCAGTCCCTCTTCTAAGAGATTTTATCTGATGAAATCAGGCCCATCAAGTATAATCTCCCTTTTGATTAACTCTAAACCAACTGATTTTTAACCTTAATTAGGTCTGCAAAATCTCTTTACCTTTTTCTTATTCTGTTGACAAGAAGCAAGTCACAGGCCTGCTCACACTTACATAGGGTGTGAATCCAGGAGTGGGAACCACTCTAACTCTCCCCACTTATCCCTCATGGGACAAGGTGTTGGACTGATATTTATGTCCCCAGAAAAGGCTTGAGAGAGTCAGAATAATAACAAAGACCCATGTGTGAAAAAGCAGGTAGGCTGGCACATGGCAGAGCATGTCCATGGCCACAAATATCCCAGCCTTCCCCCTTTGTAAGAAGACTTTGGGGAGTTTCCAGTTGCACGGAGTATGCAAAAAGGCCCTCTTACATGAATGCACACTCTAGAGGTTTGCCATAAAAGCTCTACTCTTTCCAAAATCAAGGTGAAGGCAAGACAGCCTCTTCCAGCTCCCAAGGTAAGTGACGTGCTATGTACTTTTTTCCTCCCTTATACTAACCTGTATGTATCAGGCCCTAGCAGCCTGCAACTACTAAACAGTTTTCAGTTCCATTCTACACCCAATTGTTAAGCATGGAGGAAACACCTTAGGGTGGTTGCTCAAATAAGAATTCTTCTCACTCCTTTGGCACCTGCCCTCCAAACACCAAGTGGTGTTTGAGGCTCTAAGTCATCACAACTCTCTCCCCTGAGGTCTGAAGAAATTAGAAAATAGAGGAATCAGATAGGGATCAAAATACCAGTTTTGTGAGTGGTAAACCTGAATAGAAAAACAAGGTTTGGATCTGGGGCCAACGTGCGTTTTCTTGAACTGAACTGAAATTCCCTACTTGGGCATAGACAGAGAAGTTAAACGACTGCTGGGCTGCCCTGGTGAATTTACTAGGAGGAAGAGATAAGAGTATTTGTGGTCTGAGTGCAGGCAGATGAGAAAGAGTGACAAACGATGAGAGAGAATGAGAGTGCACACGTCCAGATGGAGACCAAAGGCTAACTGACTCTACATCTCATTGGTTGTGAGTCCTTTCAGTAGGGACACGACCAGGGGAGAGGCTACTTCACAAGAGCCAATATTTCTAACCAGCAGAGAATCTGAGGCACAGAGTGGGTGAGTGACCAGCTTGAGAACACACAGGAGTCAGAAGCCAAAAGGAGAGTTGGACTCTTCTTTGTGGCCCCTGGCTACACCACCCCCTTAATATTCAGCAGAGGTGAATTAACTCTTCACATCCCTAGGACCTCCCAAGAAACAAGCTGCTGATGTAAATAAGCCAGAGAACCAGGGGTGCGCGGGGGTCAGTTCCTGGGGCACCTCAGTTAAGACGGTTAATAACCACAGCAACATGATTTATTACTTAGCACTCTCAGGGAGCCCGCAATCACTGCAGGTGCTTCCCTCCCCAGCCCAGTTCCCTTCATTTGCATAGTTAATGGTTGTGTTATTAACATCTCATTAGTGTCAGGCCCAGGTGACCAGAAAGAAAAGCCCCTGTTGCCACTTGTATTTCAGAGAAAACCCCACCAGGACTGTTAACTCCAGGGCCTGGTGAGCCAGAAACAGGGAGTTCCTAAAATGGGAGTCACAACTCTTTTTTAATGACAAAGGACAACTCTAAAATCACATCAATACATATAATAAAATCTCCTAAATGATGTACCCTGAATATCATGCCACGAAGCTTGCACTTTACTTAGGTAATCTTCCTCCCAAAACCCATAATCCCATCTAGTCATGAGAAATACAGACAAAAATACTACCTTTGAGGGTCATTCTACAAGATGCCTAACCAGTAACCCTCAGTACTGAAAAAGTCATCAAAAGCAGGGAAGATTTGAGAAACAGTCACAGCCAAGTGAGGCCTCAGGGGATATCACCTCCCCATGTAATATGGGTGGGGTTTGGAACAGAAGAGGTACATTAGGCAAAACTAAGGAAATCTAAATAAACTACAGCTATAAGAGTAATTTCTGAATATTGGCCTATTAATTGTAGCAAATGTGCCATGTTCATGTGAGATATTACTAACAGAAGTAAATAGGCACTAGACACATGAGAACTCTGAACTATCTTCACAGTTTTTCTGTAAATCTAAAATAATTTTCCAGCCTGGGCAACATAGGGGACTCCATCTCTGGACACAAATAATAATAACAATAATAATAATAATAATAATAATTCACCAGGCACAGTAATCCTAGTGCTTTGGGAGGCTGAGGTGGGCGGGATCATTTGAGCACAGGAGTTTGACACCAGCCTGGGCAATACAGCAAGACCCTGTCTCTACAAAAATTAGCCAGGATGGCAGCGTGCACCTGTAGTCCCAGCTAATCAGGAGGCAAGAGATGGGAGGATCGCCTGAGCCCAGGAGTTAAGGCTGCAGTGAGCCACGACTGTACCATTGCACTCCAGCCTGGGTGATAGAGTAAGACACTGTCTCAAAAAAAATAAATAATAAAATAATAAATAGTTTGATTTTGTTTTTAAAAAAGGTCTCTTTCATGAACATGGCACATTCTGATATATGTTATATTGTTATTCAAACCATCAGTGGTGATCCTCAGAGGGATGTGGTGTGGTAGGTAAAAGTATCATTACATCTATTTTACGACTAAAATAACTGATACTTCAAGAAATTAAGAGACTTGCCCAAGGACACATAGCTACCAAGTCCAAGAGCTTAGTTTCTAATTTAAGGCTTATGACTCAGAGGCTGGTGTCTTTCATCAAAGCAAATGTTACCATGTCAGGGAAGATAAAGAAGACAGTGTGAGTCTCTGGCTGATGGCCCAAGTGGCTGGCAGTGGGGGAGCTGAAGGAAGCATATAAGAGGTCAAGGTCAAGGTCAGCCAGTGGGTCACAGTCGTCTTTGTGGGTCCCCTTGGTCTCATGTTACCTCAAGCCTACGCATGAAAAAAAAAGCTCCCCTTTCTCTTTTTTAACCATTCTCAAATCTCCCCCACATCCTAGAAGTGGAAATACAATCCAGAATTCATTTGAAGTATTTTTGCCCAGCCAGAAAAGCACAATGACATAAAGATTCTTCTTTCTCTTTTCACCTGACCTCAAAACCTCACCCCACAGAATGTCAGCACCAGCCTTGGCCTAGAAGATTGTGGTTCAGGCCTACACAAAATGAGTCAATGGGTGACAAGGAAACTAATTCTAGCTCCATTTCTGTCTCTCGTGCTTTCTTCAAGCCTCTGCAGCTTTCAGATCCAGCTAGAATTAAATAGGAGCAAAAGAGGAAGAACTTTCTGTAATTCAGCTTGGCAAGTGTTGGGAGAGGGCTGATAGTATCTACGGGAGACATCGGTGATCAGGTTCTGCGGTTGTCCATGGAAGAAAATGGAGCAAGAGGAAGGAAAACATTTTGCATGGGGAAAGGACACTGAAGTGCTCCTTGTTTTAACACAAACCAATTGTTGACCCTTGGGCAAGTCATTTTTGACCTTGCTGGGACTGTTTCCTTTTCTGGAAAATGAAAGGTTTGGGCTGGGCAATCTGCTTCCTCTGAACTGAGGCATTCTCTGATCTAAAACAGAGTCTGGGCCGGGCGCGGTGGCTCAAGCCTGTAATCCCAGCACTTTGGGAGGCCGAGACGGGCGGATCACAAGGTCAGGAGATCGAGACCATCCTGGCTGACACAGTGAAACCCCGTCTCTACTAAAAAATACAAAAAACTAGCCGGGCGAGGTGGCGGGCTCCTGTAGTCCCAGCTACTCGGGAGGCTGAGGCAGGAGAATGGCGTAAACCCAGGAGGCGGAGCTTGCAGTGAGCTGAGATCCGGCCACTGCACTCCAGCCTGGGTGACAGAGCGAGACTCCGTCTCAAAAAATAAAAATAAATAAAATAAAACAGAGTCTGGGGGTTCTCATTGACTGGAATAGAAATGAATAGAAGTGTAGTCATTGAATCAGATACTCACAGTGCACCTGTTTTGATGACTAGCGACATCTCTGGTCACTTCTCCATAAGGAGAGATATGCTCAGACAATCATTTAACTCACCAAGAGTTATTGAGCAAATGTCCACTGGTTTCACGATGCCACATTACACAGTGAATTAAAGATAAAGGGGATATTGGGGCATCAAAACATAATCAATTTTTTGAAGAGCTTACAAGTTACTAGCTCATCCCATGGAATCTAATCCCACAATTAATAACACATCGAGTTACCTGCTGTGTCCTAAGTGTAAACATTCTGTAATGGAGATATACTATGTGGGCACACACTTGAGTGTACGTATATGTATGTACGTGTGCATGTTCCACCTGTCCTAACCCCTCTGTAATCTCCACTTGCCTTCTCAGGAAAGATCTCCTGGAAGAAGTAGGATCTGAAGGATAAGAATATGTCCTCAGGGATGTACCGATACCCAGTGCGGCTAAAAAGCAATGGTAAATCTGACTCTCTGAAGAAGCCTTCATCAGACTTCGGCCAGGGAGAGTGGGGCTTAAATCAGGGTCAACCTGGGTGGAAGGGTCCTCACCAACTCCCCTGGCCTTGCTTAATGCCCTCCCTTGAGTCACGCCTTCCTCCTCCCTCCTGTCCACCTCTCTCCCCCTATTCTGCTCTCTGCATGCATTCCCTCCAACCCAGCCACATACTGCCTTGTCCCAGACTCTCCTAAGGACAGCAAATTATTCCTCTCATTTTTAAAAATGTAATCAACTGCATTTGATCCAGCAGGTGCTTTTGTCAGGATGGGTTTTAAAAAAAAAAATAGATTGAAAAAAGTGGATAAAATATAAATTAAAAAAGAAGAATGGGTCTGGTTACAATCAATAACCTCAGAATTATTGACTCCTCTCCCCATTACACTGTGATGCCGCTGTAATCTTGCTGGCAGATTCTATAAAGGACGCATCTGTGCAAGATGAGATGTCCATTGTCAAAAGTTATAATTCTCTCCAACAGAACTCCCATAACAACAGCCAGACAGTTTCTGCAGAGCGATCTGGTGTCTGAGAACCACATGACATCCCTCTCTAAAACCCATTTTGCGTCTCTGCCCCGGGGCCATCTATGTGCTTAGCAAGTTGGCAGGAGAAAAAGAAGTAGAACCAGAAGCCGAACTTGGCCTCAGCCTGGTGACCTGTGTTCAGGCATTTCAGGCTTTCCTTTACCCTTCCAAAGCCCCTCCTGGATAGTTGTACCCCAGAGCTAAGGTCCTCCTAGAAACAAATGGATTACTCACCCCAAGGAAAAGCTGGAGCTAATCTCTGTTTCCTTGTACAAGTTCTCCAGCTGGGATTGCTGTTCCTACGAATGTTTTGGCTGGGGGCAGAGTTCAGAGTTGGTTTCCAGAGATTTCCCCAGGAAAGGCCAGGGCAGGCGGTAGGCTTACATCAGCAGGAAAAAGTAACCTATCTGGACAAGGCCCCAGGAAGCCAGGCCTGTTGGCAGCAGGGCTCCAGACCCACCAGCAGTCAAGGAAAATCTCCAACCTGGAGCCGCTGACTCTTGCGGCCAGCAACCAGCTCACTGGGACTCCTTCTGAGCTCACTGTTCAGTCCCCAGAAGACAGCATGGCCAGAAGTGAAGGCCACTGGCTTGGGAGCTTCATGACTTTGACAAAACCCTCCTTCTCTGAGCCTTGCCTTCCTCACTGGCGGAGTGAGAGGGCTGGATGGGACAACAAGTGGCCCTTCCAAATGTATGACAAGTGACCCACTGGTCACCGACTCTCTCTCAGTCCTGGGTTGGGCTGGGGCTGTGACTTTGGTCACTTCGCAGCCTTCCCAATCCTTGCTGGCTAATACCCCATCCCTGATCCCAGAAAGAGCCCCTGCCTGGACAGAGGGTATTTGGGAGTCTCCCACCAATGCAGGAGAACCAGAAGGTCTGGGTGGGCCCTGCCCTCTGGGGCACTCTGTCCAAACTGAAAGCAAAGCTCTGCCGGTTTTGATTATGAAGATTTACAGCCGGGAGTGAGTTTCCTTGGCAATATTGTCTGCTGCCTTTATGAGCAGCAATTACATAGCATTTGGTACCTGGGAAGGCAACAGGCGAGAGCTGAAATGGTGAAATGCTCTATCACTCCGGGAAGCACAACGCCTTTGGTAATAAATATTGACGTTCATTAAGACAAAGCCAGAATTCAATCTGTGCTGGGGAATTCTCTGCTTCTGGCCTCAAGAATGGCCCTTATTTATAAGATGTCCCTAAGGGAATGAGACAGGCCGCCTCACCTTGCTCCCCAAGATACATTTTATTCAACCGACTTGTCCTGGGCAAATGTGTGTCTGACAAGCCAATTTGAAAATGAATTTGGTACATTTTTTGAGTTGATTATTTATTCTGAAAATGAATGCCCATTCTGGTGAGCTGACAGCTCTAGGGATGAGAGCTCTGTACTCCTTGCTCACCTCCTCCCCCAAAGAAGCAGAAAGTATGTGGAGTTTTCCCAGGCATTGGGCTGGAGGGGCACCTCATCCACACTCCCCAGTGCCCAATCCAGCATACGTTCATCCTGCTGACCAAGCCAGAGTGCGAGGCCTGCGGTGGGGAGGAGTGGAGTGGGGTGAAAGCCCAAGGGGCTTCATCTGCTCCGCCCTCTGGCATGCTGCAGCTGGGCCAGCATTTGAGTCTCACGGCCCAGAGTCATCACGAGGTCCTAAGATAGGGAGACAGAGCCCTGGGTCAGGCTGTGCGGTAGGAAGAAGGTTTCCTACCTCCATTTGATTTCTCAGTTCCCTGTAGCTTGCTTTAACTATGCTTTTTTTTTTTTTTTTTTTTTGAGACAGGGTCTTACTCTGTCGCCCAGGCTGGAGTGCAGTGGTGTGATCTCGGCTTGACTGCAACCTCCGATCTTGACTCACTGCAACCTCCGCTTTCTGGGCTCAAGTGATTCTCCAGCCTCAGCCTCCCAAGGGGCTGGGACTATAGGCATGAGCCACCAATGCCTGGCTAATTTTTGTATTTTTTGTAGAGACAAGGTTTCACCATGTTGCCCAGGCTGGTCTTGAACTCCTGAGCTCAAAGCGATTCACCCACCTTGGCCTCCCAAAGTACTGGGATTTCAGGCATAAGCCACCATGCCCAGCCCCCTTGCTTTCCCTATTGCCTCTGATACGTTTGATCATATTCAGAACCTCTATCCTGTCAAGATGATTTGTTTTCCCGTTCCATGAAAAGGTAACATGGAGGGACGTGCTCAGGGAGTGCACCCTCGCCGTCTCCCCTGGCTCTGTACTTCCTCCTCAGCCCTCCTGCCAGGGTGCTCAGGGGCCCTCACTTTCTGGTATAGTCCTGGAAGGCTTCATGCAAAAGGAACACCCCATCAGGATGTGGAAGAATAGGGAAGTTTGGAAGGGCAGAAAGACAGAAGAATTGTATTCCCCACAGGAGTAACTGCATGAACAGAGATGAGGATGCAGAGAGTATGTTCCAGAGATACTGAGTTGCCTGTGGTTAAAATGACATTGAAAGGAATCGGATCATGGAAAGCCTTGAATGCAAAGCTAAGAAGCCCAAACTCTAAATTTACCAAGGTGACTTGATTGCTTTGGTTCAGCAGTTTTCGAGTTACTTTTAGACCATGAGCCTATTCTAATGTCCTCTTGCCTAGAACCTCAATGTACAAAACAGATAAAGGTTAAGCTGTTCTGATTAAACAGAGGAGAAGGGCCCTGAGTCTTACCCCTTACCTCACACAGAGTCACCTGAGCTGCTGGTTGAAAATGCAGGCTCACGGAATCCCTCACTAGACCTACTGATGTCTATTCTCTGGAGGTGGTGTCCTGATATATGCATTTGTTTCTACCGTTCTTGGTGATTGGTACCCACACTGAAGTTTGAGAACCATGGCTGTAGGGCTTGACAGGGCATAGTGTAAAGACTGACAGCATGTCTTAATTTGCAAATAAATCTCCCACCTGGCTTGACTGTATTCCCTCCTATTTTACCGATCTCTCTGATGTGTAATCTGATTGTTCTGTGTCATACAAATAATCTCCCAAAGCATCATATGATGGTTCCTAGTACTGAAGCTGGAGAGGAGGGGGCTTGGAGGAACAGGGGTTATAAAAACTCGCCTACCCCAAAACTCCTGTACCTCATGTAGGGCCTCTGTGGCACTAGAAACCCCAGTTGTGGAAGCAAAGGTTTGTGAGCACCTTGGAAACCACACACCCACTCTCAACAATTAGTGTGAAAGGGGTCATTCATTTTCCGGCTCAGTGGCAAGAGCAATATGGTTCAGGAAGCTGAAATCAGAAAATCTTAAGTCCAAGATCTTCAGAGACCTGCTCTCTGCCAAGAGGGTCGGGGCCCGGGCCCAGGAGCTTCAAGGGGGGTACAGTGTGGACCGGGAGCCATTTTCTACCGCGCCAAGTTTCAAATCAACACCTCGCCTCGAAAGGTACAGCTTCTGCCAGTTCAGTCATGTCATTGTTTCTGTTTGCCAAATGGGAGAGTGAGGGGAAGCAGCCCTGAGCAATTAAGTATCTAGCCTAAGGTCACAGAGCAAGTCAACGCAGGCCCTCCGAAAGCACCAGGTCCTCCTGCCGGATTCAGGCAGCAAGTGGGCAATCTGCCCTCAGGCTCCTGCCTCAGTGCACCTTCATCTTGCCTGGCTCAGCAGCCTGGGTTAGCTCTTCCTTGACTCCCACACACCTCAGCCAACTCATCACTGCCCTGATCTAAGCCTCCCCTGCCACCCCAGCCTGAGGCCTCTGGAAATCAGGAGACACCTGCACGGGTAGATGATGGCTGTCACAAAGTGAACTCAGAGAGAAGGAGGGGGAAGCCTTGGCATTCACCTTCCACTTCAGCTCTCAGCCCACTAATTTGGGGCAGTGATGGGAATACAAGTGAGAGCTATGTCACCCTCTAGCTACGCTACAGCTATAGGGTGACAGAGAAGCTGTTTGCCAAGCAGATGTAGTGTAATCGGACATCTATGGCTTTGAACGGACCCCCAGCACCATCACCTGCACCCATGCCTCCTTCCTTGGGGGAACTGCTGCTCTGCCATGTCAGTCACGTGATTCTAATGAGATGCCAGTCACCCCCAGTAGCAGCAGTCCAGGTCTAGCCAATATTGTTCCTCATTCACTTGGCTATAGCGATTCATCCAAGCATGGGCATAGGACCATGTCTGCCCAGTCAGAGTCCTTCCCTGGGATTTTCTTCAGTCTGAGTGTGGTAGATGGGGCTACAGATGTAAACCTTCCCTGATACTTGGAGAAGGCCCCTGTTCAGAAGAAACAATGAAGCCAAGCACAGACATACAGAGTGTGCACATAGGGAGAAAAAAATCCTAATGGCATCATGTGAATCGCGCAATCCAGTAGTAGCTGAATTAAGCTACTACTCAATTACATGTGCTGGTAAATCCCCAGTTACATGTGCTAGACAGTAAATCCTCTTCAAAAAAAAAAAAAAGATAATTCAAATTACATTCCTGTTACTTGCAACCCAAGAGTCTTGATAAATACAATGGGTTAGCCATAGAGCCTGCTCTCACTACTCTCAGACATAGAACAAGTTTTAGCTTTTGTTTTCTTGAGATGGAGTCTCACTCTGTAGCCCAAGTGGAGTACATGGTGCTATCTCAGCTCACCGCAACCTCCGTCTTCCGGGTTCAAGCAATTTTCGTGCCTCAGCCACCCAAGTAGCTGGGATTACAGGTGTGTGCCAGTGTGCCAACACACCTGGCTAATTTCTGTTTTTTTGTTTTTGTTTTTGAGATGGAGTCTCACTCTTGTTGCCTGGGCTGGAGTGCAGTGACACGATCTCGGCTCACTGCAATCTCCGTCTTCTGGATTCAAGCGATTCTCCTGCCTCAGCCTCCTGAGTAGCTGGGATTACAGGCACCTGCCACTATGCCCAGCTAATTTTTTCTATTTTTAGTAGAGGCGGGGTTTCACCATTTTAGTCAGGCTGGTCTTGAACTCCTGACCTTGTGATTCGCCTGCCTCGGCCTCCCAAAGTACTAGGATTACAGGCATGAGCCACTGCACCCAGCCTAATTTCTGTATTTTTAGTAGAGACAGGGTTTCGCCATGTTGGCCAGGCTGGTTTCAAACTCCTGGCCTCAAGCGATCCACCTGCCTCGGCCTCCAAAAGTGCTGGACTTACAGGTGTGAGCCACTGCACCTGGCCATAACAAGCTTTTTAAATGGGCAGTAAGGGTCTTTTCTTGCCAAATGGAACAGGAGGAGGGAGCAGGTAGGTCTAGTCAGGAGCCAGCAATAGAAGGAACCAGTGGAGTTGGGGCCAAAAAAAAAAAAAAAAGTCCAAAAATATGCATATGGATTGAGGGCTCCAGGTCTAATCGGGGGCCCGATAAATGGAACTGAAACAACATCCTTATTGCTCATTTAAACTACTCTTACCAAGGTCAGCAGTGAGGACGTAAGCACTGAATCCCACAGTGCTCTCTCAGCTCCCACCTGTCTGCAGCCCACAGCCCTGATCCCACAGCCTTCCTTCGTTCAATGTTCCACTTCTTTGAATGGCAGACCCTGTCCTAAATGAGAGTCCCCATACTGCTGTGACCACTCTTGTGTCTCCTCAGATGGCTCCTGTTTATTCTCCCAACACTGAAGTGCGGGCATAGCTTGAGGTCATGTGCCAGGTATGACACAACACCTTCCAGCCTGAAGTTTTACAGAAGCCCCCTCCTCCCAGACTAGAATTGTGATCCCGAGTGCCTCTTGTGAGCTCCAGCGCACATTCCTAATTTAAAGACTCATCATCTTTCACCACATCCAGGGCCTTCTCTGACCTTCTTGGTATAGGCGTGGACCCACACCTGCCTTGCTAGCTCAGGCTCCAAATTTCAGAGCAAACAATGACTCTTTTCTTTCCTCCATCCTGCACAGCAGGATATCGTGGTCTGTAATTTCTTCTTTATTAGTGTCACTAGGATTCTTCCCTTGTTCTTTATTTTTAATTCTTATTTCCTTAAGGCCTTTATCACCTTGTACCTAGATTTCAGCAACAGCCTCTTCTTTGCTCTTTTCAAACATTTTATTCAACAAACATGTATAAGGTGCCTTTTAGGTATCAATCCCTATATAGTCTTCCTACTCTCGAATCCATTCTGTATACAACACCAAAGTAATCTTTCTCAAGTGCTACTTTGATCACATTATGCTGGGTCTCTAAAGTCTTCAATGGCTCCTCGTTGCCTACTGAGTAAAGCTCACACTCGTCAGTCTCGTATTCAAAGCCCTCCATAATTTGTCCCCAACCTACCTGTCTGGCCTGATCTCCTACTATTGCCTCTATACAGACTTTATACTCCAGACAACCTGATCTATTTGCTTTCCCTTGAATAAGCACTGCACTTTTACACCTGAGTTTTTGCCTAATCTGTTTCCTCTGCATGAAAGTGTTCCCAGCTTATTCTGTGTCTGCTCTTACTCATGTCTCAGAGCTCAGCTCAAACGTGACCGTCATCTTCTTCTCTTAGCATGCCAGCTAGAAGTGATTCCAATCACTTTAGACTCCTGTCATCTTTCGCTTTTAGCATTTGTGTGATATCTAGCATGTGATACCTTGCACTGTGGATCAATGACCCATGCTAGGATTCCCATCACGAGATTTCTTACCTGAAACATCTGCATCAGAATCATGAAAGTGCTTGTTTAAAATGCAGCTTATCAGGCTCTGCACAAGGAATCTACACTTTTGGCCTGTAACTTCAGTGATTCTCTTGTGCACTTAGACCCGAGAGCAGCTAGCTATCTTATGAGAGTGTAAGTTCCCTGAGGGCAGGAACCACATCTTACATGGCTTCATAAACATCAATACACTTAGACACTCAAGTTGAAAGGAAGTCCCAAGATCAGTGAGTTCACACCTGAATATCCTTTCAACATCATCACTAAGTTAAAACTTGCTAAACTTTACAGATTAGAAGGATGCGTGTACAGAAAACATTCATCAGGCTTGGACTAAGAATGCTGTAAGAACTTATTATAACATGAGAACCTAGCTCAAGGCTCAGAGCAGAAATTTTTCTTTAGTCTTGGTACCATAAACAGTTGCAGTTTTTATAAGCAATTTAGATTCATTTTTGTCTCCTGGATACTGAATTTTGTAAATGATCTCATTTCTCTCTTGTGTTGACCATGGGACTGCCTATAATAAACTCCATGGCCACTGCCAGCAGGTAACTAGGACTCCATGACGTCCACAGAGCCATTTTAACCTCACCCGTGACTCCACTGCCTCCTCCTAGCCTTACTTTCCATTTGCCTCTTTTTTGTTTTTTCTTTTTTTAACTTATTTTTAGTTACTTTCTCTTGCCATATTGTTTGCATCTTTGCAAAAGGTCTTCTGAAAGAAGGCCGTTTATAAGTAAATAAAATAAATTCATGAACCTGTGGGTGTGCAAATGTTTTCTGATTTTTTTTTTTACTCTGAAGGGAAAAATTAATGTGGAAAATTAGTCTTCAGATCAGCAATTCTGAGGGAAAGCTGGGCCAGAAAGAACAGATGGAGTAAGTGGTGCTCTGAGGTCAGAGTTGTAAAAAAAATTAGGACTTGTAGAGAAAACATGTATTCGGAAAGGATGATGGAGTTTTCGAACAGGAAGAGATGAGAGTGGTTTTAGAGTGTGATCATAAAAGGCAGAAAGCAAGAAAAAGCTTTTAGAGCAGGAAGAAGTACTTAAAACAGGGCTAGTTTCAGGGAACTAACCTTGGAGTTTTTACGCCCAGACAAGGTAGGGTCTAACTGCAGTTCCAAGGCCTCGGTGCAGAGGGACCCCACTTGGGTTTAGATGGCTGTGTGGAGGAATGAATTTAGGGCCTAGGGAGGAAGAATCTTACCTTCCCAATGGTCAAGGAACCTCAAGAAAAAACTCTGGTCCAGAATGGGAAGTTGAAAGCAAGATTCAATGAGAAGAGACGCATCTGATAAAGGACTGCTATCTAGAATCTACAAGAAACTCAAACAAATCAGGAAGAAAAAACAAATAATCTCAGTAAAAATTTAAAAAAACAGTGGAAAGAGGACACGAATAGATATTTCTCAAAAGAAGATATACAAATGGCCAACATTGCTAAACATATGAAAAAATGCTCAACATCACTATCATCAGAGAAATGCAAATTAAAACCACAATGAGATATCACCTTAATCCATTATTTAAAAATCAAAAACTATAGATGTTGGCATGGATGTTGTGTAAATGGATCATTTATACACTGCTGGTGGGAATGCAAGTTAGTACAACCTTTATGGAAAACAGTATGGAGATTTCTTAAAGAACTAAAAGTAGATCTACCATTTGATCCAGCAATTCCACTCCTGGGTATCTACGCAGAGGAAAAGAAGTCACTGTATCAAAGAGATACACCTTCACACACATGTTAATCATGGCATAATTCATCACTGCAAAGATTCAACCTAAGCGTCTATCATCTGATGAGTGGATAAAGAAAGGTGGTACATAATATACCATGGAATACTACTCAGCCATAAAAAATGAACAAAATAATGTCTTTTGTAGCAACTTTTGTAGAACTGGAGGCCATTATTCTAAGTGAAGTAACTCAGGAATCAAAAACCAAATGCCACATGTTCTCATTTATAACTGAGAGCTAAGCTATGGGTACGCAAAGGCATAAAGAGTGACATAATGGGCATTGGAGACTCAGAAGTGGGAGGATGGGAAGAGAGTGGGGATGAAAAACTACCTGTTGGGTAAATGTATATTACTCAGGTAATATACACTATGCACTAAAATCCTAGACCTCACCAGTACACAATTCATCCTATAACCAAAAACCACTTGTACCCCTAAAGCCATTGAAATAAAAAAAAAAATTAAACAAAAACAAACAAATATGAAAAATAGTAGATGAAGAGAGGAGTAGAAACAACAGAAGTTTGCCCTATATAGGATGTTATGTTAAAATGAATTAAATAATATGGGTCTGCATATCGGTAACTTACCTAAAGTGCTTGTCTTTGGTACATCAAGACCCTTCCCAGTGTAGTAATAAATTGTGGGAAATTTGAGTACTATAGAAGAGATGGAGATACAGGGGGCAAAACAGTTTTAGAATAAACTCTTGACTTCAGGGAGCAGGCAGTGGCAGGCTGTCATCTAAGTAGCATAGTAAATGGCTAGGCTAATGGGCTACCTTCCTCTTCACATTAGTAAATGCTGAACACCTTTGGGCTGACACAGCCCAAGAGCACAATGTTTCAAGTGGGCAGGAGCTAGCCTTTAGAACAGTCCCTGATGCAGCTTAGGATCCAGGGGCCCAAAATATCATCACACATAGAAAATAAAAAGATGTTTATTGGGTGATTGTTTACTTATTCATTCCACACTTATTGAATATTTAATGACTACTGAGCACCACGCTAGGGATCGGAAATATGAAGGATACTAATACATACTTCTTGCCCTTAATAAGCTCAACACATACTTCTTGCCCTTAATAAGCTCAAAGCCCATGGAGAAAATAATATGTAAATAAAGCATGACTGTGTGTGGTATGAGTAACGCTATAGTTAAAGCATGTGCAAAGTGCTACAGTATAGGTGGGATGACAGAGGATGGAACAATTAACTCTGCCCTGGGGAGGTGGAGAAAGGGGGCATATTTGACCAGGATCTTGAAGATGAATAGGAGTTCTGCAGACAGAATAGAGAAGAGAATATCCAACAGTGCAATGGTCTTAAATAGCAGGGTATGTTTTCGGAACCCTAATAAGTTTGGGGTGATTAGAACAGAGTGTGGAACAGCAGTAGCAAGAGATGTGGCCAAATATTTGGGGCTAGACTGTGAGGAGGCCTAATATGTCATCCTAAAGAGGTTGAACTTTGTATTTTAAGCAGAACAATAATTTCAGACACATTAAAGAAAAGTAGCTCTTGCAGTAGTCAACACCAACTGCTGGGAAATTTCTAGGAACCTGATGTCTCCTGGGAGTCCACCCTTCAACAATCAGCAGAGTGGCAGGTTTCTGATGCTTTAGGTCCCAGGGGAGGTGGAGAGGCTTAGAGAGGGCATGCTAACTGAAAGGTCAATGCTGGGGGTATAGGAAAAGGGCTGAGGTGGGCCCTAGAAGCCCTGTTTTGCCTGGCTGGGGACCAGCTTGAGCTGAAATGCTCCCCATTTCTGAAGGCCCAGTGTGGGCCTTCAATCTTAGGGCCCAGTCACTTCGCACAACAGCAAGAGTGAATTTGTGAGCCAGGAAAAAATGAAAGGCTGTAGTTCTTCCTTCGAATCAAGTTGTTATTGTTCAAATGCATTATTAATGATCAGGACTGCAATCATTTATAACACGGTCATCACAAAAGCAGCTGTTACCATTTACACATAGCTCTCTGTGAGTATGTTATTAAGGTAATATTTTACCATGCATGCGACTTGCTCAGGGGCGGCATGCCTAATGCTTGCCTTGAACAGTTCCCCCACTCCCTCCTTAGAAGTAATCACTCCTTTCCTTTCTTTACAGAGATGCCAAATGCCAGAGAAGGGAAGCGGGAAGGGAGATGAAGACAAGGAACTCTGAAAAATGGAAGCAGAAACACAGGCTGTATTTTCCCCTATCCTTCTTTTCTTTGTTCCCTTTTTTCTCTTTTGAATGAAAAATAAAAATGCAGAAAACCTCAGGAGCCTCGTAACTTTCCAATTTTTATTTAAAAATAAACCTACTGCTGTGGCTGTCACTACTCCTATGCATGTAATGCAAGCTCGAGTCCCACTGCCCAATATTTATATACAAGAAGGTAAATGCTCTAAGGAGAAAAAATAAATCAGGTTAAATCCTACAAAAGGAGTAGGGAATTTGCCAAAAGAGAGAAGTGGGAAGCTGGCATAGTCCTTTGAGGACCCCCTGAGCCAGCAGATGGAGGGTAGGGGTACAGAGGAACGCCAGGAGTGTGTGTGGCCCATTCTGTGGCTTCTGAGCTTTACATCTGCCTGATGGGGAGGCTGATGGCCTAGCGGTGCAAGAGGAAGAAAAATAGAGGTATCCCCTGCATCTGGGACTCTTTATGTCTACTCTGGGCATAAAGGTAAGAAAAAAATGATGCCCCAGCAGCAGACATCAGATCTGCCCCTTCCTTTTCTCTGCTGGACCAGCCTCCTAAGCTTTCCTTCACCAATAAGATGGTCCTGAAAATTTGCATTAAGGATGTCAGAAGCACTTGCAGGGACCAGATGTGGACAGACCGCAAGAATGAAGAAGGGACCCAAGGCATCAGGGAACATCCTAGAGGGATTCATGACCCTTGGGGCAAAATAGCAGATAGAAATGCTGGATTTCCCTGAAGCTTTCACAGCTGAGAGGGGATCCTCTTCCTTTCCTCTACCCAGGAAAACAGGGGCATTACAGCAGGTTCTGAGGTCTGACCCTTGAGGTTGGTGATTGGGTATATAACGAAGAATGAGTTCATTGGACAAACAGTTGTACAGTGGCATTTAGGAGCCAGCCTGTTCTAGGCACTGGCAGGAAGCCGATTACATGTCATAGCAACCTCATCTGATCTGAAAGATCACGGAAAGCTGATGCAAGAAGCTATGCAAGTTACGAGCTGAAGGGTGAGTCAAAGATTAACTTGGCAAAGGGGAAAGAAAGAATAAAGCATCAGGAGTAGAAGCACACACAAAACTCCTGAGGCATGCAGGAGTGTGGATTAAGGAACCAAGGGAAGGCCATGCAATGGAGCTCAGAAAGTGAGGAAAGAAGAACATAAGAGGAGGCCAAGGAAATAGGAGGGACAGGTCACATGGGGCCTTGCTAAGGATTTTGGTCTACACCCTAGGAGCAATGGGAAACCAATGCAGAGTTCAGGATTTGAGTTAAAAAGAGCCCTCTGCAGTGTGGAGAATAACTAGAGGGGTCGGCATGTGTGGGGTGAGTGAGGAAGCTGGAATCAGCAGAAGACTATGACACTTTAGCCTGTGGTGGTGGCAGAGAATGAAGGCTGAGGAAGACAGCCAAATAATCATTAGGAAGTAAAATCAGCAGAGACCTTGTGATCAATTGGATAAGGGGGCAGAGAAAGAGGGAACCCCAGTTTCCTAGTTTGTGCAAGTGACAACACAGCATTTCTATACATGGAGGAAAGGAACAATGGAAGAGAGCCAAGACTGAGAATGAAGGCAGTGAATTCAGTTTCAAAAATACTGAGTTAGAGTTAGCTTCAAGACAGTGAAGTGGAGATTTCAGGTTTGCTGTTGGAAATACAGCTCTAAAGTGTACCGGAGAGGTCTGATTTGGAGGCAAATGAGGGAGTCTTTGACATATGGATGACGATTAAAGCCAATTCCATGGGGAAGATCTCCTTTGGGGGAGAATATAGAGTAAGAGGAAGTGAGGGCCAAAACTTGAAGAGCCCCATTGTGCAGATGTCAGATAGCAGAAGAGGACAAACCTGCAAGAGAGACTGGGGAAAAGCCCCCAGAGAGAAGAAAGGAATCCAGGAGCATTGGACTACGCTCTGGGAGAAAGAAGCATCGTCTCCCAGCGAACAGGGAGGAGGGCATTTCAACGAAAGAGAGTGGTCAGGAAGGTGGACTATCACTGCAAGGTCAAGGGAAATGAGGAGTAAAAAATGTCCATTAGATAGAAACATCAACCCAAGGTCACTGGGGACCCAAGCCATAGCTGTGTCTGTGGACATATTAAAGGAGCCAATGCATCCGAGGCACCCTGTGCAGCAACTGGCACATAGTCAGCCTGCAGTAAATGTCAGCTTTTGTTAAATTCACTCTTCAACATCTACACATCTAATATTCTCCTATTCTATTGAAGGTGCAAAAGAAGGAGACACAGGTTAACATCTTAACAGGAGAGCTTGAGATTAAACCCAGAGAACTTCCAGAGAGGAAGGGCTGTAAAATGCCTGTAAAGACTATTAAAGAATACGACAGGACTGTGGATAAACTTAGACTCAGGACAGATTCCTGTGTGGCGACTGAGACAGGACTAATGCAGCTCTTCCCTGAGGCAGGGGACCCACCCCAGTCATCAGGGTGGGTCATTTCTGCACTGGGTGGCCCTAGCCCTTCCTCTCCTGCCCCCATGGAGACGAGAGCTGCCCTGTGAAGGAAAAGCCTCCTCATTTCAATGGCTGGGCAGCCCAGGTTAACATTAACGGAGTCCTCCAGCAGAAAGCACCCAGAGGACAAGCACTGAAAAATATGCTTGAAGGGCCAGCCGAGTGGCCAGGATTACAATGTGATGCCTGGCCTTGGGTCAGTAATGGGGAGGTATTAGTCATCTCTTCAGACCTCAGCTCCATTATTTTTGCTGGAAATGTGAGAACAGCTCTCACTAATAACGTGTGGAATCACTTCCAACTATTTGCCTTTCAAGTCAGCCTCCTCAGGTCGGGTGACATATCTCGTTTAACAGGGGGTGCCATTAGAGGGAAGATTTAACGTGTGGCTAAAAGCATTTGTAGCGAGAGCTGTGGGTGGGTTCCTTTTTAAGCTTCTGTGGCTGGTAACTTGCGTCTCTTCCCTCCGTGCTGTTGGGTTTTGTTATTGAAGCCTTTTTCTTTCCTGAAGGAGGTTGGTCATTAACTCTCCCCTTCCCGGAGGATACCCTGGCATGAGCAGGGCAGGTCGAGAGTTGAATCAGAAATCTTTCCTGTGCCAATCAGAGACTGCATGAGGTTCAGCAGGCTGGCATAATTATTCGAAGCTTCTTGCTGTCCTCATACAAATGCCCCCCTGATCGGGTGACCTGGTGTCCCTTGATGTCAAGGTCTTACAGCAATAACCTCAGCCTTGAAAACAGAACCACAAATTTACCAGCCCACATATCTACCGACAATATAAGTCCTGCCTCTTCTCGTGCCTTGAGAGGGCCAACAGTCATGTCAGGAACAGTGGAAAGAAGAGGGCTGAGAAACTGGAAGAAGAATTTGTTATTTTACTGAAACCTCCTTTCTTGACATTTTTCCCTGAAGGCTGGGACCATTTAAGGCCCTGATGAGCTTCCAAAATCTCTGTTCCAGGGTAATCTTCCCATCTCCCAAAGTCTCAACTTCTCTGAGCCTCTGATTCTTTGAACACAGAGAGAGTAATAGCTACCTATCAAATGAAAGGCTATAGTTAGAAGCACTGAGCACAGGGCTTTGCACATGGGAGGGGCTCAATAAACACGTATCACTTACATCATTTTTGGTTACAAGTTACAAGTCATAGAAAATCCAACCAAAGTGCCTAAATAGAGGGAATTTATTGGATTGTATAATTAAGAAATCCAGGGCTAGGCCTGGCTTTGGGAATCTAGTTGGTGGCTCAGGAAACTCTCTCCAGGGTTAAGTTTCTCTGTGGCCATCCCTTGACTGGGCTTCCTATGTCCTGGCTCCAGGTCATTCAAGGCTTGGTGGCAGCAAGATGACAGCAGCTGTATTCGTCCCAAGTCCAACAGAGAAAAGGCTGCTCTTCCCCTACCTCACCCCCCAACAATTCACCTAAGTCCTAAGCCAGACACTTACTGGGCAAGTTGGGTTATGGACTCATCCCTGAGCCAATCGCCAAACCTTAGGCCTTGGAATGTAATGACTCGGTTTACCCCTGAGTCTCAAACTCCACCTGAAGGGGAAGAATGAAGGACGGAGCCCCATCAAACTCAAGGTGCTGAGAATTGCATGGAAAATATATCTCAAAAAAAAAAAAAAAAGGTATAGTTTCACTACCAAAAAAGTGGCCAGGGAGGATATCAGGGTGCCCAAACATAGAAATACCCACTGCAAATAATAATTTACCATCCTACCCCGTGTGTGAGATACAGGTTATTTGAGAGTAATGTTTAATAAAGATATATCATCCAGGAAATCTCCATGAAGTCACCCTCAAAACTTTCCAGCAAAGTGCCCTCTCCCCATATATTAGTAATATATTGATTATACCCATTATAGCACTTTTCTCATCTGTCTTCTATTAGAGTTACTATAAGGCTCTGTCACCTCCATCGCCATTAAGCTCCAGGTGGTCAAATACAGGGTTATTTTTCTCCTCACCCCACACAGCACAAGGCACACAGTGGGAAATCTGGGTGCTTCCTGACCCACACTGGCTCCCTGTATCCAGTTCAGCTCTGTTCTTCCCTTTCCTTCCCCTGACCACTTTGTCTACTTGGGGTTAGACTGGGAGGGACTAATGGATTTGATGAAGTCTAAGGTCAGAGGTTCCCCAACTCACCCTCTCTCTTGCTAGCATCTGCCTCTGTTACAGCTTCTCTCATGTTGTACCTTGGGTTGTTTTGCTGGTTTCTCACCATCAAAGAAGTTTCTGGGAGCGAGTAGGGCCTGACCTTTTCATCTCTGTTACCTTGGTGCCTAGAACAGTATCTGGCTCCAAGAAAGCACCCAGTTAAGTGGTATAATCAGTACGAGTGACTCTCACTCATAATCGCCCCTTAGATTCTCAAAGAAGAGCCTCATCTATTAGGGCTACTGAAAGGTAAGATTCTCAGCCCAGGTGAGGAGTTCGAAATCCAGAGGACTACAATGCAGAATACATAAACAGAGAAGGAACCGTAAAGCTCACTGTTGTTCCTTGCTCTCCATCAAGCCAGAGAAGATGCAGAGACAGTACAGGGAGCCTGACAGGCAACAAGGGGCAGACTGAGTTAGTACAGCAGGGGGCCTTCAGCTTGACTCAGCATGCAGTTGGTACCCATGGAGAAAGGAGAGGCAAACAATTAGTGGGGGGCTGGCAACAAAGACCCTCAAAGGCAGAAAAGCAAAACAGCTGTGGCTCTGAATGAGCAGCCTGGCAAACCATGATCTCAGTAGTGTCCTGAAGCCAAGAGGAACAGGCTCCACTCCCTGGGATGTGGGTTGGAAAGGGCCCAAGAGGAGGCCAGTAGCTCAGTCAGATGTGACTGGAGCTCAGGGGGCTGTAGTGCTAATTAGGAAACTAAGGCAGAGTCCCAGCACTAGGAATGGAACCACTTTAGTGGTGATCAAGGGAAGGGTGTTTGCCACAAACATACTGGATCCTGAATCTGTGGGCAGACATCTGACTACAGCACTTCCCCTACCAGTAAAAGGGAGGTGCTAGTGCCCTCCTAGCCCAATTAGGGCAGGCTCCGTAGCTGGGTGGCGCTGAGCTTGTAGGAAAAGGCCTACTAGGCTGTGCCCTGCTGGGCTGGGCAAGCCAGGACGATGGCTGGACCAGGTGAGAAAGATTTCCTGCTGTATTTGCAGACTGAATATGTGTCTGGGGCCAGGGGCTGAGCTGCTGCCAGCACCATCTGACCTCAAGGATCCCCCTAGTCAACAAGCAGCAAGAACAGGAGACTCCAGAGGCTCCCTCAGCTTTGGAGATAGCTCTGCAAACAAAACTCAGTTTTTAGGGGTTAATCCTCAGCCCCAGGAGGAGGCAGTGGGCCTCCTCTGAAGGGCAGAGCCAGCAAGTGGGCTGAGACTAAAGGCAAGGCCCAGGGCTGCAGGCCTGAGATTAGTTTGGCAGCAGCTCCAAAGAGCAGCCCTTGAATCGCAGGGATTGTCTGAGCCCTCAAAAGCACTGGCTACCTCCCACCAGCCTAGCTAATGGGGCTGAGTTGCTGGCGGCATGACCTCTGTCTAGCCGGTTGATGGTCTGCTGCTTTGAATCTCACTCCCCCAGCACCCAGCAGGACCAAGGACTCCGTCTAGCTTATGTGCATCGTACCCTTACATGTTTTCAGCACCTACTATGCGCGCAGTATCACACCTCCCCCATCCGCCTGCCTCCTGCTACTCTCACCAGCACGCTCAGTCAACCCTTGGGCTAATTAGTGATTAGGTCTACCGTATGTATGCATGGTGGGGTGCAGAGATGGGGTAGCCAGCGGGTGATGGGTGAGGGGAGAAGAGAACAGGAGCTAGGAGGTCATGGTCTGACCTTCCTCCAATGCCCAGAATCCCTGAGTCTGTCTCTGGCAGCTGTGAAACAGAGGGAGCATGGGATCTGAACCGTGCCGCCATCTGGGAGGTCACACACACTCACAGACAAACCCCAGGAAGTAAACTTGGGCTGAAATACACCGTTTGCTGAAGAGCAGGGCTGGGCACTGGTTTCCCTCCATTCTGAATTTCTAGAAAGGGAGGGGTCTCCGTTGCCAGGCGGCGACTGCCACCCCTTCCCACTGCGGCACCTCCAGCCCTCCACCCCTTCCTCTGGGAGACCCCCTGTGAGGACCCTCAGCAAACTTCTGCAAGGCCTGACGGGCGCAGGGTGGTGCGAACGCGTTATCTTTCAGGCCAAGGGAGAGGCGACGGGAGTGTGGGCGTGGAGGTGCGAGGAGCGCGCAGCCTCCGCCTGCTCTGCTGTCTCCGCGGACCCAGCCGAGGGAGGAAGATAGCGCTGGGAAAAGGAAGGGGAGAAAGAACCTGAGCGGGAGGCGAGCCAGAGGCTCTTTTGCTCCTCCCAAAGCAGGGGGTGGCTCCACCGCGCTCCTGATGAGCCGGCAGCCGCCGCCGCCCTGCAACCGCGAGACTGATGACCCACGGCGGGGGTGCTGGGCGCGGGTTGCGCAGGCCACTGGCCGCGGGCTTCAGGCCCGCTCCTGCCGCCGGCTTCCGCGGTAATGACACTCTGCGGAGCGGCCGCCATCTCTTCCGGTACCTTCACTGGAGGAGCGAGGGGTGGGGAGAGCCCTCTGTTCACCCCTGCCCTGCCCTGGCGCTGGTCCGCCGCCGCCCGCTGCTCTCGCGCTGGTCCGCAGCTCAGCCGAGCAGCTCCCTTCATCTGGCCGCCTAGTCCCTCACTCAGCCGCGAGAGGTGGAGCTCCGGCGACCTCCGGCCTTCCCTCGGGGTCTGCGCGGCCCCTACCCCAAACCCGCCCAGGGGAGAGGCGTGAAGGGGCCGGCTGCGATGCACAGGCGGGAAGCGAGGCTGGAGAAGGGGACGCAGGGAGGCAGGGAGTGGACCCCCAGCGTACTACAGGAGCCGGCAGGAGCCAAACCCCAGCCCGCCACACAGGTATCCCCGCGGACCACGAGGTGCCACCCGTCCCTGGTGCAGAAAAGACCAAGACCCCCAGAAGGGAAGGCCCAGCTTCCCTACCTCTACCTCCCATGCCAGGCGCCCAGCCTGCTCAACTTAACCCCAAGCCGCAGGTTAACTCTGCCCCAGCTTCTCCCCTTGGCTATGGGCAAGCTCCTCTTCTCTTCCCCAGTGAGAACCACCGCTCAAAATCCGAGGGCTTTCCTCCTTGGTGCTCAGAGCTCTCAAGATGGGTGATTCTTTGCCAGGGGTCCTTAGCTACCCACTTTGGACGAGGATGGACAGATGTTTTCTCAAGCTTGCCTAGAGCACAGTTTCTAAACAGATGAGCTCTTCTTATGTTCCCCACAGATTGTCTGGCCTACGCTCCTTTGAGGAAATAAAGATGACCGTAGCCAAGCTGCCCTGCTCTGCACAAAGGACCCTGGGCGCCCCATCCTAACTCTCCTGCCTTATGCTTGAGATTAGCATATCCACCCAGCAACTCCCCTGCCCCAGACTTACTTGACCACTGCAGTCCACACTGACTCTCCTATCCACCAGAACTGTGCACTTAAAATCTGCTGCACACAATCCCATACTTGCTTGAGTCTGGCTTTGTTCTCCAATAGTTTCAAATGCCTGTTTGACTCCCCCCGCCACCCCTACAGAGATAAGGTCATCACAAGCAGTAACTACTGCTTTGCTTGTTTTGATTCCCACAGAGCCGAGCATAGATTGATGTGGCATAAGTGCTCAATAAATGCCCATGGACTTGGCTAATGGATGGACTTGCAGGGGACACTGCCCTATCAGGAGAGAAAGGTGGCCTTAATCTCATAAGGTCCTATTTCCTGGGAGTGTCTCAAAAATCGGCAGAGTCATTCTCCCCCCACCATCCCTCCTTGCCTCCAGTCCCCTCGGCCTTCTGGATCCCCGTGGGTTTGGAGAGGCCGATGCTTGTGGCTCTTACCAACATCAATTTGCAGTCGCCAGGATGCAACTTCACCCTATGCTGCGTTCATAAATTAATCTCCTGGGATTAGATTCTGTGTTTTAGTAACACTCCTGAGGCATTGTATTTACACATTAATAATAAAAGAAAAAAAGTGAGACAAGTTCTGACAACTTTCAATAACATTCAGAAATAAAGTGCGAGGCACGGAAGTGTCCAAAGTTAATTAAAACCATTTGGTGCTGACGGGGGCTGGGGGTGTTGCCTGCCGAGCTCCGACAGGTGCTATTTCTGAAATGCAATTTCCCTGCCTATAATGTACCTGATGCCTGCAGAAAAGGAGAAACCGAAATAGACTGAACTGGCAGCGTGAGCTTGAATTTTCTGTTGTTTTGTTTTACAGTGCCGTGGACACTGCCAGAATTTGTCAAAGGTCCTAGGAAGAAAAGGCCCTTTCGCCCCTCCCCTCAGTGAACAGATGGTGTGTTTGGACTGTTCGCATTCGCTGCTCATAGCTGGGGCCCTGGAGGAAGTTAAGGGGCGCTCCGTTCCCTGGGGATGAGACAGCAGCTCGCCTTTTTACTAATAGCTGTAAGAGTCTGTCAGACACTTACCTGACTAGATCTTCATCTCAGAGCTCAGAAGGGGAACAGCTCCAGAACTGAAAGAGAGAGAGCCTCTGGCAGACCCCAAAAGACAGCGTAAAGAGTGAAGCTGGGCTTCCCTGCCCAATCACTAGGATCACTTATTGCACAAATACCTGTATTTTAAGCTGCAGATTCTTATGAATGTTTGTATTTTCTTCATTTCCATTTAGCTTTTTTTTTCCAATTTTAGAATAGCCTTTCTCTAGATAACTGCAGGAAGCGGGAGACGGAATTTCCTTTGTTTCTGTCTTGAGCCCAAATGGACAACTGAGTGTCAGGTATGACAGGGATAAAGGGAGAAACTCAGAAAGAATGCTTCTGTTTTGTTTTTTTGTTTTGTTTTGAGATGGAGTCTCGCTCTTGTCGCCTAGGCTGGAGTGCAGTGGCACAATCTTGGCTCACTGCAGCCTCCACCTCCAGGACTCAAGTGATTCTTCTCCTCAGCCTTTCACGTAGATGGGACTACAGGGAAGCGCCATCACGCCTGGCTAATTTTTTTTTTTTTTTTTTTTTTTTTTTTTTTTTTTTTTTTTTTTTTTGAGACGGAGTCTCGCTCTGTCACCCAGGCTGGAGTGCGGTGGCCGGATCTCTGCTCACTGCAAGCTCCGCCTCCCGGGTTTACGCCATTCTCCTGCCTCAGCCTCCCGAGTAGCTGGGACTACAGGCGCCTGCCACCTCGCCCGGCTAGTTTTTTTGTACTTTTTAGTAGAGACGGGGTTTCACCGTGTTAGCCAGGATGGTCTCGATCTCCTGACCTCGTGATCCGCCCGTCTCGGCCTCCCAAAGTGCTGGGATTACAGGCTTGAGCCACCGCGCCCGGCCTTTTTTTTTTTTTTTTTTTGAGATGAAGAGTCTCGCTCTGTCGCCCAGGCTGGAGTGCAGTGGTGCGATGTTGGCTTACTGCAAGCTCCACCTCCCAGGTTCGCGCCATTCTCCTGCCTCAGCCTCCTGAGTAGCTGGAACTACAGGCGCCCACCACCACCACGCCTGGCTAATTTTTTTGTATTTTTTTTAGTAGAGACGGGGTTTCACCATGTTAGCCAGGATGGTCTCAATCTCCTAACCTCATGATCCGCCCGCCTCAGCCTCCCAAAGTGCTGTGATTACAGGCGTGAGCCACCGCGCCCGACCAGAGGAATGTTTTGGGTGCTACACGTGCAGCCCCTCATGACTGTATCTTCTCAGAGCTCTTTTCTTCACATTCTTGAGAGCTTTGAGTTTTGTTTATTTAAGGGACAAATGAATCTCTTCCCACTCCATGGGATTTCCCTTGATTTTTATATTGGGAGTAAAAAGATGAAGCATGAGACTTCTCAGCTGCATCTCAAACTGCATCTAATTCCAGCACATCTCTCTCAATCTTTGATTAAGCCTGTTCATCTAAAAGAGAGACACAGGGGGAAAATGGAAATGGGATTTTGGAAGAAGAATGACCATCCACATTCCCATCACAGCCTGAGATTTCCTACCTGATTGAGATTTTCAGTAGATAGCCCTAGGTCTAGTTTCCCACTTTGGTCCTGTTGCCTTTGGCTCCAATAGAGGACTTCCAAGTAACTAGAAAGATTTCACCTCTCTTTTGAAACATAATAGACAAATGGGTTTCTTTAGGATGAGAGCTGCACCTGGCTAGAGTCAATCTTTATTTTCCTAAAATAACCAGGATGAAAACTCAAAATAAAAAGAAATACCTCATGGGCAAAAGCTCTCCCAGTACAACTAATATAGACACTCAACATGGCTTCGTAGAAACTGACCCATCTCCCGAGTCTTATGTTTGCCAGAATTTCATGCCTATTTCAATTAAAGAAAAGTGATCTGATCTCTTCAGATGAAGGTGGGACTTGGAGATGCTGCTGCCTAAGGTTAACTTGCTAGAGAAAGGATAAGCATTCGGGAAGTGCGGGGATGCGGTACAAGGAAAGACCTATCAGCTAAGCAATGGCAGGATCCCTTCTGCCAGTGGACTGGCTCAGGGAGTAAACCTCCCCAGAAGGAACTTTGTTTCTCTCTAGAATGAAAGTGGGCAAAATGGTCACCTTATTTGCCTGGAGTGAACCAGGTTGAAACTGAGAAGGCAGATGTGGGTGTTAAGCCAGATGAAGTCATATGTTATAACTAAACGATGTACCTGTAACCTGCCTGGTAGTTTAAATTGCACCAAGTAGTTTATTCATTCTCTCTAAACAGGTCATAATAAGTGTTAGTCTGTGATCCACTATGGGAGAGGGATTTCTGGAAAGAATAGAGCCAGTGGTACAGGATGCAAGGTTGTTATTTAAAGAGATGAATGTGGGCCAGGTCCCATGGCTCATAATTGTAATCCCAGCATTTTGGAAGGCAGAGGCAGGAGGATTGCTTAAGGCCAGAGTTCAAGACTAGCCTGGCCAATATAGTGAGACCCCCATCTCTACAAAAGATAGAAAAACTTAGCCAGGTATGGTGGCAGGTGCTATAGTCCCTCCCACCATGGGACTACAGCTCCTGTAGTCCCAGCTACTCAGGAGCTGAGGTGGAAGGATTGCTTGAGCCACGATCATGCCACTGCACTCCTCCCTGGGTGACAGAGCAAGACCTGACTCAATAATAATAATAATGCAACATAAACTATCTTTTACCTCTTGAATAATGAATACAGATGCCATGACTACATTTGTTTGTTGGGGACCAGGGAGGCTGGCAGTGAGAATTCAGGGTGGAAGTAGCCGTGTACCCAATACCTATTGTGAGATGTGGCCTGGGGAGCCCTGAGATTTTCTGGCCAGGCTCACTCACTACCCAGACACCCTCTTCCTACATGGCGAGTCCCTCAGCCCCTCCAAGGCTCACTTCTCAGACATCGGAGTAATCCACATCCTCTATCTTGAGTTATTCCTCACAAGACCTGCAAGTTTTCCTAGGAGGGAAGGAAGACAGGGTTGAACCCACACAATTCTCGAATCTAGAATTTGGAGGATTTCTAAACCACTTCTGTAAGTCAGCCCTTGAGAACTTGTAGGTTTTCTCATCATTTGCAGCATGAGAGTCTGGAGTAGACTGTTTGGATTTGACTTTTGGTTCCCTGGGCAATTTACTTAACCTCTCAGCTGTGTGTCAGTTTCCTTATCTAAAAAGTGTGGTTAATAATAACTGACCTCTCAGAGGTATTGCGAGGTTACTGTGATGATTAAATTAGGTGATTCATATAAAATGTTTAAAAGAGTGCCTGGCATTATTATTAATAGTAATAAGTTTAGCATAAGTCTTGCCTGCTGATAAGGAGCTGGATTGAATGACTACTTAGATTCTATTTCTTGGCCTTCTCTTCTCTGGACTAGGTGACCCCAACTTTCTCCTTACTTCTGAAAAATTTATCCCAGTCTGCTAAGGAAGAGAAAGCCCATGTGTGCACGTACACACATGCACCTGCACAAACATTTACATATAATTTTGGTCTTCTATACAGAATTAATAGAGCTACTAGATCTAGGAACTGACTTGAAAGAGAAAGGAAACCGTGCTTTTTTTTTTTTTTTGAGACAGAGTCTCACTCTGTCACCAGGCTGGAGTGCAGTGGCACAATCGCGGCTCACTGCAACCTCCACTTCCTGGGTTCAAGTGATTCTCCTGCCTCAACCTCCTGAGTAGCTGGGACTACAGGCATGCACCACCACGCCCAGCTAATTTTTGTATTTTTAGTACAGATGGGGTTTCACTGTGTTGGCCAGGATGGTCTCAATCTCTTGACCTCGTGATCTGCTCGCCTCAGCCTCTCAAAGTGCTGGGATTACAAGCATGAGTCACCATGCCTGGCCAAAACACTGCTTATTACAATTTATAGGTTTATGTTCAAAAAGTTGCTAATCTTATTGCTGTGAATCCCTGCCATCTCTAATCCTGCCCACCTATAGGTACTGCAGACCAAATTACAGATTCAGATTTGCCCAGTTCCTGTTCCTGTCTTGACCAATCCTAGTAACTTATTTGGGGCCCAGCCCCATCTACAGTGGAAGGTCTATAATTGGCCTTGCTTCCTTAAGCTGTGTACCCAGTGGGCCCAGGACTAAGCCTCATGAAGCTTTTAGAGGCGCATTGAGATTAACCTTTCTCACCAGTGCTCACCTTGTCTTCCTAGTGACCATGGCTGGCTTCTGCCTAGTTCTAGAGTTGCACTCTAATTCTCTTCCAGGCTGTCGCACTGACCTACGTCTCTATCTGTTTTAGAACTTTCCAACTTATTTGTCCAATGCCAGTCCTTTTTCCAAATAAATTGAACTTTATCTTGATGAATATTTAATATTCAACCCACCTCTGGTACCTGGCTAGAATCATCTCTGAAATCTAAAGCTCTGCCACTACCTGCACCAGGAGAAGCAATGTGTCACCACCAACCTAATAGTGACCATCAGCTTTGCTGGAGTTATGCATTCACCAAACTGAATCTATCAGCTTTCCCGAGTTCACTGGGACACTGATTTGGACCAGACACCATCACTTGAGAGACAGCGTTAGCATCAGGGTGAACACCACCAGTACCTGACCTGCCTGTAATTAGCTTCCTCCTCTTTCCCTATTGACCCACAGATTAAGTTGCTGCATGCCCTGGAGCAACACCTGGGGGTGTGTCAACTGAAAACTAAGAAACTAAGTACTATACATGCAATTTGTCTATGTTCACTGCCCACTCGACGTTTCCTCTAGGATACTTGCAAGATGTATCAAACTCAGTAGTCCAAGACCAAACTCATGATCTTTTGCCCAAAACCATACCCGCCTTCCATTCTGATACTCCTCTAATCAGTTTTCCACACTGCAACCCAAGTGATCTTTTCAAAATGCAAATCTGTTCATCACACACATACACACTTAAAACCCTTCATTAGCTCCTCTTCGTCCTCAGGAGAAAGGCTCATATCCTTAACACAGGCTCCCCATCCTGCATGTTTGGCCCTGGATGCCTTTCCAGCCTCCCCTGGCCTCACTCTCCCTCTGCCCTGATATACTGCAGCCACCAGGGTCATGTTAGCACTTAGGTTACTCTGCAGAGAATTCGATAAAGGTGCCCCTTCTGGACAGCCCAGTTGGAAAAAAGATGCCCTTTCCTCTAAGCTGATGCAGCGTCTCCTGGGCACTCTCACTTGGCAAGAAAAGCAGGACTGGATTTCGGCTCGTACGCTGCTTCCTCAGCCCAGCTGTGCCCCACTGGTCCACAGCACAGCCTGTGCTGGCCACATCAGTCACCTGCCTTCTTTTGGGTACCCCAAAATACACCATGTTCCCTCCTCCCGCTGGCTTTTGCTCTTACTATTTGCTCAACCGGGGATACTCTTCCTCTCCTTCTATCCAGCAATTCCCTACTTAACCCTCAGATCCCACCCAACCCTTACATCCTCAGGAAAGCCTTCCTGATTTCTGCTTGTTTCCAACCAGTTTAAGTTCTCTTGTGATACCCTCTCATCAGACAGAGCTCCCATTTCTCCTAATACTGATCTCATTTTGGAAGCCTACACTCATTTGTAGAACTAATGTCTGACACCCTCATTGTATTACAAGCTCCATTAGAGCAGAGACCATGTCCTTTTTATCTCTCTCCATTGTAGTCCCAGAACTTAACACAGGGTCAGGCACATAATAGTTGATCATTAAATATTCATTAAGCACCTACTGAGTGCAGGCTGCTCTTTAGTAGATGGTAGTGTCTGGACTTTATAATCAAAACAACTTAAGCTTCCCAGAGGCATGATTAAGCACGTCGAAGAGAAAAATATTCTGTTCCACTTAATTATGCATTTTTATTTAAAAATAGAAGTCTTTATTAAAACAACAAAGCATAAATATTAAAGAATGTATTTAAATAACTTGTGTAATTTAGTGCAAGCTTTAAAGGTGCATAAACACTGAAATGCAATTCAATGCCTTTTTAAATCGTTTTCTATCATTATCTCTTCTTTATCTAATCTTGTCTCTTAACCCAGCTTGGAGAAGTAATTCATTCTGACTCTCCTCATTTTGTCTCAAAACCTGCTAAGGCTTGTCCACAACTCCAGCATATTTCTGGCCTCCCGGGCTTTAGATCAGATTGTAGCAACAGCCTCTGCAGGTAGTTTGCGTCTTACTCCACTGTGGGAGAGCTCCCACAGTTTTAATGGAGAAAGGTCCTTCTCATGAGAGTAAACATTTTGGATATCTATCACTCTTTCTTGTTGCTTCTTATCCTGGTCCAGCAGAAAGAAGTCAGATCATTTAGTAATGCAAGAGCCTGGCTGCCATGCCACAACCCAGTGATGGTCATTCATTACCGTTTCCCAGAAGCTGGCTTTCAAACCTGCCTTTTAGAGAAACTCTTCGTGTAAAAACCTGCTTGTCCATCGTCAGGGTTGCTGATAAATAGCTTGATCTAGTTACCAGTTAGACACCTATATAACTGCAGTTCCTCAGAAGTTAATGTTGCAAACAATTAAGGTGATCCTAGCCGGGTCTATGAAAGAACCAATAGTGTGGTCCTACACTAGGTGTGGCCACCTGCCCATTGGGGATAAATGGCTCCTGCCACCCAGGTGGATCTGCTTCTGAGCTTGAACCTCCCTTCAATCTGTTTCCCATGGCTGTGTGTTTACAGGTGCACAGAGAGGGAAGCCTGTGTGGTGGTGAAAGCTAGAAAATAAGAAGTCCATCCATTCACAGAGTTGCAAAGAGGCCGTTAATGCTAAGCTTCAGCAGTGGAACACAGAAAACGGCATTAAAGGATTTACTTTTCATGACCATAATTCACAGTTAATGTACATTTGATGTTTAATGTATGAACCAGAGGTGACTTCAAACTTGCGGGCCTTTTCTAAATAGCGTTTTAATCTAAGTTAAAAAAAAAAAAAAAAAAAAGTTCATACACTCAGTCTGTCAGACAAGAGGGAGGGGAAAAAGGCAAAGCTAGGTGTGAGAATCCAAAGTGGGGGCAGGCTTTTGTTCAGTCTTTTATTGAGGTTTTACCTCTAATCTCTCCCTTTTTGATGCAATTTAAGATTAAGGAAATGAAAGGCATGGCTGACTGTGAACGGTTTTACAAACAGGACAGCCAAGGGGCCCTCAGAAGACAGTTTTGTAAGAGGCTTTGGGCTTCAGTCCCTAGGAACGATGAGGTGGGAGGTGCTGCAGGGCCCGAGTGCACGGGAGAGTGGCCCTGAAAGGGCTGGGCTGTCTGCAGAGAAACTGACCTTCTGCATCCAAATAGGAGGCAGTGGTGGTCACCACACAGCTCAGTGGGAATCAGAGTCAGGTGAGGGAAGCCAAAAAGCATGATGGTCAGAGGAAGGGGTGCCATGCTCTGCTGGGAGGAGCTCCCAGATTAACCATGCTGGGTCTAGGGTCTATCATGTGATGTCGCCTCTCAGGACAGCGGTTCCCTCATCCAGATAACAAGGTTCACAGGCTAAGTGATTTCCAATGGGCTCTGCTGAGGCCCTAAGGCACAAACACACCCTCAGGTGCTATGGTAGATACAGTAGGAGACCCACATGAAGATACCCTGGCCCTTGGCCCTCAGCATTTTTCAATAAGAGCAACTCCACTGTTTTATAATGAAGAGTTCCACATAAGATTTATTATACAGGGAAGTTTCCCAGTTAAAGATACAAACACTGAAAGGTAGAAGACCAGCTGATCCCCAAGATCCTTTCCAGATCAAGTCTAGAAGGGTAGATAGGTAGAAAAGTCACCTAAATGGGCCACCTCAAGGAAACAGTCCTCCAAAATGGGCAACAGAAATAAGAGTGGCAACTGACAGGTTACAAAGGTTGCATTGTTGGAGACCAACGCAGTGGAGGGGTCGAGAGTGTCTCTTTGGAGCCTGGTTTATCAATTTCAAGAGGATGATTTTCTTCAGCAATGCTAAGCTGCTTCAGGCCAGGAACAAAGTAAGCAGATAGTCGGGTTTTTTTTCCAGCTGAGTTCAGTGGAGAGAAACAGGAAAAAAGGAGTTGAGGGTATCTGCAAGGGAATTGCTTTGTAGAGCTGGGATGTGAAAAGAAAGAAAGGAAGTGAGAGAATTTAGTGGAGTGCAGATGAGGGAAGAAAGTCTTTTGATCAATAAACTGTGCATCACTTCTAAAGTTCTCTTCAGCCCTCATCCCTTTATGTTTTTGTGATTCTATTCTATCTCTTAACATGGCTGGATAGTGAAGAATCCACCGCAGGAGAAGAGAGCCCATTGGAACTAGGCAAGTTAACAGGAGCTTCCAAATGGACTGATGGCCAGAACCCGTCAACAGAAACCTTGGAGCAAGCACTCCTGGAGATTCGTTGATTTGTTCTTTGTTCATTTATCCAGCACATTTTTGTTGAGCGCCTACATTGTATTTGACACTGTGGATTAAGGATCGTTAAACAGATAAGTAGGGACTGTGCCCTCACAACCTATTGAGAAAGTCAGCAGTTGAACATTTGTTACACATGTGATGTGTGTTATCAAAGTGGAGGTGCAGACCATTCAGGGGGTGTAACACAGGGCACTCACTCATTCTGGGAGCACAGGGCCTTCTCCCCTGAGAAATTGCCTGGTTCTGAGGTCAGTGTGAGAAATGGAGAGAGGGGCTCTCAAATCAGTGTTTCCCTGTGTCTTCTAACTCCAAGCTGCCCTCTGCTCTTCTCCTTCTGCCCAATGCCAGCTCTGGTTTCCCTGTTTATCCAAGAAGAAGAAAGGGCTCCAAAGGGCTGTTGGAGTGGGGAGAGAGCAGGACCACCTGCAGCCTGCTCCCTCCCTGTGGAAGTCTCGCCAGCCTTGTGGAATGTTGTCTTTCCATCCGGCTTCTTCCACCTAATTCTTCAGAAGGGATTTGAAGGTCTTCTACCAACCGAACTTCCCCTTCCCTTTTAAAAAAAATTCCCTTACTTAGATTGCGTTAATAAAACCATATCATCTGGATGAAAGGAGAAGATGAACCTGTTCTAGTATGTGAGGGACAAACCAGCCTTGAGTATTGTATGCAATTCTCATATTCAGAGAGCCATAAAACAAGACTGATTTTTAAGGAGGGTGACTGGGGGGTGAAGGAACTTGGAAGCGTGGCTCATGGAAGACATAGAGAACTGGAATGTTTCACCAGAAGACATAGGGTGGCATGACAACTCTGCTCCAAAGCCTGAAGGACTGTCCTAAGGAAGAAGACAAATGCCAATCAATGCCCCAACATAAGAGCAAAGATCAATGGGCTAAAGTTAAAACAACAGATTTTTAAAATCGCAATATTTTAGAAAAAGGAATTTTATGAGAATTGCTGGAAATGGAGTGGAGACCACAGGAGATTGAGAAGTGGTGAGTTCTCCACAGGAGAAATGCAAGCAGTGGCTCTACAGCCATTTAGCAGGGATGTTTTCAAAAGGAAGACAAAAATGAGGTAAAGTAATAGGCTCAGGCTCTTTAAGACACCACTCACACTTGGCAGCACATGACTCTCTGTGCAAGTCAAATTAATCTGGTTTCCATCCTAAACCTTCAGTCGTTGTCATCGTCTTTCCCAGATTGTCTCTACCAAGCCCTCCAGAAGCCCTTCAAGACCCAGTACGGGGAGGAATGTCTCTTTGGGGGCCCTCAGAGAGCCTCTCTGAGCTCTGGCTGTGTTCTGTCCACCACAGTGTCTGCCCGATTATGGCATCCTCGTTCTCCCCAGCTGAGAGCCACTGAGCACGCCGGGCCATCTATCCATCTCACTGTTAAGTGCAGAAAAGAGAAAAAGCCTAATCTCTTCCTACCGCCTCTCCATAGTTTGAGGCTTATTTGCTCTCAAACTTCAACTCTCGAGTCTTGCCTCCAGAAACCACTGACAAGCCACTGAGTTGCCTCAGCAGCACGTAAGTCTGTCAGCTGTAGTTGATGGTGCACCCAGACTAAGAACTTGTGTTTCCAGCCTGTCTAAGATGGTTCCCACTCATATCACTTCAGGTGCAGCTCCCTCATACGCTACAGCATGTGGTATCTTTAAATGGCAAACTTTCCTAAAAAGGCAGAAAGCAAAATGGATTCAATCCAGGAGAAACTAATCCCGGAAAATCAAAATCTTCCACATGGGGGTCATGATAAACAGATGCCTCTCATCTCGACAAATGAAAGGTCACCGACAGACAGTGCAGAGTAATTATTAAATAACTTCTCCCATTTGTTCAGGATCAGTAGCGACCTCATTACCTGGATCCAAAGACAATATCTCTAAATCCTGGGCATGGATCCAAAAAGGTCATTAATAACAGGAGAGTCCCCAAATTTGCAGGAAAAAGGAAACCAGTTCTAATTACAGAAGTGAAGTCTTCCACCCCAGCCCTTTACATCAACAGTTTGCAAGTTCATAACAACAACATGGATTCCTCAGGCACCACTTACAGCCACTTGACCAACAGCAGCCTGGTTAAACCAGCCTTTTCTCTGCAAACTGGATGGGCCTTTGTATGTCATGGGCAGGGAATCAAGCTGACTTGAGGGTGGTTTTCTTATTGTCACTTCTTATAGCTTCAGGCCAGAGGCCAAGGACTGGAGCAGAGGCTCAGATTCCTGGCCCTTTGCCCGGATAACTGGACCTTAAGACGAGCAAGGAAGGTGAGGGATAAAAGACTGCACATTGGGTACAGTGTGCACTTCCTGGGTGATGGGTGCACCAACATCTCAGAAATCCCCACTAAAGAACTTATCCATGTAACTAAGCACCATCTGTTACCCAAAAACCTATTGAAATTAGGAGGAGGAGGAGGAGGAGGAGGAGGAGGAGGAGGAGGAGAAGGAGAAGAAGAAGAAGAAGAAGAAGAAGAAGAAGAAGAAGAAGAAGAAGAAGAAGAAGAAGAAGAAGAAGAAAAAAAGGAGGAGGAGGAGGAAGAGGAGGAGGAGGAAGAGGAGGAGGAGGAAGAGGAGGAAGAGGAGGAGGAGGAGGAGGAAGAGGAGGAGGAGGAGGAGGTGGTGGTGGTAGTGAAGATTTAGGTCACCTCATGGCAAAGAGCTGCCTTTAGTCCCAGCCTTGACTCTCCAGGCCCCCTGGAATGAGAACGAGCCTACCCTGGGGGTTTGGATTAGGAGGGTAGCTGCTCTTCTTACACCACCTTATTAACCTGTCAGTCAACAGGCACCTTCTGCTTCCTCAAACTGGCTTGAACCAGGAGTCCCACAGTCCCTAAAAGAGATTAGATTTTGCTTCCTATCAGAGGAAAGACAAAAAACCACAGCAATCTCATTTCCCTGCCTCCCCTGTTCTCCAGCTCTAAAGCAGTGTAGTATGGTAGTAAAACATGTAAGAGTTCGGGCTCCGGAGCCAGACAGAGCCAGTGTAAAGCCTGTCACTTACCGCTAGAGGGCTTAGGCAAATCTCCAAGCCTCAGTTTCTGACCCACAAAATGGGCATAACAATTTATGATCTAAACAGGGACTCTGAGAATGAGAGGAAGGTGCCCTCAATAATTACTCTGAGGCAACAGGCACAAATCAGAAGGAACAAGCCATGATGCATAGTTACTCACTTGAGGAGGATCCTATGAAGATCAAATAAAAGAATATATGTAAAATGCTTATCACAATGCCTGCTGCTTGGCACATAGAAATCGTGCCGCATCGACTGGGTGTGGTGGCTCAAGACTGTAATCCCAACACTTTGGGAGGCCGGATGGATTATCCAGAAGCTGCTTCGATTTCCTAGACCCCATCTCACTTCCTTTTAGGCCTTTCACCATCCTCACTTCACACCCGGTGGTGCTGGCAGGTTGTGAGTCACTGGGGGCACGTGGGATGGCTACCTATCAACATGCAATGTCATAAAAGCAGAACCATTTTGGGCCATGGGGTGTCCTTGGGAAACAGGCTGACGTTTCCCATGTTAAGGCTGAAGGATCATCACACAGTCCGTCTCAGGGTTAGTTCAGTGAATGGATCCGATGAATCTGATGAAGCCCTGAACATCCCATTTCCACGTCACTCGACCCTGTGCTCAAGGGGCACCAGGCTCTGTGCAGGGGCGGTCCCAAATGTACCTGATAATTAAAATAATCTCTGCCCTGGCTGATTGCTCCCCCCATTACTCTCTCCCATTACTGGAGACGCAAACAATAAATAATTTAATAACCCAGGTTGAGTAGACTCTGGTTCCAAAACAAAGTGTTTTAATTCTCTAGTGTGCCTGCTTTCAGCATTACTGTAATTCCATTTCCCTTCACTTCACTGGGCCTTTTGCTGCTTTTTAGGCTTCTCGTATTTCTCCCCAAGTTTTCCCCACGGGGCCCTGACAGCTGCATTATGGCAGGGCTGGGCAGCCAGCATGACATCACTCACTACTCCAGTCAGCAGCAGCGGCAGCGCAGTGGCATGTACTCATGAGCCGAGCAATCTGCCCTGCGTCTCGATGGCGATGGAAATCTGTCCATGTGGCTGAGGGCAGGACTGCTGCCCTGGGGAACCTGGGCCCTCTCCTTTCCCCTCCATCTTTCTCTTTCTCCTGCCTGCTTTCCTGCAATCTTCTCAGACCCGGTTACGGGGAAAGGCCTGAAAAGGGAAAAAGGCACTGGAGAGGGTGGTGGGAAATGGCCCCTATCCCTCGCCCTGCAGAGTTGGGTCTGACTCCTCATCATACTCTCATCCTGGTGCTGAAGAAAAGATCTCCCTGACTCCCAGCTTTGGCTGAGGCCTAGGAGAAGCCAAACCCCATAGAGAGACCAGATTCTGCTACCTTTCAAAGGAGAGCCAGAACCATAGCATACTCTCACTCCGGCCAAGAGAAATCTCCCTGAGTGGCCCTCCCACCGCCTGCCCCCACCTGCAATCCTTCCACTTTTCCGAACAGCAGTAGAATATGCTGATGTGAGAGTCTGGTGCCCTTGCCTGAAGCTGAGGGGGGCCAGGGAGCAGCAGCTGCAGGGGAGGAGCAGGGGTAAAAGGAAACGCACCAATGGAGCTTTCGTTTAAATAAAGAGCAGGGAAGCATTGTGCTCCATTGATTACAATTTTTTTTTTCTGAATGTTGTGACATTTGCAGGAAGGCTAATTTATTCAAGCATGGAAATCTTTAAAAACTTAATTAAGTTATTTCTGTGATTTTCCATGCCTTATTGTTTCGAGTTCACATTTACTTTCATCCTTGTTAATAAAAAATAAGAAAGTGGGGAGGGGCTGGAGAGGGAAGAGAGAGAAATGATCTCAGAACCTCCCAAGACTAGATGCTTTCTAGATGCTCCATTTTCCTGCGCGAGGCTTCAGGGGGTCAGGGCAAAAGGGAGGCAAGAATGTGTCCTCTCATATCAGGATCCAAGTCAGGCTCTGTCTCCACCAAGATTGGTTGGGGATTAATGCAGACCCCTTGCCTAATCCTCCGGGCACTGTGGCACCTGTAGCAAGCTTAGGTGACTGTAAACCCTGGAATGATTTCATATAAAATAGTGCTGATGGCATAACTGTGATGAGTCTCCTCCGAGGCAGACTTGGCTCTGCACTTTATAGGGTGTCATGGGGTAGCACGATGCGGGAGTTCTGGAGTCAAGCTTGAAATGCAGATAGCCAGGCCCAGTTCTCTATGAGGTCAGTTCCCAGAGCCAGATGTCTTCCCGGGCAGCTGTGGTGCTTAGAAATAAAAGCTTGGACCTCATCAAAGATAGGATTTTCTCCAGCCTCTGCCCCAAATCCCTAGAAGTTGTGCTCATTCCTTTCTTCTAAAGGGAGTCCTAAGAATGCTCATGTACCCTCACTCAATTACAGATTGCATAATGCCCCTGCCTGAGCCACTGGAGACTGTGGATGACTAAGATGCTGGGGCAGGAGTGGGATAGAGCCAAGAGCAGACCAAATCAAGAACCACAGATGCGAGAATTCCCATTAGAAAATAAAGTCCGTGCTGGCAGGAAGAATATGCAGAAGCTATTCTGCAATAAACATTCATTTATACAAATACACAAATAATAGGTTTCTGTGGTGAAGTTGGTTCTCACCCTGGGATAAGTGCATCGTGGGTTGACTGGAGAGAGAGTGGGAAGGAGGGAGCACTGGGATTTCATGTGAGGACAGGGTATGGTTGGGGTAAAAGGAAGCAACACCTCTCAAGTGCTAATCCGGAAAGACTGAGAAGGTGGGACTTAAAGCAACACGGCAGGCTCGGACCCATCCGGCGTCCAGGTTGCGTTCACTGCCTTCCTCCCCGGCTGTGCCCGGCTGAAGCCCTTCTGTAAGTGATCCCAACTCAGAGCACATGAGAACCAGAACTCTCTGCTGAGGGTCTCCTCGGGTTTCCTAAATCAGTGCTTTCGCCTTCATCTCAAAACTGCCTTATTGAGGAAATACAGTCCCTACAGACATCACTGGAGTATCTCCCTTTGATTGAAAAGAAAATATTCCTATTGAACATATGGTGCCATGCAACCCACCCCAAACATTTAATGGACTCTGCTTTGTCCAGGACATCAGACTCGCATTCCCTGCTGGGGCCAGAACCCAGGTCATCTGTATTCTGATGACATTTGAACATATTATTTTTTGAGTCATTAGTCTCTGCCTGATATTGCGAGTCAAGAACTTTAATAGGAGAAATTTATGACTTGTCTCTTCCAATCAGCCTAAGAGTTCATGGTGGTGTTCAGTGTTGAGTTTAAAAAAACAAATCCCTCTCAAATTCATTAGCCTGTTCCTTCTGATCTATTAACAGGAGTGGCAGCCATTTCCCTCCACCCAGGCTGTCTGCTAACACAGTGGGTCTCTAGGTGTGGTCCTTAAGAGGCCTCCAGGTGGTCTGCCAGCTAATCCAAATGGAAAGTTACACAAAAGTGCCTTTTCTTAAAGTGCAATCTCCAGAGCAGATTTGAATCTACATTAAAAAGGCCCAAAATGAACATTTTCAAAATTATAAGCTCAGTAATGGTTATTTACCCAGGCAAAAGTTTCCCTGGGCCATTACAAGGTTTTTGTAGTAATAAGTGAGTACTAGTGAGGTGCCGGGAGCCTGGGCCCTTCTGCTGCTGAGGACTGGCAGTTGGGATGTCCGGGGAGCCCTGTCTGTGCAGGCTGTCTGGGCATCAGCCTTAAGCAAGGCAAACAAAATGTCAAGGTTCAGACAGAAGCAGCTTCAGCTGTCAGTCCATCCATTTCTTTCCAATAACAGGAATGCACAAAGAAAGAAAATAACAACAAGAAAAATAGATTGATGAAGATGGGAGAGGCATTCATCAACTGGTTTTGTAGAAACAGAGAGCTGGAAGGCTGAGGTCATCTGGCCCACCCGCCTCCCCCGAGCAGGCTTCTTCTCCCGCTCTTGTCAACACAACATGAACCCTGAACTCGGTGCCTAATGGCACATCGCCCTGGGCATGGGGCACAGCCTGCACACTCTGCACACTGGCGACCCAGACCCTGCCTTGTAAGTGCTTGTCACCTAGGGAAGGGAGCTCAGGGCTTCTGTGAGGGAAGGGAAAAAAGGCGACATTCAAACAAAAGACTCTCTGGGCATGTTAGCCCTTGGTTGAATTTCTGCCAGGACAACAAGGAATTGGGAGCAGAGGCTACCCCTCCAAGTCCATGGGAACCTCAATTCTCTGAAGCACCCCTCTTTTAGTGTCTCTTGAACACACCAGTGCTCTTCTGCAGGTCAGTGGAAACCTGAGGTGCACTGTGTTGGGAGGCCTATTAGCACTCCGACACCATCACAGTCATGGGCCCCTCACTAGGCTGCTTGGCTCACAAACCTTCTGCTAGCCTGTTCTTCCTGCACATCCCACCTTGTCCCAGCAATGATTAAGCGTAGCTCCTCACATTATCTAGCCCTCCTTTGAGGGCCCTCCGCATTTCCCATGTATTGCCCACTTTTTCTGCTAGAATGAAATGGCTCTTTGTGTGTTTTCTGTCAGACACGTACCCTAAATTCTAGACTTCTGTACCCTAAATTCTAGACTTCTGTACCCTAAATTCTAGACTTCTACACCTTCTTGATCTCGTCCTCCTCATTCTCCCCATTCCTCCATTCAGGATGCTCTCAAACTTTAGCATGCATCAAAATCAACTGAAGGGCTTGTTAAAACGCAGAATGTTGGACCGGGCCCCAGAGTTTCTGATCCACGGGATCTGGGGCGGGGCCTAAGACTGTGCATTTCTAATGAGTTCCCAGATTGTGCTGATCCTGCCGGTCTAGAAGGATCGCTGCTCTATATCTAGCATGAGTCCCACATACTCCTCTCCGGGAAGCCTTGGGCATGCTCGTAAGCTTCTGTCTGTGTTGGGTGCATCTCGCCCAAGGGGCCACACTCCCCTTATCTCTGCCACAGAATCTTGTCGGCTTTGCCTCTCCCTTGCCTTTGCATTCGCTGAGCCCAGCCCCTGCGGCTTTACAGGCTCCGGCCACTCCTGAGCTGCTGTCTCCACCCATGCATGTGGCTTCTTGCCTTTTGCTTTCTTCTCACTCCCTGTGTTTCCTCACATCCATCTCTGTCTGCCAGATTCTCACATCCAGGCTTCCTCTGGCATCTATCCATCATCCTCAACCATCTCACTGCGCAGATATTTACATTTCTAAAGCCCAGTGTGTTTTTATGATTCCTCCTACTTCAGCCAAACAAGGATTTTCCTCTAAAACATACTCACAGTTAGGCTATGGGGTTAGGGAGGGAGGACACCTTACCCATTTGGAGTAACCCCTTTCGAGGCTGTTTATTTATCAAGAAAAAGAGTGGTTTCAGCAGGGATGGAGAGCAGACACAGCAGTGCCATGCTTTTGACCACCTGTCCCACTCGGGGACAGACTAGAAACCCAACAGACGGGTTGGGTCCTATTGATCCTTTTTAATCGTATTGAGCTGACTTGGAAACTTCTCCCAGAGGCCTTATCGTGGGTATTTATTTGCAGTACTCAAGGACTAAGGAAAAAAAAATTACATAGTTTTTCCTAAAGCATGAACCCTTGGTCCCTGGAAAGCAGAATCATAGAGAATCATGTTGTGAGCATGGACTCTGGTCGTGGGTTTCCAGGTTTGAACCCCATCTCTGCCCCGACCACATATGTGATCGTGAACAAATACCACACCTGTCTAAACATCAATGTCCCCTCCTGCAAAATGGGCATGATGCCCCAGGGCAACACCCAGAGAATTAAATGGGATGATATACCTAGCACTTAACACCTGTAGCTCACACACAGGACTCAGTAAATGCTACTAACATTAGTACCCTCTAGGTGTGCCACATCCTGGAGCCTCAGAATCTGGGTACAGAGACTGTACCCGGATTTGAGCAAAACCATGGATGGGTCACCTTCTACCCACTGACTGATCCCACCCCAGACTAGAGGACCCTGGGTTTTCTCAGTTAGATAAAAGCCATTCGCCATTTTGCTCTGAGCCATCAAATCCCCAGCACTTAACTTAAAAGCTTTGTGCTTTGGTTTTTGTCTTGTTTTGTTTTGTTTTGTTTTTTTAATAGAAAAAAAAAATCCTATTCTTGTCTGTCCAGTGCTTTTCCAGCAAAACAGCAAGTCAGCACTAAGATTCTCCTTGGTCAGCACAATGTGTGTTGCAGTGGGAGGATTTGAGGGAGTTTGAGTAGGCCCTAATGAGAATGGAAGTTAGGGGTTGTCTGGGCACTAGCCAATTTCCTAGGTCTCCTGGAGATTCCTTGGGAGTAGTACTTCCTCTTTCCTTCTACATCCCTTCTACTTCCTGACACCCATGAAATTCTCTTGCAAGATAAGACAGAGGTCTCAAGAGAAGTCAGAGATAGGAAAAGCATTTCTTCCAGCCACAGCCTGGAGTCTGATGACCAAAAAGTTGCAACCCTCCCATGGACAATGGAGCCATTTCTTTGATGGTCTATCTTCTAGGAATTCTGTGCCTGCGGCTTCCATAGCAGGGAAAACATAGGTTAGATCACCACTCCCCCGACCGTCACCAGGGCACTCTCGGAATGTCCTGCCTACAAGGACTTGGCTCACTAGCCACAAGGAAGTACATACCAAGATCTGTTGGCCACTTTCCACCCTAAGGATGCCTCATTCTTATCTCTGCTGTGTCTCCACTAGCACAGCAGAATGTGATGGACAGAATAAGAAGCCTGTTGCCTTTTATCAGCCAGTGCAGGCAGAAGACTCAGAAGGGCTGGGGAGCACTTGTAATGCAGCAGTCCAAAATCAGGCCCTACAAAAGCCTGGTGGTGCAAAGAACACAGAGAGTGAGACCAGACAGGTCTGATTTAAGATCCAGTCTCCACCATTTTGATGAATTGGGCAAGTTACTTAATCTCACTGTGCATCAATTTTCTCATCTAGGAAATAGGGATAATGACTCCTACTTCATGGAATTGTTCTGGGGAGTATATATGTTGCATAAAAGCACTAGCATGGGTGCTGGGTACAGACTAGGTACCCGAAGCTCTACAGGGCTTGTCCAATAAATTGGGGCTTTTGTGATTATTTAAAATGGACTGCAATACTGATAAGTTTCTCTGATGCCAGAGTCAGAAAAAAAGGTCAAATTCAGCGCCCCAAGTATCTTTAGCTGCAACTGGCCTAAGCAAGCTGGAAAACAATTCCCAAGTTATCCGGGCTGCTCTTGCTCCTGCCAGCTAATCCCTAACTGCATTTGTATTCCTTTGCAGCCGGCTGGCCTGTGCATATGGAATACATTTTCTTTGGGTGTCTCACCATTAGCGTTTTCATTTCTGCTTAGCGTCAGGGGCTTTGCACATCGCTGGCCTTCCAGAGTACTAAGCCCGTCTTTGTGTAGGCTTGCTTTGTTCTCTCATTTCCTGATCAGTCAGGAAGCATTTCTGGGCAAGAGCTTTTGGAGGGGGGGTTTTGCCTGGCAGCTTCATACACTATGAGTTTTGGAGAAGGATGAATCAAGTACCACCTCATACACAGGTCTCCTCTCTCCCTCCCTGTATACATGGCTACCTGTGGATTAGATACAGCCTTCTTTCCTCCCCAGGTTTTCTAATGCTCTCACATGTAGATCTGCTAAGCTCTGCTAATAAGCACAAAGAAATCAGCTGCCACGTTCAAAGCTTATGCTATCAGTCAGCTGAGCATCACGCTGAAAAGGCAACCTTCCACTTAAAAGAATATAATAATTCACAGTGCTGGCAAAGGTGCAGTGAGATGGGCACTGTCATAGCCACTGATTAATGAGAGTGTAAATTGATATAACACTTCAGGTGGGGGGAGGTGAGGGGAGCAACTAACCAGCATATAACAAGAGCCTTTGAAACAGTGATTCCACTTCTAGGAAAGTGTCTCCTAAGGAAACAATCAGAAATGTGGTTAAAGATTATAACAGCCGGGCGCGGTGGCTCATGCCTGTAATCCCAGCACTTTGGGAGGCCGAGGTGGGCGGATCACAAGGTCAGGAGATCGAGACCATGGTGAAACCCCGTCTCTACTAAAAATACAAAAAAAAAAAAAAATTAGCCGGGCGCGGTTGTGGGCGCCTGTAGTCCCAGCTACTCGGGAGGCTGAGGCAGGAGAATGGCGTGAACCCGGGAGGCGGAGCTTGCAGTGAGCCGAGATCGCGCCACTGCACTCCAGCCTGGGCGACAGAGCGAGACTCCGTCTCAAAAAAAAAAAAAAAAAAAAAAAAAAGATTATAACAATATAAAGATGTTCATTGCGGTAATGTTTACAATGGTGCAAATTTGCAGGAATTCTAAATATACAGTCATAAAGATTAACTAAATGTATATAAATCCACAAAATTGAATACTATGAAACTATTAAAGAAAAGATATTGTAGAATAATATGAAAGGGATGGGAATAGGCTCATCATATAATATTAAATTAAAAAAGAAACTATAAAAATGCAAATATAATATGACTCTAATTTTATTTTAAGATATGTATGCACAGAAAAAAAAAAAAAACAGATTGGAAGGAAATTCCCTAAAATATTAACAGTGATTACCTTTGTTGGTATGATTGTGGATAATATCCTCTTTTCTCCTGTAGGTTTTCTATATTTTCTTTAACAAATACATACTACAAATCAGAAAAGAATGACAACCATGTAAACAAAAGTGCTGCTTTCCTCTCCAGGGTCTGTGACCGCAGTGGAAAAGCTGGCTTGCTCCAAGGAACCATCTTGAACCCTGACCTCTTAAGGCACTGCAGGGGAGATACTATCTGGTCCCAATTGCCCTGGTCTGCTCCCTGACAACCCTGTGATCAAACCTGACCAAGCCTGGTTGTCCAAGTGGACAGAGCTGGCCTGGCCATGGTCTCCTGCAGCCCGGCACATTCTGGAGCCTTTTCTAAGCCTCCTGTTAGCAGGCTTTCCTCCTGTCTCTTAGGTCACTGCAGATTGATTCATCTCACTTCACTGTGGTTTACAATTTGCAGTTCTTGACCCTTACATTCTCCCCTGGCGCTGGAGCCATGTTTCTGCAATACCAACAAACCAATGGCAGCAAGCAGAGAATCGGCTGCAAGCCGTGTATCCTCATGGCCTCCCCAGCAGGCTCCTTGCCCTCTCACTTCCTTTCTGTCCCTATCCAGCATCCACACACAAGGCTGCTTCTTTAAGGAGCCCTATGGGGTCCTACCCAAGATATGTGGGGAAAGGGAAGGCAGGCCTGAGATTTGGCCAATGAGAATTCAATTCTGTGCAGCAAAGATCCTTATCACTAGTCAGACTAAGAAACAAGAGGCTTGACTGGAAGAGTCCACAAAGTCTGGGATTTTATACATTATATTTATAATATATATAAATATACATTATATTTATAATATATATAAATATACATTATATTTATAATATATATAAATATACATTATATTTATAATATATATAAATATACATTATATTTATAATATATATAAATATACATTATATTTATAGAACAAAAAGGTCAAAATTTCTGGCCCAGATTACCACACTGGGTGAATTCAACAAGCCGAAAGTCTGGGCATCTGATTTAAAATGGGCTGTTTGCAGAATAACCATTTTTATTATACAAACAATGTCAGCAGAAGATGCCCCTGAGAGTTAGCATGGCTGTCTCTCTATCCCTCTGTCCCTTATTGTCAGTCAGGAAAAACACAAATATTTTATCCACTCAACCTTCAAGGCCTCTGGCCACCTGGTTCCCACACCCTTATTTACCCAATTTCTTACCTCTCCTCCACATGGACTCCTGTCTGTAAAATCCACTATCTCCACTTCCTTCCTCTGACATCTTTTTTAATTGGTTCTTTCCCCATCCCCTTCCAATGTAATTATGAGCAACTAGACACAGAGTGAGGAAACCTGAATTCTCATCCTCTCTCTCCCATTTATTAGCTTAAAATCTTAGGCCAGGCCTGTGCACAGTGGCTCATGCCTATAATCCCAGCACTTTGGGAATCCAAGTGGGGCAGATTTCTTGAGCCCAGGAGTCTGAAACCAACCTGGGCAACATAGGAAGCCCTCGTATCTACAAAATTAAAAAAAAAAAAAAAAATTAGCAGGCCAGCCACAGTGGTTCATGCCTGTAATCCCAGCACTTTGGGAGGCCGAGGCAGGCGGATCACCTGAGGTCGGGATTTTGATACCAGCATGACCAACATGGAGAAACCCTCTACTAAAAATACAAAAAAAAAAAAAAAAAAAAAAAAAATCTGGGCATGGTGTCCGGTGCCTGTAATCCCAACTACTTGGGAGGCTGAGGCAGGAGAATCATTTGAACCCAGGAGGCAGAGGTTGCGGTGAGCCAAGATCACGCCACTGTACACCAGCCTGGGCAACAAGAACAAAACTCCGTTTCAAAAAAAAAAAAAAAATTTTCCCAGCATCGTGGTGTATACCTGTGGTCCCGGGTACTTAGGGGACTGAGGTGAGAGGATCACTTGAGCCCAGGGGGTGGATATTGCAGTGAGCCTAGATTGAACCACTGCACTGTAGCCTGGGTGACAGAGTGAAACCTTGTCTCAAAAGAAAAAGAAAAAAGAAAAACTCATAGGCCAGTCACTAACTTCCCTGGGCCTCAGTTTTCTGATCGGAAAGAAAATATAGGGGTTGAACTAAAAATCGAAACACCTTTCCAATTCTCACATTCTATAGCACTTTTCATAGCCAAGTCAGAAGCCTTTTCTGAGTGAGCCCACCCCTAACTGATGATGCTCACAGGCGCCCTCTGCAGTTCACTTCACAGGTGGAGGAATCTACGCTAACTTGTTTGACGTTTCCTGTGTGTATTCGTTTCTCTGTTTGTTTTATTTTGTCCAGGTACAAAATACCTTTGGAACAATGACTGTGTTTCTTCACAACCCCCATATACCGTGTCCAGAACACAGGAAACAGTCAGGAAAGGTTGTTAGCTCTCTGACTAATGTCTACCCCTCAGGCAGACATGAAAAGGGACTCATTTAAATTTGGTTTCCCTGCCAGAATTGTCAGGCCTCAGTGGCCTTGGGAAATCACCAAGGAGGAAAATCACCATTTATCCTAAAAACTCTGCAGTCTGCACAGGCTGCTATCACCTCCAAACCTCTGCCCAGCCCTCACACAGCAGCAGCACGAATTGCCCTGTCCTAGCCCCCAGGGTCATAGTCATTCCTAGAGAAGAATGGGCTTTTGTGTCCTGCCAGACAGACTAGCTGGGATTGCTGGACACATTAACACCCAGAAACTGAATTCCCTACCACAGCCAAGCTGAAGAGAGGTTGACCTAGAGGTCAGATGCAGATGTGAGATGCATTCCATTCTGAGGGCAGCAACTGTCTCTGCTGTGTGAGCCTGAAGTGTCTCTTGACATCTCTGAGTCTCACACTCCATTTCTCTAGAATGGAGATCATAATACTTATCCTTGCAGAGTTACCACGAGATCTAAATGTAATCAACTATATGGTCCTGCTTTTAAAAATGTGAATATTTTACACTCTTTACCTATTGTTTTACTGGTGTCCAGAAGTATCTGGCCCAGTATCATCCTTCTTTCCCTCCCACCCTCTTTCCATGAAGCTGCTGTCAGGTGAGCTACACTGATGAGCAAGAAGCACTGGTCCTGATACACACAGTTGGAACTCACAATATATTTTCCCACTGGAACAATGGCATGTATGAAATTTGGGTGTTGGGGACAGAAATGATCATATTTCGTATTTTAATTATTGTGAGTTAGATTGATTTTTCAGGAGTTCCCTGAAAACCTCCCCCTGCATTTAACACTTTTTCTGTGAAAGGAAAACACTCCTGATTCATAATAACTAAGTTACAAGCAAATCTTTGGAAGCCCGCCCATCTGTAAGCAGGGTTCTACCTGTGTTAAATCACCTTCGGATGCAGCCGTTCTGTGCCAACCTGGTGGGCTAATGACACATTTGTGGATCTCAGCGTGTCTGTAATATCACAAACACAGGTGTGGTCTCCTGCCTTTCTCTGCAGAGGAAGGAAGAGGTGAATGGAAAAAGCGTGGCAACTTACTTGGCTCTCTTATCCTGCAGTAGGTGAGCCCTCTGCATGGGATCTTTGAGGGCTGAGAGCGCTCTTCTGTTAAAGGAACGTCTGCAAAAGACAAGACAAATACATTTGAACAGTCCCAAGGGGAGGCAATTTCAGAGTAGACGCCTATTTCTCCACCAGAAGCAAAGCAGATCCCAGATCCTAAAATCAGGCTTGAGGAAGCAAGAGGAAGCATCCAGGAACCCCAAAGCAGGCAGTGGATTACCCATTGGCTCTGGGTAAAGCCAAGAGGGTTTAGAGAGGGATTTGCACTGTTTTGAGAAGCTTGCAGCTTCCTGATTCAACTCCTCTCCAAGGAAAGAGGCTCAGTAGACCAACCAAGCCACTTTTTCTCTCTTAAGGGATGAAGACCAAAGATGCAACTTGCCCAGCTGTCTGTTATGAACTAAATTGCATCCCCGCAAAATTCATATGTTGAAGTCCTAACACCTTGTACCTCAGAATTTGACTGTATTTGGAGACAGGGTCTTTACAGAGGTAATTAATGTGACACAATGTCATGAGAGTGAGCCCTAATCCATTATGAGGGGCATTTATAAAAGGAGGAGATTAGGACACAGACAAGAATGCACGGAGAAAAGACCATGTGATGACTGAGGGAGGGTGTGGCCATCTACAAGTCAAGGAGAGAGATATCAGAAGAAACAATCCTCACAACGCCTTGATTTTGGAGTCTAGCCTCCAGAGCAGTAAGAAAACAAACGGTCATCCAGGATGTGGTCATCTGTTATGGCAGCCCTCGAAAACCAACACACAGTAGAACAACACCAGAGGCAAATCAGAAAGAAAATGAGATGCAGACTCCAGCAGCCTGGTCTCCCAGTCAGGACACAAGCCAGACCTGGACGGAAGTGGTCACAGCACTTCTAGCTCCAAAATAGCCACTGGGCGGAGGCTCCTAGTTCCTCCTCCCTCCAACCCCATGCAGCCTGCTCTGTCCCCGTCTTCTCAGGCTCACTCAGTGCAGTGTCTGCCTGCATCCCTCTATCAGGGGCCTTCCTCTGCCCACAGAGGGAGTTATATACAAGCCCGAGGAATGAGGAAGAGAAGACAAAAGCAAGATGGAGCCTCACTGTCTGATTTTCCCAGACGTTCCCAGGAGGACCTGGTTATGCAGGGCGGTCTGGATTTTTAGTGCATACACCATTAGATGCCTCTTTCTTACTCTGCTTAGCACATCAGGTCTGTAGGTTCTGGCTCTTAAGGGCCATGTAGAGTCCAACTAAAAAGGGCAGGTGTTTGTTTTCCAACCCAATTTCCTTCTAGTGGCGGAAACACCAGCAGCCCTTTCCCTTCCCTTCCTTGCCCACTGACCTCCACTCTCTTCCCTGTTGTAGACAATGGTGTGTCTTCTATGAAATGCATTTCTCCACCAGTCATAGCACCCATTCTGAGACAATCACAAGCTCAGAAAACCCTAACTAAAGTAGGTGCTGTTTTTTGAATGCCTACCATGTGGCCAGCACTGTACTAATCACTTTACTCACCATATTTCCAGTCCTCACAGCCACCCTTGCAGGTGGGAATGACCCTCCCTTCCTAAAGATGAGAAAACCTGAACTGGGGGTGGTGGCTCGCACCTGTAATCCCAGGGACTCAGGATGCTGAAGCAGGAGGATCGCTTGAGCCCAAAAGTTTGACGCTGCAGTGAGCTATGATCCCACCACTGCACTTTAGCGTAGGTGACCAAGTGAGACCCTATCTCTAAAAATAAATAAATAAAAATAAAAATAAAAGATGAGAAAACCAAGGCTCAGGAGAAGTAACTTGTCCAGGGTCAGGCAGCTGGCTGTAGGTAGAGCTAGGATAGAAAGCGAGCTTTGGCTGACATATTTGCTTTGAACTTTTCACTCTGCAACTCTGAAGAAAAAAAGTACGTTTACACTGTGAAAGTCTATACAATGAAAATTGGATTTTCTCCAATTCTTATTGATAATGGGAGACATTAAAGAGAAAGAGAGAGGGGCCAGACACAGTTGCTCATGTCTATAATCCCAGCACTTTGGGAGGCCAAGGTGGGCAGATCACTTGAGCCCAGAAGTTTGAGACTAGCCTGGGCAACATGTAAAACCCCATCTCTATTTAAAAAATATATACAAAAATTAGCTGGACATGGTGGCAGGAACCTGTAGTCCCAGCTACTCGGGAGGATTATTTGAGCCCAGGAGGTGATGGCTGCAGTGAGACAAGATCACACCACTGCACTCCAGCCTAGGTGAGAGAGCGAGACTCTGAAAAAGAGAGAGAAAGAGAGAGAAAGAGAGAGGAGAGAGAAATCTTCAACAAGCACAGAAATGCCATGACTTCTAAAACTAAGATCTGATCTGTAACTTAAAAACCTTCTGTCTGTTTTGCCTGCAGAGAAAGCTAAATTCCTGTGGCGAATGAAGCTGCTTTCCAATGCTTGCTGTAATAGCCCTCTGGCATCTTTCTTTCATAACATCTAGCACAATTTGAAGTTACATATTGGGTGATTGTTTGATTAATGTTTGTCTTTCTGAAATTCTGAGGTAGCATCATCATATAACTTACAGTGTAAATGGGAACACTTTTGAAAGTAAAAGGAGATGTTATTAATAATTATTCCAGGACAAGAAGGAGACTGGAACATGTGGTCATCCTATGGGTGAAGCAGAGACCAACCCTGGTTTACTTGACATTGTAGTCCCAGTGCCAGATTCCATACTTAGCACATAGTAGATGCTCAATAAATAAACATGATGATTGATTTAACAATGTCTTTGAAATATTTTTCACTATTTTATCCCACCATATCTTTCAGGTTCTACTTACTGCAGCTTCTAACATATCCCAATCCTAGACATTCAGGGGTCCCCGTTTAGCCATTTTGAACATAACATATATTGTCACAGCCTCAAGCTTTTATGAAACTGTCGCCTCTGCTCACAATGCGCTCCCCTCACTCTCCACCCATCCTTAAAAGTATTCTCCACTCAGATACCACCTCTTCTCTGAAATCTTCCTCCCATTTCCCAAAACACGTGTACACTAATAATAACAAACATCTCTAATAACAAACATGCCACTCCATTGTAGATATGTATGTTCCTTGTCCACCAGTAGACTGTGAGTTCCTCCAGGTTAGAGGACAAGTTTCACCCATCTCCCCAGGGCACATCCTAGGGCATGCACAGAGTAGACATGAGATAAATGCTTGTTGAAAGAATCAGATGAGGTTGGGAGTCCCCTTAAGTATCAACAGTCAAGAAAGATGAAAAAGGAGTGAACTTGGGTTCTGAAATAATCATGTCTATGGTGTTATGGCTACACAGCTACTCGCCTCCTTACACTGCATGGTGCTGGGCACATAGCAATCACATTATCAATCAATGTTATTATTATTAGCATTATCAGTCATTAATTTTCATGTACCCCTTCACTCTTGTCTTTCTGGACTTGTGGAACTCTAATGCCAAGTTTCTGCTATCTCCTCAACCTCAGTTCCTCATCAGCATTTTTTTCTATTGGAACTGACCTTCTCTCCTGCTTTTTGTCAGCTGAGATGTATTAGAGAGTCTTTCGTTGACAGGCAAGTCCTCCTGGCACTTCATCACACCATATTCTTCAAAGTGCCTCTGACGCTATGGCTGTTGCTGGACTCCTTGGATCCTCCATCTTCCCCTTTTGCCAGGCTGTTTATATTCTTTAAAGACCTTTCACGTAATGCCTGTGCTAATATTTACATCCTTGCTTAACTAGGCTGGCCTCTGCTGCCCTGGGCATTTCTTGACTCAAGCAGGATGGAATTACAATCTTTCCAAGCTACTCAGTAGCTATTTCCCATTCATAGAACCACAGCATGCTAAGAGCTGGAAGTTGCTGAGTGTGCAGCCTACCTGGCGGTTAGGATATGACCAATGAAAGATGCGCTGGGTTTAGCCTAGTTGCACATAATACACAGTCTTTGGAAACTGATAGTCCTGTGTTTGGAGCAAAGCTCATCCACTCATCAGCTATGTGACCAGTAAATGATTTCATCTCTCCAGAGTCTTATTTCCCATATGTATAAAAAAGAAATCCTTTTTTAATTGCTTCATGTAGATAATTACATGACAGTATTGTTATGAGGATTAAATGTGATAATGTATGCAAAAAGAAAGGCACATAATAATTGCTCAGTAAATGATATCTATTATTACAAAAAAATCAAAAACATATTGCACACTTACTATATATAAAGGTGTGTAGAGTGCTAAACTCTGGAATTGGAGTAAGGAAGATAAAAAGAGGAAGATATAATCCCTGTCCTCCTCAAGTCCAAAATCGGAACTCAAAGCAAACTGTGATTAAGAGCTATAAGAGATACAGACAACTGGAAGCAAAAGGAGAAGATTCTGGAAGGGACAGAGTTGAGATCTTGGCTAGGCCTGAAAGATTGACAAGAGCCTTGGTTCACAACTATGATGAGAGAAAACTTTGCAGAAGCAATGATTCGTGCAAAATCTCAGAGGAAGGCTGTAGAATAACAAAAGCAATAGCTAATACTCAAATGAGGCACTTCTTATAACGCAGGCACTGAGCAAAATGCTTTATATCATCTCATCTAATCCTCTCAACAAGTATGCGGGATGAGGTAGGTGCTAATATTATTCCCATTCTGCAAATGACTCTGAGGCTGAGAAAGGTGAAGTGGTTTGCTCAGGATTGCAGGGCTAGTAAGTGGCAGAGCAGGATTTGAACTCAGGTCTGCATGACCCTGAAGCCAAAGCTCTAATTCCACAACTGTGTGTGACAGGTGGGCATGTGTGAGAATTGTGGGAAGATCAGGGTGGCTGGAGTATAGGTAGGGTATGTACACATGTGTATACGCGTATGTGTGTGTATGTATGCACACATGCACAAGTTGGGGGTATGGTACAGAGGAAATTTGAAAGAGAGGGCTTCTAGAAGAGAGGTAGGGAAACTACTGGAGAAGATTCTGGAATCCAGGCTGAGGGCCTTACGCTGTTCTGGAGGCTGACTTCAGTTCTCCTCACTGCACTCTCAACCCCATTAGGCCCCAAGGGTTATTAATAATGGCAATGATCGTGCTAATAATGATAGTGTTAACAACCCCTGGAGGGAGCGTGGTGAGGCCGGGCCTGCAATGAACTCCTGCCAGAAAGAAAAGGCCTCCAACTCCCATTTTCTGGGCTCCAGGGCCAGGCCTAGGCCTCCAAATTGACTTTGACTTCACAGGAGAGCTCAGCAAATTCTGCAAAAGCAAAATACCTGCAGGAATATCTCTCCTTCTCTAGAGTTTTGGCAAACTTATTATCCCAATCAATATCTGAGTAATTACAATCCCTTGTGATCAAAGGGGTGTGTATTTCCCTTTCTTTGGCCTCCTTACAGGGCTCTCTTATCTGGAAAAAGATTTCTTAATCTACTTTCCCTAAATGCCCTGAAGGTCTGCGTGCCACTGCAGCCCCAGAATTCCCTGATTGCTTTTATTGTCCTTAACTGCTACCTGGCCCGGCTTGCTGGCAGCCCTGGCAGGAATCAGCCTTTTAGCTGGGGCCTCCCACTGAGCCCTCAAGGGAAAAACAAGGAGGTGGGAGCCAGGACTCTTGGGAACCCAGAAGAACCCAGGAGAGCCCCACATCCCGCTCCATCTAAGAGGAAGCAGGGAAGGCTGAAGGCTGGGAGTGAGGTCAGCCCACTCTTGCCCCTCTTATGAGTTACACTCACCACTCCTGCCAATCTTTCACCCTCTCACAAGGCCCCATCTCTGGCTGAGGCGGGAGAAAGGGGCGGTTGGAGAATTAGAAGGAAGTGGGTTGAAAGTTTTCCTTTAGGTCCTTGACAAGGACCCACAAGGTGAAAGAAATTTTTGTTCAGTTATCCCAGCCATCCTTCTACTCCATGAACGCCTCATCCATGCACCCTCCAGACAAAAGACCATCTATTAAGCTTGCAGGGCCCGGCCCCCAAGGCATGAAGATCAGCTCCCTAGCTCAGCCTCCCTGTGCCTCCTAAGTAACAACTGTGTTCTTATGTGGGTCAGGGTGGGTCTCCGTGGAGGGGGAGCTACGATGCAGAAACATGAAGAGGTGCTGCCACATGGCCAACTGCCTGCTTACTGGGAGCTCATACTGAGCATACTTACTGAGCATACTCAGTCTGGCCTGATGTATGATTTCAAGACCAGATCCTTTCTGACTCAATGATTTAAGAGGTTTCTGCACACCAGAGACCTAATTACCCCAAAGATTTCAGTTCTGTCTTCTCAGCTTTGCTTCCGAAGAGGCCCCTCCAAGAACACCACTAGGTTGGAGCCATTACTGTGCTGACCACTTGCAGGGCCACTTACTGTATTTTTATGAGGGGCGTACTGTGCTGTATGATACATTTCCCAGCAAAGACTCTGGAGAGGGGCTCTCAGTGACACAGCTGCTACTGGGGGGAGGGGGAAAATAATGATGGACTCGTGTAAACACACGTCTTCACACGAAGAGGGAGGTGTGGACCCAAGTGAACACAGACAACTGTCGCCAGGCCATGCACACTTAGACACAGATAGAGGAACCAAGCGCATCATGGTAAGCATTCCAGAGGCCATAGGCCAGCCCCCTGCCTCCAAGCAGATTTGTTCCAATTTCCCCCAGATAGCATGGATCTCTACAACTCTGGGGCAGGCAATCTTACCGTTCCAATGGTAGGCTTTTCCAGTGTTTAACAGCCCTCCTCCCATGGAGTAGTTTCCTTCTAGAATTAGGATTGTTCACACTGGTGGGGAACTTGGAGATCCTATAGACAAAACCTCTCATTTTAGAAATGGCAAGATCCAAGGGTCTCCATTCTCAGAGCAATCACTACACCCTGTAGGACAGACACTCGGCTTGGGGGCTTGGCAGGCCAATCAAACACCCTGCAAACTCCTTCAGCTCAGCTCAGAGCCAAGGGGGTAGCCCTCTCATCAGGTGTAGGTCCTAGTTAGGCTCATCAATGTTGGTAAGACAATGACAACCCTACTCCAATGTTGATGGATTTCAACTGTTTGTGTGTTTGTAAGGCATATGGGTCCATCTTTAATTGGCAACCCAATAGCTGCACTTCAGGTACTTGGCAGGGAATATACTCTCGAACTCATTGCCGTGAAGTGTCCATCAAAAACTCAGCTGAGAGAGACCAACTATATGAAACATTGCCTGAAGGGGATGCAGTACATTCATCCCTCTAGAAATATTAACAAGGGCCCCAGGGTTTAACCAGGTCAGCAGAGAGCTGTCTATCGGACCATATTCCTCTGGTCCCCTGTGGAGCTGCTTTTCTGAGCTGAATTTTGGCCTGTGTTGAAGGATGATGCTACAGGGAGCAGCCTCAAGGAATGAGGAGCCAGTCTACTGTGAGGGTGGTGAGGATGCTGTTCATCACGTAACACAGAGCTCTTAGGAAGGACTCAAGGAAAAGCTCTTTCTGGTTCAGCATCAGGAAAAGTTGGGCTCCTTCTGAACATTCTTTTTTCTTTCCTTCCTTCCTTTTTTCCTTCCTTTCTTCCTTCCTTCCTTCCTTCCTTCCCTCTCTCCCTCCTTCCTTCCCTCCTTCTCCCCCTCCTCCTCCTCCTCTTCCTCTACCTCCTTCCTCTTCTTTTCTCTCTCTCTCTTCCCTCTTCCTTTCTTTCCTTCTTTTTCTCTCATATCACAGGCATTGTAAATTGTGAGACTGACTGGACTACCTTGTTCATATTGGCTGCCAGAAACTTTAGATTCTGAATCACAGCCTGCCAGTAGTAGGTGTTTAGGGGCTTCAAGTTCTGCATCCCTGGATTGGCCTCATTCGTGATCCCCTGTGACATTCCTTCGTTTGTTCTTCTGTTTTCCTTTCCCATTTCCTTCTAATATGTGTTATGGCACTGTGTTTCACATATCTGTGTAAGCCACCGTAATGCCACTTTGGCACAAGGCAGGTATAAGTAAGTACATTAATGAATTAATTAATGCAGCTCAAACTGTGCTGCACACAGAGATTATATTTACAAAGAAGTCCATTTACCAAGTTGGTACTGGAAGGCCTCCCAGACAATGTGGACCTTAAGCGAAGAGTCTTGAAAGATGTGTGAGATATAGAGAAACAGAAACAAGTGGAGAAATCATTCTGATCTGCATCCTGCCCCTTTCCATGTAAACAAAGCCTGCATCTTCTCACTCTTCTCTCAATACCAGTGGAGTCCATCTCCGGTAACTTCTAATCCAATTTAACATCTCTTTGTGAATCTGAAGGCACAGACAAAGAAAATAAGAATCATAAAATCACAGAAGGTTAGCACCTGGAAGAATCTGAGAAATCCTCTCAGCTGAGCCTTTATTTTAACAAGGGAGAAATGAAGTCCTAGACAAGACAAGTTCGACTTTCTGGATGATTTAGAGCAAGTTCTGGGTTGAGAACCCAGTATCCCTATCTCCCTGAAAGTCTGTGGTCTTTGCTGTATTCCATGAATCTAAATCATTTTATTTCCTTTTAGGAAGCTTGAGCTTTATGCTTATGTTAGCATGTATTGATCATCTATAAACTGGAGGAGCGGTGGGTAGGACTTCCACTGATACAGTTTCATCCTTTCAGGGGGACATTAGGGGATTTATGACTTTGGGCACATTTCTTAACCTCACTGAGCCTTTACTTCCTCATCTGTAAAATGAACATGATAAGAACATTTCCCTCAGGTTATTGTTAGTATTGGATGAGAAAATGCGCAAGAAGAGCCTGACAGATAGAAAACACTGATAAAGGTTAGTTGTGGTGGTGGTGGAGATGATGGCAGTGATGGTGGTTACTAGTTCCCCCATTTCGCAGAAAGGAGCAGCAGCTTGAGGGCACGTAGTAATTTAGCCAAGGAAGCATGACAGGATCCCTGCTGTGTCTGCCCCAGAGCAGCACCTTCATGTTTAGATTGCTTGGAGTGTGAGAGAGCTTAGGCGCTTGGATTTCCAATTTCCCATTCTCTCCATCCTATCTCCACCCTATCTCTGGTCTCTTCCTGATCCCACAGCTTGCCTCTGCCCACTGACTAACTACCTCTCCATAGATACCATACGCCTAAATACCAATACCAAAATACCTAAATCCAGATTGACACTTGAGATAATAATCAAGGAAGGTTGCACCATCTTTTGGGGACTCTTCTATCTGGGACAATTTGTGTGAGATCCTGACCAGTGGCAAAGGAATAGGGACAAAGAAATTTTCCAGGGACCTTTTCAAGCTAAAGACTCTAATAATTCTATTTTCTTCTGGCCCAAGCTTAGGCATCTAAGTCTTGTTTGGGTACTGTTTTAGTGCACTTTGTGTTGCTCTAACAGAATATCTGAGCCTGGGCAGTTTATAAAGAAAATAGATTTATTGGCTCACAATTCTGGTGGCTTAAGAAGTTCAAGACTTGGCATCTGCATCTGGTAAGGGCATCGGGTTACTTCAACTCCCTGCAGAAAGTGGAAGAGAAGCCAGCATGTACAAAGAGATCACATGGTTAGAGAACTCACTCACCCCACCACACACACACCCGACCATGGCATTATTCATGAGGGATCCGCCCCCAAGACCCAAACACCTACCACCAGTTCCCACCTCCAACAATGGAGATCAAATTTCAACATGAGGTATGGAAGAGACAAATATCCAAACCATAGCAGGTGTCTTGGGTAGAAATGTTAACATCTGGAGCCCTTGCTGAATCTATACTTCAAGGTCTGCACAAAAAGCAACTTTCAGCTCTTGGCATGCTTTGATGCTATGAGTAGGAAATAGCTACTGAGTAGCCTGGAAAGATTGCAACTCCATCCTACCTGAGTCAAAGAAATGCCTAGGGCAGCAGAAGACAGCTAGTTAGGCAGGAATGTAAATTTTAGCATAGGCATTACATAAAACGTCTTTAAAAAATATGAACAGCATGGCCAAGAGGAAGATGGAGGATCCAAGAAGCCCAACAGCAGCTGTGACATCAGAGGTCTCTACCCTTACCTCACACCATATACACAATACAACCCAAAATGAAACATAGTCCTGAACATAAAACCTAAAACTATAAAACTTTTGGAAGAAAACATAACAGAAAACTTTTGTGACCTTAGGTTAGGTAAGGATCTCTTAGATGTGACACCAAAACCATGATCCATGGTATAGTGAATTTTATCAACTCTTAAAAACTTCTCTTTAAAAGACACTCTTGAAGGAATTAATAAATAAGTCACAGACTTGGAGAAGATATTTCCAAAACACATATATGAAAAAGGACTTAAATCTAGAATACACCAACAACTTTCAAACTCAACAATAAGAAAAAAACCAACACATTAAAAAAAATAAGCAATGAACATTTCAGCAAAGATACATAAATAGCAAACAATAACATGAAAATATGTTCAACCTATTTATTAAAGAAATACAAATTAAGGTTGGGTTTGGTGGCTCATGCCTGTAATTCCAATACTTTGGGAGGCTGAGGTGAGAGGAGCATTTGATCCCAGGAGTTCAAGACCAGCCTGGGCAACATGGTGAGATCCTGTCTCTATTTTTAAATTTTTTTAAGAAAAAAAATACAAATTAAAACTATAATGAGATGCACTGCATATCTATTTATATGGCTAAAATAAAAAGTAAATAAGTAAATAAATAAATAAATAAATGACAATACCAAGTCCTGGGAGAATATGAGACAACTGAAATTGTCTATCATTACTGGTAAGAATGCAAAATGATATAGCCATTTTGGAAAACAGTCTGGCAGTTTCTTATAAAGCTAAATACATACTTGTCATGTGACATAGCAATTGCAGTATTTACCAAGTGAAATAAACTTATGTTCACACGAAACCTATATGTGAATGCTTATAGAAACTTTATCCATAATCACCAAAAACTGGAAACAAGCCCAATGTCCTTCATCTAGTGAACAAGTACACAAACTATAGTACATCATAAGTGGAATCTACTCAGCAATAATAAGAAATGAACTACTGACATATACAACAACATGGATAAATCTCAGATTTATTATGCGAAGTGAAAGAAGCCAGACTCAAAAGGCTATATATATTACATTTATAAGATATTCTGGGAAAGGCAAGCTATAGAAACAGAAAACAGATTCATGGTTTCCAGGGACTGAGGGTGGGAGAGTGACTGAAAGCAAAGGGACCCAAGGGGATGTGGGTGATTGATGAAATTTTTCTATATCTTCACTGTGGTAGTGGTTATATGACTTTATGCATTTGTCAAAACTCATAAGCTGTACAATAGAAAGAGTTAATTTTAATGTATGTAAATTATACCTCAATTTTTAAAATGGAAGGAGTTCTTTATTCTTGACAGAAATAACCTATATGATACACACTAAAAATTATTATCTACATTTTATAAATGAAGAAATGGAGGAATGAAGAGATCAGTTAACTTGTCCACATTAAAAACATTATAGCATTAAGAAGAGATTAAGCTGTGATTGGAATCCGGACTCTGGAGCTCCAAAGTCCATTATTTTAGCCACCAGACTATACTGTCTCTTACAATGGGGACTTCTCTTTATTCTTGGGTAACTTTGGCTCACCCACTCACCCACTGGATTTTAACCTACTTGAAAGGACAGTCTGAGTGATAAGCCTCTTACGTGTGTTTTAAATACATGAGAATTAGTTGAATATATTGTATTCTTAAAAACATTCAAACAATACAAGAGTATAGACAGTAAAGAGTGAAAGTTCCCTTCCATTCCTCCTGGCCCACTTTCTCCCCTACTCTTGGAATAACTGTGTTGACAGGTGTTGGCTAGCCTAGCCTTCAACTTTTTGCTGTATACGTCTATAGTTACATATGCACACCATATGCACTTCCAATTCTCCACTCAGTCTCCAGTGTAGCAACTGCGCTGGTCATGGGAGCGTGCTTCACTTGGAAACAAAAGCCACAGGTTCAAAAGCTACCACTTTTCCTTGCTTTGTCATAGACTAGCTGTATGATCCAAAGGAAGCTAGGCTACCTCTATGTACCTGCTTTTTAATTTCCAAAATATAAATAATACTCATTTTTAATAAGAATAGGTCCCTTACCACTTAGCAACAGTTCAGTAAATGCTGTTTAATCTAATCCAGGTAATTGAATTGTAATTGATGACAGCTAAGGCCATGACCACCAAGTCTCCATTCAGTCAACCCCCGTGAATGAGGGTGATTAGAACTTAAGTCTATCTGAATTCAGCACCTGTTATTTCAAAACTCCACTATACAATCCTGACAAGTAATCTGGATCCTTTGTCACTCAAAGTATGTAGGAATTGATGGGACAGGAAATACTTAGCCTGGAGAAGGAAAGATTCTTCAGGGATGTGAACATTGGTTTAAAATATTTGAAGACCTGTCATATGGGAAGAGAAGGCAGATTTGTTCTCAGTTGCTCCAGGGCAAAAGCTGGAATTAATCTGGATGCAAATTTTGTATTATGGAATAAAATTGTCCAACAACTATTAGCCAACAAAGGAGGAACTGCCCATGAGGCAGTGGGTTTCCCACCACTTTCCAGTAATCAACCTGAAATTGCATGATCATTTGTCAGGAGAGAGAAAGATGCCTCAGCTGGCAGATTTCGGGATTCCATGCTTCTCTGTACAGAGGTGCACATCCTCAGAACGTATGTAGGTATATGCAAATAGTGGAAGAAGGGTATGTGCATTCTATCTACCTTTTCATCCTCCCCACTAAGGAAAAAGTTGAGAGGCCAATAATGGGGGCAAGTGGAATCAGATGCACAGAGGAACCAAGGCAATATGAGATAGATGGTTTTTCATCAGCTGGTCCTGTATGTAAGACGAAGAGCGAAAGGAGAGAATGTCCTGCCCTCCAAAAATGCAGACCTATTTGGATCCTATTGGAGATCCCTTGGCAGCTGACACACATGCCCATCTGCCATGCTGGCACAGTGCCCTCGGCAAGGGGAGCTCTGCTTCCTGCTGGTTGGCATAGATGCCAGGTGGTTGCACATGCCTGCAGAGGGGGACCTCTGTCCCAAATAGTACGGGGAACTTGCAGCCCTCATACTCACCCTCTGCCCTGCTCAACCCCCACCAGCCCCACCAGGGGGCCTAGAGGTGCCCTGGAGTTGCAGAAAGTGGAAACAGAGAAGCTAAACACTGGAGAGTTTGGGGCTGCCAAATGAACAGGCCTTGCCACATCGAGCATGTTGTAGAGCCAAGACCACCCAAGGAACAACCAAATGGACTCTTGGAAGGAAAGGCCAAGGCACAAACAATACCAACTCAAAGGGCATCACAAGGGGTTCAGGCCCTTGAGAGAGAGATGGGGTGTTATAGGATGCCTTTGGCTCTGTCATTCTCCTCCAGGAATGAGGAGAAACAACTCGGAGGGAAGGATACTCAGTTTTCTCTACATCTGAACTCGGTGAGTTCATCCCTGTCTGTTGTGGGATGGGAGTGTCCGAGCCCATAGTCGTCTCTGCCTAACTGCATGCGAGGGTCTCCTCCTACGCTGGTGTGTGTGTATGTGTATGCGTGTGTGTGTGTGTGTTGTGTGTGTGTGCATGCCACGTCTGTGTGTGGGTTGCAGTAACTGCATATTGCTGATGCTGCAAAAGCACATAAAGGCTGGGCAGCTAATCCAATCATTCATGCTTCCCTTGTTCCTACTCTGGGATCTGATAGATAAAAATACCCAGGCAAATGACCAGTTTCATGGACTGTTTCCTCTTTTGTCAATACAAGGAATTGTGAGCTGTCATCTTGTCCCTCCTCTCCAGAGAGAGAACTCCAATATTTATGACCAGCTTTTATAACACTAATTGTATTTCTAATTGTTTTTCCCTCTCAGCAGCATTGCGTCCCTCACCCCGGTGACGACGGGCAGTTCTGAGGTTTATGAAGAGTGGTTTGTCACAAATGAAATTCAGAAGAGGTTGTGAATGAGGCGGCCACATTTCCTGCTTAGTGGTCCTCCTCTGTTCTGAAGCATGGGTTCTGGCTGGAGGCCAAAGTCCTACGTGTCCAACAGCAGAAGGGATGGGATTGGCTCTTGCCTCCCCTGCCCAGAGATGAGGAGTCAGGGATGCGATCAAGGACAGCTCCTTGGGCTGGGTGTCCTTCAATTGTAGTGCAAACAGGACCCTGCCTCAATTTCTTCCACGTAGAAAATCTCTTTCCTGTCCCCACCTTCTTAACTTGTTTCTTGCGTTTCCACTCAGCAAAAGGTCCATTGGCTTTTTATTTTTATTTTTTTTAAGGTCTGAAAACTGATTTTAGATTTTCAGATCAATGAAAGTGCAGGAAGCAGAGTGGTGTAGTGGGAGGCAAATTTGACTAGGAATCGGGAAAGCTGAGGTCTACTCATTCAATTATTCATTTGCTCATTTACACATCAAACATTTATGGCGGCCTACTATGTGAGCAGCATTGTCCTACGTTCTAGGAATAGAGAGACCCTAAAACCTCACGTCTTAAGCCACAGCTGCTTCTGTTATAAGGTGGAAGTGGACCACCCGAAACCACAGTCCCCAGAAGCACTGCATTCCACCTATATAATATTTCAAATCAGGACAGCTTGAAGAACATCAATGCTTATGTAAAGAAAGGTCTGGACAGAGTTGGGGAGTCTGAGTTCTAATTTTGCTCTGCCCCCTTTCAGTGCATGACCTTGGACAAATCCCTTGGACTCTCTAGGTCCCAGTTTCTTTATATATAGGACAGAAATAGAAGTAACTGTGTACCCCATGTTGATTTTGAGCGTTAGATGAGATACTATGGGTGGACACTATCTGTAAACTTTATATAAAACAACCCATCAAAGTAAGAAATGACTATCCGTAATAATCAGGGAGCCCTCGCTAACTCTTCCAGGCTCACTCTGCAGAGTTCAAAAATGAACACTGGGAAGTAATATTGGGGAGGAAGGGCAATACTGGCCATTTCCTTTTCAAAGGAGAGGGAGAAATCTCTTCTCAAGTAAATCCTTGGAAGATCTCCCCTGAGGCTTGGGTCAAACTAACCAGCACCCCACAAAAAGAGACACAAACTGAGTAATGTCCACAATAATAGTCAAGCAGATTTTAACTCGACGGTGAATTCACCCTACGGAGCCATCTTTGGCTACTGGTAAAACACACAACCCTGGGCTTGGGGAGCTATAAAGGTCACATAGCCCTGGATCTAGTATCCAACAAGGATCCCAGATAGCTGACCGCTGAGCTCCATGGATGATCTCTGTAGATAAACTAAGACGAATAGTTGTAGGAATGGCTGTCTCTGAAGAATTGCCCCGAAGACCAGAGAGGAATATTCCTGAGCCAGGGAGGGCAGGTGCAAGGCAGCTGAGAGAGCCACTCTCTCAGCACCAAACTGGGCTCATTCTCTCCATGTTTCCCTGCTCTCTCATGTAGAGCCACTTGACTTTGATTTGTGACTGTAGTGGTACAAGAGGAAGAAATCCTACAAGGTGAGGTTAGGAAAGAAAATTAAAACATTGCAGTATGTTTGACGTAGAAAAGACACCAGATATCAGCTCTTCCAAGTCACTCCCTTGACAGATGCAATATGATGTGATCAAGCAGAGTGTTCGTGCTCGGGACTTGCATAATCTACAGGACCTTGGACCCTTGCATCTCTGAACTTCAGGCTTTACTTTTTCATTGGAAAATGATCGTAATAGTAATAACGACCTCTGGGTGTTGGATAGATGATATGCACTAATGCTATGCAAAAGTCCTTCAAGGAATGGTATGGCCTAGGGAAAAGCACGTGTGGCTTGGAGTCAGAGGACATGGATTTAGACACAGCTGTTTATCTGCTGTGTGGCCTCAGTTCCGTTATTTAAGGTCTCTGCGCTTCATTTTCCTTTCCTGTGAAATGGAAATAATGACAATGATGCCCACCTCAAGGGGCAGCAAATATCAGGAGAGATAATGAAAGCCCTCTATGAACTTTCCATTTCATTTCAATACGAGTGGTTACCCTTCTGATGAAGAGACTAAGGGTCAGGGAGGCCAGCTGACTTGCCCAAGGCCCACAGGTACTATGGAACCTGAGCCAGCCTCAGAATCCAGCCGAGCCCTGACTTCCAGGAGGCCTTTAATCCAATCTTGAGCCCCAGGGAGGAGCCTGGCTCCAGCTGTCAGGCCAGGCTCGCTGCATGGGCCTGCTGGTGGCCACCGACCCAAGTGCAGTGGGGGGAATTTTACATTGATTTGAATACCGCTGTTTGTATTTGCCTTCCCTTAGGAGTTAACTAGAGTCCTTCTAGCATTGATTAGCTCTATCTGGTTTCCTAATGGAGTAAACACAGGGCCCCTTGAATATCGACTGGAATTTAACAAATATACCCCTTACAACACCAAAATCGGCCACAGGACACGGTGTTTACACGCACAGGCCACTTCTGCTTGAACTCCCAGCTGGGATGCCTTGCGACTTCCCCTTGGGCTGCTGCTGCAGCCGCTCTGAACAGAACTCATGAATCAGTGGGACTGTTTATAGTTTTTCCTTTTAATTTTGAGGCAGGAGTGATTAATTTGAGCCTTGTTGAGGCAAGGGACAAATAAGTGCTGATAATGGCAAGACCTAAGAGGGGTTGAGTTCCTGCCAGGCCTGGGCCCCCCAGAGTGTCTCTGAACCAGCTGGGCCCACCTGCAGGCTTCTCCCTACACCCATCTCAGGGACCCCTTTGAGCAGAGACCTCGCAACCCTGCCTGGCCAATGCATGGAGCTGGGACTGAGTCCTTCATCCCACCCTCCACCTAAACTCGAATTTCTGCTGCTGCGAGTCACCAAGGTCCTCTCTACCTGGCCCTCTTCCCACTGCCTCTGCATTCAATCCTTGGGCTGTCCTGGACCCATCATCCAACCTCTCCTAGCACAGGCCTGCTCTGCCTCTCAGCTGCTTGCTCCGGGCATGGCCTCCTGAACTCAGCTCTGCTCTCCTAAGAAGATTGCAGCCGAGTTGAGGGGGCTGAAGGCGAGGGATCAGTCAGGTGAGCCAGGGTGGTCCCTGCTTGGGGCTCAATTGCTTTTAATCCGCTCCACAGGGAAATTCCAGGTTAGGCTTGGGGCCTTTGCTCTGACCTCCCCAGCTTTCTGAAACCAATCTTTTTCTTTTTTTTTTTTTTCATTATGCCTTGGAGTTGTTGAGGGGTATGTGTATGTTTACCTCTCAGAATAGCAATAAAATAAATCAGGGGAGAAAAACGAAAGTCCCAGTAGCAACAGATCGGTTAGACCTCTGGCTTTAATGAAGTGCAGCTGGTCTGACAGAACGAGCTCCTGCTCTCTTTTGGGGACCAGCCCCTTGCATCCGTCCTTTCCAAGCAAGACCTCCCTCCCAGGGCCTCCTCATCTCATCTGGAGCCGGAGCAGAGATCGGGGCCAAGCTGCTCAGCATTCCAGAGGGCACGAAGGTACCCGCAGCCTCCTTCTGAAAAGAGGCACAGCCTGGAGGATGAGGGAGGGGTGGGGACACCAACCTCTCAGCCCGTGCGTGCCCCAGCAGGGGTCCCCGGCCCTGTATGGGTTCCATGTCTCCCGGCTCCCAAGCAATAATCCACCCCCATGGCTTCCTAAGGAGCCGCACAATAGCTTTATTGAGCGGAGCTATAAATTTCAGCAAGGCCAACCCTGGGAGTAGGCAATTACCTTCCGAGGAGGCTCCCTCCGGACTGCCTGCCTCCCAAAACAAGAGGGCCTTTCATAACCACTCAGTTCCGGCACGGGCTGGGGACGGCCCGTGCACTGGCGGGTGCTGCGCACACCCCCTGCCCCCCATCTCATCATCCCCCACTCCCGCCGACCCTCACACTGCAGCATCAGGAGGGCAGCAGGACCGGGCGCAAGTACTTGCTTTGAAGGAGACTGTTCGGATGGCTGCTTCTTTGTTTCCCCCAAGTTTTGGCCTCAGCCCAAAATCGAGTTGAGGGAAGGATGGAGAAGAATAAATAACTATATCTTGCAGGCCTTTTTAAAGTTACGACACACCAGGAGACGGGGAGGGGGGAGGGGAGGAGGGAAAGACGGGAGGAAGGACCTTTTCTTTCTTTACTAGGGGGAAATTGCTACATTTTCTAATAACAAGTAACTTGAAAACAGCTGAACCTTAAAACTTCAAACTTCAATCAAAGTCGTTCTCAGAGAAGAGTAGGTGGTTTGCAAAGGCTAGGAAATGTTTTTTTTTTATTTTTATTTTTTTAAACAATTGGTCTGGAATTAATCAAGATATTAATATCAGAAAAGGTAACATCGGATACAGGCTCTACCCAGGTCACTCAGGTGTGAAAAGCCCAGAGCTTCCGACCAGGGTCTGTTCCCAGGAGACCCGGCCACTCTCCTTCCCCTTAGAAAGGCTCCTACCTTAGTGACAAGGCCTTGAATGTGCAGAGGGTAGACTCCTGTTCAAGACTCTCCTCCCGGCAGCCTAGCCACCCACGCCTCTTCTCCAAAGTGGCAGGCCAGCAGCGTGGGTGGGGACGCCTGTCCCCAGGGGCAGGGACCCAAGGGCTGGCATTGACTGACAGCTCCAATCTACAAAGGGGCTTGTTTGATGGGAAACCAATGCTTGGGCTCCCCATGGCTGTCAAGCCACTCCCCAGCTCTCCCCTCATTTAAAGTAAAAACCCAAGTATATTTATTCCCTGGTAGACCTGATACACTCCAGTACTCCTGCCAACTTGCTTTGCAACTTTGTACACAGCAGATCAATGTGTGCAATTTAGGAACAGAGAAATGAAGACTTCTGTGAAGAGGAGGGGGTGTGATTGGGGCTGGCAAAGGGAGGCCTTGGCTCCTGCTCACTGCTCCCCCTTCTCTCCTCCTAAAACACTTGCTTTCTCCCACCAGCCCATGGTGCCAATCTTTGCACCTTTAAAAGACAAGAAGGTCCTTTAGCCATGGACACAAAAGGATAACTCTTCCAACCTTAGCAAGGCAAGTAACTAGCACCTATTTTTCCATGTGCCTCACGTACAGAACATGACCATGGCCATAAGTTCACATAAAATGCCATCTGTATGTCCTGCCCTAAAGGGCATATCTAGAGGTCCCCAGCCCTCCCCGCACCCTCAAGGAGTTCCCAATTCCTCAGCAGACCTAAGGAGACTTAGGGACAGGTGACAACCGGCCGAACAAATACAGATGCTATTTACCTTCCATCCACTTTCCTGACAATTCTTAGAGGACACACACACAAAAAAAGTTTAGCTCAGTTCTGTCATGAAAAAAGGTTGCAGAATCTGCTGTCTTTAAGAAAGTGATTCTAACAGGCTTTGGATATTCTTTCTCCACATTCCCACCCTCTCCTATCCAGGAGATGACCCAAGGGGAGAAAACGGACTCAGCTGTGCCAGCTGGTGTTAAAACAACAAACCTGCAATTCATCTGTATTGCATTGGCCCCTAAGCTCCCTCAACTCCAAAGCAAGGCCTTTTGCCCACTTTCACACACACCCTCGGGCTGAACAGCGCTCTTTTTCCCACCAACATTGCCCTTGATGTTCATGCTCATCTGATTTTACTAGAATGGCAACACCAGGGAGAGGGGCATGGTGAACTCTGCTTTGAACTCCACACCCCTGCTAGGAAGGGCACACATGCCTAGTAGGGTTTAGATGAACCAGAAAGTACTGCGCACTTGCTGAGTGCAGCCTCTGTTACATGCTTTATGCACTCTGCCAGATCCCTTTCCTGGTACCACCCACTCCCCACCTCACAAAAATTCCCCGAAAAAATGAGATTCAGAACACACCAAATTACATGATTTGCCTGAGATTGTACCGTGTGAATGGCAGTACTAGGATTCAAAATGAGATTTTCTGACTCTAAAGCTAGTGCTCTTTCCTTGAAAACAACAGGATATGAAGGAAAAAGGATAAGGAGGATGAGCTCTGGACCCCGACAAACCTGGATTAGGATCCTAGGTTAGATCTGTTTCCAGCACTTGCTAAAGGCATGGACTTGGACAATGACCCTTTCTGAGTGTCAGTTTCCTCATCTGTAAAGTAGAGGACCTAACACCTATGCCATAGGATGACTGAGAGGATGATACGAGTTGCCATCTGTATAATAAATATCTAGCACATTGACAGCCCTAAAGTAGGTATAAACAGATGTTACTCTCAATTCTCCTCACTTCCATTTTGCAAGAGAAAAAAAAAATTGAAGACACGTATTCTTGAAATTTAACATAGGTGTACAACTCAATAAATTTCACCAGATGTACACGTCCATGTACCAGAAACCAGACCAAGAAATAGAAAGTTTGCACCTAGCCCTCAAGAGGTCCCCTTCTACCCCTTCCCACTTACCATATCCCTTTGAGGATGACCACCGTGCTGATTTCCAACACTGTGTATTAGCTAGCTGTACTTCTTGTGACACCTATATAAATGAATTCAGTATGTTCTCTGTCACATCTTTTTTTTTTTTTTGTCACTTGCCATTATATTTGTGAGATTAATCTGCGTTGCAACCTGGTTATCGCTCACTCATTCTCACTTCTATACACTCCATACACAGTGTGTGGATAGATGCAATGTATTTATTCATTTCATTGTTCATGAACATTTGGGTTGTTTCCAGTATTTAGCTTTTACTAAAATGCTGCTCTGAGTGTTCCTTGTGTGTCATTTGGTACACGTGTGTATGCTTTTCTGTTGGTTCTAAACTTAAGAGTAGAATTGCGGGCTATTAAGGTAGGTGTATGTTCTGTATTAGTACTGTTTCAATACTACCAAACTGTATTCCAGAAGGTTTGCTCCAATTTACACTCCTCCCTAGCGTTTGAGAGTTCTGAGTGTTCACATCCTCACCAGTACTTGATATTGTCTGTCTTTTTTTTTATTTTAGCCATGCTGTTAAAAAACAAAACAAACAAACAAACAAAAAAAAAACAGTGATTTTTCACTGTAGTTTTAACTCACAAAGCCCTGATCACCAAAAAAACTAGAGCGCCTCTTCATATGTTTTCGTTTACTTGGAGATCTCTTGAGAAAGGCCAGTTCAAGTCTTCTGGCCCATTTTTCTACAGGATTTTTTGCCCTTTTCTTATATTGTGGATATGAGTCCTTTGATAGATATATTTTGCTAATGTCTTTCCATACTCTGTAAACTTGTCTTTTTGCTCTTAATTATGTTTTTTGATTAATTGAAGTTGTTAATTTTAGTGTAGTTCAATGAGTCAAATTTTCCCTTATGGTTGGGCTCGTTACATCCTGTTGAAAGAAACTGTATATACCCTGGGTCATGAAGACATCCTTCTATTATGTTCCAAAAATTGTTGAAAAAGTTATTGAAAACGTCACCCTTTCCTCACAACATTGCAAAGTCATCTTTATCATAAATGAGGCGACTGAATGTGTTTGGGTCTGTTTCTAGACTCTACTACATTTGACTGGCGTCTTTGTGGGCATTTCACCTATGTAGCACTATCTTAATTACTATAGGTTGAGTATCTCTAATCTGAAAATCCAAAATCCAAAACTGTTTAAGTGCCAGCACGATGCTCAAAGGAAATGCTCATTGGCACATTTGAGATTTCAGATTTTTGTATTAGAGATGCTGAACCAGTATGTTTAATCAAACATCACCAAATTAAAAAAAAGAAAAGAAAAGAAAAGAAATCCAAAACACTTCTGATTCCAAGCATTTCAGACAAGGGCTACTCAACATAAATAGTTTTATGTACATCTTGAAGATGCCTTTTTAAAAACTAATGCTAATATCTTTATAGCCCAAGAATTTTTAAAATGTGTGCCCTCTTCCTTGACTTAAGGTAGATTGTACTGGTACCAAGCCATCTGTCTAGCTAGCTGAGTGGGAAGAGAGGAAGAAGTAATGAGAAAGTAAGAAACTGTGTCATGAAAGTTTCTTCTTTAGACTAAGTGAGGTTAGGGTAGATGTCCACGTGCCATTCATGACAGGAAGAACCCAAAGATGCAAGAAAGTTCAAGGATCAGTGGAAAGAGCTTGAGCCTAAGAGTCAGAATTTCTGAACTCTGGACTCAACCATGCATTAGCTGTGGATACTCACCATGTAATCTTGAGCATCCTAGTCCCTCTTTCTGGCCCTCTTTTCCTTCTGTAAAAAAGAAGGGCTTGAACTACATCACCTCCAAGGGCCCCTCTGTCTCTTAGAGACTAACTGTGACTCTTAGTCAAATAAATAAAAATAAAAACCAATTGGTTTAGGAAATGACCTTCTAGTACTATAAAGATACTTTATATTAGAAGCAATAGAACACTTCCCTATTGTTATTCATCCCCAATGCAATCTTTATCAGAAAGCGTGGCTTCTGCTGGGCTGAATGTCTCCCTTGTATTCAGGATGGTGTTGTTAATGCCTTCCTCTGAGCTGGGATGTGTAGTTTTGGTACCAAACAGACATGGGTTCAAATCCTGCTTCTGGAACTTACTTGCTGTGTAACTCTGGGAAAATTGTTCTACCTCTTTCAATTTCAGTTTTGTCCTAGGTAAAATGAGTCTAATATTATTTACCTTCCTTGTATATTTTTTCCAGCCCGCAATATCTCCATGAGGACAACTTACTGTGGATGACCTCCATGGTATTGCTGCAGTATTGAACCTCGTGGTCAGGCGTCTCCTCTCACCTGTACAGTTGCTTTACTATTTCTCATCCCACCTGCTATGAGCCAGCCAATAAAGGTATCAGTAAATTAATAATTCATCTAGAGTCAATCCAAAGTAGCACACACCTGCTTAGAAACTACCTGGGCTTATTTTCAGTAGCAGTTCCCAGACTCTTTGATCCTGGGGAATGTATTTATGAGTGTTTCTAAGGTCAGGGTAGGAGCATGCCTGTGCCCAGGGCTGTTGGGGATCAAGTGTGGCTGTGATGGCACATGGCAGACATTCAATAATGATCTCTCCTGGTGTTTCTATTATTCTTATTACACCTTCTGTTCTGAAGAAGGTGGCAGCATACCTCTTTCCATGGTTAGAATAACAACAGGCTTCCAGCCCCCAAGCCAACTCAGCTTTTGATTTAAACAAAAATACTGCAGGTTATTCCTTTGGTAGAAGGTGGAGAAAAAGAAGAACAGACAGATTTCCAGGGAAGATGTCTTCTTTCCATTCACCTGATGGCTCTAGGGAGCCCTTCCTTCCCCCATGGAAGACAGGGCTCTCCTCCAGGCCAGGCTCTCCACGACCAGTCCCTTGTGGGAAGAGCAGGCCTCTGGCCACCAGCCTTTTGGCCTCCACTAGGTCAAAGAAAGGGCCATTTTGTCTTTCCCACTCAATCACTGTGCCCTACAGAGGTGACGGTCCACCACTCCGTGATGTCTCTGAAGAGTTGCTCCACAAACCCAGGCCAGCTGCAGCATGGGCCCTCTCCCGTGTTTCCAATGGGTCTTCCTCTTTCCTGATTCTCCCCTCCTGTGTGACTGGAGGAGAGCAGGCTGGGCACACAGGCCCTCAGCGGGACGTAATAGCAGATGTTTGCAGTGCATACGGTTCCCGGCACATTCGTTTGATCTGTGTCCAGGTTCTCTTAGACATTTGCTTCTAAGCCGACAGCTGAACATAAAAGCAGTCCCAAGTGGCTGTTTTCAGGTCTTCAACACTGGTTAGCCGCAGTTGGGAAATCTTCTCCTTCCCCGTGCCCCTGAGTGAATTATCACGTTATCGAGTCAGAGCTTCGGGGTGGCCAAGCCAGAGCTCGGCCGCTCCTCCTCTGATCATCCATCACCCGCCGAGTGGGTTATTAAGACATTCTCTGCCTGGGAGTGTGCATCAATCTGCGGCTCAACCATCCTCCCAAGGGAGCAGGCTGGAGGGGCTCCTGGAATTCCCATCCCCCAGATGTCTGAATGTCTGAGTCACACACCCCGCACCACTTCCTCTGTCCACCAAGGGGTACTGTGTCTGATCACCAGTCCATCTTCATCCCCCATATACCTGCTCCCCACCATTGCCCCCTGCACCCATCCCAGCCATTCAAGTAACAATTTCTTCCAACACTAGCCCTCCTGAGCACGCACTCATAGGACAGTGCCCCCCCACCCCCCCGCCCCACCTTCTCCTTGTCCCTCTGCAACCAGGTCATCCCTACTGCCCTCAGCCTCTGGGCAGAGGAGAGGATTAGATTGCACATGAATAAGCAATATTCACTTGGCGCTGACAGCCTAGAGTAAATCCCTTGAGCTGTTGTACAGGAGCAGTGCAATATTTCCCATCTCCTCTTCCCTCCATCGCCTCTCCCCGTCTCCTATTTCATTTAAGGGCCTTTTTTTTTTTTTTTTTTTTTTTACTGGGATGTACTTACAGGTGGGTGACTATATTAGAACAACACCATCAAAACACAGTGTTCACAGCAGACGAACAGATCCCTGGGAAGTCCCCTGATTAACAACGAAGAAAGATACTCAGGGAGTGTGTTTCCCATTTCGCCTTCCCATCTACTGGGGGGAGGAAAGAGGTCTTTTGCTTCCCACACAAGCTCCAGGCCCTGCTGGGTCACCAAGCCCGCCTGTGGAAGGAAAACTCTCCCCGGAGCTTCGAAGAGCCTGCCTTTCAGAAAGATCTGGAGAGGTGAGGTACCCCTCAAGAAGGAAAGGTGACCACCACTTTTACCTAGCTCACGGTGGATACTCAGACACGCTGTGCAAGACACTCCCACCCCACTGCCTAGCAGCTGTGTTCGCTTAGGTGAGGCACTTCATCACGCCCCTGCCTTGCTTTCCTTACCTGCTAAATGGGAAGTAATGCCCTTGAGTAAGATGCTGGTCACAAATGTTTAGAACCGTGTCTGACACATGCAGTGAATACACATGAACTGTTTTTGCTGTCCTTTCATATGCCACCTCCACTCCCCACATCAGGCCAAATTCCAACAGTTACGCCAGGAACAGCAAACAGGGACATTTAAGAGAGAAAATTTATTTTGTTGTCTTTGACAAAGAATTGCCCCCGACCTCTCTCAATGGTTCTTCCTCAGACCTGGAAAATGCCCATTAAACTTATTTGTCTCTAGCGCATGACAAGTGATCCATCAAGAGAAGAAGGGGGCGTGAAAGAAAGGGGAAAATGAAAAGAGGAAAGAGGGGAGGAGGGGGCGAGAAGAGAGAGGAGGAAAAGTCAGGAAGGAGAGAAAAAAATGAGGCGAAACCACAGAAGAGATTACCACAAAATCAGCTTGTTCCAAACAAAACTGATCCTATATCTCCTCACCCCCCACCCCGCCCCGCCCAGCCCCAGCATGCTTGCCTGTGACTTCCCTGTTTCTATCAGTGGTATTACCATTTTCCGTTGTCTGAGGCTTAAAACCTCAGGGTCATCTTCACCTCTTCCCCATTTCTTGTTCCCCTTATTCATTCACTGACTCATCAGAGTAACTCTTCATAATGTTTCTCAGGTTTTTTTGTTTTTGTTTTTGTTTTCATTTTCTGGCCACCCTCACTGTCGTTCAGGGCCTCATCATCTCCCCTCCCCATGAATTTGGTCTTCCTGCTTCTAATCTGTGTCCCTACCACCCACTTTGCTCAATGCATCCAGACGAATCTTCCTAAAGCGCCATTCTCATCACACGGTTTTCCGTTTCGAAAATCGACAGTGGAAACCACTGTGTGTGTGCGGCCATGAGCCCCTCACACCATCCCAGCCTCATTCTCCGCCTCTCCTCTGCACGGACCCTCTCCTCCAGTCTGACTTCTCTCTGTTCAGGACACAGGAAGTGCATTTCCATCATGATGAATTTTGGGTAGATGCTCAACCTGCACTGTCTGACACAGTAGCCACAAGCCACAGGCGGCCACTGACCACTTGAACTGTGCCTAGTGCTACTGAGGAAGTGAAATTTTAATTTTATTTAATTTAAATTAAAAATAGAAAGTAGTGTAAACTATTTTTGCATTCAACACAGCTTTATTGTTTTGGTAGAACCACATTTCACTTTAACCATCACATCCCATAAAATGTTATTGCTATGCTATATAGTACGTGTGTTGGGGAACATATGTCATTTCTAGTATTAAAAACACATCACTGGCAATATTAGTATCAATGAATTGATTCCGTTTGAATGATTTTTTTCTATGCAGTGAAGTACCATTGTAATGTGATTATTTATGTAGACAGCATGTGTTACAGGGATACCTATTTCTTTTAATTTTTTAATGTGCACACTAGACTATGTAAAATATAAATGAGCCTGCATTGTAGTGCTAGTGGATCACTCTATTGGCTTGGGTGATGGGACACTGAGACTTATTAGCAAGGGAGGCAGACTAGAGCTGCTTCTGGCAATGTCCAGATTGAGATGGTTCTGCCAGGGGCATCTAGAAACCAACAGTTTGAGGCACCCTGTGGACTTTTAGCACATTGCAGAAGGCCGCAGATCATGGTGGGCAGGAGGCTTGGCTTGGGAATCCAGTTAAGGCCGAATTGGCATCCAGCTCTGTCAATCTGACGAGTGATTCTGGGCCTCAGTTTTCCTGCCTGCTAAACTGAGAATAAGTTCAGAAGGTTGTTGGGAGGATTGCATAAGATAATGCTCTTAGCATGGTATTTGCAGATAATGAGTGCTCAGTAATCATTAGCTATCAGTCTATTGGATTTAATGTAATAGAGGCAGGAGGAGTATAAAATTACTTCTGGAGGTTCATTGTTTTCACTTTTCTCTGATTTGCAGTCACATGATGGCTGCAGAGGATGACCTTCTGACTCACAGAGATGAGGTCCATTGCAGCACTAAAATCAGCTCATAGGGAAGTATTTTTTTACCCACAGACTCAGCATGAAATGTGTTCTCGAATGTCCGTCGACTAACCACAATGACCTGCCCTTGCAAATCTCCTGTGATCAACTCTGAGCTCCACCTCCAGCCTCTCTGGGATGGGGTTTGGGGGTGGGCTCCATTTCTATGCAGCTACTGGGTACTTCAAACTGAATGTTTGGTGCCCCCAAAATTTATATGCTGAAACTCTAACCCCAGTATGGTGGTATTAGGAGGTGGGGCCTTTGGGGGGTGATTAGGTCATGAGGCCAGTGCCCAAATTAGTGCCCTTCTAAAAGAGGCCCTGGAGAGCTCACTCCGCCTGTCCACTATGTGAGCACACAGAGAGAAGGCAGCTGTCTATGAACCCGGAAGCAGCCCTCCTCAGACACTGAATCTGCCAGCACCTTGATCTTGGATGTCCCAGCTGCCAGAACTATAAAAAAACAAATTTCTGTTGTTTAAAAGCTACCCAGTCTATGTTTTTGTTACAGCAACCTGAATAGATTAAGACATTGGATTTGCCAAAAAAGTAATACTCAGGATGCCTGGCCCTCCTCCCAAAAACTCACCTCCAGGTTCTCTCAGGGTTTACTGAGCTCCCAAGCTACAAATCACCAGGACTGTCGTACAGGAAACTCTCCAGAGAAGCTCCAAAAGAAAGCCTCTCCCCTTATTTCCACCTTGCTCTCTACCAAACTTAGAGGGTGAGCTGATCCCTGGCACTACCCAGCCAGACCATCTCATGACTTAGAAGTATCCCCTAAGGTCCTGCCAGGCAGGAGGAAAGGAAGTGGCTTTATAGCTTGAGTCACTGGAGCACAAGTCCTCTCCCAGCACTTCTGCGTGAAGGAAAGGACAATGCGTTCAGACAACACTGGAAGAAACAAGAAAGCAGAAACCAACTCCAAGTTCTCTGCAGCGTTCTGGATCCAGAGCCAAAGAGAGAGCCAGGGAGCCATGGATTTAGGACCTAGAGATGCAGCAGAGTATCTCAAAGGGCAAGAGGGCAAAGCATTGCAGCATCGTGGCAAATGAACTCACACAGGAGCGCATGCTCTCATTAAAGTTACTGGTTGGCCTGTTAGGGTTCCCTCCTATCTGTTTCTAATGTGACTCTGTGAGTGAATTAAGGACTCTGGAAAAGATTGCTGGAGGCCAGTAAATACCTCCATTTCCCAAGCCAAGTGTTGCAAGGAGTTGTTAAGGGGTCTTAGAGGAAAGCAATATCAGGACAACTTTTAGTGACAAGTAACTTTTACTCCTTTATTTTTTGAGACAGAGTCTCACTCTGTCACCCAGGCTGGAGTACCCTGGCATAGTCACAGCTCACCACAGCCTGGACCTCTCAGGTTCAAGCAATCCACCTGCCCCAGCCTGCTGAGTAGCTGGGATTACAGGTGTGCATTACCACACCTGGCTTATGCTTTTTTAATGAAAGGAAGAAAAGAAGGAATTCATTTATTTATGTATTTATTTATTTTAATTGTTTTCTGTAATAGAGACAAGGTCTTGCTATGTTGCTTCTGTTGGTCTTGAACTCTTGGACTCAGCAGTTCTCCCACCTCAGCCTCCCAAAGTGCTAGGATTACAGGTATAAGCCACTGCACCTGGCCAAGAAGGAATTTATTAAGAGGATCCTGAATATTTCCTACAAACAGAACTAAAGTTGAATAACCACAGTGGGAAACATAAAAATTCTGCAACAGACCAGCTTCTTCTATGTAGCAGACCTACTTCACATAGCAGAGATTACTAGTAGCCTAGTCCAACATGCATAGTCCTTTTCTCCTTAGTGACAGGATCCATTTTATTCAGGGGAGTGAGCAATGATTTTCAGCTATAAGGCTACATTTCCCAGCTTTCTTTGCAGTTAGGCATAGCCATGTGATTAGGTTCTAACCAATGAGATGTAAGCAGAGAGTTAGGCCTTCTCAAAAGGAGGGGCATGCACATTTTCTTCCTTTTGTGCTTTCAACAGCTTGGAATGCATATAGATCATTGAAGTTCTTGCATCTTTATTAAAACATGAGCTGGCTGGAGCTGGAAATATGCACTGAGGATAGAGAGGGAGAAAGTTAGGATCCTGACTCATGGAGCTCTCTGCCTGGCCCTGCAAGGTGTATCTCTAGACGTTTACATAAGAGCAACATCCATGTCTATTGTGTTCAACCCACTGCTTTCTGTTTAGTTTTGTTTTCTTGTGGTGTGATTGAGCAGGGCAGAGAGCAATACAGTGCTACTGAATATAGTAAAATTCAATCTTAAGTCATGGACTATAATTAGGATATTTCATAGTTTCTTATTCTATAGCATTTTTAACTAAAAAGGAATCTGACTGACTTCCTCAGTTCTTGTTTTTAAAATTCCGGAAAAGTTCTTAGACTGGCCTAGCTCAGATGCTGTATCTATCCCTGGACCAAACAGCTGTGGTCCTGGAAGCATGTCCCACGAAAGGCCAGGAAGAGGGGAGACAGGATGTTTCCAATGCTAACCACCGCATGCAGAGGGAGGAGTAACAGATCCTAGATGCAAAGAGATGAGTAGACAATGCCTGTATGTCTACTATAAGAAGGAGTAGGGGCAAATTACCTTAATTTTCCCATTCCTGCGCATGTCATTGTCATCAATAATGACATTTTGTATTTGTATAACGGTTTTCAATTGTTTAGCAAATTACAATATAAAATCAATTTTTACAGTTATGACCTCCTTGGATCTTCACAAGAAGCCTATAGGGTAGTTATGGATCATCCCCATTTTGCAGAAGCAAAACTGAGACCGAGAGAGTGTAAGTAATTCATTCAGGGTCTTTGTTGGGGAGTATCGGAGCTGGATCTCAATTCAGGGTACAATTTATACCACTCCAACTAACATATTAATTCAGCAGTTATTGAGCTTTCCTTCGATAGAAAGGACTGGATTAAAGACAATCTATCTCCTCTGCCATCCATCTCCACCCCCTATAAAAGATAGCTCTGCCATCACGATACTTAGAATTGAATTGGGCAGAGGGACAAAACATACTTACCGTATTACTTCGTTTTCACACTGCTGATAAAGACATACCCAAGACTGGGTAATTTACAAAAGAAAAAGTTTTAATTGTACTTACAGTTCCACGTGGCTGGGGAAGCTTCACAATCATGACAGAAGATAAGGAAGAACAAGTCACGTCTTACATGGATGGCAGCAGGCAAAGAGAGAGCGAGCTTGTGCAGGGGAACTCCTCTTTTTAAAACCAGCAGATCTCGTGAGACTTATTCACTATCACGAGAGCAGCATGGGAAATACTTGCCCCCCTGATTCAGTTACCTTCCACCAGGTCCCTCCCACAACACATGGGAATTGAAGATGAGATTTGGGTGGGGACGCAGCCAAACCATATCACATACAGTGGTACTATTTAAAAGTATTAGGCAGGAAAGTAACTATAAATTAAATAACGTCTCTAGGAGGAATGGATGCCTAAGCACTGCCTGTGTGTGAAGTCAGAACTGGTCAGAGCCAGGCTGCAGACGCTCTGGGAAAGTCGGCCATGATTCTGATGTTAGCCCAGAAAATCTTTGAACCTGGCAGCAAAGCTGTGAGAGCAACAATTTCTTTATTGGGAATTTTTAAAAAGCTTTTGATATACTCGAAACACATTAGTATGACTTATTTTCTCAGCTCTGGTAAATATTTAATTATCAAAAATAATGGTGTCTTTTTTCTATTTTTTACCTTTTTGAATCTGAATCACAGCTAGAATTTTATTAAGGCTCTCTTGGCAGTGAATGGCATCTTAGCGTGGCTTTTTCTTTGTGTGTGTGTGTGAGTTGGAGTCTTGCTCTGTCACCCAGGCTGGAGTGTAATGGCGCGATCTCGGCTCACTGCAACCTCTGACTTCTGGGTTCAAGCAATTCTCCTGCCTCAGCCTCCTGAGTAGCTGGGACTACAGGCACCCGCAGTGTGGCATCTTTTAACTGGCATCCCTATAATTAGAAGGAATTGTCTTTTTATACCACAAATTTGAACTGGCTAATTACTCAATGAGTATTTAGCTTCATACATAGGAAAACATTATGTGAAGAGAGGAAACTTTATTGAATAAGTATGCAACCTAGAAAACTTCCTAGGAGCCAATTGTGGCCTGTCTACATGAGATTTTCTCCATGGCCCCTTACCCCAGCTGTCATTTCCCACCTCTGCCATCTCAGACACACACACACACACACACACACAAACACACAGATGCACATACACACACACAACACATTCTGACATTTCTGGGGATAGTGGGCAAGGTCCTCAGTTATCATTCTTTGGGTCTTTATATTTTTGTTTCTTATGAAACATTTCAAATATTCAAAAATCTTTAAGAATAATATGATACTCTGTGTCTACCTCCTATAGCATAAATAAAACATCACCAATAAAGTTAAATGACCATGCACTACATCCCCTTTCTCCAAACCATATCCCTTACCCCCTATTCCCACTCTCTTGAATTTAACCACCTTGAATGGGTATTTATATTGCCGTGTATTATTCATAAATGGTATATCATATGGTTTTGCATCATTTACAACTTTTATAAGTGGCATCATGGTGTATATATTCTTCCGCCACTTGTTTTTTAGCTCCACATTGACTTTGTAGGATTCATCCGTGTTGATATGCATAGCTCAACTGTATTCATTTTTATTACTATAAAGACTTCCATTGAGTGAGGCTGGGCATGGTGGCTCACGCCTGTAATCCCAGCACTTTGGGAGGTCGAGGCGGGTGGATCACTTCAGGTCAGGAACTCAAGACCAGCCTGGTCAACATGGTGAAACCCCATCTCTACTAAAAATACAAAAATTAGTCAGGCGTATTGGCACATGCCTGTAGTCCCAGCTACTCTGTAGCTGAGGCAGGAGAATTGTTTGAACATGGGAGGCAAAGGTTGCAGTGAGCTGAGATTGTGCCACTGCACTCCAGCTTGGGTGACAGAACGAGACTCTGTCTCAAAAAATAAATAAATAAATAAATAAATAAATAAGAATTTCATTGAATGAATATGCCCCAACTTATTTATTTTTTATCCACTCTCCTGATAATGAAAATTTAGGTTGCTTCCTTTCATCTTTTTGTTTTTCTCTCTTTTTTTTTTTTTTTCGGTTATCACAAACAACATGGCCATGATGCCTTTGGTGTGTGTCTCTTATGCATTTATATGAGAGCTCTTCTATGCCTAAGAGCAATGTCTAAGAGTGGAGTTGCTGGTTTGCAGAAAAATGTATCTTCAACTTTATGGAATGTTGCCAAACTCTTTCTACTCAGTGAAGAATAGATAACCCAGGAAAAGTTGATCTTTGACCAAATCAGCATTCCTTTTCAACGCTCTCCCGTGGCTCTGGGGACTTTCAGGAGCCTCCTTGGTGTTCCCAAGGGATGCTGGGCTCAGTGAGACACCAGTAAGGGCCCAAAGCCACAGCCTCAGTGAGCAGGCCAAACAACCTGCCTTTTTCATTTTCCTGTTGATCTCCAGCACCTCTTTCTCCTCCAAGCTCTCTGAGACTTGCAGCTGGCAGAGGAGCATGATGAGCAATGCTGCTCAATGCCCACCCTCACTATGCAAGTAGCCCTGCACAGGGTAAACCCTTAAGACTGATCAGCTCTTTCCTTAGGACAGTAGAACTAGTCTATTCTTGCCCTGGGGCTGCTCTTGCATTTTTTGAGGCCTCATGTTCCCTTCTTAGTCCCCGGGAATCCAAGGGTTCAAGGCCTGGACCCTCCCAAAGTGCTGGGATTACAGCCTGACCTCCTCCTAGGTTGGGCACTGGAGTCAAGCCTTCTCTGGTTTGCTCTTTCTGTCTCTAAGAAGCCCAGGAGACCCATGAGCTCCAACCCACGGCAGGCCTAGGAAAGTGAGTACAACAGCTAGCTAGCCCTAAGGACTATCTTCCTGTGGGCACTGGCCCATTCAGCATATCCTGCAGATGTACTGAGGGCCCAGGACTTGAACCCTTGGATTCCCGGGGACTAAGAAGGGAACATGAGCCTCAAAAAATGCAATAGCAGCCCCAGGGCAAGAATAGATTGGTTCTACCGTCCTAAGGAAAGAGCTGATCCGTCTTAAGGGTTTACCCTGTGCAGGGCTACTTGCATTGTAATAGGAGAGTCTCAGAGAGTGCAGACCCTTCCAGACCAAAGGAACAAATGAATCTCTTATGAAAGATTATCAAGCCCTGTGGAAGAGGGGAATCGGGAATGATTTAGCAGGCAGAGGTCAGCCTGGCTTCCCAGGAATCCTCTTCTATAAGAAGCTGCTGGGTCAGCTCATCATTAAGCTCTGCCATGCAGGGAAAGAGGGCTGTTGTGCCTGAGAGCACACCTCTGGGCTTAGGAAGTGCAGACTGGGCAGGGCACTGAGGAGGCCATATGGCAGCATCCCCACCAGCCCCAGCGAAGCATCCCCTTAACCCCAGGCCTGGCCAGCCCTCTAGCACACTGCCAGATCCAAGTCCACTAGAGAACTCGATTGGGCTCAGGCTGCCACCCCCACGCACTCAGGTATTGGGGGAACTGAGTGCCAACCCTGGAGAAGCCTGCCCCTCTACAACCCCAGGCCAGGATGGAAACACCCAGGGTCGACCACAGCCTGATCCCGGGGGTCTGCCCACATAAGGCCTCCAGCTAGTGTAGTCTCCCTAGGTTTACCCTCCCATCCAACCCATCACTGCCACCACATTAACACCCAGGCACTTGCTGGTACAGCTGGTGGGTGAACTCTATCACTGCATGTGGTGGCCTCACCCATAGCTGCCTCTTGGTAAACTTGGCGTGGCTGAGGCACAGCTCTTAGTCACTGAGGACTTACTTCTACCCAAAGTTTCCTTCGCCCACCCCAGTCCTCCCCATCCATTGGAGCCAGGAATTCCCTCTCTGAAGGGCCAAGTGAGATTCAAAGGAGAAGTCAGTTCCCAAGCCACCTAGCCAATAGTGGGGTTGGAACTTGCCATCAGAGCCTCAGCCACAGAGAAAGAAAGCTGCCAAGAAGCTGGAAGCTGGACCCCAGGGGGCAACGGAGCCTTGTAGCTGCCCCTGGCTGTGTGGCGCCCCCAACACCCACGCAGCCCTGCAACAATGCCTGAACTAATTCCATCCCATTCTCCTTTAAAAAAGAAAACCCTGGAAATAATTACTTCAGTCAGACATTATTTACTTAAGTAATTCTTTACTCAAACGTCTTTAGGCTTTATTTTACTAATACTACATAATTACGTAATTGTGTAATTAGGAAGAAATTAAATGACAAATGTTTGCTGAGAACAAATTGAAAAAAATAGATCCTTTATTTCCCTGAGTGTTCTCAGTTCAGTACATGACATCTTCTTCCCCCTCCTCCCGTTCTTCCCTCTGGTCTCCCCACCCTCCGAGGTCTCCCCGCAGAGGGGATCTAGAAGGCAGACTCCCTGGACAAATAACAGCAGGTGTGGCATCTTGAGCCTGATGTAGATCTGAAATGTCTGTCAACTAACCTGTGTGTCTCTCTACACAGCCTGACCTCTGTGGCACTGGAGTCAAGCCTTCTCTGGTTTGCTCTTTCTGTCTCTCAGCCCGGGAGACCCATGAGCTCCAACCCACGGCAGGCCTAGGAAAGTGAGTACAGCAGCTAGCTAGCCCTAAGGACTATCTTCCCGTGGGCACTGGCCCATTCAGCATATCCCGCAGACATGCTTTCAGAGGCTGCCAGGTCCTCAGACTGAAAGAGAAGAATGAGGCGTCCACCAGGTTGAAAGGGAGGTCAGTGTGGATCTGCTTCACCAACCTCACAGGAATCCATAGCGTCTGCCCCAAAAATCTACCCAAGAAGGAGGCATGGCATGCACCCCAGGACTAAGCTGCCGGTGGAGGGGAATCCGTTCACATAGACCACCACGCCTCCATCCCTCCTTCCTTTCTCCAGCCTCAGCAGCTGTGGAAGCCAGTGGAGCTTCCTGCGGGTAAAAAATTCAATCAATCAACCACCCACCCAACACCCGTGGAGCATGTCTTTTGTTCAAGTTCTGAGGGGGACACAAAAGAGCAGGCAGGCCACAGCTATGCTCATTAATACGTCAGCTGCTTGGAACTTGGCATGTAGAGCTGTGTTATTCACAGCAGAAAGTTTCCTAGGCCAGCCTGCCAAAAAAAAAAAAAAAAAAATCACTACTAAATGTCCCCAGCATTCAGTGCCAGGAAGGAAGAGTACTCTTGGGTACTCAAGATTGCTGAAGCTCACGTCCTATCTCCAACACTTGCAGGCTGTGGACCTGGATGAGGGACTCCATCTTGCTATGCCTCCATTTTCTCATCGGTAAAATGAGAACCATGAACACGCTACCAGATTCTTGTGAGGATTAAATGAATCTGTGCAGTGAGACACTCAGAAGAGCACCAAGTGTTCAATAAACAGCAATGATGGTCTTCAACGTGTCACTTCAGAAGCCGCCAAGCCATACAGAATAGAAGGGTGCTGTGGAGGCCAGTGCTGGAGGCTCCTCCCCACCTTCAGCAGCCCCAGCTGATTGTGACTTCAGAGCTCAGGGCAGGGCTGGCAGAGGAAGAGTCTGGGAAAGACAAGAAAAGCAAAGGGACACCGTGCCCAGGGGAAGGGGCATGGAGCCCTGGGAGAGGGACTTCCTGACACTGAACTGCCCAAACAAACTTCTACTAGGGGCTTTTCACTTCGGGGTTCAATGGTAGAAAAGAATACAGTGTCCCCAGTCTGACAAACTTGAAAATACTTTCTGACAAGGGAACAATTATACACTGTGGGTGGGGGTGCAAATTAGCTCAGCCCCTGTGGTAAGCAGTTTAGAGGTCTCTCAAAGAACTAAAAATAGGATTACCGTTTCACTCAGCAATCGAACTGGGTATTTACCCAAAGGAATAGAACTTCCTGGGTCTATATCCAAAGGAATAGAAATTACTGGGTATATACCCAAGTAAATAGAAATCATTCCGCCAAAAAGACACCTGCACTTGTATATTCATTGCAGCACTATTCACTATAGGAAAGACATGGAATCAACCCCGTTGCCCGTTAACAATGGATTGGATAAAGAAAATGTGGTACATCTATACCATGGAATACTACACAGCTATTAAAAAGAAGGAAATTAGGTCCTTTGCAGCAACATGGATGCAGCTGGAGGTCATTCTCTTAAGTGAAATAACATAGAAACAGAAAACCAGATACCACATGTTCTCACTTGTAACTGGGAGCTAAACATTGTGTACACATGAACACAAAGAAGGGGATAATAAACATTGAAGATTCCAAAACAGGGGAGAGGTGGAGGGCAGTAAGGGTTGAAAAACTATCAGGTACTATGTTCACTGTTTGGGCGATGGGATTATTAGAAGCTTAAACCTGAGCATCATGCAATATACCCAGGTAACAAACCTGCACATGTACCTCCTGAATCTGACATTTAACAATAAATAAATACATTTTAAGAAAAAAGGAAAATATTTTCTGAGGTTAACTTTTCCTTCTTTCTCCACACCATGGAGAAACAAATAAGATATTAAAGCGACTACTTCCTCTGATGTCACTTTTCATTAGTTTCGTAATGAAACTACAAAAAAAGAAACACAAAAACCACATACAAGTGCTAATGGTGGGTCTTGGGTATCCACGGAGGTGAAGTACTTCCCACTGAGGTGAAGGACCCAGCCTTCTGACCATCTCAGGCTAGAGACAGGGCCTGCAGGAGGGGGTGAGGGCCACGATGGACACAGGCTGGGCACTCTGAGCCCTTTTGACAAGCAGGAGAAACGATGGGCCAAAGAATTTGACCTCCCTGCTCCCCAGTCCTCTCCGTAGGAGAGAGAGCACGCGCTTCGGAGTTTGAATCTCGGCTTAACAGCTTGGTCTCTGACTGACCTTAGGCAAGCTGTTGGGCCTCAGTTTCCTCATTTATAAATCAGATCTTATAAAATGATTAAATGATCTTTCACAAGAATGTTAAAAGGATTACATGGAATACTGCATTATAAAACACTTAGCTCAGGGCTCTGGCACATATTAAGAATGTAATAGATGGTAATTCATTTATTCATTATTATTATCATGATTATTTCATGGATCCACCACCAGTCCTGCTGCCATAGATCAGATCTTAGGGGATGTCAGGTTTGGGAGACTAGGGAAGGGGTGGAGTTTCAGGCCATTGCAAGCAACAGTGAGGTCTATAGAAGTGAGGGGAGGGGAGACCAGGGAGAGAGCAAATGAAAGAAAATTCGAAGCAGCTGCAGAAGATAGGGCAGGTCCAAGCCCCGTGTGTAGTCCCTGGCTAACCAGCCTGGGCCGCTGTCCCCATGCACTGCCCAGATGTAAGAGACAGTTGACTGGCTGAGAGATCTCTGCGTGAGACAAACCCACCCATGAGGGAGAAATTCCAACCACCTTCTTTCCAGCATCCTCCACAAACATTCTTATTTCCACGAGCCCCTTTGAGGTCTTTAACTTATAATCTAAGGGGATAAAATTTGCTCATATTCTTTCAGAGGCTAGCGTCAGAGAACTGCATTTTTAAGATTTGCTGTCATAGGCTGGGCACGGTAGCTCACGCCTGTTATCCCAACACTTTGGGAGGCCGAGGCGGGCAGATCACTTGAGGTCAGGAGTTTAAGACCAGCCTGGACAACATGGTAAAACCGCATCTCTACTATAAATACAAAAATTAGCTGAGCATGGTGGCAGGTGCCTGTAATCCTAGCTCCTCCGGAGGCTAAGGCAGAAGAATTGCTTGAACCCAGGAGGTGGTGGTTGCAGTGAATGGAGATCATGACACTATACTCCAGCCTGGGCAACAGAGTGAGACTCCATCAAAAACCAAAACCAAAACAAACAAAAATTTGCTGTTTTAGTGTTCAGTAAGCCTAGATGCCCATACCTCATCCCCCTACTCAGGTGTGGTCTGGGTGTGCCCTATGTGATGTTAACCAGGGCGCTTGCTCTGGTCAGGCTCCCACAGCTTGGGAATTTAGCCAAGAGAAAGAGGTTCCTCCCAGTGAGGGGGCTTTGCTTCCTCAGATAATTTCCATGACTCGTTCTGCAGCTGAGTTAGTTCTCACTGGTTTTCTTTTGCTCTGCTCTGCTCAAACTCTCTCAGTCACCCTCTGCATTTGCCTTAAGACTGGGTTTGGTGTCCTGTCCAAGCTCTCCCAGCCTGGCCCTGATTTTGCCTTTGCTGTTGCCCCCATGGTGAGTCAGCTGACTCCCAGAGGCCTCCTCAAACCCCGGCGGAGGGCTTCCTAGTCTCACCTCTGTGTTCTCCTTTCCAGGCAGCCACAGGATTGGGATGGAGCAGCAAAAGAGCTAAGAAAGCCAGAGTAAGAACAGCCACACCCCTTCTGTCTAGGTCCAATTTCCATTTTAATTCAATGTGATGGATATTTATAGACTGTCTAACACGGGAGGGCTCAGAACCAAGTGTGTGCGCGTGTGAGTGTGTGTGGGAGAGGGAGTGTGTGTGCTTTGGGAGGTTCTGTGATGGGATAGATGGAGACTCATCTTTGTTGGCTTATATCTCATATCTTAAAAAATGAAATTCAGAACTGCTTTGAATGTTCTACAGTATCGCACCCCATCAATACGGATCGATAGATGAACTGAGTTTTTGAATTCCAGGGTTTTCTCAGAAGCTGGGTCCCCAGGGCCCAGAGGGAACCCTAGCCCCTTAGCTCTCAGCCCCTCCAGTCTCCATGCTAATCCGTGGCTTTGCCTCCTGTGGCTCTCGGACTGAGAGCTGGAGGTAATCATGATAAGTCTGCAATTAACAAGGCCTTCCTCCTCCTCTAACCTTAACAAAGACAGAGACAGCCAGCACAGGGGCTGCACTCACCTCCTCCTCTGCACTATTTGTTAGCCTCACGGATTATTATTGGAGGCACTGCACAGCTAATCACCTCCCTGGTGGACACTCTGCCTCCCCCTGGCTCCTGCTCCTACATCCTCTGCATTTGACCTGGCTTCCCAGGGTTCCCTGGCTGCTTGCTGGCTGCTCCCAGGGAGGAGCAGAGGTGAGCCCACCTGGGCAGGACTGGGGGATCATCTCCCCCAGGAGGGCGGCCTCTGCCCTGAGCCCCCAAGGAGAGACACTGGTGCGGGTAGGGGGAGCGGAGGAGGAGAGGGGAGAGGAGAAGAGAAGGAGAGGGAGGAGGAACTTTGGAGAGGTACTGTAAGCTAAGCTGCCCTGGTGCTTATTCGACTCTAGTTAAGCCCTTGTTAGTACATTCAGGGGGAAGCACACTGGGAGAGGGAGGAAGACCAGAGGATGGCAGAGCTCCCCTCCCATAAATCAATGAAGGGTAATGGAGGAGGGTAATTAGCATTTCTCTCCCTCCCCAAAAGACTGCAGAAGAGAAAACAGACTTCAATTCCAGCTGAAGGAATTTAAGTAGCCCAGAGAAAGAAGTGCCTCCCAGTGAGGGGGCCTTGCTTCCTCAGATAATTTCCGTGGTCCCTTCTGCAGCCGAGTTAGTTTTCACCAGTTTTTATTTTTCTCTGCTCTGCTCAAACTCTCTCAGTCACCCTCCCTGGGTGGGAGGAAATCCACACCCAGGGGCCTGACATTCAAGGTCTGCCCTTCCCACTCCAGGGAACTTTCTTGGCCTATCCAAGCCTTAGCCTTCCTGAGAAGCCAGCTGGGTGGCTCTAGACACAGATGTCCCCTCCTGGCTCTGGCCTTGCGTTGACCTGGCAATCCCAGGCCTGCTCCTGGTGTAGATCCATGTCTTACATATCTCTTGAGTTCCCTCACTCCTGGCTGCAGTGTCTTACACGGAAAAGGTGCTTAGTGGATATCATGTGCTTAACATAAGGGACAGAGTAAGTCCTGGTGTTCTTGTCAGTTGCAGGATGATAGCACCAGCTTCAGTGCAACAAGGGAGAAGAACAAGAAAAAGAACAATTCATTATAGGGTCTTTACCTCATTTCTTCCCTGGGACTGCCTTATTCAGTAGACGTTATTATTTTTATTTTACATTATTTGCAAACTGAGGCTTGGAGAGGCAATTTGCCCAAGGCCACATAGCCCCTAATTGGCACAACTATGGGATACGAATTGAGATCTAAACCCCAAACCTAAATTCCCTTCACCATAGGCTCTCTCCTTGGTCGAAACCCCCTTAGATATGAGGTCAATTTGACCTACATTTCTAAGTTTTAAAACTTTGCACAGGATTTTCAAAAGAAAAAAAAAGGTGGAACAAGTGGAAAGGATGCCCGACATCACTAATCATGAGGAAAATACAAATCAAAACCACAGCGAGACATCACCTTACACCCATTAGAGAATGGTCACGAGACGGGGGGAGAGAGAGAGAGAGAATTTCCATGGCCCCTTCTGCAGCCGAGTTAGTTCTCAGCAGTTTTTATTTTTCTCTACCCTGCTCTAACTCTCTCAGACACCCTCCCTAGTGGGAGAAAATCCCAACCCAGGGCCCGACATTCAGGGTTTGCCTTCCCCTCTCCAGGGCACTCTCTCGGCCTGGGTTTGAATTTAAGGCCTGGATGAGGTCTTAGAAAGGAGATTCTGACACAAGCTACAACATGGATGAAACTAAGGACATTAAGGTAAGTGAAATAAGCGAGAGAGAGAGAGAAAGAGAAAACAATAACAAGTGTTGGTGAGGATGTAGAGAAATTAGAAAAGTATAACACTTGTGCCCTGCTGGTAGAAATGAAAATAGACACAGTTGCTATGGAAATGGTGTTGGTTCTTTAAAAAATTGAAAATACATTGCCATATGTTTCAGTAATCCTACTTCTGCATACATACAGAAGAATTGAATGCCAGATCTTGAAGAGAGATTGCATGTCCATGTTCATAGCAGCATGACTCATGATAGCAAGACACAGAAGCAACCCCGCTGCCCATCGGCAGAACAGCGTCTAAGGAGAATGTGGTATATATGCACAGTGGAATATTATGCAGTCTTTAAAAGGCAACTCTGACACATGCCACCACATCAATGAACCTTGAGGACATTATGCTAACTGAAATAAGCCAGTCACCAAAAGACATACACTGTGTGATTCCACTTACGTAAAATGCCAAGAGTAGTCAAATTTGGAGACAGACAGTAGCAGAGGGGTTACTTAGAGCTGTGTGGAGGAGAAGGGGAGTTATTTCATGGGTATAGAGTTTCAGTTTTACAAGATAAAAAAGTTCTAGAGATTGGTTGCCCAACAATGTGAATATATTTAACACCACTGCACAGTGTATTTAGAAGTGGTTAAGATGGTAAGTATACATGTTATGTTATAGGCTGGTCATGGTGGCTCATGCCTGCAATCCCAGCGCTTTGGGAGGCCGAGGAGGGTGGATCACCCGAGGTCAGGAGTTTGAGACCAGCCTGGCCAACATGGTGAAACCCCAACTCTACAAAAAATACAAAAACTAGCTGGGTGTGGTGGCACACACCTGTAGTCTCAGCTACTCCAGAGGCTGAGGCAGGAGAATCGCTTGAACCCAGGAGGTGGAGGTTGCAGTGAGCCAAGATTACACCACTGCACTCCAGCCTGGGTGACAGAGAGACTCCATCTCAATAAATAAATAAATTTCTTTTATGTTATATGTTTTTCACCACAATTAAAGAAAAAATTTCTTTTTAATCCCTCACTCTCAGGGAGCTTACATTCTGAAAGGCACACCAGTTTACATCCCTGTGATTGTCTCCTTCTGGGCCCCCTCCTCTTTCCATGGGTAGGAGAGGCTGTGCAAGCAGCCATCAGCACACATCTCTCTGTCCTGCATGTTCAGGCCGGGCTACCCCTCCCTGCACATCTCTGCACATCTCAAGCTGGGGAGGAGGGTGCCAGTAGGCCCAGCTTACTCTCACTGGCGCCCCCTGAAGGGCAATCATGATGACATCAAATAGCCCTGCTGGAGGCTCCTTGAGGGCACAATGCAGTTTCATGGCAGGGAAAACAGAGGCTCTCTCTTCTTGCCATTCCAGACTCTCCTGGGCAAGGAGTTTGTCGGCTTGTCACAGATCACCTGAGGGTGTGCAGGTGTGTGCTTGTGTGTGCTCCTCTGTGTGTGCATGCAGCACCCAGGGCTGGGCGGGAGGATACTTCCTGCAGGACCCCCAGATTCAGCCACCTGCCTGCAGGCTACCACACAGCCTGGCCTCTCCCCAGAGAGCCCGCCTGACGCTAATTGTTTGTTGCTCAACTGCAAATGCAGCTTCTCCACCAAAGTCTTCTCTGTCCAGATGTTGTCATCGGCCAGCCCCATCCGGCAGGGCTGGCCTGGGGTCTGGCTCTCGCCTGTCAATCCTGACATCTTCAGTGGATAATGGAACGCAAGGATGTGAGAGGCAGAGCAGGTGCATGCTAATGAGGAGATCAATTTTAATTATGATTTTAATTAAACACCCGATCCAGTAGGAAATATGACAAGAACTATGCTGGGGCTGTGCAACCTGAAAGAAGGGAGGGGAATGAGAGTGGGAGGCACAGGGAAAGGTGCCTCTAGGCCTCCTCAGGATTTAAAAGAAGTAAAGGGCAGAACTACTGGGAAATAGAGAAAAACCTGTGTCACCTGAAATTCGCACATAGTAAGTCTTTTCCTCTAAAGAGCATTCAGATGTCTAGACTTCTGGACGACAGAATCTTAGCAAGGAGGCCTTGGAGATGGACAGGCTCCACCCTTCATTTCACATGGGGAAACTGAGGCTCAGAAGGGAGCTAGGATTCTCTCATCTGCCCCCATAACTGTACATGCTTCAAACAGAGTATTTATTGCACAACAAAATCATGAACTCTTCACGGTCTTCCTGTTGTCTATATCAAGTGTTTATAATGTCCCAGAGTTCTTTGTACGATGCAAGCCCCCGGAGAGTGAAGCTACTTCTGCCCAGCTCTCTTTGCATAACATTACAAGCAAGTGGACACAGAGGATTGTTGATGCTCACAATGGTGGTGCCTCCTCTACTGCAAAAAGAATTGTATATAATAAAGGATCTTCTCCAAACTCCACACTCCATTCCCACTCAGGACAATCCCTGATGAGCAGCAGGCACTCAGGGAATGTTTGGGCCATGAATCAGTACGTGAAGTAAAGTCTGTAACATTTAATAAGTCAGGAACAGCACCCAATTACCCACTTTTTTTTTCCAGCTTTATGAATGTGTGATTGACAAATAAAATCGTGTATGTTTAAGGTGTACAATGTGACATTTTGATATATGTATATATACAGTATGAAATGATTCCTACTATCAAGCTAATTAATATGCCTGTCATTTGACAGTTACATTTGTGTGTATGTGTGTGTATATGTGATGAGAACACTTAAAACCTTCTCCCATAGCAAAGTATATTTTGAGTATGTAATACATTATTATTAAATAAAATCACTATGCTGTCCACTAGCTCTCCAGAACTTTTTTATTTTATAACTGAAAGTTTGGACCCTTTGGCCAACATTTCCTCTTTCCCCTCATCCCTCGGCCCCTGGTAGCCACCCTTCTACTCTGTGCTTCTGAGTTCAGCTTTTATATCCCACGAATAAGTGAGATCATGTGATATTTACCTTCCTAGGTCTGGGGTATTTCACTTAGCATAATGTCCTCCAGATTCACCCATGTTGTTGCAAATGGCAGGATTTCCGCCTTTTTTAAGGCTGAATAGTATTCCATTGGGTACATATGCCGCATATTCTTTACCCACTCATCTGTCGGTGATACTTAGGCTGTTTCCTCTTGGCTACTTGGCTACTGTGAATAATGCTACAGTCAAGATGGGAATGCAGATATCACTTCTCAGCTGTTCTTAAGCCAGGCTATCAGATTTCTCAACATTGCCCTGATGGAAGAGAGCAATGTGCATGTGTGTGTGTTCTGTGTGCCTTGCCATGTATGTGGCAGCAGATGATAGGAACTGATAGGAGGAGGAAGCTCAAGGGGGCAAAGGAATTAATTCTATAAAATACTTAATAATTGACAACTACAGAATAATGCAATGCAGAATTGCAAATGACCTTATAGATGGGTGCTAACAAAACTTTATTTATTTATTTACTTACTTACTTACTTGTTTTTAGAGACAGGGTCTCGCTATATTGACCAGGCTGGTGGTCTTGAACCCCTAGCCTCAAACCCGATCCTCCTGACTCAGCCTCCCAAAGTGCTAGGATTACAGGCATGAGCCACCACATCCAGCCCCAAAACTCTTTACAATGATGAAAATGTCTGATGTCTAACCTGTCTGATACAGCAGCCACAGGCCACACATGTGGCTAGTGAGCATTTGAAATGTCAGCTAGTGTGACTGAAGAGCCACATTTTTTAACAAATTTAATTAAAATTAAATTCAAATAGTCACATGTCGCTAGTGGTTACAATGTTGGACAGTGCAGCTGTAGATCACCTAATTAAATTTTTTCTTTGGTTAGCAGAAGAAACTGAGGCCCAAAGAAATAGCGCTTGGGCATCACCCAAGCTTATCCATTGGACTTCACAGGATAGACTCAATCGTATCATGACTCAATCGTATCAAGACTCAATCGTATCATGACTGTCCGGTGCATTCATGGCGTGCTTGTTCCACTTACAGAGATGTTAGCAGAGTCCCTCTATGAGGCCCAGGGATAAAGGCCAAAAAGATTCAACCCAGTTCCTCAGGTAAGTTTGGACTGGAAGAGCTGGAGGCAGGGGCAAGACCTTGGGGAAAATCACCCAACTGCTGCTTCAGTCTCTTCTCTACCACCACCAATGCCCCAGCAGGACGAGCCCATATGGTTCCCTCCACCCAGGTAATGTGAGGTCTCTCCCACCTCATCGCCCGCAGCTAAGGTCTCATAACCGGCATGAACAGAAGAGCCGAGATTGGAGATGGTGGCAGAAGTCAATTGAGATTAGATGCGCATGTTCCATGGTTAACAAAAGCACAGATGCTCCAGAGCCACTTCTTAAACCCGATCATTTTCTAAGTACTCTCCCGTCCTCCCTCGCTGCTGCCTTCCAGCCTACCCCCAGCAATCCGCCACCCCCAGGGGCCCCGGAGAGGTATCGATTGGGCTCTTTCTCCTTTTGCATGTTATGACTCAATATCAGTTAACCCTTTTCCATAATGAATGAGGTCATTTGTGGAAGGAATGGAGAAAACAGAGACTCACGGCCTCACTTTAGCACACCCTCTCCCCTTCTTTACTTCTCCCTCATGTCTCCTCTGCTGTTGGCTTCCTTATTTGGGCCGCCAATAACAGAGGTGAAGTCAGGGTACCCACAAATCACCCTCTACAGTCAGAACACGAAGAATGCCCATTGTCAAAACACACTTCAGGCTCCCATGGCAGGGACAGAGAATCAGGGAAAAGCATGAACTGTGAATCGCCAGAGAATTCCCCCAGCCTACCCCAAGGACCCCCATTGTTGGAGCAATTGAATTCCAAGCTTCAGATGGACTCCGATTCTCAGACTCAGGGAGCTAGTTCACCAGGGCCACCTTCTTGAAAAAGATGAGTTCAGCATTATCTGTTCCTTTTGAAGAAGTAAGGGGTGGAGAAGGACAGAGATGTAAGCAATTTCCACCTGTGATTCTAAAAGTGCTTTCTTCTTCAGCCCGAATCTGAGCAGTTTCCATGTCAGCCACACTGACAGTGCAAGCACACCGTCCCCGGACCTAGAGTCTGATTTGTACACGCAGGAGCCTCCAAGGAGGACAGAGACAGCCTCACGATAAATGCAGCGTTCTTCCTGGGAAGAGAAAGACCCTGCCGAGCCACTCCTGCCTGCCTGTCCGAGACCTGTTAGCTGAAACAGACAAAAACGTAAGAGGCAGCCTGTTGACCTGCTGGGGCACAGGGGAGCCAGGAGCACACAGGGAAAGAAGGAAGCCACGTGGGGAGGCAGGCTATGAAGGCATCAGCAAGGAAAGGGCCAGGGAGGGACACCTGCCAGAGTTGGCCCTTCTCGCTGTAAGTGGGGTCTCAGTTGGAATAAAATTCTCTTTGGAAAAAAACTGACAGGGTGGTTTTTTGGCTACCACTCAGCAATTCCCTTTGCACCTTTCTTAAGGAACTCCTTCTGGGAAGCAGCCCACGTGTTAAAGGAACCAACCAGCCCACTCTTGTTGAAGCTGGCCCCTCGTGCCTTCTTCGGTCCATTTCAGCAGTCACTGGACATCTACTCTGTACTTTCTTCTTTCTCTTCACCACAGAGGACCTCTTTTCTTGCTAGCACAATGCCTATTTCTCTCTTTTTTTATATTGTATTTTATTTTTTGTAGAGACAGGTCTCACTATGTTACCCAGGCTGGTCTCAAATTCCTGGCCTCAAGCAGTCCCCCTGCCTTGGCTTCCCAAAGCACTGGGATTACAGGCATGAGCCAATGTGCCCAGCCCCTATTCCTCTTTTCATTGGATTCCACCTCTGGTGAACAATGGCTGTGGATACTGAAGGTGGGGGAGGGAGGCAAAGGCGGGAGCAGAAATTGAAGCAGAGGAGGGCTATGGCAGCACTATGTCTTTTAATTGGTATTCAGATTCTTGCCTGACTTGGTTTTGTCCCCAGTATTGGCCTGACTCCTAAAGGCAGCTTGCATTGGGTGACCTTGAGGGTCCCTAAAGGTAAGGGCTGAGCTGCAGAAGCATTGGACAGCTCCCCCAGCTCACTTGCCTCTACTCAGTCTACTGGAGGTGCCTCTGGGCCCCACACAAGCTCTGAGTAGGCACACCCACCACCTACCTGCAGGGCACTGCATTCAAAGCCAAACAAACCTGAGGCACTCCGTGTTATCTTAAACTGCACACCCACACAGTGCTCCTGGGAGCATCCAGGATGGGAAACAGCAGAGGTGAAGATTTCAGCCTGACAGCCAACGAGACCCACATCTTGAACAAATATGTTTCTTCTCCTGCTTCGGAACGTCTGCCCAAGCCCAGCAATTTCATCATCTTTTGCTGCAGTTAGCAAGCCCTGGCCAACACGCAAGGAGTTTATTTGCACTGATAACATCTCCCATCACCCAAGACCTTCCTGCCCAAGGTCACCATAGAGCCTGTCGGCAGGAATCCTTTTCTGGCCCACTGCTCTGTCATGTAGGGTGGGGGTAAGGTGTGAATGGAATTTCTTGTCTCTCAATTTTGAAGATGTTATAATCTAGGTCAGAGCTTAAGGAAAATCCTGCCAGTTAGAGAAGAAATCCAGGTGGAGCCATGGCATCCTCTTCTTTGAGCTTTTCTCACACTGACCACAGTAAATCTATCAACCAATACTTAGTGAGGACCTATTACAAATGAGGCATCACAGAAGACCCAAACATGTGCACATCAAAATTCCTGCCCTCACTAGAAGAAATCTACACTTTTTTGAGGAGATGCCATTCAGGGCACATCAGGAGCTATGCAAGTGTGAACTGCAAAACCCCAGGGAGTACATTCACATGGAGTGCAACACAATGGCCCTGGATGTAACCATACGAACGAACGTGTTATTCCCAACGGAAAGAGGTACGAACTGTTATTCCCAACGGAAGGAGGTACTCACCAAGTGCTGTAGAAATCATCGAGGAGGGAGAGGTCATGTGGGGTGACAGGATGGAGGGACTTCAAAGTCCTGGGGCTTGAGTTTCACCTAGAAGGATGATCTGGATTTAGCTGAAAGGAGATTGGTGCAGAAGACAGTCCAGATGTGTAAAATCCCTAGAGGTAGGGGTCTGGTCAGAAAGAGCTGGTAAAAGCTCACGAGATACTTAACAGAATAGTTTGTCTGGAAAGGAGAGTTTGTGTGGAGTAGAGGAAGGAAACCTGTTTAAAAATATAAACTGAGGGCCAAATACCACTCAAGGGTCCTTGGCTGAACTCTGTTCTGCTACAGAACCAAGTCCTAGATCTTTCTAGAGATGAGAGGATGCTGGGTGGAGTTCATAGATAGGGTTCAGATCCAACTCTGTGGCAGCACCTTCAAATGGATGCTCATCTAACGTGGGCAGCAGGCTCTTGTGCAGCTCCCCTCCTGAGGACTGCACCCCCACTTTTCCTCACTGGGAGCCTAACATCTGCCATCTAATCACTGTGGGAGCAAGCCTTTCCCATTCACTTCAGTTCCATTCTTTACAGAAGAGCCTTTCCTCATTTTCCTACCTCTAAACCCATCACCTTCTCTAAACCTGTGCCCATCTTCCCTCCCTCCCCTTCCTCCCATCCCAGTGGAGGCAGAAGCTAGCTGGTCCTTCTATGTTCCAGATCTCAAAACACTTCAGGGACTTGTTGCATTGATTATGCCCTCCCACTCTAAAATTTTCAACTTCCCCTCCCTACTTGAACTTTCTCTTCATTATTTAGATATGCTCTAGAATCTCCTATCTTAAAATTGAAACCTTCCTTAACCCCACACCAACCTCTAACAACTGCCCTATCTCTGTATTTACTATCTTCCCCACCAAGCTGCCCAACAGCCTTGTATACAGATGCTTTCTCCATTTTCTTACTTTAACCCACATCATTGTGTCTTCCACAGCTGCCCCCCACCATGCCACACACACACATACACACACACACCCCCCACCAAAACTACTTTTGCCAAGACCACCGGTAACTCCCAGGTTACTAAATGTCATGAGCACTCTTTAGGGTCTTCATCCTACTGAACTCTTCAGTAGTATTTGACCAGTTAACCCCTCCTTCCTTTTTGAAGCACTCTCATCTTTCTGTTCCTATGATGTCACTGTCTCCCAGTTTTCTCGTCTCTTGCTGTGCTTTTTGCAGCCTCCCCTTCCTTGAGCAAACCATACTAACTCTTTACTATTTGTACAAGTCTACACACTTTATACTTCTAACTGCTTTAGTCCTCAAAACAGTCCTATGACATAGATGTTACTATTTTCCCCGTTTTGCTAGAAAAAAAAACTAAGACACAGAGAAAAACTTTGCCCAGCTTACTTAGTAACTACAACAGACAAGATTTGAACAGACAGTTTTGGTACTGAGTCTGTGTTGTTTAATGCTACATTTTGCTGTCTCTTTACCTGTATTAGAATAGAATAGAATAGAATAGAATAGAATAGAATAGAATAGAATAGAATAGAATAGAATAGAATGGGTTGCAACAGCAAACAACCTCAAGATCTCAGTAGCTGGACAAGAGTCTATTTCTACCTCATATTTTATGTCCAGGATATATCTTCAAGGATTCTGCTCCACAAAGTCACCCAGGGACCCAGGTAATGGAGGCCCCAATAACTAGTAGCTGCAGAAAGGGGAGAGAGCAAGAGTGAGAGCGAGAGAGAGAAACTGGAACATTACATATGGGTTTTTGACTGTGATTTCCACTCACATTTCTTTGACTAGGGCTAGTCCCATGGCCCTACCTAACTGCAAGAGGGATGGGAAACATTGGGAAGCAAATGGAATACTTGCTGAGATATTGTATCTGCAGTACTAAACTTTATCTTTTTATTTTTATTTTTCAGAGACAGGATTTCATTATGTTGCCCAGGCTGGCTCAAACTTGTGGGCTCAAGCAATCCTCCCACCTCAGCCTCCTGAGTATCTGGAATTACAGACATGAGCCACCATTCCTGGCTCACAATACTAAATACTTGTTTTCTCCCCAACTTCTAGGTTCAAGGGGTACATGTGCAGGTGTGTGACATGGGTAAATTGCATGTCATGGGAGTTTGGTGTACAGATAATTTTGCCATTCAGGTAGATAATCAGCATAATACCCTATAGGGAGCTCTTCAGTCTTCACCCTTTTCCCATCTTCCACCCTCAAGTAGACTTCAGTGTCTATTGTTTTCTTGTGTTCGTGTGTACTCAATGTTTAACTCCCACTGATAAGTGAGAACATGTGCTATTTGGTTTTCTGTTCCTGCATTAATTTACTTAAGATAATGGCTTCCAGTTCCATCCATGTGTGGCAAAGGACATAATTTCATTCTTTTTTTGGCTGTGTAGTATTCCATGGTATATATGTACCATATTTTCTTCATCCAGTCCACCCCGATGAGCATCTAGGTTGATTCTATGTCTTCACTTTTGCAAAAAGTGCTATGATGAACACACTTGTGCATGTGTTTATGGTAGAATGATTTCTATTCCTTTGGGTATATACAGTAATGGGATTACTGGGTCAAATGCTAATTCTATTTTAAGTTCTTTGAGAAATCTCCAGACTGCTTTTCACAGTGGCTGAACGAATTTCCACCCGGCCAGCAGTGTATAAGGATTCCCTTTTAACTACAACCTCACCAGCATCTTTCATTTTTTTTCTTTTTAATAATAACCATTGTAGTTATAACTTGTATTTCCCTAATGATTAGTGAGAGTGAGTGTTTTTGATATGCTTTTGGCCACATATATGTCTTCTTCTGAGAAACTGTATATAAATGCTGGAGATTCTCCAGACTCAGTCTTAGGCCCTCATCTTATTTTCTATATCTTTACTATTTATGTCATGAAACTTCATGATTTTATATATTTAGCCCAGACCTCAGCCTCATTTATGAGTACCAATCTTGCCTATCTGCTTACTTGACATCTTTAAAAGGTATATAAAAAACTTGTTAAATTTACATATTCAGAATAAAACCCTTAGAGCTCTCGCTCATCATAGTTTCTCTCCTCCCCTAACCTATCTCATTTCAATAAGCGATATCTCCATATATTTTGTCATTTCTGCCAAAAATCTGCCTCCTCCTTTACTTCCCATAGTCAACCCGTAACCAAGTCTGGAGGAGCCTATCTTCAAAATAATGTTAAATTCACCCAGTTATCACCAGCACTGTCACTCTTGTCTAAACTGCCACTACTTCTTTCCTATTTCCATAGCTTCCTCCCTGCTCTCCCTATTTCTTTTCTGCTGCCCTTCTAGAACATTCTCCACACTGCAGCCAACCTAATCTTTGTAAAGTGCAAATCAGAGTATGGATAATACCACTCCTTACCCCCTCAGTGGTTATCTATCTTGCTCAGGGTTGGGTCCAAAGTCCTTGAAGAGACCTACAAAGTCCCCCCCAGTTGAGTCCTCACCTATTTCCCCAACAACATCTTGTCCTATTCGTCCCTTCCTGTACTACTTGCCCGCCTTACAGCCCTTCTCTGAGTTCCTTGAATTTGCCACACACTTACCAGATCAAGCCTTCAGACATGCTGCTCTCCTGCTCTCTCATTCCTTAGAGTGCTCCTTTTTTTTTTCTTTTCTTTTTTTTGAGATGGAGTCTCACTCTGTCGCCCAGGCTGGAGTATAGTGGCATGATCTCAGCTCACTGCAACCTCCGTCACCCAGGTTCAAATGATTCTCATGTCTCAGCCTCCCGAGTAGTTGGGTTTACAGGCGCACACCACCACACCTGGCTAATGTTTTTGTATTTTTGTATTTTTAGTAGAGACGGGGTTTTGCCATGTTGGCCAGGCTGGTCTTGAACTCCTGACCTCAGGTGATCTGCCCACCTCAGCCTTCCAAAATGCTGGGATTACAGGCATGAGCCACTGTGCAGTGCTGGGATTACAGGTGTGAGCTACCACGCCTGGCCTAGAGTGCTTTTTTTCATCCTCTACGCCACAAAGTCCTTCTCATGCATGGGTCTCATCCCAAACGTTACCTCCCAGGAGAGACCTTTCATGAGACCTCAATGTAAATGTTGTCCTCCTGGTATACCATCTCATCACAACCCACTTTTTCTTTATAGCACTTGCTACAATTTGTAATTACACATCTATTTTGTGACTTTAATATCTTACTCTCATGGAACCATAGCTCTATGGAAGCTATGGTGAAATGTATTTTTGTTCACCATTGTATCCTCTGTACACAATGTCTGACATATAACAGGTTGCCAGTCAACAATTGTTCAATGAATGAGCCAATGATAAAATAAACCCCTACCCTAGAATACGTCTTCAGTGATCTGCAGATTCAGCCTCTCACAGAGTTAGCTTACCATCTCCCCATCCCCTCACTTTTAATCCATGTGGTTATGAAAAAGATCTTTTGTTGCCTAGGTCTCCAAAGAATGTGCAGAATTCGATGGCCTAGAATGGGCCCGCTGAGCTTGGCTCCTGAGGGGACCTAGGCAGCATTGCCTAAGGCTGAACTGCTCTGAGTCAGACAGACTCAGCACGGTGGAGTTCTCTTTTACTCATTTTAAAAAAATGATTAATTAATAACTGACCTCCTTAGTCCAGTATGCAAGTTCTTTCACAAGCTGACCCACCCTCCTTTCCAACTCTATTGCTGCTACAACCAATTGCCACAAACTTAGTAGCTTTGAACAACACAAACTTACTAACTTAGAGTTCTGGAGTTCAGAGGTCTGAAGTGAGTCTCACCGGCAGGGCCGCACTCCTTTCTGGAGGCTTGGAGGGAAAACCATCTCCTTGCCTTCCCAGTTTCTTGTATTCTTTGGTTCCCCTTCCTCCATCTTCCAAGCCAGCGATATCAGACTGAGCCCTTCTCACGCTGTCTCCTCTCTGGTCCTCTCTCTTCTGCCTCTCTCTTCCCCTGACAAGGACCCTTATGATTTCACTGGGCCCATCCAGACAAACCAGGATAATCTCCCCATCACAAGATTAACTGATGAGCAACCTTAATTTCTGCTACAACCCCACTTTGCCAAGTAATTCAACATAGTCATAAGTTGTGGGTATTAGGATATGGACATCCTTGGGGGACCATATTCTGCCCACTACCAACCTCACTCCCTTCTGCTTCTCACTCCCAAACTCTACATTTTATCCACAAAGAACTTGAAACTCAGAATCATTATTCTGAAGAGCCAGGGTGGTAGGAATGAGGGCCTGCAGGAAACCTCACAAGTTGCCTTGGAAAGTTTCCCAAACGTGCTCTGCCTTCTGTACTCTCCATACCACAGATCACACACAGCATTCCAAAGTTTTTCACCTGAAAAAATTTGGGTCTCATTGTGAGGATTCAATGAATTAACATTTGTACAGTGCTTAGGGAAGCAGGATAGTGGATGAAAAAAGAGCTTGCACTCTGGCTTCAGAAGTCTGAGTTCAAATCTTATTTATTTATTTATTTATTTATTTTGAGATGGAGTCTTGCTCTGGCACCCAAGCTGGACTGCAGTGGCATGATCTCAGCTCTCTGCAACCTCTGCCTCCCAGGTTCAAGCAATTCTCCTGCCTCAGCCTCCTAAGTAGAGCTGGGATTACAGGCACGTGCCACCACACCTGGCTAATTTTTATATTTTTAGTAGAGACAGGGTTTCACCATGTTGGCAAGGCTGGTCTTGAACTGCAGATCTCAAGTGATCCGCCCGCCTTGGCCTCCCAAAGTGCTGGGATTACAGACGCCCACCACCACGCCCAGCTAATTTTTGTATTTTTAGTAGAGATAGGGTTTCACCACGTTGGCCAGGCTGGTCTCGAACTCCTGACCTCAGGTGATCCACCTGCCTCATCCTCTCAAAGTGCTGGGATTACAGGCGTGAGCCACCACGCCCAGCCTTGGGTTCAAATCTTGATTGCCCAACGTTTAATAATTGTGTGACTCTAACAGATTATAAAATTTTTATAAATTCCCTCAAAACTTCTATTTCCTCAACTATAAAATGAGGATATCAAAAATACCTGTCTCACAAGGTTGCTGTGGCGATCAAATGAGGTAAGTCATGCAAAGCATTTAACATATAGTAATTGCTCCGGAAGACGAGATACTATGATTATTATACTAGAACCCCTAATAAATTGTAGCTTTTCTTTGTTGTTCCTATGCTTTATTTCATTCTTTCATCTGACAGATTCTCAAATCTCAGCTTAAACATTGTATCTTCAGGAAAACCTTCCTTCTCTTTCTTTCCTAGGCAGAAGTAGTTAATTATTTCCTCCTGTGCATTTCCATAACACCCAGCCTACATTTCTATTGTGGCATCAATACAATGGGTTGAATTAAGGGTCTTGTATACCCCATCACCACCATACACATAAGAGATCATGAACTACTTGGGGGCAGGTTCCATGTCCCACCCATCTGTCTATACTTAGTGCCTGGTTCAGGGCCCAGGCAGTGGGATGTTGAAAAACTGTTTGTTGAGGCCAAGAGTGGTGGCTCATGCCTGTGATCCCAGCACTTTGGGAGGCTGAGCTGGGAGGATCACTTGAATCCAGGATTTCAAGACCAGCCATAGTGAGACTCTGTCTGTACAAGAGAAAAAAAAAAAAGCCCAGGCATGGTAGCACACACCTGGAGCCCCAGCACTTTGGGAAACCAAGGCGGGAGGATCATTTGAGCTCAGGATTTCAAGACCAGCCTGGGCCACATAGTGAGACCTCACCTCTACTAAAAAAAAAAAAAAAAAAAAAAAAAAAAAAAATAGCTGGGCAGGGAAGTGCATGCCTGTAGTTCCAGCAGCTTGGGAGACTGAGGTGGCAGGATCTCTTGAGCCTGAGAGTTTGAGGCTGCAGTGAGCCATGATCATGCTGCTGCACTCCAGCCTGGGTGACAGAGCAAAAACCTGTCTCAAAAAAAATAAAATAAAATAATAAAATAAAATGTTCGTTGATTGAATAAACATAAAATTCTATGTTACTACTTAGAAATTAGCATAACATAGAATATTTATTAGCTTATTTGTCTAATCGTCCATAGTGTCACTCTGTTCTCAGTATTCAGAATGGTGACGTGCACATTCTTTGTTTCCTGGGAACAGCATTCCTTGGGGTTTGAGCAGAACTGGTCCCCAGGGAGGGCTACAGCAAGAAAGCAGGATTTCCCCTTGTCTAGTCCCCTTTCTAGAGGAGTCTTAGGTACTGTACCTCAGCCCACCACCCCTCACTGTCAGTTTAGGGGCTTACATTCCCTGGTTCAGCAACTTGGCCCCACAGAAAAAGTCTACCCCAAGCAGAACAGGGCTGAAAATCATATTTTCATGGGATGTCAAACCTCCTCTCTTACCTTAAATGAAAGGTATTATTTCTGAGAGGAGAATGTCACACTCCACCTCCAAAATTCTGCTTCCTCGGCAAAAACCCCAGCAGTTTCTTTGCACGGCTGGCAGCTCTCCACTCAAGGCCAATGCTAGGAAATTCACCAGGCCCAACGCAAATCATGAGAGCATGAGCCCCTCTGTGATTAAAACAAGGGAAAGCAAACTCAAGGAGCATTTGCTGTGCAAAAACAGGAGAGGAGAGCAGGAAATAAGGTCCAGAGACACCACCCCAGGCCCTACAACAGGTCTTAACTCCTCTTGGGAAATTTACCCATCACTTTACCTAATAAGTAAATTATCTGCAGCTCAGCAACCTCTGAGCCTTCCCTGTAACAAGTGATATCCTTTCACCTTCATCTTTGGTATATATAAAAATATATCCTTCTTAGCTGCCAAAAAGCTATCAGTTCCTTGTCTCTAAGCAATTCATGCTGGAGACTGAGACCTTTTTCTGATTCACCCACATGGAACCTGCTCTGGGATAAAAAGCTTTGTATGGCGCTGGGGAGGGTGGAAAAGGTGTCAGCCAGTGACTGGATTCAAATAAATGGGAAACTGTCTATACTTTTTAATGAGTGAGAAGGACCAGGAGGAGCAGGTCAGAATGTGGCTTTCTGTCCCTTGAGCTCCCTGTTGTGTCAGCCTCCATGTGTGTGGCCTGGGGCCTGATCACGCTGTAAGTCCCTGGGAGTCCCAGGCGCACGGGCTGCTTACCTAGCTGGCAGCTCTAAGCATGGACACCCGTCCACTGCGGCAATATCTTCCCAGATCCAGGGGATTCAGGTCCTACTTTTCCTCCCTAGCCATTCCCAGAGGCTCCTGCTTCCTGACAGAGATGTGAGTCTGCTTTGGGCATAACCCAGTTGATTAGCTCAGGAGTCCTGTGTCTTCTGGGTGCCCCGTGGCTGGTACCAACCTGTTCCATCCTAGTGCTCTCTGTGTTAAGCAGCTGGTCCGAGGGGCCAGATGTTTGCCAAGATGAATTGAGGCATTGACTTACGTGTGGCCTGCAAGCTGTCTTGGCAAGGTACCTCCTATCCAGATGTTCCATCACCCTGGCACCTGAGCCGACAGGGTGCGCCATAGCCTTGCGGAACCCTGGCTGGACTCCCTAGGGGGCCCGCCTCCTCCAGAAAACTTCCAGTGACAAAGAGTGTCCTCCTGACCGAGGACTCTCAACTCAGAAATCTCCAGCTTGCTCCTCCAGCACCTCAGTCCATTGCATGACTGGGGGCTGTATGCAAACATTTGCTTTGATTTGTAAAATGATCCATATAATTAGGGAAAAGAGTTAAATAAAGGGACTGATTTCAGAGAGCAGGCTCTTAATGACACTAATACCTGACAAAAGGGGTCATTATGATAGGCTAATGGGCCTTGCCTGGCGTTCAGCTCTCTCAGGACACAATCCAACACACTCAATTATCTGCTAATCAGGGCCATTTTGTCAGAGGTTATTGCCCTGAAGTATCAATTATAGGAACATTATTAATACTTTATGGAGAAACCACATGCATGAAAGTGTTAAACTCATGGGGCGAGCCCTTCAGCCCCCTCCTCACTCGGACCCATAAGATAACAATCTCTTTTTGCCTCCATTTACCTCCCCAACTGGGGCTTATTATGACCCATTGGGTCTGCTGTGAAGGAGCCAGGGCCATGATGATGTTCGCAATCCTGTCACCTGTGACCAAGCTGGCAATCCCAACTCTTAATGCCACCAGCTGGCAACAGTGGCTTAGCGCAAAGCCAAGGCATTACTGACTCAAGATGTGAGGGGGAAACAGGGAGCCACTGGGGCTGCCAGAACTAGAAGTCTCTCTCCCTCCCTCCCTCCCTCCCTCTGTGTGTGTGTGTGTGTGTGTGTGTGTGTGTGTGTGTGTGTGTGTGTGTTTCCCTCTCTCTTCCTTACTATCTGTCTCTCTCTTTCTTTCGCTCCCTCCCTCCCTTTCCTTTTCCTCCTCCTCCTCCTCCTCCTTTTCTTTCTCTCTCTCCTCACCCCCTCAATGTGGGCCTTTCAAGGAAATGGAGAAGAGATGGACAGGAGGCCCGCCACTTCAGAATACAGTCTGCTCAGGACACAGTCTACGCTGCTTCCTAGAACCCACTGCTGCATGCTGGACACACGGATTTCGCCTCTAAGGAGGCGCCACCCAACACAGAGATGAGGAATAACTCTAAAATGTGTTGTGGTATAGAAGACAAAATGTGTTAAGAACTTTAGAGCCAGATCAGTCCTGATTCAAATCTCTGTTGTACCACTTGCTGGCAGCAGGATTTCAAGCGAGTCACTCAGCCTCACTGGGCTGTGGTTTTCCAATGTCCTGAGAGGCAGTGTACCATAGTGAAGGAAAAAATAGGCTTCAGGATGCTGGCTTTGCCACTTACTAGGTGTCCAAGCTTCAGTGAGTTATTTGGCCTCTTTGGACCTCAGTTTCTCACATGTAGGGCAGAGATGGTTACATCCATATGCGAGAGCCCTGGTGAAGTGTAAACAATAATGTGCGCACAAGCGGTGCGCAGTACCGGGTACATTTCATTCACAGGGAGCGGGATACTAACTTTGAGGTGGGGCTCTGAGGTTGAAATGTTTGTTACTAAATAAATAAGGATCCCAAACACTCAGAAACAGGAAGATCTCTCTGCTCCTTCACCCTTGAATAATTAAACAATTGCCAGCAGGACAAGGGTTTACTGGTTTTTCCAGCTGGGAAAGAGGGTGGTAGTGATCCCCTGAAAGTCCATCCAGTGTTCTGGCATCCTGGGAACGTGCCCAGCCTGCCAGGGGGAAGCCGCCTTTCGGGAATGGATGGGACCCTCCACACCCGTGGCCCAGCAGGCCTAGATCTGCCTGTTACAATCAGGACAACTTGCAGAAAGAAGACGGTGCCTCGTCAGGATCTCCTGTAATCTGATTTGTGCAGTTTAATCTCATAAGAAAAAGGAAGCACGAAGAGATAGGAGAGTCTGCTCTGCTACTTAATGGTCTCATCTTTGTCAGCTTTACTCTGTGGTTAAGGAAGTGGAAATGTAAAATGTGGTTGTGTTCACGCATTCGCCAATAGTTGCTGAGCACCTCCTAAGAGTTAGCAATGTGATCACAGTCTAGAAGCGGGAGACCAACTCAAGAACAGATCAGTTATACTGGAGTTTGATCTACAAAAGTATCTATCTACATGCCTAGAGCTTCCTGTAATTCCCGGTCAAGCTAAAGGAATGTGAATTATTCCATCTGGGGAAATGAACCGAACCACAGAAATGCAAAACGCTCAAGTGTTAGGAGAATTGTCAAAACTGGGTGGTCATCTCCCGCTCAACTGAGCACAGACCTCAAAGAAACAAATTTCAGGTATAACTATGAGGTTTTAGGCCAAGAGGCTTAGCCTACACATCAATAAAAATGCAGGAACAGGCTCTGCAGCCTCTTACCTGGAGATGAGAGAACCAGCAACTGAAGGCACTTGGTTGACCTTAGCAGAATCCAGTCCAGTGCAGAGGGATGACCAGCACTACAATTCTGTGTCCACCTGGTATGGCCAGAGAAAAGGGAACCAGCACTTACAGGCAAAAGGCCTCGAAATCCTGCCTGTGACAGCCTGACCCAGGGTTCAGGGGTAGGAAGTGTAGGTGGAAGGAATGAAGGTGCTGAGAATGCACCCTCCTGACCCTTGATTATGGCTTATAAATGTGCCGTTTGGTGGGCCTGGGTAATTAGTGTTTGCGTTAAGCAGTTACGGGGTTAAGTGCTACCAGGGGTTTGATCTGGGCTGACAGAGTCTGAGCTGCAGAGTGGGGTGGTTGCCTAGCAACACCACCTGTAGCACATTAAGCAGCCAGTCAGCTTTGTCAACTTCTAGCAGAGGCTTTGTAGAGCGGATGACAGAGAGGAGGAAGGTGTGTGGGGCACAGAGGTGGGAAGCTGGACAGTGGGTCTCAGGATGCAGGAGGGTTCTGGGGAAATCAAGTGTTTGTGTGAATTCCACAAGAACAGCTTTATGTCTATGTTCCTCAAGCAGGAAGCAGGTTAACAGCTCCAGGTGTGACTCCAGGACAGTTATCCTCTTGCTGTCACCTGTTCCTAAAACCCTCACAGCAGCAGCTGAGTGAAGTAGGAACCCCCCTTCCTCAACCCAAGCCCCCTCTCAAATAAAGTGCCTTGGATTGGGTGATTGGAGAGGGGGGAATGAGGGAGGAGTACTTTCATGGTTTTGTTTTCAGATTCAAGAGGAATGGGGGATATTTCTGCTGACCCGTCTTTGAGACAGCAACCACAGAAAACAAAGCTGAGACCCTGAGAGAGTAAGATCTTTGTCACCACCTTCCCTTCACACCTCCCATGCACTTCTCTGGACTTCATCTCATGCATGCCTGAGATATGGCTGGAAAAAAAGAATAGATTCGAGGAAGGGTAGGGAGCTTAGCGATATTGCTGCTGCCTTGGTAGTATTCACGGCCTAGCTAACCTCCCAGATTCCCAAACTGCCTCTGAGTGGCGGTGGAGGGATAGAGGGGTGCACCTTCTAAGAGTGGGCAACCCAGAATGAAGCACTAGCAATTGGGTGGCGTGGGATCAACTCCACTTCTGTCACTTGTAAGCCAATAGCCTTTGGCCGATACCTGTCCTGAGACTCAATTTTCTCATCTGTAAAGTGGAGGATAATTATATGTGCTCCACTTACATTATGAAGATCAAAGGAGGCCGTTTAAGTAAAAGCATGCTACGAAAGCTATAAATCCTTCTACATGTATAAGGTATTAGTATTACAAAGAAGATGCCGATATATCTGCTCTTTCGGGATGGCCTGAGCCATCTGCTGTTTGGCCCACAGCGAAGAGCAGAGGAGCAGCCACGTGGCTGTGTTGCCGGGTAACTTGGTGGTGGAATGGCTCTGAAAGGGGGCCTATTCAACTCTGCTATTCTAGGTTCACTGGTTCAAATCCAGCCCTAGGCCAACAATTACTGTAATCACTGGGTTTGGAATTCAGAGAGTCTGACTTTCAGAAGACCTTTTGCTTATCTCTGACCTACTGAGTTTTCACCACAAACTTATGCATGTGATTACAAGGGAAGCTGGGAGACTGCAGAACCTGGCTTGTGGTCCCAAACACACATCCACCCACCCTCCCCTCTGCAGGCCAAGGCTGCTCCTTCTAGATTATCTTAAAAGGCAATCTGTGGGCTGAAGGGCATGTTGTTTACCCTCTGGGCTTGGAAATAAGTATAGGCATGGCCGAGCCACATCTGACACTGCCTTCAAGTGTCCTAGGCCTACCCAATCCTCCCTGCACGTCTGAGAAAGCAGGAGTCTCGCTTTCTACACCATAGTTAAGAGAGCTCCTCCTACCCTTTAAGCCATACCACATCTGATTAGGAAAAAAAAAAAAAAAGTGTGTGTATATATTCAGAAACCAGCAGATTTAAGGTCCATCCAGGCTGAAGTAGAAACTTGCCAGCCCAGAAAGCACCAAGCCTTCTATGTGATTTTGCGGGTTTTCTGCGTGTGTGTCTGTGGGGCCTGCAAACGCCCTGCCACACCCAGCGTGACAGACGCTGTGTGTGTACGCAAGCCGCTCGCTCCCCGGAACCCCTGCTCCTGTGTTGTGCCGTTATTTTCATGCTCTGGGTTATATTTAACTCAAGTCATAATATTTGGGGGGTTGGAAGCCTGCTGTTTCACCAAGAAAGGCATTTGAATATTCTCAGTTCCAGAGAATTCCAAGGACTCTGGGAAGAGTGAGGCGGTTGCCCCAGATTTGCTTGACACATCGTGGTCACGTGGACTCCATTAGTAGCGGGCTGAGGTGCCGAGCAAGCAGCCTAAAGGAATGTTGTAGAAACAATGAAGAGGAGCCCTGAGTGATGTCAGCAGGAGGCTGATACCTCTGGGGGTCCCAGGCAGCTGCCTCACACATCCCCCAGGGGAGGGAAGCACTAATTGGCAACACCCCCTGCCTCGTCAGCTCCCACCTCGTACACCCCATGTCAATCCAAGGGGATGCAGAACCAAAGTCCCACGTGATGTGAGGGGAGGTGTAACTCAGCTCATCCCCAACCGAGGCTCTCACTCATCTCATCTATGATAAGAAAAGCAAGCATCCGAATGGAACCCCATCCAAATAGTGGGGGGGGTCACAATTTTACCCCAAAAAAGGCCTGGCAAGGTTAGCATCGGCAAAGTACAAGTCATCCATAAAGGGTGGAAACAAGGATAATATTATTTATTATCCTTTAAATATTAAACATAATATAAATATTTAAATATAAATATCTAAATATTAAATATAAATATCTAAATATAAATATCTAAATATTAAATATAAATATCCTTTAAATATTAAATATTATTTATTATTCCTTATCGTAAGAAGCTATCCTTGAAGACATAGCTAGATTCACCTGTTTCCAGACTTTATGGACACCTTGTATATATTTTTATTTTTATTTTTATTTATTTATTTATTTATTTTTTTGAGACGGAGTCTCACGCTGTTGCCCAGGCTGGAGTGCAGTGGCGCGATCTCGGCTCACTGCAAACTCCGCCTCCTGGGTTCACGCCATTCTCCTGCCTCAGCCTCCTGAGTAGCTAGGACTACAGGCGCCCGCCACCGCGCCCGGCTAATTTTTTGTATTTTTAGTAGAGACGGGGTTTCACTGTGGTCTCGATCTCTTGACCTTGTGATCTGCCCGCCTCGGCCTCCCAAAGTGCTGGGATTACAGGCTTGAGCCACCGCGCCCGGCCGTATTTTTAAATTCTGAATCTCTAAGTACATTTCCTGAAAGTTGTTTCTATATTATATGATAAATTTCTCTGCAAGATTCAACTCTATTTCTTTTTCTTGTAAAAAGTATTTTTCTTGCTTTTTTCTTTTTTCTTTTTGAGACAGGGTCTCACCCTATCACCCAGGCTGAAGTGCAGTGGCACGATTGCAGCTCACTGCAATCCCAACCTCCTGGGCTCAAGCGATCCTCCCACCTCAGCCTCCTGAGTAGATGGGACTACAAGTGCACACTCAGCTAATTTTTGTATTTTTTGTAGAGACGAGTACTCGCTATGTTGCCCAGGCTGGTCTCAAACTCCTGGGCTCAAGTGATCTGCCCGCCTTGGCCTTCCAAAGTAACCCTATTTCTTTCACACCATTCCTTCAAGCAACAGAGGATAGTTTGGGCAGGTTCCCAAATACACTGAGGTGGAGTCTGCGAGTAGTTGGAGAGGGAGGACAGCTAGGATTGCAACATACTTTTCATTATGGTGTCTAGACAGAAGCAGGTCTCAAAGTTGCAGAAGAGGAGAAGGCAAAGTACCATATCCCAGGGCACCAAACACTGTCTAATCCTCTCACCCGTGAGAGTAGCTGGCCTGAGGCCTGCAGGGTGTCCTGTAAGAACAGCTCCTGCTGGTGCCTTCAAGGGTCTTGCCAGGTGCAGGAGTCCAGGAGTCAGTCACTTGGGGAGCAGCAGATGAGGGCTACCCCAGTCCCTAGCCATTGCAGGCCACACTGTCATCTCCAGCCTGAACCGATGCACTAAAACCAGCACTTGCTTCACATTCATGGGAACTGACATATGGTATAATTTTTTTTTTTTAATCTTCCAAGTTCCCAAGGCAGCTTTGACGTGAATATTAATACTAACATAATTTTATGATGATTAGAGAACACAATTAGGGGCTATTAATAATGACATAAATAATGACATTTAAGGCCTCATTTTAATTTGAGTAATATTCAGTCTGGTGGTATTTAAACAGCTCTGTCTAGCACAATTAGTATAGTACTGGGGTGCAGTCACTTTTCACAGAATCCATCAGTCCCACCTCACCAACACACCTCCACGGCAAGGGAGACAGATGGAGGACCCTGCCCCACACCTGAGACGCGCTCAGAGACAGCCTTCTGCTGCAGCCTTGACTTGGCCCCCAGGGATAGGTCTTTCGGACAGAGGACGTTGTGCAGAGATTTCAAGAGTCTAAATTGGGAAAGAGTGCTGGTGGCTGGATTGAAGTTCGCTAAGTTGTCCGTTGTTCCAACCATAGGTACCACATCTCCCCAAGAAGGTGGAGGAACAGTGTGGGTTTCCATTTCCAGCTTCCCTTGGCTAAATCCTACTTGACCTGCAGAACATGGCTCCCCACTGAGTCCCACAAGCCCCCCCAAGCTCTCGTCTTCTGCAGCATCATTCTAGGCTGGCCACAGAGTACTGTACACTCAAGTGTAGTGATCTGTTTACTTACCCATCTTCCCAGCAGGCTGCTCAGTCTTGGAGGGGTGAGGCTGTGTCTTATCTGCCTTTAAACCCTCAGCTCACCAGTACATAGCTGGCTCTCGATCAGTGCTTGTTGAATTACTTAACAGCAAAATGACAGCAGGTTCTGCCTTGCACCCATAGGGCGTGTGTTGAGGCTGGTGTACTATTATGGCATTTCACTCTCAGAGCTCTAAACTGCATCTTCGTTTTTGTTGTGTGTTGTTTCTTTTTTTAGAGATAGAGCCTCGTTCTGTCACCCAGGTTGGAGTGTAGTGGTGCGTTCACAGCTCATTGTAACCTTGAACTCCTGGGCTCAAGCAGTCCTCCCACCTCAGCCTCCCAAGTAGCTGTGACTAAAGGCATAGGCATGCACCACCGTACCTAGACTTTTTTTTTTTTTTTTTAAGAGATGGCTGGTCTCAAATTCCTGGGCTCAACTGCTTCTCCCACCTCAGCTTCCCAAAGTGCTGAGATTACCGGTGTGGTCCAAACTGCATCTTTTGGGTGTGTATGACCAAAAGCAAACATGTGGGAAATGGCTAGGCTGGTTGAAGAGGTGCACAGTAAGGAAATATCTGTGAACTGTGAGACTTCGTGGTTAAAAACCAGTGGCCCTTAAGACTTAAATAACCCAAGATCCTTAACCTGTGCGTTTACCAACTGGGGGAAACATACCCTAGTTGCATGATACGTTTTGCAGTTGTAGACTACATTCTTTATGAAGAGAATTAGCAGATAAGCCTGGACTAGAAACTAGGTTTTCTCCCCATTCAGGTCTCTAGAGTAGAGAGGAGAAACTGAAATAGCAAACTTCCTGATAAGTGAGGATTATAAATGAAGAAAAAGGAGAAGGAGGGTAAAGAGGAAGAGGATCGGAGAAGGGTGGGAAGGAGAAGGGAGGAAAAAGGTAAAGGAGGAAGTGGGGAGGAAGAGGAAGAAGAAGGAAAGCTATTTGTTGAGCGTTTTTCATGTGCCAGGCACTTCAGTACATGACACCCATTATGTTCTTTGATCCTCGAAATAATCCTAGGAGATATATACTATTATTATTCTCACTTCACCAACGATGAAGCTCAAGTTTAAAGAGGTTAAAGTAACATGCCTGGTCACACGGTAGCATGAAGCTGGGCCAGGCTTCAAGCCTAAGTCTGTCTGATTCCAGAGCCCAAATTGTGACCACCCACTGTACTAGGACAGGTGACAGAGAAGGATTAGGACAATGTGGGATGCTTATGTCACAGGATAGGGAAGGCCACCTGCCAAGTGGATATGATAGATGAGGCAGCTTGCTGATGTCCCTGCCACCTAAGGACCCTGTGAAGTCTGCAGGGGAAGAATGAAAATCCACTGGCCAAGGGCCAGCGCAGGGAGCCCTAGAGCTGATGAGGGCAGGAGTCTGGCCCCCTAGAAAGGGTGGCACTAGACACACCCAACAACAGGGTTGGCGGGTGGCCAACCTCGGCACTGGCTGACAGTGTTTTGGCAGAGGCCAGCGAGAGTGCGGAGGCTGGGGCAGGGTCCGTGAGCAGCAGGGGAAGTTAAGTGGAACCCTTTCTGGGTAATTGACTCTGTCTGCCCATAGGACCCCCTGCCAAGCCCAGGCAGGCCCGGCCTGACATGCTGCAACCTGTCTGAAGTCTGTTCTGCAGAGGCAGAGCGCCTGGTTGACAGTAGGCTGGTAATTTTGTTATAAGACTCACCCCTTCAGTTGCAAGCTCCTTTTGTCTGAATCCCTGATGCGGAACTCAGGGAACCATCTGAATGTACACCAGTGGTGGCAGCAACAGCCGCAATGTGGCCAACAGGCAGGATGGGGGCTGGGGGCTCCAGGCTGAGCCCCCTGGAGGGTGAGATGGGGGCTCCCCCTACTCACCAGCAGCCATCTCAGCAAGCTGGTACCCACCCACAGTGCCACGTGCCCACTATCAGACAGGGGCAGAGAGTGCAGAAGGGCACTGGGTCCCACACCAAGGGATTCTTGTGGCAATAGGAGGCCTTGAAAGCCCCAAAGCTGGTCACTCATCTGTTTTCTCCTTCCGGGGCACAATACATATTTTCTACTGCCACTGGTTACCATCCCTTAAATCCTTCTCTCTCTTCTCTTAGTCCACACGGCCTGGAATTCTGCCCATCCATCCCTTACACTCAGCCACCTCAAGGAACAGCAGGAAATATCACCTGCTTTGACAGGGAACCAGGATTCGAATGCCCTGACCATGAGGGGAAGCAGTTGCAGAGGGCAGGCAGGGGCTAAGCAAGGGGTACAGAGGAGGTGCAGGCACAGTAGTCAGGGGCAGCACGGAGATGCGGCTTTGTGGGACCCAGGAGGGGCAAGAAGCAGGGCAGCCAGCCAGAAACAAGTCCAGTGTCAGGCTGGGCTGCTGTTCTCCAGCCTCCTCTTTAGGCTCTGGGGTTGCTTTTCACTTTTGTTTAACGTGTGTTTAAACTGAACTTTTCTTCTCTTCTCCACTCACCTGCAACTTCTCCTAGTGCCCTGAGCTCTATGACTAACACGGCTCTTCTCCCAGCTGAGTTATCTGGGGCCATTCCTGAACCCACCTCAGCTGCCAATCAGAGTTAGAGTTGCACTGATTTCACCCCCCAGGGACAGTGGGGTGCCATCTACAGGGGTACCATTGTTTCCAGTCTAAGTTAGGTCCTTCGACCCTCTTTCCTAGACTAATACAATAGGCTCCTAACTTACTCCCAGGCCTTCTATCTGTTCCCTCTTACCTGCTATATCAGAATTACATTCCCAAAGGGTAAAAATTATACCCAATTAGCTGGGTGTGCTGGTGCATGCCTGTAGTCCCAGCTACTCAAGAGGCTGAGGCAGGAGGATCAGTTGAGCCCAGGAAATCAAGGTGGCAGTGAGCTATAATCACGCCACTACACTCCAGCCTGGGCAACAAAGTGAGACCCCCATCTGTATATAAATAAACAAATAAATAAGTAAATAAATAAAATAAGTTTTAAGAAAATTATCCCCAACATTTACGAAGAGCTTACTACATGCCAGGCATTAGTCCAAGCACTCCTCACGTGTTACTTATTTGATCTGTACAACTCAGTGCAGTCAGGACTATTTATCATTCCCATTTTCCAGAGGAGGGAAGTGAGGCACAGGGAGAGTAAATAATTTGCCCAGTATTACGTAACTATGAAATGATCGAGCCAGGATTCAAAATCTGTACGCTTCTTCTTAAGTCAAGAGTAGCAATGATCACATTACACCCACTCCCTTCTCAAAACGTTTTAGGATCTCACCACCACAAATCCCAGCTCCTTAGCATCCCACGCCTTCAAATCTCTATTCTAACACCTCTTCCTGCTTGGTGTAACCCTCTCTGCCCTCCCCGCACTCCAGCTGAAGGTGCTATGTTTTCTTCCCCAAGTACTAACAGCCTTGGTGCCTTTGTTCTGTGTTCCTTCTCCCCGTGACACCCTTCTGCTACCTGCCTACATTCCCCTCTTCTCATCTCCCACCCCAGCCAAAAGCCTGTCTTTGTCCCTGTCGAACTCCTCTTAGGAGAGCTGTTTGTTCTGGTGGCAAGCACATAGGCCTGAGAAACACCGGGTTAACACACTCACTCTCGTTATTGGCTGTGTCACCTTGAAAAAGCAAATTCACGGCCGGGCACGGTGGCTCATGCCTGCAATCCCAGCACTTTGGGAGACTGAGGCAGGCAGATCACGAGGTCAGGAGATCAAGACCATCCGGGCTAACACAGTGAAACCCCATTTCTACTAAAAATAGCAAAAAAAACCAAAACAACAACAACAACAACAACAAAAAAAAAAAACAAAGAAAAATTGGCTGGCCATGGTGGTGGGCGCCTGTAGTCCCAGCGACCTGGGAGGCTGAGGCAGAATTGCGTGAACCCAGGAGGTGGAGCTTGCATCTCCAGTGAGCCGAGATTGCACCACTGCACTCCACACTGGGCAACAGTGCGAGACTCTGTCAAAAAAAAAAAAAAAAAGAAAGAAAGAAAGAGAGAGAGAGAGAGTGCGCGGGTGGAGTGGGGGAGGGAGGGAGGAAGGAAGGAAGGAGCAAATTCACCATTCTGAGCATCAGTTTCACTGCCTATAAAAAGGGGATGATGATAACAGTACTTATTTGCAGGAGTTGTTGGAAGGATTAAAAGAAGTCATTTGGGAAAAGCACCGTCTCCTGCTGGACTCTCAATCAAGGTCAATGTTCTTTCCCTCAGTGTCCTCCTGCATAGCATGTATCACTGTCTCCTGGACATTTTAGCTGTTTGAGTCCTCCAGGAAACTGTAAGTTACTTAAAGGCAGGCATTATGTCCTGTTACATTCTGAAGTCCCCTGAATGCCTTACTGAATACCAGATATTGCTGCTCTTCAATAAATATTTTCTGGCCAGGTGCGGTGCATCATGCCTGTAATCCCAGCATTTTGGGAGGCCAGGGTGGGCGGATCACCTGAGGTCAGGAGTTCGAGACCAGCCTGGCCAACATGGTGAAACCCCGTCTCTACTAAAAATACAAAAAAAAACTAGCCTGGTGTAATCCCAGCTACTCAGGAGGCTAAGGCAGGAGAATCACTTGAACCTGGGAGGTGGAGGTTGCAGTGAGCTGAGATTGCGCCACTGTACTCCAGCCTGGGCGACAGAGGGAGACTCTGTGTCCAAAAAAAAAAAAAAAAGTTTTCTGTTTGAATCTATTTAAATGCTTGCCCAGTGTTAGCAAGTTAGAGAGAGGATTTATGTACCAAAGAAAGTGGATGCAGTTAACCTCTGCATTCCCTTCAACCTTGAGAGACTAGAACTTAACAGTCCTCCCACTAAAGAGAACTTGTGCAAAACACAGAACTCTTTGCCTATCTTATTCTCAGTGTCACCAGTAATGTCAGCTTGAGGTCACGCTGACTCTTCAAATCTGTTTCTAGCCCGTCCCATTTTTCTCCTCCACATTATTTTTTCCAGGGTCCTGGCATTTCCAGTCCACACCAGGAAGCTGAAGTTCTCCGGCAGCCCCAAACCACGACTGCCGCTGGTGGAGAAGTCAACCCGGCAAATAGAAATGTCACTCAATCATTTCCCCGCACTTTCCTCCCCTTGCCCTTCCCCACCGCATATAATGAGAAACTTTTTGCCCAAATATTGTTTGAATTTCAAATACACAATTTCCCTGGGGGTGACCAGATGAAAAGAGAAATCTGGTTTGCAACATAAGACCTCTATGTGGAAGTCGCATTGAGCGAACACTGAAACTAAATTTTTATTGAGCTCCTTGAAATGACAGGAGCACATCAAGGCAACCAAGCTCCGTTTTCACTGTGGTATGCTTAAATTATTTTAAGGGAGCACAAAGGAAGCACCCCTCAAGGGGGGAGAAAAGAAGGAAAGGACTTTAAATGCAGTGCGCAAGATGGTAAATCTGCTCATAGTATCTCATCCATTCCTAGCTGGGCTTCTTAACTGGGGGGGAGGGGGGTCCTAGGAGCCCCTAGGGCAATGATTCTCAACCCTGGCTGCTTTAGAATCTCAATCCTGGCTGCATTAGAATTACCTGGAACATTTTAGGAGGGGGGGAGGGAACACTAATGCCCAAACCCCACCCCGAACAAATTAAATGAGAATATCCATGTATAAGGCCCAGATCTCAGAATTGTATTAAAAGGTCTGAGATAATTCAAATGTGCAACCAGGGTGGAATGTGTACACAGACTTGGAGGATGTCACTCCCCTGAAGTAGCAGGTACATTTTTGTATGCATGAGAATATGTGTGTTTTGCTGGGGGTGAGGGGTCATAACTTTCAGACAATTCTTAAAGACATCTGCAACTCAAAACAGGTCTTAATAATAGGTCTGCAGCTTGGTGTCTCGGGTTCCTTCCGGCTGGAAAATGATGCACATCTAAGATTTGGTTATTAAGGGTTAGATGTTAATGGGCAAGAAAAAGGCAGGTCTCTGGTTCCTGGAGGAATGACCCTTGTTGATCTGGATCCCAGGTGGCAAGAAGCTGTCAATGAGGGACCAGGGAGACTAGTAGGGGATAAAAGATCCACCGAAAAATAGAGTGATGTGTTCTTGCAGAGAAAAACTCGGAACTCAGTGCAATTTATGATTTAGGCAGCCCTGCCTGTGACTCAGCTGACAGCTGTGCCCAGCTTGGCCTCTGAATCTGGACACCAGAAGCCAAGTCTACAGAGACGGATGACTGCCCAGGATCTCTTATTCTGGGAGCTCCATATTCATGGCTGATCAGTGCACTTCATAAAACTGGCCTGAGCACCAGCTTCTAAGTGTACATTGAGGGACTGGAGGGAGGCAGCAGGCAGAGGGTGGGTGAAGAGGAAGGTCCAAGCCTCTGAATAGTGTCCACAAGACTAGAGAAGCCCCTTGGAGCCTGCAGCCCCCTCAGAACTTAATTTCAGTAAATCCAGAGGACCTTAAGGTTTGTGCGAATATCTAAACTGTGCTGCCAGCTAAAGGAGGAAGGGGTAGGGAGGGAAAACGGTCTGTTCCTCAGCCCCCAGCAGCGCTCCCTGGGCACTGGAGGCCACTCTGTTGTGAACATCACTGGCCCCCCTCCTCTTACCCACCAAGGGCCTGGTTGGATCTCTGAATTTGGGCTCTGCCAGCATCAGCCAGGCCTGCCTGTAGCAGCACTATAGCACTACCCCTGCCAAAAGGCAAGAGGGCCAGCCTTGGGGCTTCCCAGCCCCAAGTCAGCTGCCTAAGTGCTCAGCCCTGCTCATGAAAGGGCCCCCTCTTCCTCTCTTTTCAGCCCTGTGCTCTAATTTATCCTCCCCTTTGATAACCAACTCCAAACACATTCAGCCGAGGCCGGGCCATCAGTGCACAAAGGCCTGTGCTCTCCCGGCTGAATGCAGCACTTCACTCTTGGGGGGATTTCTATAGAAGGCGAAATCCACCAAACAAGCTATTACACTTAAATCAGACAATGCCCGAGGTGACGGCGAGGAGACCAGCGTTAATGACTCAGCTAGCAGCGGGCTTCTCTATTTTATAGCTCTACCACAGCATGAGAGAGCAACCCGCTGCCCTTCCCAGCCTCTGCCAGATCCGTCTCCTCCTGCTCCGGGACTAGAAAGTTGACCCGCCATGTCTGCTGGTTCTCTGAATCCTGAGGGTGAATTCCCCCTAGGCCCACTTAGACTCACTCCTGATTCCCTCTTTGCCTCAGAAAAAGAATGGAGGAGTGAAGTCCTGTCTGCCCCCTTCTCTCTCTTTCATTCCAAAGATGAGGAAACCATGGTAACTGTTGACAGTCACAGAGTTGGCTGGTGACACAGCCAGGATTAGAACCCTTGTCTCTCATCTCATTCAATTAATACAAGAACTAATATAAAATAGATGGTGCATGTAAAGTACTTAGCATAGTTTCTGGCATACCCAAATACTCAATAAATATCAGCTGCTGTTACTTGTAGAGGCATCACTTTATACAGTTTATTTATTTTTATTTTTATTTTTTTGAGACAGGGTCTCACTTTGTCACCCAGGTGAGACTGCAGTGGTGCAAACATGGCTCACTGCAGCCTCAATCTCCCGTGCTCAAGCAATCCTCCCACCTCAGCCCCTCAAGTAGCTGGGACTAGAGGCGCACACCACCACACCTGGCTAATTTTCATATTTTTCTGTGGAGATGAGGTTTCACCACATTGCCCAGGCTGGTCTCAAACTCCTAAGCTCAAGCAATCTACCTGCCTTGGCCTCCCAAAGTGCTGGGATTACAGGCATGAGCCACTGCACCAGGCCTTATATAGTTCATTCATCTGTTTATGGAGTGCCTGTCATGAGGCAGGCAGTCTGCAGGGTGCCTGGCATAAAACAGTGAGTATGATAAGTCCTGCCCTCCTGGAGCTTACCTTCTAATGTGAGATTCAAACAGGTCAATAGGCAGACGCAGTACAGAGTGGTAGGCCATAGAATAGTGAAAGTAATGGGTGCTTCAGGAGGTCAGAGGAAGGGCATCTAATACAGACTTTGGGGCTCAGTGAGACAACTGGTGTCTCACTGAGACTGAAGGCAATGGGTCAAAGTTAACCAGGGGAAGGCAGGTGGGAATAAAGGGGATGAACTGGGGTAGATAGAGATTTCTAGGAGGAGGGAATAGTCAAATGTGCAAAGGTGAATGACAGCCAGATGAATTTAAGGAAATGAAAAAAGTCAGTAGGCCAAGAAGATTGGGTAACACGGGGCGAGGACGCAGTGGCACAGGGAGGGAGGCCGATGGTCAAGAACAGAGGCACAAGTCATCTCGTGAGGTTCGTGGTGAGCCATAGAAAGGAGCCTGGACTGTATCCTGAGGAGTAAGGGAATAAGATCCAAGAACACAGGACCTACTGAGGAAATTGGATTGGAGAGCAGCTGCGGTGAGACCAGGGAGCAGGTCCAGGGACCAGCTTGGCACTTGTTCCACATCCCATTTTAACACATTACTTGGTTCTAATCTTGACTCACCAAATAAGGCCCCCCATTAAGACAACTCATGAAGGGGAAATAAGTGGAAGAAAGACAACTACAGCCTCAGAAGCCAAGAAATAGAATAATGGGTTTGGATTCCCTGGCCACTTGAGTCATTATCCAAAAAGCCTTCGGCACCATGCAGTGAGATCAAATTCTCTTCCACCAACCAGATGTGTGAATTTCGGCAACCTCCATTTTCCCATCTGTACAATGAGGACAGTTTACCAAGTCATTGATAAACTGCCTTACAGTTCTCACATTCTATGCTTTCATGACTTGAAATATGTATCACATATTTTGATTCTAGGATGCCTTGTTTTGCATTTTAATGCTTATAAAACCAGGACAAAATGATTCTCATCTTAAAATAGAGCAGACACAGTTCATCAAAATCAGGTAACCTGCACAATAATCAAAGACATTTCCTCTTCCGGGTTCTCACCATCGAATCCAAGCAAGGACCAGCTTTGACACCCACCAGGAAAAGCTGCTTGGGAGCTGCATTCCTGAACGGCTCCCACCTTTCTGAGCTGCCTGTGCACAGACCCACGGTCTTCAGGAGACCCTCTTTCCCAAGCCCTCTGCCCTCAGGCCTGCAGGGATAAGGTTTTGCAGAAAGCTACAACCATCTCTCCCTTCCCAGCAGCTCTGGCAGCTGCTAAGGTAGAGGCCAAAGCTCCAAGGGTTTTGGGCAGGTGAACAAAACAATAAATTCAGGCTGGTGTGGGAGAAGAAAAAAAAAAAAAAACACCTCAGAGTTGTTTCTGGCTGGAAAATGCTCTCCATCCTGTGGCTTTAGGACACAGGCAGCATCGCATCCAGAGGCGCACAGCTGCATGGAACAATTCAAAAATTGCCTTGTTGGACTACAACGTGCCAATTTTTCAAATCTAGAGCCATTTTCACTATTACAGTGTGTGCAGTCTAAGCCGGGAGAATTTTCTTCTGGGAGGGAAAATTGATTCCGAGGTTACCATTAACCCCCATTATCACAGCACGCCCCATTCCAAAACTATTCTTGGGAACCAAGGGGGCTAGAGGAAGCTATGGAGGCCCATGGCGAGGTTGGTGCCCAACATCACAGGTGCTAACAGCCAAAGTCCATTAGCCCCATGTCTCAGAAGGGCATGAAAGTGAGTGAGATGGAGAAGGGGAGAGAGAGAGCATAAAATAATTGGTGGCCAGGTGTGGCGGCTCACAGCCCTGGTAATCCCAGCATTTTGAGAGGCCAAGGTGGGGGATGGCTTGAGCTCAGGAGTTCGAGACCAGCCTGGGGAACATGGTGAAACCCCATCTCTACAAAAAAATACAAAAATTAGCCGGGCGTGGTGGCATGCACCTGTAGTCCCAGCTACTCGGGAGGCTGACATGGAAGGATTGCTTCAGCCCAGTAGGCAGAGGTGGCAGTGAGCCGAGATTGCACTACTGCGCTGTAGCCTGGGTGACAGAGCAAGACCCTGTATCCAAAAAAAAAAAAAAAGTAAAAAGAAAAAGAAAAGGAGGAACTCTAGCCTGGGTGACAGAGCAAGTATCAAAAAAAAAAAAAAAAAAAAAAGTATCTGGGCATGTGTTTTCCCAAGAATTCCTAGGCTTTGGAAGTTTTCCCGCATCCCTCACTTCATTTGTGTGGGTTGGGAACTTGGGTGAGCCGAACAGCAGGAACCAAGGCTAACACCTGCGTAAGACTCTTTTCATTTTGACATGAAATCCTCCCTGGTAACCGTCCTCTCCAGCTGGGGCCAGAGCCTGGTAGAGGAATGTTCCCCAGGAGCTGACTTAAAGGCTGCCCATCCCATTTTCATTCCTATACCCAGCTGCTCTGGGCCCAGGTGCGGGGACCCAGAGGCAGAAGGCTGCTGGCTTGTCCACTCCAGGTGCTATATATGGAAAATCACTCTAACCCATTCTAAGCACAGTCAAGAGCCTTTATTATGGCGTGTGCTATGACCTCCACCTTGCCAAACCCACCAGCCCAGCCAAGAATGCAGTGGAGATAGTGGCTGCTGCAAAACAAGGAGAGAAAGATAGCTGTGTGGACAAAGGAGGCAGCAGGTGACCTAGGAGAGGAGCACAGCCACTGATCTCGCCATCTTTACCTTGTCATGACATGGCAGTCGGTACTGGTCTTGAACCTAGAAAGCCCAAGTCTGAATTCTGAGTTGACCTTGGACTACATACTTACTCTCTCTGAGCTTGTTTCTCTTCCTATGGTCTGGAAGTAAAAATAAACACCTAGCAAAGATGTTGTCCACATTAAATGACATAATGTGGGAAAGAAGTGACAAATAATGGTTGTTCAACAAATGTCAAATAAAGATATGATATATATTGTATTGTCCCTGTGAATATAATGTAATACAATGTTTCAAGTGGCTCAGCCTTCATGTATAAATATACTTAATACATTAGTTAATTATGAGAGGAATTGGATACATACAGTATATATCAAATATATATATATGAAAGAAACTCAGCATCCATTCTATTTTTTTAATTTTTATTATTTTATTGTTATTTTTTTGAGAGAGGGTCTCCCTCTGTTGCCCAGACTGGACTGCAGTGGTGTGATCACAGCTCACTGTAGCCTTAACCTCCCGGGTTCAAGCAATCCTCCAACCTCAGTCAAGTAGTTGGAACCACAGGCGCACACCACCACACTATGTTTATTTATTTATTTGTTTGTTTGTTTGTTTTGTAGAGATGAGGTCTCCCTATTTGCCCAGCTTGTGTCAAACTCCCAAGCTCAAGTGATCCTCCAGCCTCGGCCTCCCAAAGTACTGGGATTACAGGCATGAGCCACCGCGCTGAACCCTAGCATCCCTTCTAAAATGTGTCTCTGTTGTTCAAACAAGACAGATTCACTGTCCTTGGCACAAGCGTTTGCTTCAGATTCTGGGTATTGTGGCTACATCACTGGCTAGCTCTGAACTTTAAAAGTTCCTCCCACCTGCCCTCATCCCTTCTCTAGGACCACCAATAAATAAGCCCTCCTCCTCTTCTCCGGGATGCCACCTGCACCCACGGCTGACCTCCTCTCCTCCCTGGAGTGGCCAGTCTTCCAGAAGTGTATTGCAAAGGAAGGCCTTGACGACTTGGAAGTACTGGAGAGGAATGCACTCCAATTCAGCCCAACATTGAAAGCATCTGCCAGTGCTGGGCCCTGGGGCACAAGATGAGCAACCTAAGGGTTGCCAGGCAAGCGCAGGTACCAGATACACACACAGCTCATTCGAACAATAGGTTAGAGAGGGCAGGCGCGCCAGGAGGAAGCCGGACAGATGGGGTTCATGCGGAAGGAGGCCCAAGGAGGGCGCCGCCAGGAGTGGACACAGCCGTGGCTTCCGTGCCTGCGGACACTGGGAAGTTGACCTCTCTTAGTCACCGGGTGATTTGTGCAGGAGGGGAGGGGTGGGGAGCTCAGGGCTAAGTGCTGACCGGACGTCCCTGTCAACACAATGTTCCGCCTGGCCGGGCCTTCATATATAAAGATATTTAATGAATTAGTTAATTAATGAGAGGAGTTTGATTGATAGATCATATGGCGCTCGCAGCAGGGTGAGTCTGACCCCGATATCGCCGCCTCGGCTGCAATCCGTCCCCCTCATTGGTCGGGAGAGCGCGGTCGCTCCGGCAATTTGCATGCATTTAATGTAGCTCTTTAATAGGATGTAATGTTAGCGAAAGCCAAAAGCGCAGCAGCTGTAACTTAAAAGACAGCCCCATTACTGCAAGCCTTATAATTAGGGTAAGAGGGAGACTCGGTCTGCCATATGTTAAACTCTTTTGAGGTTAATAGCTCTGTAAGATTTTTGCAATTTAAAAAAATTACACTTGAAGGATGATGACAAGGCTCATCAATGAAGCGCCTCTTCACTGGAGGGAAGGGACAGAAGGATCCCATGTCCCCCAACGTCCCCTTCCTTGGGGACATGGCGAGGTGGCCCCTGTCCTCTCGCAAGTCGCCCAGACTCCTTTCTTTCTTTCCTCTCTGCACCAGCTTCCTCCACCCGGCCCCACTGGCGCAAAGCTGCTCTCTTACTCCGTGGAGTTGGATCTCGCCCCCCCTGCGCAGTCTCTGCTTCCGCAGGTCCCCGGCATCCGGCCCACGGAGGGCGGGCGTAAGGCGCTCCAGCGCGCGCCCAGGACCAAGGAGAAGCGCCGCGCGTGCTTACCTTGTAAAGTCGCAGGCAACTCCAGAGCAATTACGGGTCCCCGCAGGTTACCTGGCGCTGATTGCACAGCCGGGGCCCGAATCAGGGAACACGCAGCAGGCACTGCCCGGGGAGGGGGAGGAGAGGAAATCGCCGGGAATTTGCTTGGTAATTACCTGGCACAAGGCCCTGGAGGTGTTTGCCCCCTCTGTGCTACAGCCCACGCGGCTAAGGGACGCGACAGCGGTGTGGAGCCTGGTCCTGGGCCTGGGGGAACCGAAGCCGGCAAATGGACCCTGGAGGGCTGGCCCCTGTGTCCCAGCTGTGACATGTAACAGGAAGGCCTCCCGCCCGCTCCCCGCGAAGAGCCCAGCTGCACCCTCCTGGTCTCTGGTGTCTTTCTCGAGTGTCCCTTCCCCGTGACCCGAGAGCACCGGGTGGGGGGCGGTCATAGGGGAGTCGCTGTAGAGACGGGAGATGGTCTCTGGAGACTGGAGCAGCCTCCTGCCGCAGGGTCCCCTCCCACGGTCTGTGCTCGGTGGGGGAGCAGGGGAGAGCCGCCTGCTAGGCAGATTCTCTCCCCCAGGAGTTCTGTCTCCTGTGTCCTTCCCCTCCCCCTGGCTCCCTTGCGGAGCGCCTGGGTGTCGGACCAAATTTCTGATGACAGACACTCCAGACAAAACAACAAGGGATTGACAAAAAGAAATCCCTCTTATTTTTTTTAAAAGGGGCCCTTGTTAGAAGGAAACTACAGGACCAGTAAAATTATTACTAATTGCACAATTATCTGATTATCTCTGGTACCAAAAATACATGAGATCCTTTCTGCCTCCCAGCTACTTAAAGAATTCTCAGGGACACTTCTTGGGGAAGCAGACAGGTCGCGCTTGTCAAAACCTGGAAAGACCAAAGGATATAAGGAAAGGGGATGTATGGGTGAGGATGGCAAAGGGAATCACATTGTAGATCCCTAGAGAGTAGAAGAAAAAGTTTAGAACAGGCTGGGAAAGAAATGGAATGCAAGAGAGAGTGCGGCAGAAGAGGGTTATGGCCATGAATTATATAAATCACAGCTAAAAGAGCTTATGAGATCATTTAATTCTAACATTATCCCTATTCTGAAGGTGAGATCCATAGAGGTTAGGCCACTTGTCCAAGGACTTAGGAGCTGGAAGGTGTGGAGGGATGAGGGTGAAGTGGTGGTGGAGCTGGAAGGTGTGGAGGGATGAGGGTGAAGTGGTGGTGGAGCTGGAAGGTGTGGAGGGATGAGGGTGAAGTGGTGGTGGAGCTGGAAGGTGTGGAGGGATGAGGGTGAAGTGGTGGTGGAGCTGGAAGGTGTGGAGGGATGAGGGTGAAGTGGTGGTGGAGCTGGAAGGTGTGGAGGGATGAGGGTGAAGTGGTGGTGGAGCTGGAAGGTGTGGAGGGATGAGGGTGAACTGGTGGTGGAGTAGCCCAGTGCATTGGGTCACAGCTGTAATCCCGGTATTTAAGGAGGCTGAGGCAGGAGGATGGCTAGAGCCCAGGAGTTCAAGGCTGCAGTGAACTATCATTGTGCCACTGCACCCAAGCCTGGGCAACAGAATGAGACCCTGTCTTTTTTATTATTATTTTTTTTTCAGAGACAGGGTCTTACTCTGTCATCCAGGCTGAGTGCACTGGCACGATCTTGGCTCACTGCCACTTCTGCCTCAGGGCTTAAGTGATCCTCCCACCTCAGTCTTCCAAGTAGCTGGGCTTACAGGTGCATGCCACCATTTCCTGCCAATTTATTTGTGGTTTTTTTGTAGAGGCGAGGTCTGCCTATATTGGCCAGGCTGGTCTCAAACTCCTAGGCTCAAGCAATCCTCCCACCTCAGCCTCCCAAAGTGTGGAAATTACAAGTGTGAGTCACCTAGCCTGACAGACAGACCCTGTTTCTAAAATAGAAAGAAAGAAAACATAATGATAAAACAATAAAATTAGGCTATCTTCTACACCCTCACTGCCTTTTTGGGATAGAGATAATGGTCAGTTTCTGTGGTCAAGGTAGAAGAAACCTTTGTATTATACATCTTGATATAAAATGCTACCTACTGGTAGCTACTAAAAGTGAACACAACACAACAGCAATGGCTAACTTTTGTTAGTGCTCTGTGGTTTCTAAAGCATTCCCATCTGCTTTCTCACATAATTCTCTCTCCTATGCTGTTCTGTCAATATCCTCCATTTTCAAATGACTTAAGCAAGACTTAGATGGTTAGGAAGGAGAGGATACTAGGAGCTGGTTAGATGAGTGGATAGGCAGAGGCCAGCCTCTGTTCCCCTGAGAGGCTGCCTAAGTCTCTAATATGGTTTGGATCTGTATCCCCACCAAATCTCATGTTAAATTGTAATCCCCAGTGTTGGAGGTGGGGTCTGGTGGGAAGTGATCGGATCATGAGGGTGGATTTCTCGTGAATGGTTTAGCACCATCCCCATGCTGTTCTCATGATAGTGAGTGAGTTCTCTAGTTGGTTAAAAGTGTGTGGCACCTTCCCACTCTCCAGCTGTCTTGCTCCTGCTGTGGCCATGTGGCATGCCTGTTTCCCCTTTGCCTTCGGCCATGATTGTAAGTTTCCTGAGGTCTCCCCAGAAGCTGAGCAGATGCCAGCATCATGCTTCCTATAAAGCCTGCAGAACTGTGAGCCAACTAAACCTCTTTTCTTTATAAATTGTCCAGTCTCAGGTATTTCTTGATAGCAACGTGAGAAGGAACTAACAGCCTCTCACAACTTCTCCCCAGAAGTCTCACAACATGTCATGGGAACACCTAAAGTTCCAGACCCAGCATCTTTGCAGTGCATCTCAGAGCCCTCCCTGGGGAGAGGAGCCAGGGTTTGAGGGCTTTCTCTACTTGGGATGGACGGAATGTATATAAGGGGCTGTATACATGAAGCTTGGTTACATGATTTTCTTTATGTTCATTACTTCTTTTCAGTCAGTGGCTTGGGCGCCTTTTGCACTTGGTTGTGGTTTAGTCATCTGGAGCTACTTTCCCATGGGAAGGTGCTTCTCTTGGCCCACCAGCTTGAAATGTCATTGTTAGGTCACTGGTGACACCTCAGTTCTTTGATGGAAGAGGTGCTTCCAAGCCCTGCGTGCAAAGTCCACAGTACTTCCTGTTCTCCCTGCCTCCTACCTCATTAACCAATCAGGGTTAGGAGGAGAACTCCTCATAGTGCTCCCCATCCTGCCTGCTGCCACTGCTCAGGAGGGCAGAAGTGCAGAAGCGCCACCTCCATGAGCCTTGGGAATGCCAAGCAGAGTCGAGGGCCACTGAAGCTCCTTAGCAGTCCAGGCCACTGCTCCATAATCACCACATCCCAACCACGCAGCCCCCTGCAGAGCACCGATGGCTGCTAGAGAATTACCATCCACAGATCAATAGCGGGGCGATTACTGGGCCTTGCACGCAGCCAGCAGGGCTCGCTCTGGAGGAGTGTGGAGACGCATGCAGGAACATAGGTTCCCTTCATTAGGGCAGCTGGACTCCAGGTGAGACCAAAGCAAGGCTAGAGACTCCCAGGATGGGGGCTGGGAGGCTTTTGTGGAGCCATGGCTCTGAACTGAGGAGGAGTAAGAGAGAAGTGAATTGGCCTAAGAAGGCCTCTGCCTATCTGCCTATCTGCCCGGCTAATCAGCTCCCAGCATCCTTTCCTTCTACACACAGCCCACTTAAGAGAAGTTAATGAAAAGTAAACAAACTGATTTTTCCTATCAACTACCCCTTGATAGAAGGTCCCTTGGGCTGAAGAGGTCAATCCTCAGAAAAGCAGGATGTCTGAGGCCAGAGCAGGCACAGAGCTATAGCTTAAGGCTATCTCTTGATAAGAGCTTCTTCAACAAAGGCTGCAGGCTGTAGGGAAGCTCCTTCCCCCAAGACTCAAGCCCTCCATTTATCCATCAAACACCATCCCTGTGATACAGACACTAAGAACAGAAAGACAATCTGACTTATCCTTCCAGGAGTCTATAGTCTTGTAGGAAAAATAGAAACATGACCGCTAGACTTGAAGAATATTAGACATCTCTAAGTTCAACACCCTCAAATTACAGAGGAGAGGAAACAGAGGTATGGAGAGTGAAATGACTTGAGTAAGGTTTCCCAGCTTCCAGGGTCCGATCTGCACCAGGTGGCCTGACTCACACTCCAATGTTCTTCCCACCATGAGGCAGAATGAAGCAGGTGCCAGCCTCTGTTGCCGAGCCTTGCCAGAGAGCCTATCTCTCTTGCCTTTGCCTAGCCCTGACCACCTTCCTCACTGCTTCTTCCTTCCAAATTCAAATGCGTGATTAGCAGCCACTCCCCAATCCCTCCTGCTCAACCAGAGGTTTGGGATTTCATTTCCAACCAGCAGAGGAATTGATAACATTTAAGTTATTCAAGTTACAAAGAAACATCCTCCTCAATACCATCTATTCTTGGGGAGGAGAGCCTTGGCCAGGAGAGACATAGAGAAAGTGGGGACAGGAAGAGAGGGGATACAGGTGGGGAAGAAGGATGATGAACCGCAGCTGGAGGCCTCTCCTGGTCAATGAGGGGAAGGCATTTCACAATCTGCCTTCTTTGTCGATGAAGATGGGATAGGGTACTCCTTGCTGGTCTTCTAATATGCGGGACAAGCTCCCAACTCAGGACCTTTTCATGGGCTGTTCTATCTAGATCCCCCAGATATCAGCACACCTCACTCCTCCACCACCTCTAAGTCTTTGCTCAAAGGGCACCATGTCAGTGGAGAACTACCATGACCTCCCTACTTAAAACTGCAATACCCTTCCCCCAGAATTCAGCATTCACCACCCCCCTTACCCTGCTTTCTAGGTCTCCCTAACACTTAATGACTTCTAGTTTAGTATTTAACTGATTTATTCATCGTGTCTTTTATGTGTTTCACCTCTGCCACTACTAGAAAGCAAGTGTCGAGAGTGCAAGGGTTTTGTGTGTTCTGTTCATCGTACCTAGAATACTGCTGAGCATATAGTAGATGCTCAATAAATATTGGGTCAAGGCATGAATTAAGTAGTGAATCAAAAGTCTTCAGATATGAGGGCTGGGAGAGACCTTGAAGATAAACTAATCTCTAACTCTCAATTTGCAGGTGATGAAAATAAAAGCCAGAGAGAGTAAGAGAAAGTTTTGTAGAGAAGGTGATGTTCAAGCAAGGTTTTCTTTTCTTTCCTTTGTTTTCCTCTTTTGCAACTCTTTCAGTTTGTGCATTTGTTCATTCATTCATTCTTTCACTCATTCATTCAGAAAATATGTATTGGACACTACAACATACTAATCACTGCATAAACATAATATTTAAAATTTAAATTATTAACCATCATAACAATAATTATTATATTTTAATGTAATATTGATCATTTTCTTCCAGGCCTCTTGCTAAGCACTTTACATGCATTATTTCATATGCACAACCATACACACTATTATTGGCCTCATTTTGCAGATGATAAAATTAAGGCTAAAGATGCTACACGGCCTGCCCTAGCCACACAGCTAGAAAGTAGAGGAGATGAAACCCATGCTGAGGCCTGTTTGACTCCAAACTCTGTGCCATACCACTGCATCTTGTCCCTGCTCCCCACTCTTTCTTTTTCCTTCCCGTCTCTGGGATCAAACCAAATGGCCCAATCGAGGTGGCAGGAGAGTCAGCCAAGGTCACCCCGAGCTGAGCCCTTTTGCGGCTGCACAATCCTGCCACTCCACTGGCTCCCTTGAAGCTACCTCTCCCTGTCCCATCTGCTCTCCTAGTCCCAGCCCCAAGCTCCAAGCCCCATATATGAATGCCGGTATGACTCACAGCACCAAGATCGGTCCCTGGGAAAAAGGACTCATAAAACCTTACAGCAGTGTTATAACGTGTTCTTAGCTTTCACAGGCATCCTGGGCGGCCGAAACTGGGCAGATGGGCAGGCCCCATAGACCCAGAATTGATGAGAACCGCTACAACGTTTGTGTGTGTGTGTGTGTGTGAAGACAGTACCGTCTTTTAGCTGCCTGATAAGGGAAGGGCAATACAAGAAATGAGCATTTCTTCAGCTCTTTACAGTTTAAAAAGCACTTTCACATGTAATGTCCACCAGATAAGGTAGGTGTAATTTCAGAGTCACAGATAAGGAAACCAGCAGAGAGCCAGAACTCAGAATTGGGCTTTCCTTACTGAATTCAGATTTGGTGCTCTGTTCCTGGGACCAGCTGGCATGGTACTAACTCTCAGTGACCTCAGCTACATCTGCCCACAGAGACAGATCCTGGCAGCATCCTCCTCGGGTAAGGGGGCACAGTCACCTAAAGTGGACATTGACACAACCACGGAGTCTCAGTCCAGGCCCGGTTACCAGCATATCCCAGAGCAGCCTCTGAGTACATTTCTGTGACCGACACCCAAGAATAGGGGCTTTTTCACCCACATCCGTGCTATAGAAGTCCTAGCTCGACTCCTTCACCTCCCTTCACGCTCCCTGACTGTGCTCTACAAGCCATCCCACCTTTCATGTCCAGTGCAGACCCACATTCGTGCCAGGCAAGGGGGCTCAGGGCAATGATGTGGTAACGATGCCTCACAGTTGTAATCACCCACACTATCTCATTTATTTGGATATTTCTGAGTTCCTAATGAAAAAGAAGTAAAGTGGGTCTTCTTATCATCCCTGTTTTACAGATGGGGTAACAGGTTCAGAGAACTCAAGCAATTTTTCACATGTCACACAGCTAGTGAGTAAGAGAAACAGGATCTGAATCAGGTATTCTGACTCAACTCCAAGTTTTCCTCTCTTCTCTTCGGTAAGTTTCTGATAGTCCCAGCTTGCCCCTAATTGTTCAGTTTGCCAATATTTCCAGTTCAATGGGTTTCCTGTTTCCTCCCAAATTGAAAGCTGGAGCTGATTCTCTTAGCTACTTTGGTCCAGAATGGGCATTTTTGGGCTTGTGAGTTTTTGAGAGTGTAGCTGAGCAGTATTCCTTACGTATCCATTTCCTTACCACTGACACTAACACCAGCCCCCAGTGAACACAACAGGCAGCTCTAAGATCGTCTCACTTAGGCCTAATTGAGGGACCCAGTTAATTCTCCTTCATCCTCCATTTATAGACCACTAGCCATTCCACACAGGAGAACACCTAGCATGGTGTATTAGTCCATTTTCACAGTGCTGTAAAGAAATGCCCAAGACTGGGTAATTTATAAGGAAAAGAGGTTTAATTGTCTCAGAGTTCTGCATGGCTGGGGGGACCTCAGGAAACTTACAATCATGGTGGAAGAGGAAACAGGCACCTCTTACATGAGGCGAGAGAGTGTGGAAACTGCCACTTATGAAACCATCAACTCTCGTGAGAACTCACTCACTATCACGAGAACAGCATGGGGGAACCTGCCCCATGATCCAGTCACCTCCCACCAGGTCCTTCCCCCAACACGTGGAGATTACAATTCGAGACGAGATTTGGATGGGGACACAGCCATACCGTATCACATTGATTTCAATTGTCTTTCCCTGGAAACGTCACCATGAGGCTTCTCCAGCACTGGTTCCCTTACGGCACCCTGCTCCTTGTGTGGTAAACAGGACCCTGCACTAATCTGGCCCCTTCCTGCTCCAGGAGCCTCATGTCTGTCTGTGCCTTGCCTCCCACTGTGCCCCAGTCACTAGCACTGCCTGCAGCCTCTCCAGGGACCCTGTTGTCTCACCCTCCTTCCACGCTGCTCCTTCCCACCTGGACTGCTCCCCTACATGGAAGGCCCTACCCAGGCCTCTTGGCCTGGCAAGTGCCTACTCATCTGTCAGGACACAGCTCAAATGTCACCTCCTCTGTGAAGTCTTTCGTGGTACACACCCCCATCTCCCCTGCCGTAGAAATCCATCACCCCTCCTCTGCACAGCCCTCACTGAGCCCTAATTAAAAAACTAGCTCCCCGCTAGGTCTGAGAGCATTTTGAGAGCAGGAGTACTGTTTTATTTCTCTCATCATCTACAAAGCTTATCACAGAGCTTAGTAAACTGGAGATGCTATATGTGCCCTCACTGAATGTAACAACACATGAACCGATAAACAGTCAATTCTACTTTACCTGTGGAAAGGAAGGAAAGCTACACCAACACGGAGCTTAAAACTTCACCTACGTCTCCATCCACAGATGCCTGGATAAGCAAAATGTGCTAAATAACATACAATGTAATTTTATTCAGGCTTAAAGAGGAAGAATATTCTGACACATGCTACAACATGGATGAAACTGGAGGAACTTGTGCTAAATGAAATAAGCCAGTCACCAACAGACAAACATTATGTAATTCCACTTATATGAGGTACCTACAGTAATCAAATTCAGAGATAGAAAGTAGAATGGCAGTTGCCAGGAGCTGGAGGAAGGGAGTAGTAGGGAGTTGGTATTTCATGGGTACAGAATTTTAGTTTTGCAAGATGAAGAGTTCTGGAAACGGATGGTGGTGGTGGTTGCACAACAATATGAATGCACTTAACGCTACGGCACTGTACACTTGAAAACACTTTTTTTTTTCTCTCTCTCTCTTTTTTTTTTGATGGTGGGGAGGGAGTCTCACTTTGTTACCCAGGCTGGAGTATAGTGGTGCAATCATAGTTCACTGCATCCTTGAATTCCTGGGCTCAAGAGAGCCTCTCACCCTAGCCTCGCAAGCTGGCATTGCAGGCATGTACCACCATACCTGGTTGATTTTTTTTATTTTTATTTTTTAATGGGTAAGATGGGAAATTTTATGAGATATGTATTATGCCACAATTTTTAAGAATGAAAAATGATTTTTAACTATGTGTCTGAGGTCTTAGAGGGTGTGGGGGTTACCTGAAGAGCTGGAGTAAGCACTGTTTGCTCCCTGGGCCTACTTGCTTTTCATGGAGAGAGGAAGTTCTGAGGGCAGGAGAACAAAACTAGAGGGTTAGTCACTGGGACTATGTGAAAAACTATTTGTTTCTTTTTTTCTCTCTCTCCCCGGTTTTTTTTTTTTTTTTTTTTTTGAGGGTGGGGAGTGAGTCTCACTCTGTTACCCAGGCTGGAGTACAGTGGTGCAATCATAGTTCGCTGCATACTTGAACTCCAGGGCTCAAGAGATCCTCCCATCCTAGCCTCCTAAGTAGCTGGGATTACCGGTGTCTACCACCATACCTGGCTTTTTTTTTTTTTTTTTTTGTATGTTTTTGTAGAGACAGGGTCTGGCTATATTGCCCAGGCTGGTCTCAAACTCCTGCCCCCAAGCAATCCTCCTGCCTTGGCCTCCCAAAGTGCTAGGATTACAGGTGTAAGCCACCGGACCCAGCCAGAAAAAACTATTTGGAGCAGGGCATGTCTAGATCTTAGTGGCAGCATTTTCTAGGAACTGGTACCTGTACCAAGCTGGTCAAAACTTTACAGAGCAAGGTGCTAGGGGCTTGGAGATCAGGATAGATAAAAGGGGTAGGGATCATTCAGATAGCATCTCCCCTGAGCTGCAGAGAGTGAACAGGGAGAAGGAAATGACTAACAATTACACTTGTAATATTCATTAACTCCCCATGGCAACTCTGTGATGTATGACCTTAAACCTAAAGCAGCTAAGACTCAGAGAGGTCGATTAAGTTGCACAAGGTCACACTGGTTACTAGCAGAGTCTGGATTTGAATCCAGGTCTAAGTCATTGTTCATTAACAGCATTCACTGAGGTTCCTTGCCTGGAGGAGGAAAATGAGCAGGACTTGACCCTTGTCTGTTGGAGAAACACATCCTAAAAGAGTACATTGTCGTTCTGTGTACTGACAGATGTGTGCCAGGCTGCACTGGGAAAGAGCGGAAAGGCTTGCTAATTGGGCCTGGGGCAATCAGGAAGGTTCCCTGGGGGCGGGGGGAGGGGTTGCAGGGGGAGGCGGAGGGTGGATGGTAGGGACAGGGAGGAGTGTAGCAGTCTGCCCCTCCCCAACAACTACAGACCATGAGGTTTCAAGTCATTCCATAGCATTTAGCACCCGTTTAGCACCTATTATTTGCAAGCTCTAGACTACCTGCTTTGGGGTTTCTAGTGGTGCCTATACCCTAGGAGGTCAACTGACCAGAACCCAACTAACTGTAATAAGGGGAAGGCTCAAAATGCCAAGAGATGCATCTCAAATGCTGTAAGAGTTCAAGGTGGGGTGGAGGGAGCAAGATGCTCCAACCCTAGTAACATCTCCAGCCAAGCCAGCCTATAAACGCAAATAGCCTAGGGGGCTGCTTTTACAGGAGAGTTGGGAGCAGATTGGATCCGTGACAGGAACCATTATTCTTCTGAAACGGAAGAGGCTATCGCCATAGACTGACCACTCCTCCCCAGGCAGGCAGCTGAAGCTGTCCCAAGCCTTGGAATTAAAAAAGAAAGAAGATGCTGATGCCCCAACTGGTTTGAAAAAACAAGATACAGGCTGGGTAGAAACAAAGTCAGGCTTCGGGATGAGATAGGCCTGGGGCCAATCTTGGCTCTTCCACTCAAAACCTGCATGACCTAAGGAATGACATTGAACCTCTCTGAGCCTTAGGTTCTCCTTCTATAACATGAGGATGACAATCCTTCCATCACAGGGTTGTTATAAAAATGAAACAAAGAGGTATACTATGTAAAGTCTTTAGCCCAGACCTGGTATGTAAGCACTAACTTATTGATAGCTTGTATTATTATTAGTGTTAGTAATAGCAGCATCTTTAGTGTTATTATTACTAAGATTTGCCTGGATGTTCCTTTTGAGCCACTCATAAATTTGTTCCATATCCTAGTAGGTCCTGGAGCCTTGGAAGTCTCCCAGCACTGTGGGGAGGTCCTGGAGCCTTGGAAGTCTCCCAGCACTGTGGGGAGATGCCTTATTTCTGAGCTTGGGACATTGGTGAAGGAGCCTATGGTGCAATGTTGTCATTAGTACCTGATACAGGGTTGTCAGGAGGATCAAATGAGCTAAACATACATGAAGAGCGTCTAGTAGTTCCTGGCACAGAGGAAGTGACCGTGTGGTGTAGAAGTGAAGATTGAAGACTCTGGAGGCAGACTCAGGTTTGAACCCCAGCACCTATCATTACTAGCAGTGTGACCCTGAGCAAGTTATTTAAGAGTCTATCACTCAGTTTCCTCGCCTGTGAATTGAGGAGGGAAATAATAGTGCTCATTCCATAGAGTTGTTGTGGGGATTCAACGAGGTAACACAGAGTATTGGACTTGAATCCAAAATACCCAGATTTGAGTTCTGACTCTAGCAGTAAACAGTTGTGTAACAGTAGACAAATGACTTCACCTTTCTGAATCTGTTTCATTGCCTGAAAACTAGAGATACTAATGCCCATTCTGGCCAGGTGCAGTGGCTCACACCTGTAGTCCTAGCACTTTGGGAGGCCAAGGTGGGCAAATCAATTGAGTCCGGGAGTTCAAGACTAGCCTAGGCAACATAGTGAGATCCTGTCTCTTAAAAAAAAAAAAAAAAAAAAAAAAAAAAAAAAAAAAAGCTGAGTGTGGGGACAAGCCTATAGTCCCAGCTAATAGGGAGGCTGAAGCTAGAGGACGCTTAAGCCCAGGAGGTTGAGTCTGCAGTGGATCATGATCCCACCACTGCACTCAGCCTGGGTGACAGAATGAGACCTTGTCTCAAATAAAAATAAAAATATATAAATAAAAATAATGCCCATCCCACTTACCTTGGTGGGTTAATGTGAGAATTAAAGCATTTTGTAAACTGTAACGAATAATAGAAGTATAATAGACAAATGAAAAAGTGAAGTTGTAAAGCAGCATTATAGTTTTCTTAGAAATACTATAATGTGGCCGGGCGCGGTGGCTCAAGCCTGTAATCCCAGCACTTTGGGAGGCCGAGACGGGTGGATCACGAGGTCAGGAGATCGAGACCATCCTGGCTAACACTGTGAAACCCCGTCTCTACTAAAAAATACAAAAAACTAGCCGGGCGAGGTGGCTGGCGCCTGTAGTCCCAGCTACTCGGGAGGCTGAGGCAGGAGAATAGCGTAAACCCGGGAGGCGGACCTTGCAGTGAGCTGAGATCCGGCCACTGCACTCCAGTCTGGGCAACAGAGCGAGACTCCGTCTCAAAAAAAAAAAAAAAAAAAAGAAATACTATAATGTATACATCTTGAGGAAAAGACATATAAACATATGTGCTTGTACAAACATGGAACATTTTCCAAAGACTTTTTATCTTAAACTCTTCTGTAATAATTGAATATTTAAAAACAAACAAACCAAAAAACAAACATGTTTTCCTCCCACAACTTAAAACTAAAGCAAGATCAGGTGCAGTGGCTCACGCCTGTAATCCCAGCACTTTGGGAGGCCGATGTGGGTGGGTCACCTGAGGTCAGGAGTTTGAGACCAGCCTGGCCAACATGGTGAAACCCCGTCTCTACTAAAAATACAAAAATTAGCCAGGCATGGTGGTGTATGCCTGTAATCCTAGGTACTCGAGAGGCTGAGGCAAGAGAATAGCTTGAAGCTGGGAGGCCGATGTTGCAGTGAGTTGAGATTGTACCACTGCACTCCAGCATGGGTGACAAGAGCGAAACTCCATCTCAAAAAAAAGAAAAAAAAAAAAAAAAGGCAATATCTCTCTGAACATTACGGAGTATTAGTAGATTGCCTAGAACTTCAGGTACTTTGGGTTTTTGCCTTGACTATGATGTCAAAATGAACAAGGCTGGGCATGGTGGCTCACACCTGTAATCCTTTGGGAAGCCGAGGTCAGAAGATCACTTGAACCCAGGAGTTCAAGAGCAGTCTAGGCAACATGGTGAAACTCTATTTCCACGCAAAATACAAAAATTAGCCAGGTGTGGTGGCAAGCGCCGGTAGTCCCAGCTACTAGGGAGGCTGAGGCGGGAGGATCGCTTAAGCCCAGGAGTTGAGGCTGCTGTGAGCCACAATCACACCACTGCACTCCAGCCTGACAGAGTGAGACCTTGTCTCAAAGAAAAAAAAACAAAACAAAAGAAGCAGCACCCAGCCACATCCCCACTCTTGGCCTCAGTTTTGTTTTGTTTTGTTTTGTTGTTTTACATTCTCAGAGAGGGGAGTGTGGGCTGACCTCTGCAAGATGATATCAGCCAGCCTCAGTGTTTTTCATCTGAAAAATGGGACAGCCATTCCCTTTATACCACCAGCTTTACGAGGTTAGGGGTAAGATAAGGAAGTGATACCTATTAAAAATAAAAATGAAGACAAACAAAAACAAAACCCTTTTAAATCAATGTATTGCCTCAAACTTAAAATAGGTGAGCTTCTATACCTGTCTCAGGGACAGGTATTGGCCCCCACCCACAGCCCAAGGAAAAGATTAAAAACCACAGGCAGACCTCCCTTTACGGCACTTTGCTTTATTATGCTCTGCAGATTAGATTGTTTTACAAATTGAATGTTTGTGGCAACCCAGCATTGAGCAGGTCTATCAGTGCCATTTTCCAACAGCACGTGCTCACTTCATGTCTCTGTGTTAGCATTTGTATCAATGAAATATTTTAAAATTAAGGTATATACTCTTTCAGACTTAATGCCATTGCACACCTAATCACCTATAGTGCAAACATAACTTTTATACACACTGGGAAACCCAAAAACTTGTGTGACTTGCTTTATTGCTGTATTTGCTTTGCTATGGTCTGGAACTGAACCCGCACCACCTCCAAGGGTATGCTGGTACTGTTGGTTTTGCCCTAAGGTTCTCCGTTGGGATCCACAGTGCCTTTGATCCTACACACAGCCCCAGCAAGCCTAGGCCCCTCCCCTCCCACCCAGACAACCAGGAGAAGAACCAAACCCACAGACGAGTCCAAGGATCCTGAGCCAAGGACTTCCAGAAGAAGCAAACCCTCCGAGGACTGGGGACTGATCTAGGACTTCCCTCCTCAACCAGACAGCCCTGCACAGCCAAGGCGGGGGAACCAGGAACCCAGGCTGGGAAAATGGCCTGAGCTCCCTCCTGCCTCGGTGCCTCCCTAGCTAGGGGCCACAGGCTCAGAAGCCTCCTGCCCTGTCCCCGCTCCCCTTCCCTTGGGCAGTGGCTGCTTGGTATTCAGGCCACATCACCCTTGCCTGTCTCCATTTGGAAACGGCTGTATGTGACCTCTCTCTGTGTCTCTCAGTTGCCTTTGTAGGTTGGGGGAGGGAGGGAGAGGCGTCTCCGCGTTTACCTAATTAGTGGTAATTAGAAGGCAGGGCCCGGGTGCTCTCCTCGCAGCTGTTCCTAAGGACAGAAGCTGGAGGCTGGAGAGTAGCTCTAAACGGACATTGGACACACTCTGTCCCAGGGCGCTCTGGCCGGACACCTCCCTCGGATCCCCGCCGCACTCCCCACGCAGCGGACACGCTCGTATCTCTTCCCATAGCTGCTGCTCCCAGGCGTTACTTCCGGGGCTAGCCCTGGATTCTCAGTCCCCAGAACCGCAGCCTTAGGCTATGTCAACCAGGCCTGGTTCCCATGGTAACCCAAGCCACGCCCCTAGGAGACAGCCTCTCCGGGTAATGGGCAGGCTGCCTTCCCGGAGAGCAGAGGCTTTGGTTCTAGCTACCCTTGGAGTACGTAGATCCTTGCAAAGCCGAGAAGCGGGACCAACTCCCACCCTCTGGTTGGGTCCCGATTACTTTTCAGCTCCCTTGAGCCCAGGCAGCAAGTCCAGAACTCCAGTAGAACCTCAGCTCTGATGGCGTCTCAGCACATCTATCCCTCTTCCCGCTCATCTCAGTAGGTGGAGCAGAATTAAGACGCCATGACCTGCCCCACCCCAACATTAGGCACCAGCTGTTGGGGACTGTCCATCCTGTCGATGCTTATTACTGATTCTGATCAACCTCTACGGAGATCCATTATCTCTAAACCAGGGAATGTACTATTAATTCCCATCTGTGCCGGATTACTTACAGTTAGTGGTTGGTAGTTTTCCATGGTCTCACAACACATCTTAATCAGATGGTGAGTGGGTTTAATTAGCCGAAGTATAGGTTGTATTTTTTTTATTCATATAACTACTTAATCTAATGGAAGCCTATTATCTGTGGCTTTTTCCCATGCATAATTATTGCTGTTTTTAATTGATGGTGCATCAGGGGTTGCAGCTGCAATATGGCAGCTGGAACACAAAGTCGCCTCTCCCCAGAATGAAGGTTGAGAAAACGAGTTGTCAGTGAGGCATCAGATTTCTTGTTTTCATTGAGATTTGAGCTCCCATGTGGAAGCTGCCGGCTCCTGCCAAAAGAAAGGAAATGTGGTTCTCAGCTGGGCGACCCCTGGGCTTCACTGCTGCAAAATGCCCTTCAGGAGCCCTGGGGCTGGAGCCAAATCAGGAACAGCTGGGAAAGAGAGCTATTTGTCAATCCAACCAGATCATAAGCAACCCTAGGGCAGGGACCAGGTCTTTGTCTTGTTCTACTTTCTCCAATCCACAGGCCCTGGGATAGGCTCGCGTACCCTGTGTGTTCTCCATACGCATGCAGCGCATTAAACACAGAGCTAAGATGGTGCGGGAAACCTGGACGCTTGCAGGGAAAGTCATTTGTCTTCAACATGAGGATGAATCTGAAGCTTTCCCTGCAGAGAGCGGGATCCACTTTCAAATTTGGACAGGGGCTTTCATCCAGTCTGCAGAAGATCCTGGCAGTTCCCATATAGAAATAAGCTCCATGCTCTTCAATAGGATGAGTTGTCAATATTTCAGTGACCATCTGGGATAGAGGGAGATCTCTAAGAACAAAAGTGTCCCATTTACCCAGATTTATAGAAGACAGAAGCAGAAGGGCAGAATGATATCTGGTCAAAAGTAAGAGCCAGCAATTTTCTAATAACTTTAGAAAACTTGGGTTTCCTACAGATAAGCTATTTCTAGGGTTTGGTATGGGGAGCTGCCAGTTAGCAGAGCTCCCAGTTGACCCAGAATGGAAGGATTCCAGGGCCTTTGATCAATTTTCAGAGTACCTTGGGCAGAGCAGAACAGGGAGCCCTGTTCGCCCCTAGAGAAGCTGAGATATTCACAGGACAGAGCGTATCATCTGTCCTGCTCTCTCTCAATCCCCCCTCCTTCTTGCCTCCAGCTCTCTCCAGACCCTTAGCGTCAGTCAGAGGAAATCTGCATAGCTGGGTTCAAAGACTTACTTCCCCTCCTGCTTGTCTCTTCCTGTTAAATAATGTGACACAGAAAGGAGGCCACGGGAAGAAAAGGTGCTGGAGCTTTCTGGTTGAACAGTCTTTTCCAAGAGAGCCTGAGTTCCCGAGGCAGGAGGCCTGGACTTTCTCTCCCAGCTCACAGCCATGGTGGGCTATTGTTGAAGGTGGCTTTGGGTTGATTCCTTCTGTCCCATTTTGCAAAAATATTTGTACAGAGACTTCTGCGCCTGACCCACAGTCAGCAGCAGACAGGAGCCACGGATTCTTCTTGCAGCGTTTTACAGGGTGATGGATCAGATAATGTACACTTAGCGAGTGCACAAATAATGTGAATCAGGGTTGGCATAGTGCAGTGAGGTGTAAAAAAAGCAATTTGAATTGTTCTAGGGAAACGCCAGAGCCGCTCTGACATGCTTGCTTGCCAGAACGCTGCCCTGTGCCCCTCCGGAGGGCTGAGCTCCAGGCTCTGGCCAGAATGGCAACGAGGCTGCCCAGTGCTGCCGGCCTGGAGGGGAGCTCCCCTAGAGATGTGGAGAAGCTCCGCATTCACAAGGGAAGGGAGAGGGCATGAGTGGCCCGATGAAACAGAGCTCCATTTCACAATGGAGGGGATGGCTGGACCCGTGATCCGTTGAGACTCTCATCAGAAGGAGGGAGGGAAAGAGAGCAAGAAACACCAAACTCAGGATCTTTGGACAGGGCCACACATGAGCAGGCAGATTGATGCTGTACACCTACTTGGGGAGATCTATCCTTAGTCTCTGTGAACTCCCAGAAGTCATTTAGTCCATCCCTCTGCCTCCAGACAGAACTGTGTCTCCTCTCCCACACAACAAATGGATTTCAAATGTGTTTCAACGACTCTCCAAAGGAAGGAGATTTTGCATCCTCTCTTAGTCACCTGTTCTGGTATCTCACAACGCCCACCTTCCGGAAGTTCTTTACATCCAGCCTAAATCAAATCTCTCAGGCAGCCTTCAGCTTCCACATTTCATGAGGGACTGGCCACACTTGGCAACTTGATAGTGCCTGTGTACCATACGCCTAAGTGCAGCCCTGGACACAGTGCTCTCCTGGCCAGAGGAGGTTCTGGAAGCAGGTAGCCGGTTCCTCCCTCAGGTCAGCCCTTCCTTCTGCTGTCATTTCCTCTCCAATTGAAGCCCAAGCGTTGCCCTGCTCCCTTTGCTCTCTGACTCTGCAAAGCCATGGACTACCCAATGATGACACCCCGCAGGTTGATGAGGCTGATCCCCTTCTCGTGCCCTCTCTGTCAGCCTCTGCCCTCACAGCCCCTCCTTCCACCACGCAGCTTCCATGAGGTTTCCTGTCCAGAGTAGGAGACAGGCTGTTTATCACCATGACACCTGCTGGGCAGCCTAACCTTGCAGAGCCGCAGAGTTTCTGCCATCCTCCCAGCGCTCGCTTCCCCAGCCCTCGCAGTTGTCTCCCAGCTCTCTGGGGAACCAAGGCTGTGCACACAGAAGATGCTCACTGAATTGGTCTGGATTTATTTTTCAATAACCACAAGCAGACACTGCCAACCTCCTCTATTAAGTCCCTTTGTCCAAGTCAAGTTCCAAACCTGAAACTCACCATCTGGGTGTTTTCTGAAACCTGGTCATAGGGAAAGTGGTAGGAAATCTCTTGATTGTTTCCAATGAAAGCCGATTATAGGGAGTGAGGGAGTTTTCTGGTGGCTCGGGAAGCTGAGAGGTTTCAGGATAATGGATGGCCAGGCTGCCACCTGCCCACCTGCATTACTGACCTCAGAGTGGCCAGGCAGGAAGCCCAGCACAGATTAAGAACCCAAACAAAAGGGAAGACAGGACAGGCCTGGGAACAGGCAGCCTGCTGAGGGACTGACTGAGGCCTCCAGATTTTTTTTTCCCAGGAAATCTTGGGACACATTTCCATGTTGTCTTTGCATAAATTTGTGTGCTGATTTGCATATATTTGCATTTCCCCTGCAAAACACCAAAACTCCCAGAATATAAAATAAAAAGCAATTAATTAATTAATTGGTACCATGGATGGCAAATGTAGCCATACTAAAAAATGCAGGATCAGTAGGGGGCCCTGATCAAGAGACAGATTATCTAGATTGTCCCCCTAAGACAGTATGGTTTTGGGGACATAGTACAACCTGTTCTGAAGTTGTCTGTCTCTACCGGTAGACAGTGGACCCTTGAGAGCAGAACAGACAGAACTCTTTGATCTCTACATCCCTGGGCTTAAGCACAGGGTTTGTCACATATGAGACTATTAATAACTGTTAGGAGAATAAATGAACCAATAACTAAGTGACTAAATGACTCTCCTATAAATTGATGACCAGATGATAGGTCAAAAAGAAGTGAAACTAAACCCTCTTAAAAACTGAGTAGATAAGGTTCAAATGAGCCTTTAGAGGGAAATGGGGAAGACAGCCTCACAGACCTGCTGATCAAGGACATTGTTCTTCTTAAGCCCACTTGGGAAGGAGGTCTGGAACCAAGTCTGGATTGAGTCCAGAGACCGTGGAGCTGTCCCAGTCCAGGGGCAAGGGCTCCTGGACCTGAGAAGGCATAGACTTTGAGATATGGACCACACATGGCAGAAACAAGAGGGAAAAGTAGAGGCCATCAATCTGCCCTCCACCTGCCCATACTCTGAGGCTTTAAGGTCTTCTGAACCTGGAAAGAGCCCAAGGAGGTGACCTGGCTCATCCTTTCTTGGTGCCTGGCATAAGGCCTTGCCCATAAAAAAAACTCAGCAAATTCCTATTTAAGTACCCTATTCATAATACTCAACAAATATTGATTGATTGATCGATTCTCTGATCACTTTCCAGAAGTCTTTAATCCTCTTCCCAGTCCCAGCTCCTCACCTATAGACATCACCTTTCCTCTACACAGAGGGACATGTGGTTTTTGCAGACTCTAAGAGAGCCACCATTTGCTACCAGGGTATCACACGATGCTACTAGCCCTGCTATCAATTCTTGTAAGTAAAAAGTTCTACCTGATGTCTCACCTAATCCCACTTACTACAACATGACTCTGTTATTTCTTATCCCAAACTTGGAAATCTTCATTACTTTTCATTCCGGACACATCTTACCTACATTAATCCACTGTGACAAGTGGTTAAGAAAATCGATTTTGGAGCTGACTGGCTAGATTAAAATTCTGTCTCCACCCTTCCTAGCTGTGAAACTTTGGACAAGTTTTTAAACTTCTTAGTCTCATCTGTAAAATGGGGATATCTACTTCATAAGACTGTCATGAGAATTAAATGAAATCATATACATAGGGTGCTTAGAACAGTAAGTGGCACATAGTAAATGCTGCTCTAGCATTAGCTACTATCATTTTACAATACAACTCCTTGCCCTTGCTTCAGAGACAAAGAGAAAACAAAAATGGTTGACTGAAATGGATGAGGAGATGGGAGGAGAGTTTCACAGAAGTTACTTTTCAGGATGCAGAGTAGAGATTTAACGATTTTCTCCTTGCTATACATCTCCCAAAATACAAACTCTGAAGCCAGTGCCTGGAGAGATGCCAGGATGCTGTTTGGATAGAGAAGCAAGAGGTTCTCGGAAGCTGACCCAAGCATCTTCATCAGGGACAGTGGTGGAGCCGGGGATTTGGGGATGTGCCCCAGGCTTTGGAGATCAGGCTTCTGTGAAGCTAGGAAGCTGCAGAAAAAGCAGCCTGCCCGGCCCTGGGATTAAGAACCAGGGCATCCTCAGGCGGCTTCAGACACTGGGGAAGAGGCATGAGAAAAGCCCTCAGTTAGAGGACACCGAAAGATCTCCAAAAGGAACACGGCTGCTCACACTGTTTCTCCTGCCCTTCTCCTGGTTGTAAATGCAGCTTGGACACATGACAAAGAAAGATGATGATTTAAAGAATCAACTGGCTTATCCATCAGTTCCAAGAAAAATACCAACTCCAGCTCCGCAGTTTCCCTGAACTGATATAGAAGGCATGAAAGGAGAGCTGGGACCAGAACTGGCACAACTTGTCAAGTTCCTACTGCAGGGCCAGGTGCTTTATGCTAATTTAATTTAGTTTATTCTTTACAACAACTCTGAGACATAGATGTTATTGTTCCCATTTTACAGATGAGCATATGAGAGACCACAGGTTTGTTGAGAATCAAAAGACAGCTACATGGAGGAGCTTGGACAAAAGTGCAGTTCTACCCAGAACCAACGCTGTGCTCTTCATACTACTTTGTAGGACGAAGAGCACACAATGAGAAAAAACTCATGGGGTGGAGGAAGAGGTGTTGAGAAAGGAAGGAGACGAAGGCACTGGGTGGGGGTTGGGGAGGCGAAAAAGCAGAAGCTGGAAAGTTGTGCACATCTGACATTAAGTGAATATATGCAAATGAGATGCAAATACCACATGCAAATGAGTAAGCAGTTTGGTGGGGGTGTGTGTGTGTGTGTGTGAGTGTGTGTGTGTTAAGCCAACCTCTCAAGTCCACTTGGCACAATTGCAGCACAAGGCTTACCTGCCCAAAGCTAGCAGTATCCACGTGCAGAAAATGGGCTGGAAATGCCCCTTTCTCACTCTTGCTGTGGTTTCTTTCCTCCATCCTGCTACTCCTTTGCCCCCCTCCTGCTCCCATCCCAAGACTGAGGTCAATCACACCAGCACCCCTCCCTCCAGACACTCCAGAAGACAGCTGGCCGTGTCAACCTTCTAATGGAGTGACCCCTCACCCCTTGATCTATCTCCACTTCTGTTTACCTTCACTGGGAGGCTTTCTCGCCACCTGGGATCAACAAATGCCATTTCCCTGACCTCACTTGTCAAATGATTCTCCCAGCCTGGTGCCTCCCTTTACCAAATGGCAGGAGAAACAAAACATACACTTTGAAGGGACCACTTCTGACCCTGGCCACACTCAGCCGCTTCTGAAGTTAAGCATGACAACTGTTTCTCAGCCTTGTCTCTGGAGAATCTTGGATCTGGAAGAAATCTTACAAGGTAATCTTATGAGGCACCTGTGTTAGGTAGACAGTAGTTAGTAGCCTCTCCCATTCTTGAAGACGTCTGAAAAAGAATCTCAGGCTAGCTCTGGCTATCCAGTCCATTTTTAATCCCTTCTTTTCTATCCCAAAGTTCTTGCCAATGTCTACTATAAATCTGCACTGCTGTAATGCCATCCTATTATCTACTCTATTGTCTTTAGTGGGACAAAGTAGCGAATCCCTACTCTTTTAACTTTTGATGTAAGAAAAGAATAGGGAATTGGAAATAATAAGCTTAGCAATACAGAGTTAAGGCACTATTGACAAAATACTGGAGTTTTATTTTCTTCTACCTGCTCAGAAACCATAGCTTATGTTCAGGCCTCGGTGCCAATGGCTCTGGAGACCTCCTGACTCTTGGCATGGGCAAATCACAAAATCTGAGAAAAGATTCTCAGAAAGATCTCTTTGCACTTTGTTTTTTATGTTTCCAAAAGAGGCTCAGGATAATAATTTTATTTTTAAAGTCAATATCAGAAGAGTCATTTGCAAGATGGACTGTCCATGGGGGAAATCCTTAAAAAGCAGTATCCTATTGGCCAAAATATTCTTAGAAACGTACATGGTCCAGCTTAGAGGCTGCCTTCTCTAAGAAGCCTCCCTTTCCTCTCCAGGAATCATATTCAAATTCGAGATTCAACAAGTATTAAGTGCTTATTATGTGTCAACCACTGTGCTTGGGGCGGGCCCTCAGATCCATTATCTCTTTAAATCCTGTCATTATAGCCACCTTCAAGATAGGTATTTATCCCAATTTAACAGACGAAGGAACCAACGATCATGGCTAATTCATTAACTTTTCAGTCTCTTTGGGACCTTAGAGTCAGGAAGTCCTCTCAAACGTCTACCTAAATTCTTTCTGAATGCTACTTTCCTCTCACTGTCCTCTGTTTAGTTGTGGACATCAAATGATTGGTAAGCCTGAACTACCTTCTGTGGCCCAGATTTGGAGATGACTGCAAACACCACTCCTCAAACCATCACCACCCAATCCACATCTCCACCCCTGCTAGAAAGAAGTCAGCGCCTCAGAAAAGGTAAATGGTGGCAGAAAGACCCTCTGGCAGGATCATGGACAAAGTGACAGCCCCTCCCAGTTCTCTGGCTTCACTCCAGAATGACTCACTATTCCAACTTCAGGCACTTTCTCTTTCTTTGATGTTGCTGTTCCTGGCATCCTCAGCAAGGAGACTCGGGAAGTAGGCTAGAATATTAAGGGGACACGTAGGTTGGTGACTACATTAAATGTGGCAACTCTGGCATCTAAGTGGGCTGCTGTTTTGATAAATAGCATTTAACCATCCAGATCCTTCAGTTATCCACCTTCTGCTGAGCTAGTACTGAGATGAACTGTGCATGAAGTCAGCAAGACAGACACGGTTCTGCCCTCTGGGAGCTGAGGTCTGACCCCCTCCTCGTGATGAGACAATCTCCATCAGTGGAGCCACGTCCCTCAAATGCCATGCATCAAGAAAGTTCCAAAAAAATCAGATAATAAACTGGGGAAAGGCAAAAATTACAAGGTCTCCTCTAAGCCATTAGAAAAATTCCCAGTTTCCTCTGAAAATTGTTCTACATTGGATTCTTCTCTGTACAGATGGTCTCAGGACATAGAACAGTGTTGGGTACACAGTAGGCAACGACTATGTGTTGGATGGATGGCCAGATGAGTAGATGTCAGATGAATGAATAAATAAAACTGGATCAAGAAACAGTATGGAGAAAGACTCTCCTGATCTCCTTAAACTCACCGGCCACACTAGGGGCAAATGACCTTGTCTCATTGGCTAACGGCCATCCACTCTCTGCCTACACTAGCCCCTAGGGAGCTTAGATGTGCCTTCCTCGTACCTCTGTGGAAAAGCAGGTCAGACACTTCACTCTGCCTGGGGAAGCTTCACTCTAAACCCAGGGACAGCTGGGATGATGCCTGGCCCAGAGTTCTTTATAAAGAAGCCTTGGACAATGGGAGCTGAGCTCCCTGGGAGACAAGAAGCTTTGTTAAAAAGACAGCTAGTTAGAGAGTGGACAGTATTTTTAAATGCATGAGTGTGCTGAATAATTAAGCAAAAACTTTTGTTTTCATGGAAAAATTTCCTCCAAATGCTGCATCAAGCCGGGTACTGAATTTGCCACAGGCAGTTGTTGGCAAGATAGTGAGACTGTGTGTCTTCCAGTCCAGGGAAAGACTGATTCGAAATCAGGGAAAGGTCTGATTCGGATCAGACCTCCAGGCTATGGCCCTCAATTCAAACATAGCCCATGCTTCCTGATGCAGAACAGTCACTCTGGGCGTATTAGGAAAGGTCATTCGAAGGTCATTGTCTTTCCCCTGCCTCTGTACTAAAATCACTCATGCTCTTCCCGTGTCTAGAATGCTCTTCCCGTGTCTAGATTATCTTTTTGCTGGATCATAAAGTTTTACAGCAACCAGGCCAACTCCCATTCTACAGAAGAAAGCATTGAGGATAAGAGAGGTTAACAGTTTTGCCAAAAGTTCCACAGCAGCTAGATGGCAGAGCTGATACTCTATCGAAAATGCAAAAAAAAAAATTTTTGAGACGGAGTTTCACCCTTGTTGCCCAAGCTGGAGTGCAGTGGTGCGATCTCAGCTCACTGCAACCTCCGCCTCCCAGGTTCAAGCGATTCTCCTGCCTCAACCTCCTGAGTAGTTGGGATTACAGGTGCCTGCCACCACACCCTGCTAATTTTTGTATTTTTCAGTAGAGACGGGGTTTTACCATATTGGTCAGGCTGGTCTTGAACTCCTGACCTCAGGTGATCCACCTGCCTCAGCCTCCCAAAGTACTGGGATTACAGGAGTAAGCCACTGCGCCCAGCTGAAAATGCCCAATTCTTAACCTTTATCATTTTCTCTGCCAACACAAATGGAATTCATCCTTCAATACCCTGCTCAAGTCCCCTCTTGCCCAATTGTTTCTTAATCTATCCCCCTACAAACATCTTTCTCTCCTTCTCTAAATTATTTTTCAAAGCATTTTTTCTTTTTCTCTTGTTTTTTATTTTCTCTTTTATAATTGACATATAATCATTGTACATATTCACAGGGCACATAGTGATGTTTTGATATATATGTTGTGTATAGTGATCAGGGTAATTAGCATATCCATCATCTTGAACATTTATTACTTCTTTGTCTTGGGAACATTCAATATCCTTCCAGCTATTTGAAACTATATAATATAAACAGTTACTTCTTAGAATGTTTATCCTCTGCATCATTCATGGTATAATTGGCTTCTGCTAAATCATGTTGCTAGTTAACTATCATATGCCAACATCGTTTTTTATTAAAAAAAAAAAAAAAAAGATCATAAGGTCTTGGAGGGCAGGAACTCTCCCTTACACTTCTTTTGTATCTCCTTCAGCATCTAGCACGTAAGTGATACTTGATAAATATCTGTTGAAAATATGAATCAATGGATAGATGGATGGACTGAAGGATGGAGTGATAGTGTTTACTAGGTACTTAATGAGTGAGAATAAATAAAATGATAAACTCATTAAATTATATCATGTCTATATTTGCTTAAAGCCTTAGCAGCAGCCAGGCGCGGTGGCTCATACCTGTAATCCCAGACTTTGGGAGGCCCAGGTAGGCAGATCACCTGAGGTCAGGAGTTCAAGATTAGCCTGGCCAACATGGCAAAACCCCATTTCTACTAAAAATACAAAAATTAGCCGGGCTTGGTGGCCTGAGCCTGTAATCCTAGCTACTCAGGAGGCTGAGATAGGAGAACTGCTTGAACCCAGGAGGTGGAGGTTGCAGTGAGCCGAGATCGCCCCACTGCACTCCAGCCTGGGCAACAGAGCAAGACTCCATCAAAAAACAAACAAACAAAAAAAACAAACAAAAAAACCACGTAGCAGTAGCTTAGAGTTTACACACACCACACACCCCCACACACACATGGTTCAGGCAGGCCATTTCACTTCATATTCATTTTATAGATGATGAAACTGAGGCACAGAGAAAACAGAAGAAACCAGCCACTCTCTCATGGCTAGGAGAAGGCATGGAGGAATTAGAAGCCCCAGTAGAAGACACACGGTCTCATTCCTTTTCAGTGGATGTTTGTGCCTTTAGACTAAGGATGAAGAGAAAGTGAGGTCTCCTGGAAAACCTAGGGCACCTTCGAGTGGCTTTTCTCAGGCCTGGGAAACTGAAAGAAAATAATTCCACTCTTCAGAAAAAGGAGAAACAAATAACACATAGTAAATGTTTCTTCTTCATACCCCAAATTATAGGTGTGACTAGTAGCTTATTAATTACGAAACTGTCTTATTATGCTCTAATGAAGGCATGGCCTTCTTTTTTTTAAATTCTCAAAGTACATGTAGCAAATTTTAGCATTAAAAATTACTCGAGTCAAAATTACTTACCAGTATGGTAATTCTTTCCGAGGCAACTCTAGACTTAAAGTCATTTTCCCTACCAGTACCACCCGATAGAGTAATTGGCTGCAATTAGCAATGACTTTGTCATTCCTCTCAGAATCTGGCTTCAGCGTCCGTGAAACATGCGGATCTTCTTCTCTTTCCCAGCAGGGACTCAGAGCTTCTGCGAATCCTGTCCTCCATTTAGAAAGGAAAAGGAAGGTATTCCCCTGTGTAAAACATCACAGAATCACAGAGATGGGGGAGGAGTGGACCACGATCACTTGGCCCAGAGTTCCTGAATGGGCAACATAAAACAGAATTTTAGGTGGCCCACAGATGAGCCTTAAATGAACTTAATAGTTTGTTTCAGTATACATTAGAGAAAGTATGACTTCCACAGCAAACCCATTAGTATGTTCAGAGTGAGGACAAATTTTAAAAGTAAACCAATTGAGGCTGGGCATGGTGGCTCACACCTGTAATCCCAGCACTTTGGGAGGCCAAGGCAGGTGGTGAGATCAGGAGTTCGAGACCAGCCTGACCAACATGGTGAAGCCACATCTCTACTAAAAATACAAAATTAGCTGGGCGTGGTGGTACATGCCTATAACCTCAGCTACTTGGGAGGCTGAGGCAGGAGGATTGATTGAACTCGGGAGACGGAGCTTGTAGTGCGCCAAGATTGCGCCACTGCACTCCAGCCTAGGCAACAAGAGTGAAATTCCATCTCAAAAAAAAAAAAAAAAAGTAAGCCAACTGAAAAAATATATATTTGAAGCTCTGATGAAACTTATGAAAATAGTGTGTGAATAAATTGGGGTTTGGAAAATTCTGATTACTGTACACCCTCTTTTTATGGGACCAGAAACTGAAGCTCTGAGAAACAGCTGTGGCACCAGAACCCAGCTCTGGTCATTCGCACACCATTTTTGCTTTTCTCTGCACTATGTAACATCTCCCTTCACCCCAGAGCAGTGGTCATAAACAATGTGAGGTTGGCCACGCCTCTTTTGTGTGTAGAAAGACACACTGTAGGATTGCCTTTCCCTTCCCCAAGCCCTCTCCCATTCCTCTCCTTCTCCAAGGTCCTGATTCCCCACTGAAGAAATGAATTTATGCTCAGATAATTTCAAAATCCACCCTTTGCCCCATGGCTAGCAACTCACACACCTACCAAACCATGCTTGTCCTGGAGCCCCAGTCCTTCATGGCTCCATATCAAACCAGTTACACCCATGGCTTAGCATGCTTTTCTTTACCATTAATAGTTACATATATGTATTTTTAGAGGTGCTTCCTAGAATCAAGAAAATGGTTCTAATGGTGGCATCACAGGACGACAAGGAGACAGGGAGGCTTCTTGTCACCTTTCAGACATGAAACTGGGAGATGTTCTTTCAACTGCCAATGTTTTGGGTCCCCGTGTCCCACTCTTACGAAAGAGTTGGTTGATTTACACTGCTTTGCAAAGAGTCTTCAGCTCTGAGACCTCCTTGCTGACATGATCCTTCCTGCCCTCCAGCCTGAGTTGCACAAACGTTGCATTGATGGTATTTATAAGGTCCTGTGCGTGTCACTGAACCCAAATGATATGAGCAACCAGGTCATCTGCTCCCCAAGACCTGATCAGGTGCCCCAGGCCAGGGAGCCAAAAGAAAGGTGGCACTTGCTAACCAGCCCTATCCACTGACCAAAAATGGGTACCTCTTTTAGGACTTGAGGCCACGGGGACTCTTACCTTTTCAGAGTTTAGGAGTCTAGAAGTGTTACCTCATGACTGCTCATTTATCCTGAAGCCTCTGGCCATTGCTGGCCATCCTACGCCCCTTCTTTACCCTAAGTCTCCTGGCCACCCTGGGGTAACCCCTAGGTGGCTTTCACATCTCTCTCCAGATGATGAAGGAAAGATCTCTGTGGGTTCAGCAAGTCTTAGCACTGAGCCAAGTGAAGGCAAGAGTAAGACCCAGCTCCTTGCTAGGCCTCAGTTTCCCTGACTATAAAATGAAGGGACTTGATGTAGGTACATTCCATTCCCCATCCATTAGTCCTTGACCTCTTCATAGCACTATGCATTCAAATATTTTTCTCTTGTGGGTTTTTAAAAATTTTTGTGTCTGGTCATCTGCATTCTCTAGCAAAGATAAAGAGCTCAGAGATCACCTGTCAGATACCGTCATAGAAGAGCTCTTCATAGTTCCTTCTTGGCCTTGACAAAGACTTTAAAGCCACAAGAGTGACAGAAATCCTTTCTCTTGAAGGCCTGGATGTCAGAGAGTGAGGGATATGAAGCAAAACCTGGATTCAAGGCCTGGCTGTACCCCTGCTGGTCGAGGTCTGTGAGCAAGTTTCCCAGTGTTTCTGAGCCTCAGTTTCCTCATCCATACAATGGGGAAACAGTAGCTCCTAGGTCACAGGGTCCTCATGAGAAGTAAATGAAATAATTTACATAGCTGGCATTTAGAAGGCATTCAGCATGCGCTAATGGTTAGGATTTGAACAACTGCTTTCTGAGAACAAAACCAGTTCCCTTAAAATCAGCCTACTTCCATTAATGACTTTCTCCCAAACCCTGGATTTAAACTGTGCGTTCAGTTTTACTGGAAAACAAAAGAGAGGAGGGTGGAAGACTGGATCTGTTGCAGACAGCCAAAAATCACAGTCAGCATTGCCCCTACCCAGATGCGCAAGGAACAGAGAGGGTCGCTGGAAGTCTGGGTCACTGGTTTCAGAGTTGCTAATTAAAGCCGGAATCCTTGTTCCCGCCACTACCAACCCCCATCACCCCATCCCTTTCCATCCCCTCTCCTTTCAATCAAACACTTCAAAGAGGTGCCCGGAGAAGGGAACTGTGAATTCTCTGCTCACTAGTTTACATGAGAGGAAACCAAAGAATGTTTCTTTTCGAGACTGCGTCTGCTCATCCAAACCAATTTTACTAGCTGGGGGGACTTGAGCTCAAAGGCAGGCTCAGGGGCTGATGAAATTCAGATGTGAGGCCGCAGAGAGCTTGCACCACGGACAGGAAAATGAGAGGCGCCCAGCAATGCTGGGCTGGGCAAGGGCCAGGACAGCAGGAGAGGGCGCAGGAGAGGGACAGAAAGAGGGGATCAGAAGAGGGAGAGGGGGCGCCCGGGGCAAAAAGCAGATAGTGAGAAGAAAAGAGCTGAGAAAGTCAGAAAGAGAAAAGAGGAGAGAGGAGAAGAGAAGAGACAAAGCCCAAGAAGGCATTTTATTTTTCTTCTTTAAAGAGTGAAAAAAACAAACACTCCAACTGTTTCAACTGACAGGGAATGTTCATCTGCCGAAGGCATTATTAGGACGGGAGATAAGGAAACCACGGAGATAGGAAATAATTATTTTGTATCTGTCTTTATAAATGAAAATGAAGGGCATTAACTTAAATAGGATTTAGATTTTCAGGGACAGAAGGGAATGAATTAGGAAATAATTCTGATAACAAAGGAAATGTTTATTAAAAGGTCGGGGAGGGGGGCACTTGAAACTGACAAGGCCTCATGGGCCAGATTTAAAACCCCTGCTAAACTGCCAGGGAGTTCCAGCAGGGCCAGAGCTGCGGGGTCCAGTGGGTACCACTTGTGCGAGATAACTCAGCTCAAGGCAGAGGATCGGTGGAAAAGATGACTGACCTTCTGGCCAGACTTGGAAGTCAGTGGCCTGTAACTCAACAGGTGGGAGCCAGGCAGCTGTGCTGAGAGCAGAGCAGAAGTGGACAGAGGCACCCTGGGCTGGACTCAGCTTCCTGCAAGGATCCTTCATCCTCACTTCCACGCTCCCGCTAGCTTGTGGAGGGGTGCTACATGGATAAATTGGGTGGGAAGGGAAAAAAGGAAGGAGCCACATCAGTGACAATGCCATATTCACAGATTCCCACAGCCTGAACGCCCTCCATAAAGTCCTCTGTCTCCTGGATGTGTACCCAACCAGGCCAGATGGAGCTCTCCCCAGCATTTCTTCACTCTTTCTACGGAGGCACCTGGAAAGCAGCAGTCAGGAGCCTATACTCTGGCATCAGATTGCCTGGGTCTACATTCTGATTCTGTCTCTTTCAAACTGCTAACCTTAGATGAGTTATTTCAATTATTTGGATCTGGCTGGACGTGGTGGCTCACACCTGTAATCCCAGCACTTTGGGAAGCCAACATGGCAAAACCTCGTCTCTACTAAAAATACAAAAAATACAAAAAAAAAAAAAAAAAAATTAGTCAGGTGTGGTGGCACATGTAACCCCAGCTACTCGGGAAGCTGAGGCAGAATTGCTTGAACATAGGAGGCAGAGGCTGTTGTGAGCTGAGACTGCACCACTGCACTCTAGCCTGGGCAACAGAGCAAGAATTCATCTCCAAAAAAAAAAAAAAAAAAAATTACGTGGACCTCAGCTTTCTCAGATGTAAAATAGAAATCTAATGATCATACCTCTCTTATAGGGTAGTTGGAAGGATTAAGTGACATAATATTAAAAAGTTCATTGGGAGGCCAAGGTGGGCAGATAATCTGAGGTCAGGAGTTCGAGACCAGCCTGGCCAACATGGTGAAACCTTGTCTCTACCAAAAATACAAAAATTAGCCAGGCATGGTGGCACTTACCTTTAATCCCAGCTACTCTGGAGGCTGAGGCAGGAGAATTGCTTGAACCCAGGAGGCGGAGGTTGTAGTAAGCCAAGATCACGCCACTGCACTCCAGCCTGGGCCACAGAGTCAGACTCTGTTTCAAAAAGCAAAAAGAAAGGAAGACAAAAAAAAAGTTGATAGAACAGTAAATATAGTAAATAATAAAATTATAGTTATTATAACACAATTATTAGAGGTATCCTGGCTAACCTTCAAAACCAAGTAAGTTCTTCTTTATGTCTACATTTAGTGCCTCCTCCTGTCATTTGGGCCTCTCCTGATTGAAAAGAATTGCCACTCAAATCCACCTACCTGTCTGCCTGCCTTGGCCTTGATTTCTGTCACAGAAATGGCTCTTCCTCACCCCCTCCTGTCCTTCTCTTCCACCCCTAGCAAGGTTGGAGTTGGAAAGCTTTTCAACAGCCAAAACTAGTGTCTGTAGACTGACCGTGTTAAAGGCTCCAACAGGAGAGGGAATCAGAGGCTCAAGTTCAGGAGTAAGGGAAGGGAGATTTGCCACGGCCTAATCTCCCAGAACCATGTGGCAACCTGAAGCTTGGAGCATGTTTCGGAGCTGCAGGATCTGCCTCCAATGCTGATAACGTAAGTACCCAGGACACCTTCCAGGGGCAGAACTTCACACAAGGACTCCTTTGCAGGTGTCTAAGCTTAGCGTTTCTATGAGGAAATCAGGGGGCTGGCTCTGTGGACTCACTGAAAGCTCTCTGCTGACAGAATCAGATAATCAGCTAATACCTGACCCCGCCACGTCCTGAGCCCTGGACTGATACATAACAATGTCATCAGGCCTGCCTTCTAAGAGCCTTAGCCAGCTTACCTCCTCTTTCAGAGAGTCTGCCCTGGGTAATTATTCCAAACTTGTGCCTGTGAGGAGCGCTGAGTGTCCGGTCCCTGTAATCCTCTGGGATGATCTCTCGTAACACCCCCTTCTCTTCACATTTAGCACTCCCAAAGTTCTGTGCTGGCTCTTGGAGATGGTAGCTTACTCCCGCCAGTGGGTAGCTACCTTAGATGATGAGTTCCTGAGAAAACAGTTTGGGACAAAAGATTGGCCCTGGGATCTGCAGAGGTGGAGGCCAGGAGGAGATCCCCAAGTGCACCTGTTCCAGGAATCCCAAGCTGAGAGCCAACCCTTCCCAACCAACCTTGCAAATAGTCACTGGCCCACCCATTCAGGTTAATGGAAAACTGGTGCAAATGAAGTAGCAGAGACCCAAGATGTCCAACTGCCTCCGGTTTAGGAGCATTCCAAGGAGGGGGAAATATTTGACATGTTGGTAAATCAATATTTGTGTTTCTGCACAAAACCAGGGGAGTTACCTGCTCCTCAGTCTGGAATGGGTACCTGCAGAGGGGGAGGGAAGAGACAGCCTACACTAGAATCTCAGCTCTGGACTTCCCTTAACCACCTCGCTAAGCGTCCTGAATTTCCTCATCTTAAGAAAGGGGAGGTCCTTTTGTAGTTCATAAGCGAGATGATCGGGTGTTCAGGCACATGTGTGAGATGTGCCTCCTTCAAACCTTGTTACAAAGTCAGCACATTACCCGCCTGACATGAAAGAAAAAGGAGGGGAGGGGAAATAATAGTATCAACCTCACAGAGATTTCTGAGAAGATTAAATGAGCAAGTAAGTGCCAATTGCATAATGGCAAGCACATCGTGAATGCCTAATACACTTCGGCCTTTTTAAATTGCTTTTATACTCATTTAGTATTTTATAGTTTACAAAGCGTGTCCACATATATGTATTAACTAATTCAGTCCTCACAGCATCCCTGTAAGGGAGTCATTATGGACTCCAAGTTTGGGGGATGGAACATCAAAGCTCAGGGAAATCTAATGATTTGCCCAAGGTCAATAATTCATATTTTTAAACAATCCAATCAAGACCAGTTACTTGTTAGGATTTTGACCATTTGGTACAGGTATTAAGAACCAGATACCAAATGCGAATCGTTACCCACTTCCTTGAAGTGTCTTGCCAAAAGGGTATGACTGTAGTTTCATGCTGACATGACTTGCAGCTGTACCTGAGCTGGACCAGAACTTGGCCCTGTGTGGGGCGTTTGCAAGGTTGAAGATAGATCAGTGTCATCGTGCAAATTATTTCAAAGCCATGAGGATTCAGGGCTCTGTTGTAGCTCAGTGGAGAGTGTAGAGAAGAGGGTGACGATGTCACACATGAATAATGCATAGAGGGTGCTAAGCTTCAGTTTCAGCAAGATCCAAATGCTCATTTCATCTTTGATTTCTCCTTCTGGCTGTGCCATTCCCCATAGCCACTGATCCCAGGGCCTTCTGCTGGAACTGTATGGCCGCCCGCTAAATTGGCTGTTCTTGATAGTGAATAGAAAGAGGAGGGGGGCTGGAGGCAGAGAGAAAAAAAAAGATAAGTCGAGGGGAGGGGATTAGGGAAGATGAAAGAGGGAGATGAGAGAAGGAAGCTCTTTCACTGTGCTACTCTTACACAGACTGCCACGGACCCCGAGAACTTGGTGAGGTTTTGTTCCAGGAGAACTTTTCCGGTCTTTTCACTGTGTGGCTGTCACAGACTGAACTCACTTCTCAAGAAGTGGGAGCGGTACAGGGCCGGGCCCCAGGCTGATGGGGAGAACAGCAGAGGAGTCCTGCCATTGTTTGTAGGTGAGTGAAAGGAGACTTTCAGACAGGGCAGAAGGCAGACTTTGCTCAGCATGACCCAAAGTTCAGCCTCAGGAGATGAATACAAATATGGAAATGACAGCACAGATTCTGGGGATGTGGCACAGGCGGCTTCTGCCCCAGCTGCGAATCTGGAAACAAATGAGAGCTCCAAAACTGGCTTGTTTGGTTTAGCGAGAGGGCAGGTGCCAAAACAGCAAATGTCACCCTCCCCGTTAAGCCTGGGCAATTAAGATTCCCATTAGTCCTGGAAATGGGATACGGCCTCTGTGGGGTCAGAAGGCCAGAGGCTGCAGCAGTGTCGCAGCATCAAGGAGGAAGAGAGGACACAGAAAGACTTGTGATGTCAGTCCTAGGTGGGGCCGGTCTGTTTTAAGGAGATGTTCTAAGTTCAAACCCAGGGTAGATGGGCTTTGGCAAGCACAAGTAGAAAGATTTCCACCTGTCCGCTTCTTAAAAATCAGCAGGTAGACTGACTACTCTAGGATAAACCGCCAAGAGCTTTGTTTTCTTTGGGGCAGCCATCTGAAGCAGTTGCAGCTGATTTTAATGAGACATAATAATATTCTATCAGTTCTGTGAGCTATAGACTGAGCCCACTGAGGGAACCTGCTCAACCCCCAAAATGATCAGACTTGTCAAAATATGATCATTTTGTTCCTTATTATAAATGAAAAGAAGATATGATTTAAGTGTCATCCTCTGGGTATGGGAGCTGGATTCCTATAAATCAATCATCCAAAATAAACTCTTTGGAGTGATTTCACTACAAATATGCTGCAAACAATTTCTTTAAACAAAGCATAAAAGTATTACTGTATCTCTGCAACGTCAAAATGGCTTTAGACATGCATTATTGGGTTGCTGGGGTGTTCTTTGCTTAAAATATGTTATTTATGGTGTTATGCTTGACAGGTGAAGTCAGTGCTGACTGCCTGCTGGAAAAACCTCCCTCTTGGTTGCCTGTCAGTCCCCAACAGTGAAAATGGTGAAAGAGGACAGGTGCCCAGGGTAGGGAGAGGTCCAGGGGCCAGACTGGGGTCCCCAGACTTTGCACATGTGACATTTTTCATCTTCATAATGGCTCCCATTGTATTGAAGGGTGGTAAGCACATAATTTCAGGCTATAGGATTCCCAGGTCTGTTACTAGCCATCAGACTTAGAAAATCACACAATGCCTCTTTCATTCAGTTTTCTTTCTTAAAATGGGGACAACGGTGACAACAATAACATCTAACTCATTTGGTTTTTGTGAGGATCCAATAGGGGCAAACACGGGAAAGCACTTAGCATGGTGTCAGCCCACATGGTTGCACCAGGTCATGTTAGTTAGCTATTGTTGTTATTATTAGAAACCCAGGGAGTTGCAGGGCATGGTGGCTCACGTCTGTAATCCAGCACTTTGAGAGGCCAAGGCGAGTGGAGCATGTGAGGTCAGGAGTTTGAGACCAGCCTGGCCAACATGGGGAAACCTCATCTCTCTACCAAAAATATAAAAATTAGCTGGGCGTTGTGGTGCATGCCTGTAATCCCAGCTACTGGAGAGGCTTAGGCACGAGAATCGCTTGAACCCGGGAGGCAGAGGTTGCAGTGAACCAAGATCGCGCCACTACACTCCAGCCTGGGCGACAGAGTAAGACTCTTTCTAAAAAAAAAAAAAAAAAAAAAAAGAGAGAAACCCAGGGAATTTTCTGTCCCAAGGAGGTGCTATGGAGCAAAGCTATGCTCATAAACTGTAATCTGCCTTAACATGATGTCTTCACTTTATTCTGTCCGGAAAACTAGACTTGCAGAGGACAATGAACAACCCTAGGCCATAGAGTTCTGGAGCCCCATCTTCCCCTAAGGTGCCTGTATCACCAGTCTCGGAAAGAAGGCAGTGTGCGGAAGGAGGTGACGTACTAAGAGTTTTTCTACAAAGTAGATTTGTCTATCAAGCCCCATGTCACTGGCTTTCCATCTCTCTCCACGCACCTGGACAGGCATTTCTTCCATGCCACATTTTTGTAGCGCTCCAATCTGTCCACATTTTAACAACCTTGTACCTCAGTCGAGATAGAGTCTGAAAAGTTTAATATCATGTCAAATGAGAGAGCCAATAAAACTTGACATTATTAATATGATGTCAAGGGATTTTTTTTTTCCCAACTGCTTAGGGAAAAAACATTGTGTCCCATTAAGTGGATCTCCTTGCACAGAGAAATATTAAGTGACTTTTCAATGACTACCAGCTGGAACTATTAGTTTTTCTTCATAAGTGTTGCTGCCGTCGATTCTGAGAGGCCAGTTGAGAACCTTTTATGAAGATGCTGGATAAGCTGGTGTAATCAGAAAAGCTTTTAGGTTTCCCTGGGATCCCTCTTTAAGTGGGGCTGTGTATGGAAATGGGGATATGAATTATTAAAAGGCTTAAATACACTTGGCTGAGAGAGCATGGGCTTCATACTCCCTCTGTCCATTTATCCCCAAAGGACTGCAGTAGCCTTTCAGGACAATCTGCTGTGGAGTGGAAAACCAAGGCAAGAGTCCTGGAAAGAGGAGAACACAGGCCTTCCTCTCCCTGCCTGGCACCCCTGCCCCAGCCATCAGTGGCATCACGGTGGGCACAAGAGCTGCTGGTGTGGTGTGGCCCACTGTTCCACCCTGGCAAGGGAGAGGGGCATGAGTGCCCACAGCTGCTCCTGGCCCTTGCTCACACTGGGCTTCTGGGAAGGACGCTGTCAGGAAGCTGTGGGGGGGGCCTCTGTTTCCCTTGGCCGGGGTCCATGGTTGCTTCACAGCACGTGGCTTTCCATGTCGGAGTCCCTTCCCAGGAAGAGGTCAGGACTTAAAATAAGCTGGCATGACTCATGTCTGAGTTGGGAGATGCCTCGCGCAAGTGCCGGCTTTTCAGGAATGTGCAGCTGGGGCAGCTGAAAAGAAAGCTCCAGAGGCTCAGACCTGGATTTCCAAGGAGTCTTTTGGCTGCTCAAGCCCAAATAAGATTGTTTCATCTGTTCCTACCTCTGGACTGTTTAGAAACCAGCATTTCTCCTAGGCTTTCTTATCCCCAGGGAAGCTGTTTCTGTAGCATTTACCCCATTTCCGACCGCACTCCAATACCATTTGCCTGCCCACGCAAGTATCTCATCACTTTCATTGTGGATGACTTTTATAGTTCCTAGCTGTGACACCTTCTAAGGGCTAGACCTGTGTTCTTAATCTCAGGAATCCAGTGAGCTGGCTACAGAGGCAGTTGCAAGCTGGTGCTTATTTATGTAAGGCTGGAGTGTTTATTGTAGGGTTGTGTTCCTTTAGTGAGATCAAAAAAATAAGACATGGATGGCAATCAGAACAGTCCTTATTTAGACTTCTGTGATGTTCCAGTTGACATACTTCCCCTTGCCCTTTGCCCCCACTCATCCTGAACCATCTGGAGGCACATGACCCCAGGGATAGCAGATGGAAGGCAGCTTGCTCTTCTTAAATTTCACCCAACTCTTAGAGACCTCTAGGGAAAATATCCTTGGGATGGTTGCTTGGGGGCAGCTTAAGTACTCAAACCCCAACACTGGTCAGGAGCAGCTGATGAGGAAAATCCCTGTCCATGGACTTCTCTCTTCTCCATGGAAGTTAAGGATTGGATGACTCAGCCAAGGGCAAAGAGGTTGGGTGAGAAATGTGTCTTGTTTAGGTGTAGCATAATTGACAGCAGCCATTCCTCTCTGCTCCCGTTGATCTCAGGATAAGAGGGAATACAATTATTATTATTGTAGAAGGGACTTAGTTCAGATGCCAGAAGCATCTCCCAACTCCCAAGATGGTGGTCTTCATGAAGCTGTGAAATCTCTAGTGCAGTGGGTCCCCCTGTTCTGAGCTCTTAGCTTCACCCCAGCTCAAATCTGACAATTCCTAAGCAGCACCTTTCCTTTTCTGGGACATGATCTAGAAGGTTCATATAGCTGACTTGGGGTTTTGAAGTGATAACTCCAAGAAAATTAGGAAAGAGTTAAGTGTACCTTGGATAAAGAATGAAATAGAGGCTGAGTGCCGTGGCTCATGCCTATAATCCCAGAACTTTGGGAGGCTGAGGCAGGTGGATCACTTGAGGTCAGGAGTTCAAGACCAGGCTGGCCAACCTGGTGAAACCCCAACTGTACTAAAAATACAAAAAATTAGCCAGGCCTGGTGGCCCATGCCTGTACTCCCAGCTACTCAGGAGGCTGAGGCAGGAGAATCGCTTGAACCTGGGAGGCAGAGGTTGCAGTGAGCTGAGATCATGCTACTGCACTCCAGTCTGGATGACTAAGTGAAACTCTGTCTCAGAAAAAAAAAAAAAAAAAAGAATGAAATAGAAACAGGTCTGCAAACCTGCAAACCTGCAAACTGGGCTACTGTAGGAAAGGATGGAAGACTAAAAAACAAGAGACTCCATCACAATTGCTCAGAAGCAAATTCGACTCTACCTCTGGGCTTTGGTTTCCCTCTCAGTAAAACAGGAAATAAGACCTACCTGGACCTACATTAGAATTGTTGTTAGGATCCAGTGAAATCATAGATACAAACATCTCAGGAAAAAATGTAAATTACTTAAAAAATATGGAGGATTACCACTCTTATCAGTCCACCTTCCCACTCAGAGCTGACAGTGAGGATGTCCCCCAATGGTGGGAGGTAGAATCAGATGACATTTAAGATCCCCTTCAGCTCTAAGAGTCTGTGGATATATTCTCATTTTTCCCCCTATAGGTTTCACTTAGCCCACTCTTCATTTTGAGGCAGGGCAAGGGAGCAGAGTACATGAGCTGGCAACTCTCAGTCTACTTAGAGCAAAGACTGACATCAAGGACACACGCTACAACACAGACAAACCCTGAGGACAGTGTGCTAAGTGAAATAAGTGAGGCACAAAAAGACATGTGCCAGTATGATTCTCCTTCTGTGACATACCTAGAATGGACAAAGCCATAGAGACAGAAATTAGAATGGTGGTTACCAGGGGCTGTGGGGAGTGGGATGAGGAATTAGTGTTTAATGGGTATAACATTTCAATTCAAGAAGCTAAAAAAGTTCTGGAGATGGGTGGTGGTGATGGGTGCACAACAATCTGAATATACTTAATGCCAGTGAGCTGCACACTTAAAAATTGTGAAAATTGGCCGCGCACAGAGGCTTGTAATCTCAACACTTTGGGAGGCTGAGGCAGGTAGATTACTTAAGCTCAGGAGTTTGAGACCAATCTGGGCAACATGGAGAAACCTTGTCTCTATAAAAAACACAAGAACAACAAAAATTAGCTGGGTATGGTAGCATGTGCCTGAGTAGCTGAGGTGGGAGGATCACTTGAGCCCGGGAGGCCAAGGCAGCAGCGACCGTGATCGTACCACTGCACTCCAGCCCCGGGGACAAAGTGAGACCCTGTCTCAAAAACAAAATGGTAAATTTTGTTATGTATATTTAACCACAATTTTGAAAATCCCTGACATCAAGTCATACAGTTATTAAGTAACAAATTCCAGTTCAAACCTAGGAGTAAGGTTTAGTCACCAAAATGTACTGTCTCTCACGACAAACTGACCTGCCACAGTCCCCTATGATTTGGGAAGCCTATCTCATTCACTGTCCCATTGGTGAGGGCAGCAAGAAAGGACTCCATGATGGTGTGGGGTTGTCATTAGTGCCCCTAAGCACCCAATGTTGTACATGTCACAGAATCTGGGATTCTAAGAAAGCCCTAAGTTTGTGTCATCCCAGCTGGGGTAGCTCAAGACCATCCTTGGGCCCAGCAATTGGAGGTGTTCTCCCAAGCAAATGGAGGAAATTGTCTCTCTCTTCCTTTTACTGCAGCTCAACCTTTCTTCACCTTCCTGCTTTAATGACTTAATCAAGGGGCAGATGAGAGGAACTGATGCATGCAAAGGACAGAAGGTTCAACAGGATGTGTGGAACCCACTGCTGCTCCCTTCCCCTGCCCCAGAGTCACCGCCCCACCAGAGAAAGATAGGGGAGACAGAAAAAGAAAAGAGAAAAAGGCGAGAGAGATTTTGTACCCTTAAGCCTCCACTGCCGCAGTTCAAAAGACCAATCTTTACTGAAAATAAATTTAAAGGAGAATTTTTGATGTATATTATGGTCTCTGGTGGTAGACAAGAGCGCTGCCGGCAGTGTGTGGAGTTATGCAAAGCCAAAGTGGGATTACTTAAAAGTGTCTGTAGTGCTTTGATTAACTGGTGTGTATTTTATTTTTTATATGACACAATCACAGACCTACATTGATAATATCTTGCTATTATTGTTTGACACTTGAATCTCCCTTTTTCCTATCACTTGGAAGTGGGCTTTGTGCAGTTCGGGGCAAGGGGCAGAGGATCAAGATGATCCCCAAAGGGATAAAAATGAGATGTGGTCCCAACTTCGCATTTTAAAAAAATAAATAAAAGCAATGTATGAAAACCCCAGGACCTGTCGTAGAAAACGAAGAACTGACAGATCAGACAATAGAGACTCAAACAGATGGCCAAGTGCATGGGCTGAAAGAGAGTCCAAACTACCTTCTGAGGTTCCTTATGCCTGTCTAGAAAATATCCCCCCAATGAATACATCCTCTGGGAATCAGAGGATGCCCCCACCTTTCTCTGTTCTGCTTTGGGACACAGGCTCTGGAACTCTACAAATTGCATTTCTACTTTGCCAGTTAGCTCTTGCTTGATTCTGCATCTAGTGGGAGCTAGAGGAGATTAGAAAGCTGGAGGAGATGAGAAAGGATTTGTTGCTCCCTATTTGCCTGGTGCTTCTGCCAGTGTTGTGCCCACAGAGAAGCACTGTGCCCCCACAGCAGCAATTGCTTCCAACCGACAGCTTCGTTGGCTCTCCCAGTACCAGCCTCACTGCATGCCCCCCAAGAGGTCACAGCACCAGCCAGGCAGTCCCCCCTCCTTGGATGTCTGAGTCCCCACTCCACAGAGCCCCTTCCTAAGCTCCTAAGATACTAGCAGCAACTGGGTCACACCTCAGAATTCTGAGCCTTGGGGCCCCTCCTTCAAGCTTCAGAGGCAGCAGCAGCACCCAGGCAGCACCCCCAGCTTTAAGGTGTAGCTCCAAGCCCTGCAGGGTTCCTCCTTGGAGCTTCTAGGTTCTGGTAACCCCAGGTTCTCCTCATTGTTCATCCGGACCTAGGTAAGAACTGCTTCCTTCCATTTAACCAATCCCCTGTATAAAATCTTTTCTGTTGAAATGCCTAGAGTGGTTTCTGTTTTTCTGACCATACTCTGAACAGAATATACTCCTTGAAACAAAGTTGTCTGAGCACTTGGGGCCAAGGGATGGAGGATTGCACCATCCTCCTTAAGGCAAAGATGATGCAGACCAGGACTTGGGCCTGGCTGGGCAGCATTCCTGAGGCTCACAAAGCCCAGGAAGAGAGGCCCATCAAGCCAGTTCACCACCTCACAGGGCAGGAATAAGTCAAATGGAGGTAAGGATACCAACTGTGGTGGCTGAGAAACCTGGAGAATCCTCCTCACTCCACTGGGAAGAAAATGAAAGGTGAGGCAAGGAGAAAATCCGCTCAGGGCCAGACATGGTGGCTCACACCTGCAGTCCCAGTCAGCACTTTGGAAGGCTGAGGCAGGAGGACCACTTAAGCCTGGGAGGTCGAGGCTGCAGTGAGCCATTGTCATGCTGCTGCACTCCAGTCTGGGTCACAGAGCAAGACCCTGTCTCAAAACAAACAAACAACAACAACAAAAAAACCCTCACTCAGGCCTTGCCTTGGAAACTCTCTAGAACGAGGAAATAGGCCCTTGGGATGCATCCTCTTCATTCATAGAATGGGCAGAGCAGCTGTTTTCCTGGCTGGCTTTCCCCAACTGAGTCTCTTGCCATCCCCCTCTGGAGCTCACAAAAACAAACTCAGAGATTTACTTTTCTTTCTAATTTCCTGAGATCTCATAAGTACTAGTCTGACTCTGCTTGCACCCTAGTTCCTTACGTCCTCTGCTCATGCACATACTGCACCATGGGGGGTCTTGTCTAAAGCCTGAGCTGAGAATTCCATCATTGACCCCATCCTCCACACCCACTGGTGTCTAAAAATAGAAGCCAAGTCTCTATTGTCACTGTGCCAGGAGATTATGTGTTTGAAGGCAAAACATACACTCTGGTGTTCATGGGCACAGCCCTTCTGCCCTCCCACCTGCCCTGGTATAAGCTTGAGGCTTTGGGGAGTCATTTTATTTCCTCCCCAGTCAGATTCTCTATCTGAACTTCCCCCAAGCATAGTGGGGAGTCTTCTATTCTTAAAAGATAACTATGAAATTTCTTTATCCTTTAGCTCTGTACGTCCTCTGGTTCATTCAGGTAGATCTCCTTTTAGCATTGTAAAGTCAAAAGACCTGGCCTCTCACTAGCTGTGTGACTTTTGGTGAATTGATTCATCTCTCTGAGTTCCAAACTCTCTCATTTGAAAATCTGGGCAAAGATTGTCTATTTCACAGGGTTGTTGTGAGGGTCAAATACGATAATATATGTAAGAGCATTTTGTGCACAGTAAAGTCCTGTACAAATGGGAGGTAATATTATTGCAACAGTTGCTGCCCAAGCCACTCACTGCATTATTATTATCTAAGTCTTCCTTCTGGTGCTTTAAACTCATTTCTTTTTGCTCTGTCTGGTTGGGTTATGGCTGTTGATTTCTCCCTGGGGCACCAGCTGCACAGACAGGAGAAGGCTAAATCAGCCCTGTGTTTCCAGTCCTGATTCTAAGAACTCTCTCCAGGCCTCTGGCCCCACCAGGCTCCCCAGAGCATGGCCCAAGCTGTCCCTGGGGGGCCATATTTTTAGGCCTATCCAGTTCCAACTGTGGAGCTTCTTCAGACTAGGCTGGCAGGAGCCCAGGCAGCGTGCGCATGAATCATAACTGCCTGTGGTCCCATTATGCAGGTCAGGGTGGCTGCAGAGGAGGCAGGGCCCTGACCTCAGAGGTCCGGGCATTATTTATTGCCTTTGGCCTCATGGGCTAATTTGGGCCTTTGCCCAGCCTGGGGGAAATGGCTTCATCTTCTTTCTTCCCCAAGGGCAAGGTGAATTCAACTCCCTTTATTGTCTACCTCACAGGAATAAAAGATGGGGGCTGGGGGGAGGGGAGAAAAAATGTAAGCACTCCCACAAACAACGTCCTATACTAAATTCTGCAGTTAAAAAAAAAAAAAAAAAAAATTGCGCCGGGTGCAGTGGTTTACGCCTATAATCCCAGCACTTTGGGAGTCCAAGGTGGGCAGATTGCTTGAGGTCAGGAGTTCGAGAGCAGGCTGGCCTACATGGCAAAACCTCACCTTTCCTAAAAATACAAAAATTAGCTGGGCTTGGTGGTGGGAGCCTGTAATCCCAGGTACTCGGGAGGCTGAGGCATGAGAATCACTTGAACCTGGGAGGTGAAGGTTGTAGTGAGCTAAGATTGTGCTACTGCACTCCAGCCTGGGTGACAGAATGAGACTCCATAAACAACAACAACAACAACAAAAACTATTTCATCATTTTTTGTAAATAACACTTTTCTCCAGACCTACCATACAGTTTCTGTGATGTATTGTCTTCCAGTTGCAATAAAAATTACTGAGTTGCATCAATTAAAAAAAATTAAAGGGAGGACCCCAGCCCTCGAGGAGTTTATCAAGGAGTGAAAATCACCTATGGGAACAATCTTAGGCCCTTACAATTGAGCCTACAGCACGCATGCTAAAACAGTGCCAGGCAGTGGGAGTATCAGATCTAGGAAGGGTTAAGGAAGGCAAGAGGTAATCAGGAAATATTTCTTAGATAACATTCCCTTTTTCTTTCTTTTTTAAACAAGTGTTTTGCAGAAAATTAGAAAATGAATACATAAAAAGAAGAAAATAAAAATCACCCATAATCCCTACCTGAGGTTAACCACTCTCTACAGGTTGATCTATGCCCTTCCAGACATTTTTCAATACATGTATTTATATTCATACAATATTAATAAAAATCAAATTATTCTGGGTGTACTATTTTATAACCTACTTATTTCACTTAATTTCTTGTGTCAATAGATATATATCTTCATTATTTTTAATGACTGCCAAGAATTCTCTTGCATGGATGTAAAAGAGAATGTGTATAAATTTTGCCAGTCCTCTGTTATTGGACATTTCAGAGATTTCCAGTTTGTGGCACCTTAAACAATGCTTCAGTGAACATTCTGGTGCTTAGCTCTTTATGCACATGTATGATTATTTCTTTAGGATAAGTTCCTAGAAATAAAAGCACTGAGCCAAAGGATAAACATATTTCTAAGGCATTTATTATCCTCTGTCAAGTTGTCCCTTAGATTTTGCACCAAGGTACACTTATAATCAAATGAAGAATGTGAAGATTTAAATTAAGCTTTGAGGCCAGGCATGGTGGCTCATATCTATAATCCTAGCACTTTGGGAGGCCAAGGCAGGCAGATTACTTGAGGCCAGGAGTTTAAGACCAGCCTGGCCAACATGGTGAAACCCCATCTCTACCAAAACTACAAAAATGAGTAGTCCCAGCTACTTGGGAGGCTGAGGCATGAGAATCGCTTGAACCCAGGTAGCGGAGGTTGCAGTGAGTCGAGATCGCGCCACTGCACTCCATCCTGGGCAACAGGCTGTCTCAAATATAAATAAATTAGCCTTCAAAAGTGGGGAGAGATGTGGATTGGAAAACAGGTAAGGAGACAAACTTGGGATAGGGAAAACAGGTACAAGATGTGGTCTAAACAAGTCATTTCTTTATTATTAATTTTTTATAGAGAGACAGGGTCTCGCTATGTTGCCGAAGCTGGTTTTGAACTCCTGGCCTCAAGCTATCCTCCCACCTCAGCCTCCCAAAGTGCGAGGATTATAGATGTGAGCAACCACGCCCAGCCAAGTCATTTCTTTATTCAGCAAACATTCATCTAATGTTGACTGTGAGACAGGCACTATGCTCGACAAAAAAAAAAAAAAAAAAAAAAAGCCTTTGAGAAAGGAGATTATAAGGAATATGGGTTTGGGCTTGGTTAAACATGTGTTGGGAGTAATGGAAAGTAATGGAAAAATGCCTCATGGGTGCACTCGGAAGGCGTGGCTGAGTAGTGGGACGAGGCCTGGCTCTGACCTTCTATGGAGTGAAGCTTAGGGGTCAACACTGAGTTCTTGAGAAATAGACACCTACATTGCAATCCTGGCTCAGCCACTGTCAGTGTTTAGCCATATAACTTAACCTTGAGTGGCTCATGTCTTTAGCTTCAAATATGGGGACTATAACCTACCTCATTTGGCTGTTGGGAAGGCAAAATAATCTAAGTCATATTAAGGGCTGAACAGAAATGAAGTAAATGCTCAATAACCATTAGCCATCATTACTGCATAGGTGGGAGGTGGACAGGTTGGTGCAGGTCTGAGAAGATGTAATGGACCCCACATCCCCAGCTCAGTGACCCATTGGGTTCTGGTCTACCTACATTCTCTGTGTAGCCATTGGGCCCCCCCTTTAATGGTGACCTCAGGGGATGATGTGGAGTGGTCCAGCTGGCTCTCATAGGGCAAAAAGAAATAAAGCTGAAGACAAAAACAAATAAGAACATCGCCCACCCCCAGGGGCCATGAGGTCCTGAGGCTGGATCACTTCTGTTCACCCAACACTACCCCTGCCTGCTGTTGCAATGGGCCTGCTGGCCAAGTTTGCAAGAGCTGCTGTGGAGGCTTGCTCCCGTCTCACACAACAGGTGCCACAGGGAGTCTCTGTGAGCCTATGATCTACCTATTTGTCCAGTGACTGCCTGTCAATCTCCCTCGGTGTCACTTCCGATAAACAGCTCAGAGAGAGCGACACCTTGATACATCAATTCCATCTGAGATTCCCCTGACAGGCCTCCCAGTGTCTGAATCATCTAGGTGATTCATGGCCAGCATAAGCACCGATGAACCCTTTCAACCATGCTGGGCGCTGCATCAGCCTCACACTTGTCAAACAGACTCCAGGCTCCTCCTCAGACCAGCCTCATTTTACTGTCTCCTACCCACTTCCCAAGGATGAGGGGAGTCTATTTGTCCATCCTTTTAGCAAACATGAATCAATCCAGGGCTAGCAGAGGCTAAAAGAGAAAGGGAGCAGACTGAAATCATCATCACAAGATCCAGGTTCCGGAACTGTTTCTGCTACCAGCATTCCTGCAACTCCTAAAAAGTCATTTAACCTCTGTTAGATGGGACAACTGCAAACATCTCTACTCCACACATAAGAAGATATACCAGTAAAGAATCGTAGAATGTTAACCTCAAAGGAGAGGTCTTCAAGATCATCAGGTTTAACTGTCTTTATATTTATTCATTGAACAAACACTTACTGAGTGTCTATTATGTGCCAAGAACCATTCTAGCTTTGGGAATATATCAGTCAACAAACAGACAAAAATATCCTACACTCATGTGGCTTACAACCTTTATGAGAAGAGACAGAGAGCAAACCAAATAAATAAGTAAAACAGATAGTATATTAGATGGTGATAGGCTCTAGGGAGGAAACTACATCAGAATAAAAGGAAGGGAGATTATTTGGGTTTAATTTAATTTAAATAGGGTAGTCAGAGATGGCCTCCCTGAGGAGGTGATCTTGGAATAGATCTGAAGGAGGTTAGAGAGCAAGCCATGGGGCTCTCTGGGGAAATGTGTTCCAGGCAGAGGAAATGACAAGTGAAAAGATCCTAAGGAAGGAATTGCCTGGTGTGTACCAAGAAAAGTGAGAAGACCCACGAGGCTGGAACAGAATAAAAACAGAGGAAGTACCAGAGGTCAGCTCACCTGGGGCCTTGTTGCCTTTCCAACTTTGGATTGTATCCCAAGAGAGATACTGGAGGTTTTGAACAGAGGAGTAACATGGCCTGATTTATGTGTCAACAGGTTCACTCTGAGGCTGTGCTGGGAATAATACCAACAGTAATAAAAGCTAATGCTTACATAGCACTTCCTATGTGCCAGGTACCATTTTAAGTCCCTTCTGCATAATAAATCATTTAATCCTCACAACAAGTCTTAAGACATAGGTCCTAGCATTGTTCCCATTTTACACTGAGAAAAGGAAAGCACAGAGAGGTTATAAGTAACTTGCCTAGGTCACACAGCTAGTCAGCCACAGAGCCAGGTTCTCAATGGTGGCAGTTTAGCTCCAGATACTGTGCTTTTCCCACCCTACTCTGCAGGTCAATCAGGGCAAAGGTGAAGGCAATTAGTAGCCGTGATAGGGGTCTAGGAAAAGGTGGCGGTAGTGGAGAGAATGGATCAGATTCTGGCTCTCTTTAAAGGTAAAAGCAATAGGTTTTGCTGTCAGATCAGATGTGGGTGGAGTAGAAAGAGAGGACTCAAGCAACTGGATGGACAGAGTTGCTTCTAACTGAAGTGGGGAAGATCAGAAGAAGAGCAGGAGTTTGGTTTGGGACACACTGAACTTCCCATGGAACATCTGAGTCATAGAGATAGGAGCTTGGAAGAAACTGAGGAGCCAAGAGTCTCAAATATTTGCTCAATGTCATAGAGCCAGTTAGGAAAAGGAGATTCAACCTTCTAGGTAGGAGCTTTCCCCCACTTTGTGTTTCTAAGCACCTTTTCCATTCACTGTGGGGAACCCAATCTACAGTCACGCACCATTTGCCTATCAAAGTGGAAATCAGGCACTGGCTCCAGAGTGAAGAGCCTTCTCTTCACATCCTCGTCCCTTGCTTGGGGTGACAGTGTATGCATGCTAAGGTCTGCGGTGGGAAGGGGAGTTCAAGGGGGCTGGTAACCTAGGAGACTCTCTCCAAGTGGTGAGGAAGAGACAGCTTTAAATGTTTACAAAAGTCTATCGTGTCTCCCACTACAAAGGGAAGGCCCCCAAGACCTGCTGGAGCTGGGGCATTTGGCCACCACAGAAGGCCATTCCATGTAGCCTGGGAAGGCAATTACAGCCTCTGTCGTGTGGAGCTGGATGGAGCTGCCGGTGTTTATTTGGGTGGTGAGCTGCTATTTAAAATCAGGCTTTGTTTCTGAAAATGAGACAGCTGGGGCTACATTTGGTGGATAAAGACATTTTGTTGAACTTTCAAAATGGGGTATTATTTTCCATTTACACTTATTTCACGGAGAATTGTAAGAAGATGAGATTGTAGACGTGTCTGTGATATGCAGTAATGAGTGATGGATCTTTGAAGGTAAAAATATCTCTAGGATATTTCTTTTTCTTTCTTTTTTTTTTTTTTTTTTTTTTTTATCTCCTCTCTCTCTCCTCCAGGCCTCAGGTTGGGTGGGTTTAGGTTTTGTTTTGTTTTGTTTTTTAATATCAAAATGGAGAGTGTCTCCAGTGGGAGTATAGACTGTTCTCTGCTCAATGTTTGTCTTAATAAAGGTTAAAAGAAATGAAATAATATTAAAAAGGCTCTCAGGAGACAGGAGCACCAGATGCTTCCAACTCCCCGGACTGTTGCGGAAGAAGGCAGGATAGCAAGACTGGGGAACCTACAGGGCAAACGGAGCAGCTGATCCCTCCAGACCACCCAGCCCCAGGCTGAAAAACTCAGGAAACAAAGGAACAAGCGAAGGCAGAGAGGGCTGGAGAAGAAGACAAAGGAAAGGAGAGGAATTCAGATGCCAAGAAGATGCTTCTCTGTCTCTCCACATTCAAGGCCCTCTCTTTCCCCGGGGACTGGCATCGGGAAGGGTATGCATCCCAGAGGAGTCAAATTCCATATCTTCCCCTCTCTCTACCTTCTCTTAATTGCTTTGGAAGAAAACCAAGAAAAGATACCAGAAGGAAGAAAAACATTCAGCTTGATTTTCTTGGATAAGGGCTTGTATAAAGAAATCCAATGATGTTTATTGAATAAATAAATGAATTAATCATTAATCTATCAGACAGTATATCAAAGAATCAATACATGAATCAGGAATGAATTGGGGAATCAGTGAATCTGGCATCAATTCTCAGATTTCTTAACCTCCTGCTTTAGCACACAGACCTCTATATCTTTGTGTATTGACAAAGGTCAGTATCCTCCATTAAAAAAAGAAAAAAAAAAAAAAAGAACTCACCACTGTCAAAAGCCTGCATCTCGCTATGTACTTACGAAAATACTGGAGGGACCCCCTACCCTATTGAGTCCTTTGTGCATAAGTATTAGGAAGTAGAAACCAATTTTCTGAAGGGAGGAAAGGAAATATTTTCTAATAGACTGAGTTCAAAGCAGACACTGCATGCTTGTAGCTTAACCCTGCCAAAGGGCAGGCAGGGTTAAACTTTCAGTGTTGCAACTTTTGAAGGTCTTTTTAACTGTGCTTTGCTTCTCTGAATGTTTCAGGTACAACTACCCTGCACCCTATCACTACTAACTGGGCAGGGTCTATGTCTTCTTCCTCTTGATGTCTTCCTGCATCTGTAGTGGCCAGGACTGTGGTGGAAACATAGTGGCCATCAGTAGATGCCTCTTCAATTGAATTCAAAGTAGTCATGTCCAGTGTGGCAATCCCTCAAGGATCTAGAACTAGAAATACGATTTGACCCAGCAATCCCATTACTGGGTATATATCCAAAGGATTATAAATCATGCTACTATAAAGACACATGTACATGTATATTTATTGCGGGACTATTCACAATAGCAAAGACTTGGAACCAACCCAAATGTCCATCAATGATAGACTAGTTTAAGAAAATGTGGCACATATACACCATGGAATACTAGGCAGCCATAAAAAAGGATGAGTTCAGCTGGGCGCGGTGGCTCACACCTGTAATCCCAGCACTTTGGGAGGCCGAGGTGGGCGGATCACAAGGTCAGGAGATCGAAACCATCCTGGCTAACATAAAAAATTAGCTGGGCATGGTGGCGGGCGCCTGTAGTCCTAGCTACTCGGGAGGTTGAGAGAGGAGAATGACATGAACCCGGGAGGCGGAGCTTGCAGTGAGCCGAGATCACGCCACTGCACTCCAGCCTGGGCGACAAAGCGAGACTCCATCTCAAAAAAAAAAAAAAAAGGATGAGTTCATGTCCTTTGCAGGGTCATGGATGAAGCTGGAAACCATCATTCTCAGCAAACTATCACAAGGACAGAAAACCAAACACTGCATGTTCTCACTCATAGGTGGGAGTTGAACAACGAGATCACTTGGACACAGGACATCACACACTGGGGCCTGTGGTGGGGGACAGGGGGAGGGATAGCATTAGGAGAGATACCTAATGTAAATGATGAGTTGATGGGTGCAGCACACCAATATGGCACATGTATACGTATGTATCAGACGTGCATGTGGTACACATGTATCCTAGAACTTAAGTATATATATAAAACAACAACAACAAAGTAGTCATGTCATGTCATGTCAAGATTTCCAGCTTTTCTCCCAAAGACCATATTTTACGAAGCTACAGCAAATGCTAATCAATAGTCAATTGTGAATAGCAATTCTATTGTTTAAGGCCAAATACCCGGGAGTCATCCTTGAGGTCTACCTGGGATAAAACTCATAAATTCCCCTGGCATTGGAACCAGGCTAAAAGAGACAACAGCAACTTGCCAATTAACTCTTCCTAATGACTTGAAGTAGCTGAGAACTTGGATGCATAAGATTCCATTGAGAGAAAGTGTCCTGCATTTTGAGCTGGGGGCAATAAGATCATAAGAAGCAGGAAGGGAAGAGATAGTTGTCTCTGAGAGCATAATTTATATTCAATAAATTAAGAAGGGCCACCCAGGGAATCCAACAGTCAAGTATGGAGTAGGAAGCTAAAAGAAATTCTCCAGTCTGGGAAGAAAGGACTACATGAAAGCAGAAAATGGCCCAGATGTCCTGAACAACACAGAGTAGATCAGTAGATGATTTTCAGGGGCTTTATTTGGACAGGGGGTGGGGTGATCTGCTTTGGGACGCCATCTTTTTTAATGGGGATGGAGTGAGAGATGAAGTGGGAGACAGAGATGGAAGAGAGGCCAGAGAGACTCCTGTTGTGCTGAGGAGGCAACAGGCTATGCTGTGAGTGAAACAGAGGGTGCTCCAACTTCTTTTCCACACCTAGAAGCTGAAAAGTTCTTCCCTGATATTAGGCCATGGGGGAATGTTTGGCCTGAAGACTGGAGAATCCTAGAATTCTAAGAAGGAAGGGCTTTTAGCGATCGCCCTGACCGATCCCTCTATCTTACTGAGAAGGCGACTCAAGCTCCGGGATGGGAGAGTGAACGTCTGTACCTGAGCTCACCTCCCTTTCCGTAGTGCTCTCTATAAGTTCACACCTCCCACGTTCATCCTCCCCCAGGCAAGTAGGCAGATGTTAAAGAAAAGCCTGCCACATTTCAGATCACTTTTTTCTCTTTTTTTTATTGCCTCGCAAATGAGACCTGGATTTTGAAAATACCATCTCCAGCCCTGACAAGTTTGAAAACTTGCAGAATGAGGAGGAGGGCACAGGGATGAGGAGGCTTCCAGGAGGTAAGGAGTTGGTCTCCCCCTGCTTAGAATGTAAGGACATGCCTGGTGCAGTGATTCCCAAATGCCAGTCCCATAAGGGGGACGTGGGAAGCCTGTTAAAAATATTGAAAACCTTGACCACCCCTGAGAATTCTGATCCCACACATCTATTCCATACATCTAGTGTGGGAATCTGTATATTTAACGAGCACCTTAGGTGATTCCTATCCATGGGTTTGGGAGAGGAGATTGCTCAGACAAAAGCAGAGAAGCATGGTCTCCTACCTGCTGCATAGATATACACGGTTTCTTTTGTCCATCCATAAAACGGGAAGGAGACTCCCCACTCACACCTTCTGGCCTCCCTAATGGGTCAGTGAAGACAAACAGAAACCAATGACTCAGAAAAGGCACTGCACTCCTCTGAGATGCTCTATGTGTCTGGGGTACTATTAATTCAGGTTTTGATTATTGTCAGTTCTATCACTGAGTCCTGGAAGGAAGGGCTGGTCTGAAATAGCCCCATCCACGTGTGCCCAAAAGTGACCCTCTAACCCCTCGCCCACCTTTTGCCAGCCCACCCGAGACACATACCCCAGCAGCTGACCCCCATTCTGGACTCACCCTTGAGCTAAGGCCACCGGGGAAGTAATTAAAGATAATTGAGGCTGCAACTTCTAAATGAAGAAATCCTGCCACCCAGGCGGTAATTAATCACCTCCTCCACCCTCCCCCACCCACCACCCAAACCCCCCTTTGGTCCAGACCAAACTGGGTCTTTATATCCACATGTTCAGGCAGACTTCCAATTCTCCCAAAACCCTTGTCATGATTGGCAGTCTTTCATTACCAACATAGCTCAGCCACAATGCTTAACATTCCGTTTTGCTCCCTACTTAACATTTTCTGATGTGCATTGAAAGCAACAGCCCCCACCCAGGGCTTCTGACCATCTCACTTCCCCAAGTCTACTATGGAGCATTCCAAAAAAGATAAACAGCGACGCTCCCCAGTTGGTAAATGTCAACCATCTAGGTTTTCTGCACAAGCGCAGGGTTTTACGTGCCCCACACTATTCTAAGCTGATAACATAGATAACCCATCTGGTCATGGCCTGCTTTCCCTCCCAGGGTGGGCAAGGGATTATAGCTGTTTTAACGCTGGGAGACTCAGAGCTTGTAAAGAGCCTGTGCTCTGAACAGGGGGACAGTTACATAAGTCCCCGGAGCTCTGGCACTGCAGGACAGCAGGCTCCACGTGGCTTCTAGTTACAGGGAGGCTGATGGCCGTGGTTGAAGGTACTGTCACAGGACCCGGGTCTCAGCCCACTGATGTCCCACCAGCCATTGCACTAAAACGGAAATTAAGCACAGTGTCATGGCCATTTAGGACATTAGGAGCGGAAGGCACCCAAGAGCTGTTTCCTGGCCCTTTGCCCACCTTATTAACAAGGTGCAAACGAGGACCTCGGCTGGGAGAGGGAAACAGCTGGAGAAAAGAGACCTTCTCTGCAGGTAGAGACATAAGGAGAGGAAGGGGATGCAGGGAGGCTGTGTCCCAAATCACCTTGGCTGAGAAGAAAATTGGCTTGATAAATGAGAAAAAAAATAATCAACTTCTGATGAAACCGTTTAAGGAATATTTTCTAGCTTGCAAAGTTTCTCCAGTTCCTGAATTTGCACTCTGCCCTCCGAACACACACACACACACACACACACACACAATGGGGGGATGGTCATAAGGGGGTCTGGGGAAAGAAATAGGACCAAGCAACATCCGCATTCATTGACTTCCACCTCTCATCATTTGTAATTTGTTTGAAACCTTGAGGCTAGTGGCTCTCTGCAAGGCTTCACCAGCCTGCCAAGTTCTCTAGCTCAGAATCTGGGGAAATCCTGGCCTTGGCTGGAATCCAACCCTGGATACCAGGGCTATCTGCTAAATAAAGACCACAATCCCCAGTGCTGAGGGATGGATGGGGAGCTGCTGTGAACTCACCCCCAGTCCACTTCCACCCTCCCCTACACACTCCCTATTTCCTCTCTCCTCAGTGACCCTGACCTTTATTTCTGGCAATTTGTCCTGGCTAAATGACTGACAAGACTTCTCTTAGAAAATGTAAAAAGCCACAGAGATCTGGGTAACTCGGCAAAGAGAATAAATGCCATGGTTGCCCTCTTCACCTCCTTCTCGTGGACATGGACACACATTCCAAGGTGCTTTCTTCACTTCTGGCCCAAGGCAGGTCAGGGTCAGGAGGACCCAGGGAGCTGCCACGCAGCCAGCGCAAACCTTCTGCGCAGGGCCAGGCTTTCTCGCTTCTTTGCCAACAGCTGCAGCAGAGGTGAACTGGGACATGGGAAACACCAGCTCCCTTTGGAGAGAGGAAAAAAATTAAGAAGCCCGTTTTTCTGTCCTGTCAGGTCTATTTAAGTATTTAATGAGGTGAGATAGTACCAATAAATTTAACATGGCACAATAACTCTGATGATGTGGGCCACAGACTAATAAGCTTCCATCCCAGGGACAGAAGAGTGATCTTGCCTTCGCTAGATCTTATCGGGTTTGATTGCTTTGTTCAGATATTAAAAAGGTTGAGCAAGGACTTTCAGGCACTGCCACAAATCCGTGCGTATCCTCCCAGCCAAGATAGATTGAAGTCAGGCCGTGGAATACAAGGCTGTTTATTTTAATTGACAATTGAGAGGAGTGGAATAGGTGGAAGGTGGAGGGTGGAGGGTGGGTGAGGAGCCACAGGGGCCCCTGTGATTGGGTGGTTTGCGTGTGTTTTCCCCTTCTCTTCAGAGTCTATGGCAGACCTTCAAATTCCAGGCACTATCCAATTGAGTGTCTGCTCCTGAGGCTTCAAAGAGTCTCTTTCTTGTGTGTCTTGAGTCAGGAGACGGGCCATTGACCCATGTGTCACAGTAATTTTCATCCTCGCCTCCCGGGGAATGAGACCTGCTGTGGACGTTTCCCAGCCACTTGTGTCCAACCCCGAAGCTGGTCCCATTTTCGCAGTCTGTCCTCTCCTTCTGCAGATTGATGGGATGCACGCTGGAGTCCTTTGAGGTCAGGGAACCACATGATTCACTTCTAATTCCCCCATAGCACCAAACACAGATCAGAACTTCTAAAGTGTCATATGCATATATTAGAGGGTAAGTGAAATAATTGTACATGGCATATGTGTGAACATTTTAAAGTTAACATTTAGGTATATTAAGTGTATTGTATTATATAAATATAACTAATGTAAGACACTTAATTTCACAGATATTATTACTCAGGATAAGGCTAAGGTAGAACGTAAGTTTAAAAATGAGTTACATGGCTGGGCGCAGTGGCTCATGCCTCTAATCCCAGCACTTTGGGAGGTCAGGAGATCGACACCAGCCTGACCAACATGGTGAAACCCTGTCTCTACTAAAAATACAAAAATTAGCCGGGTGTGATGGCACACGCCTATAATCTCAGCTACTTTGGAGGCTGAGGCAGGAGAATTGCTTGAACCTAGGAGGTGGAGGTTGCAGTGAGCTGAGATCACGCCATTGCACTCCAGCCTGGGCAACAAAAGCAAAACTCTGTCTCAAAAAAATAAAATAAAATAAAAACGAGTCACGTTCAGATACACTATTAAATAAATAATGGTACGGGGAGTATTCAAATGAGTAAAGTTTGGGGAACACGGTTTTAGCTGACTTACTAATTGATTGGTTGGCTATTTGGTCACTTAGTTGGTCAGTTATTGGTTTCAGATCGACAGATATTTTTCCCAACATTTTATTATGTAAGTTTTAAAGCATAGCAAAAAAAGTTGAAAGAACTGTATAGTGAGCACCCATATACTCGCCTCCTAGATTCGCCAATTATCATTTTTCTATATTTATCACATAGCTGTCCATCGACCATCTAGCCATCTCTCATATCCCCCATCAATCTCTTATGTTTTTGGATGCTTTTCAAAGTAAATTGCAGACATCAGTGCAGTTCACCCTGAAACACTTCAGCATGCAAATCATGAGTCTTCAATATTTGTTTATGGTTATTTTTGTTGAAGAAAAATTTACATACCATGAAATGCACAAATCTTAAGTGTATCAGCCGAGTGTGGTGGCTCACGCCTATAATCCCAGCACTTTGGTGGATCACTTGAGGTCAGGAGTTTGAGACCAGCCTGGCCAACATGGCAAAAACCCATCTCTACCAAAAAATACAAAAATTAGCTGGGCGTGGTGGTGCGTGCCTGTAGTCTCAGCTACTCGGGAGGCTAAAGTGGGAGAATCACTTGAACTCAGGAGGTGGAGGTTGCAGTGAGTCAAGATGGCTCAACCACACTCCAGCCTGGGCAACAGAGTGAGATCCTGTCTCAAAAAGAAGAAAAAAATCTTAAGTGTAACATTCAATGAGCTTTGATAAATGCATACCCTTGTGCAACCCAAAATCCTATCAAGGTGTAGAACACGACCATCAACCCCAGAAGTTTTCCTCATGATCCTCCCAATTAAACCTCACTCCTGTCCTCCAGAAGACACCACTGTTGTGATTTTTTCACTTTATATTGCTTTTGCCTATTATAGAAGTTCATATAAATAAAATAATGCAGTGTGTACTCTTGGTGCCAGTCTTCCTTCACAATGTAAGGCCCAACGTTTTTGAGATTCATCTGTATTGAGGCATGTATCAGTAGTTTGTTCCCTTTTACTGCTGAGTGGTATTCTTTTGTTTGTATCCATTTTCCTGTTGACGAACACCTGGGCTGTTTCCAGGTTGGGGCTTTAATCAATCGAGTTGCTATGAACCTTCTACAAGTCACTTTATGGATGCCTGTCTTTACTTTTCTTGGATAAATAACTAGGAGTTGTATTGCTGGGTCATAAGATAGGTGTATGTTTAGTTTTAAAAAAAAACTACCAGACTGGCTTCAAAAGTGTCTGTGTACCGCAACTCATAATGTATGAGAGTTACAGTTAATCCTCATCTTTGCCAACATTTGATGTTGGCTGTCATTTACATTTTAGCCATTCTCATGGATATGTAGTGGTATTTTATTGTTGAGTATATTTTCATGTACTTATTGGCCATTTGTAAACTTTCTTTAGTGAAGTATCTGTTCAATCTTTTGCCCATTTCTTGTTAATGTTGTTTGTCTTTTCATTACTGTGTTGTGTCAGTTCTTTTTTATTTTTATTTATGAATTTATTTATTTATTTACATTTTGAGATGGAGCCTTGCTCTGTTACCCAGGCTGGAGTGCAATTGCACGATCTCAGCTCACTGCAACCTCTGCCTCCCAGGTTCAAGAGATTCTCCTGCCTCAGCCTCCCAAGTAGCTGGGACTATAGGCACATGCTACCACGCCTGGCTGATTTTTTGGCATTTTTTGTAGAGATGGGGCTTCACTATGTTGGCCAGGCTGGTTTTAGCACCCGGCCTTTTTGTTTTGTTTTGTTTTGTTTTGTTTGAGATAGCTTCGCTCTGTTGCCCAGGCTGGAGTGCAGTGGCTCAATAGCTCCTCACTGCAACGTCTGCCTCCTAGGTTCAAGCAATTCTCATGCCTCAGCCTCTGAAGTAGCTAGAACCACAGGTGCATGCCATGACGCTCAGCTAATTTTTGTATTTTTTAAATAGAGATGGGGTTTCGCCATGTTGTCCAGGTTGGTCTCAAATGCCTAACCTCAAGTAATCCGCCCGCCTCGGCCTCCCAAAGTGCTGGGATTACAGGCTTGAGCCACCACACTTTGTTTTTTTAAGGACAGGGTCTCACTCTGTCACACAGACTGGAGTGCAGTGACACGATCATGGCTCACTGAAGCCTCGACCTTCCAGGCTCAAGTAATTCTCCCACCTCAGCCTCCCTAGTAGCTGGGACTACAGGCGCTTGCCGCCAGACCTGGATAATTTTTGTATATTTTGTAGACACGGGGTTTTGCCGTGTTACCCAGGCTGGTCTGAAACTCCAGGACTAAGTGATCTGCCCACCTCAGCCTCCCAAAGTGCTAGGATTACAGTTGTGAGCCACCACACCTGGCCTAGAAACTTTATAGTTTTAGCTTTTACTTCAGGTCTATAATCCATCTCAAATTAATTTTCATATATGGTAGGGAACAAGGAAAAATTTTTTTCCTTATAAATATCCAGTTGTTTTCAGTAAAAGTTGTTGCCAGCGTGGTGGCTCACGCCTGTCATCCCAGAATTTTAGGAGGCTGAAGCAGGAGGACTGCTTGAAGCCAGGGGTTTAAGACCAGTCTGGACAACACAGCAAGACCCAGGCTCTACAAAAAACAAAACAAAATTAGCTGCGCATGGTGGCTTGTACCTGTGGTCCCAGGTACTCAAGAGGCTAAGGTAGGAGGATTGCTTAGTGACAGAAAGAGAGCCTGTCTCAGGAAAAAAAAAAAAAAATTGTTGAAAGACTTTTTTTTCCCTCTTTATGGCTTTTGCACTTTTGTCAAAAATCAGACGACTATATAAGTGTAGGTCTATTTCTGGGCTTTCTGTTTTGCTCCATTGATTGATGGATTTTTTAAAAACAGTCTTAGAATGTTAGAGCTTGAAGGAAACAAATATTCTTTATTGTTCTGTAAACTTTCTTAGATTACAGATCCCTTTAAGAATCTGATAAATATTTTGAATCATTTCTAAAGAAATTGCACATAGATATAAATGTTTGCATGTGATTTTAGAGATCATAGGCCTTTGAAGCCTTTATCCCAACACTCATATTTTACAAAAAAGAAAACTGAGGCCTAGAGAAGTGACGTGGTTTGTCAAAGGCTACAGACTTTAGCAAATGACAGAGCTAATGCTAAAACCCAGGGCCTTTTAATCTATTACATCGGCCCCCTCCAAAATGTGTATGTCACAGTCCCTATTCACCAAGAGCTTACATTTCAGTGAGGAAGTTAGACATGTTTACAGCCAGGCATAATAGAAGACATTACAGGATAAGAACCAAACAAGAAGAGATTTGGGGTTATCAGGAAAGGCTCTGTGGAGAAGGGACGCTACAGGGTGCGGTGGCTCACGCCTGTAATCACAGCACTTTGGGAGGCTGAGATGGGCAGATCACTTGAGGTCAGGAATTTGAGACCAGCCTGACCAACATAGTAAAATCTTATCTCTACTAAAAATATTAAAAAATTAGCCATGGTGGCACTCGCCTGTAATCCCAGCTACTCAGGAGGCTGAGGCAAGAGAATCACTTGAACCCGGAAGGCAGAAGTTGTAGTGAGCCGAGATCATGCCACTGCACTCCAACGTGGGATCTCAAAAATAAATAAATAAATAAATAAATAAATAAATAAATAAATAAATAAATAGGATGCTATGGGATGCTATGGTCTAAAACACTCTAGAATGAGCCAAAGCTCTGCAGTAGAATAGATTCAGAAAAGACTAAGCTCCTCAAAGCTAAAATCTGGGCCTGTGTACAGATGGAAAAATAGACATTGCATATTTATAAAAGGATTTGGAAGATCATAACGATACCTCTTACATTTTTTTCTGATGGGAAAAAGGTGAATAGCTGGAAAGAAACTTCCTACGAGTTTTTTGTTGTTGTTGTTGTTTTTTTCACTTTGTCCCGGAAGCCATCACTATTATAAATTGAAAACTCTGTGTTTCTGGGTGTATTTAGAAAGGCAGGCTGAACTATCCTCAGGGCAAAAAAAAAAAAAGGGTGGGGGAGGCAGAAAACATTGAGCAGAAAGAATTCATAAGCTGGTATCAGCAGTCCCCAAATTGAAACATGTCTCTAAAATTTACTAATTGTGTGATCTTGCACAAGTCACATAACCTTTCTGACCTCTTGTTTTTTCATTTGTGAAATGAGATTAATTATAACACCGACCTCACTAGTTGTTGTGATGTGTCAGAGAAGTAAAATATGTGAAAGCACATTACCCTGGGTAGAAAACTGCAAAGGAAAGTGGCATCATTATTATGGAGTCACCGTGGGACCCACTTGGAGGAACCCACACACTGATGCTGGGCACTGGCTCAGGGAGGCAACTGCTGCCAGGGAAACCCAAAGCACCATGCTTACGGCCAATTCCTGAACAATACCTTCCCTCCCCAAAGGCAAAGCGTTGGGTGGGAACTCCAACTGCACACACATGGACAGGCTTCATTTTTGACATTTCTCATTCAAGGCTGCCTTTGAAATTCTTTAACTCTGCCCTATGTCTTGAGAGTGAGGGTGGGTCTGAGAAGGGGGGAAAAGCAAACCACATATTGCTATTTCTTTAAGCTATATTTACTTGATAAGTCAGAATAGAGTAGGTTATGCTGCAGTCACAAACGACCTCAAAGTCTTGCTGACTTGTAGCAATAAGAGGTATTATTCTGTAAACAATACAATATGGAATAGAACAGAACTAGGGAATCTCTTCTGTGTCTCCTCCCTCCACACCTACTCTAAGAGAACAGCTGCCATCTTAAACATTACCAGTCACTGTAATAAAAGAAAAGACAGTTTGGAAAGTTTTCATGTCAATAATAAAATGCCCTTGCACTTGTGACTTCTGCTCACTACTCATTGTCACATGGCCACAGAGTGGAACCCAACTCTAAGGAGGGCAAGAAGTACAAGCCTGAGACTGGGTAATTTATAAAGGAAAAAGGTTTAATTGGCTCACAGTTCTATAGGCTGTACAGGAAGCATGGCTGGGGAGGCCTCAGGAAACTTACATCATGGAGGAAGGCAAAGAGGAAGCCAGCACATCCTGCACGACAGGAGGGAGAGAGAGCAAAGAGGGAGGTGCTACACACTTTCAAACAACCAGATATCATGAGAACTCTATCACAAGACAGAACCGGGGGGTGATGGTAAACCTTTAGAAACCACCTCCATGATTCAATCACCTCCCACTAGGTCCCACATCCAACACTGGGGATCACAATTCAACATGAGTTTTGGGTGGGGACACAGAGCCAAACCATATCACCAACAAATACTTAGAAAGTAGAAAACTGGGCCAGCCTCGGTGGCTCACACCTGTAATCCTTACACTTTGGGAGGCCAAGGTGGCTGGATCACTTGAGGTCAGGAGTTTGAGACCAGCCTTGCTAACATGATGAAACCCTGTCTCTACCAAAAAATACAAAAAATTAGTCAGGCATGGTGACACACATCTGTAGTCCCAGCTGCTCAGGAGGGTGAGGCATGAGAATTGCTTGAAGCTGGGAGGTGGAAATTGTAGTGAGCCAAGATGGTGCCACTGCACTCCAGCCTGGGCAACAGAGTGAGGCTGTCTCAAAAAGAAAAGAAAGAAAAGAAAGTAGAAAACGAAATAGGATAAATAACTTTTATTACTTCCCTCTTACATCCCCTGGACCCCTTGTGCTGTTACATATTTGATGGTTTTGTATGTTCTGTTTCATCTTCTGTTTGGAGTGCCAATATCTCTTCCTAGGAGCACCTATTCATCTTCTAAAACTCATTCAAACATCTCCTTCTCTAGAAGCCACTGCAGAACCCCTTATCACAGGGCCTCACAAGTGTAAGTTTTTCTGTTTGTTTCCCTACTTCATTGAGGATGCCTTGAGGGCACAAAATAAAAGCTCATGCAATGAATGAATGGATGAATAAATGAATTATGATACTCCTTGCCCAAGATAACCTGACCTTAATCCCCCACCCCACTCAACCCCGTGAATGGCCCTGAATGGCCCAGAAGGAGAAAAGCAAGTTTTGCCACACCCTTTCCCGATTTCTTCACCATTAATAGTTAACATTTAGTAAGCACTTACTAAGGGCCAGGCACAATTAAGAGTGCTAATTATATTATCTAATTTAATCTTCACAACAACATTACAAGCTTCCTGTTTTAGAGATTATGTATTAGAGATTATAGTAATCAAGTTTAGAGAGTTTCCGTGATCTGCCCAACACCACACAGATAGTAAGAGAACCATGCCTGAACTCAGGTTTATCAGAGGTTAAAATCCATACTCTTAACTTCTCAATGTGGTGCCTCCACAGGTTACAGAAATAGGCCACTGACACATGTGACTCAGATTGTTCTACTTTCTGTAAGCACAATGCTGACAACAAAGACAGGAGAATCTCTCTGTCCATAGCCCCTAAACAAATGTGTGCAAAGGTTAGAGAACTAGAATACAATAGGAGCCCCATCCTATTGTAGTTCCTTTTAGCCAGAGAGCCCACAGCAAAGCCCACCATTGAAACTAGCCTGCTCTGACCATGACAAGAGAAGACTGATATGAATAGTTCATTGAATGGAGATTATTTAGCCAGAGAAAAGAAAACTATGAGTGATTTAATAGATGGTGGTTGGTCACCAGATGTTCACTAAATCCACTGAGGATAAAAAAGACAGCACTTAAAATTCAGCTTGGGGGATTTCAATTAGGCAGCAAGAAGGCTTTCTCAACAGTAAGAAGTATTAAATATCTTTGACTAATGAGCAGTGATGGAATGCTTCTTTAAGTCTAGGGTCCTTATTCAGGGATTTATTCTTTTATGTATTTAGCTACTTACTCATTCACTCTTTCAGCAGTCGTTTATTGGCCAGGCACTGTGGTAGGTACAGCCATCCCTTGGTATCTGCAGGGGATTTGTTCCAGGACCCCCACCCCTAGATACCAAAATCCACAGATGCTCAAGTCCCTTATATAAAATGGTATAGTATTTGCATATAATCTACTCACATCCTTCCATATACTTTAAATCATCTCTAGATTACTATAATACCTAATGCAATATACACACTGTATAAATAGTTGCTCTACTGTATTTTTCATTTGTATTATTTTTATTGTTGTATTTTTAATTTTATTGTTTTTTTTTCCCAAATATTTTTGATCTGTAATTAGCCGAATCCAGGAATGTGGAACCTGTGGATATGGGGGGTTGACTATACTAGAAATACAAATGTGAATGAAAACTATTCTGTTCTTCAGGCTGTCTTCCTGAAATCTTTTTTTCGTGATGTAAAATTTCTTTGAAAGCTATACAACAACACTTTAATGCAAACAAATTTTCCCATTTCCCAGGCAGGCCCTGGTTACCAGACTTGGTATATGTTGGTCGGATGGTAGAAGCTAAAGAGAAAGGGAGGGAAATGTGGGGGGATTTAGGACTCTATTTGGTTTCCTATTGCTGCTGTAACAGATTATCACAAACTTAGTGGCTTAAGACAACACATGCTTTCTTTGGGACTGAAGGTCAGAAGTCTGAAGTCAATTTCACCTGGCTACAGTCAAGAAGTCAGTAGGACTGATACTTTTGGAGGCCCTGAGGGGAGAATCTGTTTCCTTGACATTTTCAGATTCCAATGGCAGCCTATATTCCTTGGCTTGCGGCCCTTTCCTCCATCTTCAAAGCTCATCATTCCAGTTTTTTCCTTCTGTTATCCTATCTCCTAGTATCTTTGATTCTGACTCCTCTGCTCTCCTCTTATAAAGACTGATTTATTTATATTGGACCCATGAAGTTAATAAGATAATAATCTCCCGATCTCAAGATCCCTAATTTAATCACATCTGCAAATACCCTTTTGCCAAATACCCGATGACATTCACAGGTTCTGGGGACTAAGATATGGGCATATTTGTAGAACCATTATTCAACCTTCTACAAGGACAGAAGGCCTATTACAGCAACTTTACCTATGTGGCAGTTGTGCCCAGGACTGGCCTTGACGTTTAACCTTGCTGAGGTTATTATAAACTATGAGAGAAGGCCTCACCAAAGTCACACAGATGGTTGATGCTGGCAGAGTTACTGGATTTACCCAATGATATCACCAGCCCTGCGTGGGAGTTTAGCTGTTGGCCTGACTAAAGGCAGGGGAATGTACAAAATAATCTTTTCCTACACTAGTTCTATAATGATGGTTAATGTTTGTTTGTTTATTTATTTATTTATTTATTATTTTTTGACTCAGTCTAACTCTGTCACCCAGACTGGAGTGCAGTGGTGCCATCTTGGCTCACTGCAACATCTGTCTCCAGGGTTCAAGCAATTATCCTACCTCAGCCTCCCAACTAGCTAGAATTGTAGACATATTCCACAACTCCCAAGTAGCTGGAATTACAGGCACACTCCACATCCAGCTAATTTTTGTATTTTTAGTACAGGCAGGGTTTCACCATGTTGGCCAGGCTAGTCTCGAACTTCTGACCTCAAGTGATCCACCTGCCTCGGCCTCCTAAAGTGCTAGGATTACAGGTGTGAGCCACCGTGCCCAGCCAATAATGATGGTTAATGTTTATTAAGACTTTAATATGTGCCAAGCACCATGCTAAGCACTTTGTATGTACTACCTTTCTAAATTAATTTTGTTTTTATCAGAGTAATCCGTATACACGGTTTTACAAATTAAGTCATGCTAAAAGACTCATATCAACCAATAGGTCTACTCCTCCTTACTTCCTCAGTCCCACATAGGTAACCTCTCTCAACTCTTAGCAATTTCTATTGGCATTTACCTTTAACATTTTAAATAACATATTCATATTGCTATTTCTCAAGTTATCCATTTTAGACAGTTTCTACTAAATTCCTTTTATTGCAATTGAGAATTTTGTTCTCTAATACACTGCCACCTTCTTCCTACTATCTCTCCCCTATCCTTCTAGTGTAATTTTATCACATTTGGTGTTGAATCCATCATCTGTGTTTATACTATGATGACTGTGTAAGTATTGCTCTCTGCTGAGCCAGGTTGTCCAAATCCACACATATCCAAGTCCCATAGTCAGCCCTGAGCAACCTGCCTGTGTGAAAAGTTGACCCTCCACGTACACGGGCTTCACATCCTGCAAATACTATATTTTCAGCCAACGTTTAGTTGGAAAAAATACCTGTGTACAAGTAGACCGTGGAGCTCAAACCTCTGCTGTTCAAGGTTCAAATGGACTCCTCACCACCACTAACAAATACTCCAATTGATCTATCGCCTAGCAATAATTTTTAAAACATTTGTATTCATCAGATAATCTATTCACTTCTTTTCTCCCCATGATCCTCCACAGAGTAGAATTCTACATTTTGTTCTTGAGGCTAGAAGCAGGCTGCTTCCCCAAGACTGTTTATACCATCTTCCTACACTAGATGCCCCAAGGCCCCACACCATTGTATCAGACCTGGGATTTGAACCCAAGTTTGTCTAAATCAAAATTCCTCATCCTCAACTGCCATCATATATGGCTTTTATAAGTTAAGAATTTGAAAAAGTAGCTATAATGTTTGAGTAGGACGTAGTTGCTACATAAAAGTAATTACTGCTGATGGCTGGATTGCATTTGAACTCTATTCTTATACACACTTTCAAAACAGACAACAGTTCTCAAAGTGCTGGGACCTGCCTTCACACCTGGGAGAAACAACATTCAAACAGGGAATTTGTTTTGTTTTAATCTTGCAGACATTTCCATGTGGGTTTGTTGACACTTTGGGAATCCTTTCCTATTGTAAGGCTTGGGTGGCTGTGGCTGTGGGGTTTTGTTTTGTTTTATTTTGTTTTTGTTTATTTTGTCTGTCTTCCTGATTTATTTTCTCTAGTTGTTCCTGAGGTCTGGGAAGACTCCCAGTGGGCATATAGCCTGCCAACCCCAGGGACAATATAGCTTCTATCTGAACGTATACCCTTCCATCCATTGACCCCCACTCCTTGCACATACATATCCACACATACACACACACATACATTCACATACACACACACTCTCTCTCTCTCTCTCTCTGAGCCCACAGCTCCAACCCTGCTGAAGAAAAGAGTCTAGTCTGTGTCACAAAATATGAGTCTCATCAACCCATTTGGACTGGAATCATGAGGATGAGGGACACAAGGAGGGGGAAAAAGGAAAGGAGATATGGGTAGACTTAAAGGTGTTCCAAATATTCCTCAATGCTGTTTGCATCTTTTCCTCTTCAATTCTCCCAACTCCTCTCAAACATAGACATCCACCATAGAGAAGTTAAATTACCATCAGATTTTACTCTCTGCCTAGGTGAAACCATGAGTCCCCAGAGGGTATAAATCTTTTCAGGAGCAATGCTCCATTGATCCAGTTCCACTAAAATGGTCCTGAACCATAGCCCTCTTTCCTACTTTATCCCCTTCTCTTTTTTCCTTTTTCTTCTTCCTTTTTTTTTTTTTTTTCTTCTAGACAGAGTTCCACTCTTGCCCAGGCTGGAGTGCAATGTGCTATCTCGGCTCACTGCAACATCTGCCTCTCAGGTTCAAGCGATTCTTCTGCCTCAGCCTCCCCAGTAGCCGGGATTACAGGCACCTGTCACCACGCCCGGCTAATTTTTGTATTTTTAGTAGAGATGGGGATTCACCCTGTTGGCCAGGCTGGTCTCGAACTCCTGACCTCAGGTGATCTGCCCGCCTCGGCCTCCCAAAGTGCTGGGATTACAGGTGTGAGCCACCGTGCCCAGCCCCTCCATTTTTTTTTTCTCACTCTCTCCCTTGTTTCTCTGGTGCTTCTTCCAAAACAAAAAACAAAACAAAAACACAGCCACCCTCTTGTTTATCTGTTTGTGTTCTGTGTGTGGAGCTCAGGGACCTCCCAGAATAGTTTATTATGGCTTTTCTGTTTAGCTCGACTGCAATATAGCAGAGGTAATACAATCATGTCTCAGCTCCATATGGTCTTGGAGGCTGACAAGCAGAACAACCTCTGCTTTGTTTGTGTTTTACTTATGGTGTTATGTGAGCCACGTGGGGCTGCTATGCTAGGTTCCTCCTGCAGGACAGATCAGAGAAGGAGCCAGGCGCCATGTTGTCGCTCCCCACCCCCTTCCACTATCACGCACACAAAACACACACACACACACACACACACACACTCCACAACTCGGGGCATAGTGGAGATAAGGGGCGATGATCAACCCCAGAGAACATTAGGGACACACAGGAAAGGTCGTGTTGTGGGGAGGAGGAGGGTGAGAAGAGGAAAGTGAAGGAATATTTACGGAGGCATGCGACACGTCTTACTATAGACACTTATGTAATTCTCATACAACTCTTTGGAATATATATTGTTGCCCTATTTTCTCTTGGAAAAACCTGAGGTCAGTAAGCTATCAGGCCTTTTCCCCAAGTGATATACCTGGAATTGAATGCTTATTTGTTTGATCCCCAAACTCACACACGGTCTATTACAACCTTTTTGTCTACAATGTGGGGCTGCAGGGGTTGGGGAGGGGGAGTCTTACAAACTCTTCTAGGCAAAGAGCATAGATGCTGTAGATGATGACAAAGGATAAACCACTACGCTCCCAAACTTGAAACACAACGTGGTTATGACAGTTCTCAGGGGCTTAGTGTTACCTTTATCCACACTCCAATCAGGCATGGGCGTTCCTGGGCACTGGAGCCAATGAGGTACTGTATCTTAAAAGCATTTTCAAAACAGTGAGATTTCAGTACAACATACTTACTAGGTAATATCTTCATTGCTGCAGTTACGTTAATGAGGTTTTACCTAAAAATGCAGAGAGGAAGATTCAGTGGGGATGAGTTAGGTATATACTACAGCTGGAATAACGGAAGACCCAAACCACAAGTAATTGTTGTACCTTCAAGGTGCTTAGGTGCAAAAAGTTGCATGGAAGCATATATTGGACAGATTCACTGACCATATAACTTAAGTTTTTCTAGACAATTCCAATTCCATACATTCTCTCTAACAAAGAGAACCAATGACAAGTCCTGGATATTCCAAAATGTTGGCATCTAAACCATATGAAATAATGACAATAGCTAACATGTGTTCCATGCTTTCTAGCTGAGTGCAATTCATACATTATCTCATCTATTCCATGCAGATCCTCATCTATTGACCTGTGATGTCAATGCCTTTAGGAAACTGTACCTGGCGCACAGAGGTGATTACTAAATATTTGCTGAGTAGATCATCACTGCTGCTTTCTAGACTAGAAAACTGACCCACAGAGAGGTTTCATAACATGTTTGGCATCGCACAGCTGATGAGGGGTGGGGCAGGAAGGTGAGCCCAGGCTAACTGCCCCTGCCACTTGCCTGCTGTCACTACCCAGTACAGAAACCTCATCCTGTTGCTTCCCCAAGGCTCCCACATTGGCCTTCCCACCTGAAAGCAACCCCAAACCTTTCATTAGATCATGCGATCCAATGTCAAATTTGAAATATAACACCATACATGCAAAACATGGCAGGGGATGCTGGGAGAGTTAAAGAAGCACTAAGTGGTGAGACCCTGCTCCCGGGGAGAAGTAAGGGGTCTCACTGGAGGATACTGAAAACAGGGCCAGGGCCGGTGGCTCACGCCTGTAATCCCAGCACTTTGGGAGGTCAAGATGGGTGGATCACTTGAGGTCATGAACTTGAGATCAGCCTGGCCAAGATGGAGAAACTCCATCTCTACTAACAGTACAAAAATTAGCTGGAAATGGTGGCACGTGCCTGTAACCCCAGCTATTCAGGAGGCTGCAGTAGGAGAATCACTTGAACCTGGGAGGCTGAGGTTGCGGCGAGCTGAGAACGCACCACTGCACTCCAGCCTGGGTGTCAGAATGAGACTTCATCTCAAAAAATAATAATAATAAATACTGAAAACAGCCTGTGCCCTGGGCACCACCATTTGGAGAAACCCAATGGCGGCTCTTGATCAGTCTGGGCCTTGAGAAAGGACTGGTAGGGAATCTGTTATCAGAAGAGGGAGACGAGCCCTCAGGAAATATGGTCCCAGTCATGAAGAGCTGTCTTACCCTTCCTCTTCCAGCCTCAGGCCTGAATCACACAGAGCAATCTTAGACTCACATTTGTGTTGAGCGGCAATAATTAGTTTTAGTGGTAGAAGCTGTGTGGCACGCAATGGTAACATACATGGGGCAACCCTTAAGTGCTAGGGGCTTGATCATACATCGATTCATTTTCTTGACCACTTGGAGAGATCAATTTTATGAAGCCCATTTTGCAAATGAGAAAACTGATATATTAGAGGTGAAAAATCAAAGTTACATAAATAGCCAGCATCCAAATAGGAATAAGTAATGTTATGGGTAGCCTTGAAGAAGACAGGAAGTTTTTTTTGTTTTGTTTTGTTTTTAAATCATATGCTTGGGGGTTTAATTGTGGGAGAAAGCAGAAAAGGAGGATTCTGCTCTTTACCTTGGTAACAGTAGAAGGTTACAGGGTGGGTGATATATATATGAGCATCTGTATTTTTTAGTACAAGCTAATTGAACCACCTGATTTTCCTCCACCATCTGTCTCCCACTCTCACTATCATCCTCCCCATCCACCCCCAGCAGCAGTCACTATAGCAGCCTGGAGCCCAGAATAGCTCCTAAATTCACCAAAGCTGAGAAGAAATGATCTTGTACTCTATGCACCCCTGTTAGGGTGGCCCTAAAAACAAGGATGCCTAGCCATTCATTAATTCTACAAATACTTAACTGAATGACTATTGTATGCCAGGTACTTTTCTAAACATCAGAACAGATGAGTGAACAAAGCAGACAGAAAAAAATCCCTGCCTTCATGGAGATTATGTTCTGCCAGAGAGGTTTCTAGTGCTCAAAACTGTCAGTCCATTCACCTTCCTAAGAGAAAAGTCAATCCATGGAGGATCCCAGAGATCATGATATAAGTCCTAAACTGAGCTTCACAGTCCTAAGCTCCTCCAAGGAGACCTGTGGTCACGTCCATCCAGCACCTGCCCTTCCTTCATCAGCCTTTTGTTCCAACATTGAAAGACAAACAGGGGTGAGCTACTCCCCTAAGGCAAACCCCACCCCACTGCGCCTCAGGCCCCCCTCTCCAGATCCTGCACTCCGAGCCCTTGCTTTTTCATTGGTTTGCATCATAAATGTGTAATGCCAGGCTAAGAAAAGCACCCAGCCCAACCCGCTCTGCCTTGCATCCATAACAACCTTATCAAAGGGTTTTTTTCTGAGCACAGAGAACAGAGAGCCCTCCAGGTTTTGATTCATAGCAGGTGAAGGCTGGATGTGCTGAAAGCTGATTGAAATCAGCGAGGTCAACAAAATACAGCTGAGAGTGCACAATAATTGGGAGAGAAGCATCGCTTCCTTGTTTTTTTGTGATCCCCTGCACTTTCAAGCTCCCACTTCTAAAGGAAAGTCTTTGTCTTACACACTTTATTGCATTGGTGTGGGCTTTATTTTATAAACTTGGGATTTTGCTGACCCACAATTTCCTCTCCTTTTGCCCTGTAACTATCTAGATATTTTGAGGTGGGAGGGTGGGGGTTGGAGACTGAAGAGGAGGGGCTTTAGGACCCTCTGGGTTTTCCTGCCTCGAGGAACCCCCTCTCGTGCATGTGTACGCAAGCACACACAGACACACACACATACATAGACACACACGCATACACCTGCAAGCCCTTCCATTTTGTTTCAGGAGAGGGGAGTCTGCCCTATAGCCCTACAGTCTTTTCATGCTGACAGGAGTACTGTTTTGCCAAACAATTCTAACTAATTCAAGGGCAAGTGACTGCATTCTAACTAAAGCTTAAATTCTCACATACACATATTCTTTCTCAATGTCGTGTGTGTGTGTGGTGTGTGTGTGTGTGTGTGTGTGTGTCTCTTCCTTTATGGAGATTCTGCCTGAACTGAAAGTTACATGAAGGTAGGGGCTTTGTCTTGTTCGGTGTTCAAGAGGACTTAGCACAGAGCACAGCGTGTGGTTGAGAATCAATAAATATTCATTGAATGAAAGAACGCTCGCTGACACTGAGTGTTACTGCTCCAAGTCTCCTGGGTCTCTGCTCTCACTTCAGGGCAAGAGGAATCTATAGGTGAGCCTTGGCCTTCCTAAGAAAACAGAAAACCATCATGCGGCCACTGCCCAGAGACGAGACTGGGACTAATACAGGACTTTGGAGAATACTGGTAGTGTGGCAAGGACTTAAATGGAAAAATGACATTCTTGAAACTGTCACGTCAGAAAGTATTTTCGTTAGCTGAGCTTCGTATATTGGAAGGTGGTGCTGGTTTGGAGTCCTGACTAGGCTGGCCCAGAGAATTTTATCCATTGGATTCAATCCCATAAGAAGGAACTCATTATCCTGCTTTCCAGAGTTAATGATTGTTGTTCCATCTCATTCGCTGCCCAAAGACGTTTTTGTCTATTTTGAGTACCTCCCTGTGAGAACAAGGCAAAATTCCTTAATCCCTGTCACATAGCTGAGCTAGAAAAGTCCTCACGACTACCATGTAACCGAAGAGAACAGTAGCAGTAAACACCAGAAGTATATTTCTTCTTGGATTGAAATCCTTTCCTGCTGGCTTCAATGGAACCCCACGGAAAGGGAGAGGAGACTTCTTCCTCACAGCAGATTGCTCATGTCCGCATTTGTAGATCCAGAGGACAGAAGTTGGATCAAGAAGTCTATACAGCCGGGCGCGGTGGCTCAAGCCTGTAATCCCAGCACTTTGGGAGGCCGAGACGGGAGGATCACGAGGTCAGGAGATCGAGACCATCCTGGCTAACACGGTGAAACCCCGTCTCTACTAAAAATACAAAAAACTAGCTGGGCGAAGTGGCGGGCGCCTGTAGTCCCAGCTACCTGGGAGGCTGAGGCAGGAGAATGGCGTGAACCCGGGAGGCGGAGCTTGCAGTGAGCTGAGATCCGGCCACTGCACTCCAGCCTGGGCGACAGAGCATGACTCCGTCTCAAAAAAAAAAAAAAAAAAAAAAAAAAAGAAGTCTATACGGTCAGTAACAATATTAGCCAGATTGGCAGCCTATTCTGCTATCATCTCTCACGTGGGTCACTGAAACGGCCTCCTAAGGGGTCTACACCTGTCTACCCTTCACACTGATGCCCTAGCAAGCCTCCTGTAAAACAAACAGGACAGATAATAACAAGAGTTGGTGAAGATGTAATGAAATTAGAACCTTTATATATTGCTGGTGAGAGTGTACAATGGTGCAGCTGTTTTAGAAAACAGTCTATCAATTTCTCATAAGATTGTTAAACATAGAATTACCATATGATACAGCAACTCTACTCCTAGGTATATACCCAAAAGAAATGAAAACCTAGGTCCACACTAAAACTTGTATATGAATATTAACAGCAACCTTATTCACACTAGCCAGAAAGTGGAAAGAAACTAAATGTTCATCAACTGATGAATGGATAAACAAAATGTGGCATATCCAAAACAATGGAATATTATTTGGCAATAAAAAGGAATGAAGCACAGTTAAAACATGGAGAAATAATTATGTTAAGTGAAAGAGGGCAGTCACAATAGGCCACATATTATATGCTTTCATTTACAAGAAATATACAAAATAGGTAAAGCTATAGAGACAGAAAGTAGATAAGTGGTTATGAGAGAGGAGAAAGAAAAAAAGCAGGCCAGGCAGTTAGGGTGGGTCCTCAGTTGAATATTTTCAAACAAAAAAACAGCCTGCAGGCACAGATAAGGGAACTTGCACAGGAGGGCTTGCCTAAGACGTGCCCACAGCTGCACAGATAAGAAAGGCTACACAGGTGACTTGCCTGGAAATGCCCACAATAGAAAATTCCATCCCCCGAGACACATGCGAAGTAAGGGGAACAAAGCAGTATGGAGTAACTCTAGCTAAGGGCCGCCATGTGCGTTAGGAGGATGGGATGGCGCTACTAGAAATTTGTACCTTATGCAAAAGAGGCACCAATCCCTCATCAGTTTCCTTTAAAAGCCTTTGCATTCAACTGTAAAAACTTCAACCCCCTTCCAGGTCCCTTCTCAGAAGCAGAGAGCTTTCTTTCTCTTCTGAAACTTTCACCTCAACCTCACTTTTTGGTGTCCATGCTCCTGGTCATGAGACAAAGAACTCTGGGTGATACCTCACAATAAGAGACTGCTACATCCTGGTGCACAGGCGAGACTGTAACCGTTACCTAGAGCTGGAGAGAGACTGGGGGAAGAGGGGGTGGGTGTGCTTACCATTAAAGGGTATGAAATTTCTTTTGGGAGTGATGAAAATGTTCTAAAATTGATTGTAGTGATGGTTGAACAATTCAGTGAGTATAGTAAAAACCACTTAATTCTACATTTTAAATAGGTGAATTGTGAATTATATCTCAATGAAACTGGTACCTCCAAAAAGAAAAAAAAAATTAAACCTACTCATTCCTCTACCAAAGGCTTCTGCCGGTTTCTCATCACCCAAAAATAAAGCCCAAGCTCATTGGCCCGCCACGAAACTGTCCCTTGACAATTTGGCCCCAACCCGTTTTTCAGCCTCATCTTCCTCTCTTCTTACCATGTACCCCAAATGCAGAGCTTTTGAGCTTGCCCTGTTCCTGAACATACCATGCTGTGGCTGCCACAGGAGTCCAGGCCTTTGCATTGTGTTCTTGTCTCCTGCAATGCCTTTTCTTTGATCTCTATCTGACAAATGCCGATTTATTCTTCAGGATCCAAGATGAGCATCACCTGTTCTATGCAGCCTTTCCCAGCTTTCCCAGGAAGAGTGTGTCTCACTCCTGGGCTGCCACAACACTCTGTTTATAGTCTATTTTTGTGCTTATCACATTTTATTTTAATTGCCTGTCTGCATAGTACCTTCCCCAGTAGCCTGGACCATGGGCACTTCAAGGACAGAATCTATAACTTATTTATCCTTGTACCCTTCTCTCCAGCCCACTCCCACCACATGTGATTAAACGCATAGGAGAGAAAGAGAGAGAGACATGCATGCACACCTTGGACTCCAGCCTTTAAAAAGTAGTTAACAAATGTTAAGAAGGGAGAAGGAAAGCAAGTGAAAGAGGAGTCTCTGGTATTGGAGAACTAGGTTTGATTTCATCCCACTCCATACTGGCTGAGCAACCTTGGTTAAAACTTAACCTCAGTCAGGTGTTCGAGACCAGCCTGGCCAATATGGTGAAACTTCATCTCTACTAAAAATACAAAAATTAGCCAGTCGTGGTGGCACACAACTATAGTCCGAGCTACTCAGGAGGCTGAGGCAGGAGAATCACTTGAACCGAAGAGGTGGAGGTTGCAGTGAGCCGAGATGGCACCACTCATTGCACTCCAGCCTGGGTGAGAGAGTGAAACTCCGTCAAAAACAACAACAACAAAAACACTTAACATCAGTTTTCTCTGGTACAAAAGATGGTTAGCTGGGCCATTTGTGTTAAACGCATTAACTCCTACAATGTCGCTTTGAAGGAGGTATTACTTTAAAGTAAGAAGCTCAAGGTCACACTCCTAGCACCCTAAGTGATCTAGATGTTCCACGTTCAGAGGTTTGTGTCTCTGACCCCGAGGCCTGAGCTTTCAACCTCCTCAACAATCTGCATGTCATAAGCTGATAGTTGCTACCTATTATTTAACTTTCTTCCAACTATCAGAGGACCCTGCAGGCAAACAGCGCCAGGTCCCACCCTCCCTTGACGTGAACTGTATTCTGTTCAAAGTGCTCTGCCTCTCAAACTCATTTTACTACCCTGGGGATTTCCAGAATGTTATCATGAGGCAAATGCATGCCTGAAACTTCCATTCACTGCTCTCCACCAACCAGAGTGCACCCATTTTTTAGGACCCAACTCAAATTCAATGTCCTTTAAGACATCTTCTTAACTCTTTTTTGTATTCTTCAAGGTCTTACATTCTGAATCACTTATTTTAATCACACATCTCTGTTTTATTTTATTTTTATTTTATTTTATTTTTTGAGATGGAGTCTCACTCTGCCACCCAGGCTCGAGTGCAGTGGCACAGTCTTGTCTAACTGCAAGCTCCGCCTCCCAGGCTCACACTATTCTCCTGCCTCAGCCTCCCGAGCAGCTAGGACCACAGGCGCCTGCCACCACTCCCGGCTAATTTTTTGTATTTTTAGTAGAGATGGGGTTTCACCATGTTAGCCAGGATGGTCTCGATCCCCTGACCTCGTGATCCACCGGCCTCGGCCTACCAAAGTGCTGGGATTACAGGCATGAGCCACCGCGCCTGGCTGACCACACATCTCTAAACTTCACTTTCCATTCACAGACAAAATTGTCCATTTATACCCCTACTCCCGTCTCCTTCCTGCCCAGTCATTTGGTGACACCCTGTGATATGAACTCCATCCTCACCACTCCATTAGAGCTACATTCTCGCTGTTACCTACAACCCTATCTCTGTGCCAGATTAAATACATTTTTCAGAGCTCTTCTGCCTCATCCCCTGCAGCATTTTACAGCATTCTCTCCTCCCTCCTCCTCCTCCTGGACACACTGGGCTGCCTTCTTCACTGGCCTTCCCAATCCCCACTCCCTACTCCCTCACTCCTTTTCCTCACTGGGCCTGCCTGAGGCTCAGGTGGGTCCCTTGCTTCTCCAGCCTTCACATCTTCTTCCTTGAAGTGTGACATCTCTCGTATCTCAAGCAATAGCCCTGACTTCCTTCCTTAGCTCCAGTTGAGTGTCTCCAACTGCCTTCTGGGCTTTTCTACTTGAATGCCTCACTGTCACTCAGCATTTAATGTGTCTAGATCCTGGAAGTGCTATTAATACTTATGTACAAAATGAGCTGTGGATACCAATATCCTGATGAACTATAAAATACCTCTCCCATTGTTCTACACCCCCACCCCAACCCGGTCCCTATCAGAATGGTACATGAATTTGTTTATCCCACCTAATGAGTCATTGAGAGCTCTGAGAAGAGAATGTTCACATACACACACACTGCCTGAGATATTAGGGCCTGGATTTGTCACCAGGACCCTTGCAACTAATAGTCAACCCATTATCATGTACTGCCCGTTCTGTGCCCAGCACCGTGCTAGATGCTTCTAGAGTACAATGATGATTCCTGCATAAAACCTATCATTAAACAGATTACAGCACGTACCTTCTTAAAAATAGCATCACACATCCTCTTTCCCCACAGTTAACAATCATTTCAGTCATCCATGTTTATGACAGTGGGGGGTCCCCCCCTCGTTACTTCTTCCTCTTCCATGCTTTCCCCCAAATCTGATCAATTCCAAATCCTGCTAGTTCCTATGGGGGCTCAGAAACTGATACCACAAAATATGGTACTTTGTCATGACAAACTGAAGAAGGCTCAAGGTCTCTCTGACCTTCCCCCTGGCCCCTAGCTCTAATCGTCTCTCCCAAAGCCTTTATCTAAGGCTCAGACCCATCAAAAGAAGCAATTGTTTTTTTCTTCCCCTCCCTCGAAGACCAAGAATATCACCGCACCTGAACAGACCCTTTCGCAAGATTACGTACAAGTTGATCTCTGCTCCCTGACCCGTTCAATTAGTAATCCCCTCCACAGAATAATTCTTCTCTCTCCTCTCTCTCATAACCTATTTTGCCAGGATGTTGTATAAGCTTCTGATCTACCTTGAGGGGTGGGTAATTATTCTGTGACCCTTCCTGTGAATACTCTGTGCCTACATTAAATAAATTTGTATGCTTTCTCTCTAATTATTCTACCTTTTGTGAGTTGATTTTTCAGAGAACCTTCAGAGGACCCAGGAAAAAAGCTCTCCCTTGATCCTTACATTCCTCTTCCTTAGAACCCATTCACCCCCATTCTTTCTGTCTCTGCCTCGGCACATACATTTAGGTCCCCATGATTTTATGACGCGGTCTCCACAATGAGGCCTTTCCTCTGGGAGCCTTTCTACCTCTTTCAATGGGTCTCTCAGAACTTCCAGATTAATTCTCTTAACGTGCCCATTCTAGGAACTCACTTCCTTGTTCAAAACTGGCATTTCCTACAGCAGCTTTCACAACATTATGGAACCTCAAAGTCAGAAAAAAAAACATGTGGGTCTTTGAGTCAAAACACCTACCCATTGTTGTCTTCTCTTCCACAACACACCCTCCTCTTTCATTCAGGAATGAGAAACATTCAACCAATCCATTCCACGATTGCCCTGATTGTTACAAAATCCTTCTCCCGTTGACTTGGCTCTCTTATTTCTACCCACTGGTTCAAATTATCCATTTTTACCTCCTCCTAGCTCCTTCATCACTTTGTTACAGTAGGTAGTTAGGCATGAGCAGGGCGGGAGAGGGCCCCCTACCACCAGGAATGTCAGGTGTCCATTAGGTGATGGTCAGGCCGTTGTTAGCTGTCTAAAGTAATAATTGGTTACAGCCAATGCCAGGGAAAGGCAGTTTCTCAATAGATAGAAAAAACCTGAAACTGGGGCCAGGCACAGTGGCTCATGCCTATAATCCCAGCACTTTGGGAGGCCGAGCCAGGCGGATCACCTGAGGTCAGAAGTTCGAGACGAGCCTGGTCAACATGGTGAAATCCCGTCTTTACTAAAAATGTAAAAATTAGCCGGGCGTGGTGACGGGTGTCTGTAATCCCAGCTACTCAGGAAGCTGAGGAAGGAGAATCGCTTGAACCCGGGAGGTGGAGGTTATAATAAGCCAAGATCATACCACTGTACTCCAGCCTGGGTGACAGAACAAAACTGTCTGAAAAAAAAAAAAAAAAAAAAAAAGAAAGAAAGAAAGAAAGAAAAGAAAAGAAATTGCCTGAAACTGGTGATCAGCAAAGCTACCCGATAAGATCTCAGGAGTTGGGTGAGTGGGTTCAGGCATGCATGCCAAGAGGCAAAATGGCAGCATTTAACTGACATTTAATGAGCATTTAATGACCTTCCTCTAGGAACACTGGACTAGGAAGAACGCCTACAACTCCAGTAAACACACTGCGCAAGCTCCCCTCCCAAGCGCTGGCAGGCCACTGAGCACGTGGTCATCCCAACCCAAGGGAAGAATCGGGGAGAAGTAATCCAAGACCCCAGAAGTATGCCAATGTATAAACCCCAAATCAGGCCAGGCGCAGTGGCTCCCACCTGTAATCCCAACACTTAAGGAGGCCGAGGCGGGCGGATCATCTGAGGTCAGGAGATGGAGACCATCCTGGCTAAGGTGGTGAAACCGCATCTCTACTAAAAATACAAAAAATTAGCTGGTTGTGGTGGCAGGTGCCTGTGATCCCAGCTACTCGGGAGGCTGAGGCCGGAGAATTGCTTGAACCCGGGAGGCGGAGGTTGCAGTGAGCTGAGATCACGCCCCGGGCAACAAGAGCAGAAAATCCATCTAAAAAAACACAAAAAACAAAACAAAAAAACAAATCAAAGGTCAAACCACGCACTTGATCTCTCAAGTCACCCGCTTGGCTCTCTTCCAAGTGTACTTTTCTTTCATTCTTGCTCTAAAGCTTTTTAATAAACGTCCACTCTTTCTCTGAAGCTTGCCTGAGTCTCCTTCTGCCTTATGCCCCTCGGTCAAATTATTTCTTCTGAGGGGAACTGAGGTTGCTGCAGACTCATGCAGATTCGCTGCTGCTAACAACTTCATTCTAGTTCCCTAATAGTCCAGGGTGCTCCTGGTACTGTAACTCAACTCCACACAGCCTCCTCACCTCCAGACCAGCTCTTGTCCACCCCGTCCCCATCTACTGGGCAAAAAAGGAAAAGTGCAGGAGTTTGACAAGGAAAGTGTGCTGGCTTGCTCATGCTCCCTCTTTCTGAAGATGTTTGATGTATGTGCGTGTGTTTTGTGTATTCACTGCAGCTGGTTCAGTTTTCTGTGTTCACCTAGCATTTCTGGAGGACAGAATCGTGCATGAGCAGACGTGAAATCTGCTTTATGCTCACATTGTTCAGTATATCAATCACATGGGAGCCACTATGCATTTCATTGCGGACAGCTCCTCCAGTCATCTGCTATGGCGCACATGTGCACACGTGTACACACACACACACACACACACACACACACACAGAGTACATCAAGAGCAAAATGGCAGCGTTTAGAGAATAGACCCATAGATTAACACTAAAATAATGAAAACGTTGAGCACATGTGTTTGTGTCACTGTTTATCACAGTTTTGGTTGCCATCTTGCTAAATATGCTACACTGCTCAGAACACTCCAGAACAAAGCATTGTCTGGCCCAAATTAGAGTAGGTCTACTTTTAATCTACTGTGATCTTGAGCCTCACTGATACTGTTTTCCCTTTTATATCCAGGCCAATCATAATTGCCCTTGCCACAGCAAGGAACCTTGCTGTGAACCTACTCCTCTGAGTTTTTATTTTCTCTTCCTGGCCAGCATGGATTTGAAATCTTGTGTAGGGTGTGGCCAGCCAGAGTGCTGGGAGGCTGCCAGAGGAGTCACCTACTCCCAGGGGACCTGGAGGCTTGTGATGTGACCTCCCATCCATACCCTGACCGCCTGTGCCCCAGGCAAGCCCATTGAGATAATTAGGTTAAAAAGCAGGCACTTTGCTAACTATCAGCTGCCGTGTCTGGGCTGAGTTCCCCTTGGGGGTGGAAGCAGAGTGGGTGGGGGGAGGAAAACAGTCGCAGGAAGATAAACTACAGGCCAGGGAACTGGTGGGAGGGCAGGGGGAGTCCAGGCAAGCAAGAGCAGCGGAGGTTGCATCCGTATGCAAGTAGGGGCTGCTCACTCACCCTGAAGGGCTCTTACCTTCCCTCAGCTAACGATAAAAACATTTCTCCTTACAGCTTAGTAAAACCTTACAGTTTACAAAGTGTTTTGCATTTGTTATCTCATTGAAATCTCACGATCACCCTGTACCATAGGGAGGGCAATTATGATTGGCCTGGATATAAAAGGGAAAACAGTATCAGTGAGGCTCAAGATCACAGTAGATTAAAAGAGGGAGAAAGGGAGGGGAAGACGGAGACAGAGGGGAGAGAGAAAAAATAAGTGAGGTACTGAATGTGGAACCAGGACAAAGAGAAAGTCTTTAAACATAATAGAGGCTCCCCGAATGCTTATGTATTCATTCATTCTTGGCACTTAAGAAAGGAACCTATGTTAGAAAAACAAGAGCATTATCTTCACAAAGGGCAATGGAAAGAACTCCAGACTAGGGACCCAAAGTCCTGGGGTGTACCCCACTTCTGCTACCCGACCAGGATGCCTCTCCTTGCTGATCTGAACTCCTCTAAAAGTGGGGAGGTTGGATTCTGTCATCCCTGGATATCCTACTCCTTTTTCAATTTCCTAGGCTGCCCAACCCCAAGTTGAGCCTCTAGCCACAACCTGTAGCCGCAGGGCAAGAGTGGAGGGTTACAGCTTAGTTAGGAGTTGGTTAATTGCACTTGTGATTTTTCAGAGCTTTGTCACAGGCTCTACCTTTTCATCTTCAGCACAACTGTTTGAGGAAGATAGGGCAGGGATAACAAATCCTTCTGTTTCTGGGAAGAGACCGCACATGATAACAGAAAAAACATGAGTCTAGGAATCAAGAGTGGTGAGCTCTCTGGAAGGATGACTCTTGCCCGGTGCTGAATTGGTTTGCACTTAGAAAACTCCAGAAGCTGCGATTTGCCATTAGACTAGGACAAAGCAGAGGGCCAGCCTCTGCTATCTTACTGACTTTAGCCTCCATCGTTGCCTGTTTTGTTACTCACTCCAGCAGCACTGGCTTGTGCTTTCTGCTCCTTGAACACACCAAAGTCCCTCCATCTTTAGAGCGTCCACCCACTCCCCATACTTCCCCCGCCCCCACCCCCACGTCTTGAGAGCTCCTTTCCAAATATTCACATAGTGGCTCATTCCCATCAGCTGGGTCTCTAATCAAATGTCACCTCCTCAGAGTGCCTTTCCTAACCATTCAGGCTAAAGTAATCACCGTGTTCCCCCACCCCTCACTCTCCAGCCTATCATTCTACACTGTTTACCCCATAGCATTAGGAGGGTACAAGGTTCCAAGGTTCCCTTCCATGGGAAGGACTTTCCATCAGACAGAATAACACTACTGGTCTCCCCAGCCATTACCCATTCCTCCGCAGAGCAGGTGTGTCTTATCTGGTTGGCAAATTCGGAGAAGTTCCTGGGACTACATGGGCCCCCCCTTTCTTGCTGGGACAAACTTCAGGCAGAGAACATGAGTGCTGACCGGCTATGGGGAAGTAGGCTTTGGGGTAGAGGCTCTGCCCTTGCAGATGGAGGCCTGTGGTCAACCATCACTGCCTAAAACTGGATGTGCAAATCTGCCTAATTCCAGGGTACAGCGCCATGAAGGTCATGGTTGCTGCACTCCAACTGTGAACTGGAGCCACATCCTCCAACCTAGCTATGATTAGCCATGGTGCTTGGGTCTCCACTGTCTGACTCATATATCTGTCTCTCCAACGGTTCAGAACACAGGCTGGGAACAGGTATATTATATATTGGACTCTGCAAAACCACATTTGCCTCCCCCTGAAATCATTATATTTATTGGCTGATTCATCTGTTTACACATCTTTTGCCTTACCTTCAACCGACACATACCCCATGGACACACACCTCCCCTTTCTTACCATCCCCTACAGAACGTAAACTTCAGAACAGACACTGTCTCTTTTGCTCATACATTCTGTGCCGGGAACAGTGTTTGGTTCAAGCAGATGTCAAAAAGTAGTCACTGGATGAATAAAAGACTTCCAGATGCCTCTGCACTGCGTAAGATCCCGGGACCTTTGCACAGCCCTAGGGCAGGGAGTCTCCTCAATGACTAAGACTAAATACTTATCCACTTGCTTAGAAGAATAGGAACCTAGAATGGGTTCCAGTTGATTTAAAGAAATTTTTAGAGTAGTTCTTATAAACCTACATTGTAGATGAGATTTCTATCTATAAAATATGATTTCCCCAAGATAAAGAAACTAGGGTGCACGGAGGTTGGGTTATTTCTGGAGGATCCCACCGTCAGCTGGCAGCAGAGCTCTGCATTGCTGTGGCTCTGCTCCATACTCTTCTCCACTTGCAGAGGCAGCTTGGGCTCCTGCCATTTCCTCATGGAAAGAGCCACTGCCTGTTGGTTTCCCTGTCCTTCTTTCTCCCTGGGTCTATCAGCCCCTGCCAGCTTTCAGTCCCATTCCATTGTAGGCCCCAAGGACCTTTCGTCTGCAGGCTGACACTCTCCTAGACTTAGAGTAGAAGCTGACCCCAGCATGGGCATGTGACAGCTCCATCTGTACGAGGAGGCATGGTCTGAATTTTGCTATCTTTAATTCAGCATCTAGTGGCCTTGGGTGACCTAGGTGCTCATCAAGGTTCAGATGGCCGCACTCGTGATGGCCCAGAGAGCACAGTGGGCTCCTGCTTTGGTTCCCTGCTAGAGTCTGGGGCTAGAGAATGGCCCTGAATCTTCGTCCACATGGCCAGGGTTTCATCATCTTACATAACTCTTGCCAGCTTTCTCTGCCTCTCCCTCAAGGACTGTAGCCATCTCTGTAGCTGAGTCACTACAGGAGGTCCTGTGGCAAAGTATAGGAACCTCCCTGAAGCAAAGCCCTGCCTCCTAACTGAAGTTAAGAATCTCCATGGTCTGTAAGGTCCAGCTTTGGATGTCGGGCCTGCCCTGGCACCAGTGTGACTTTATTCCTTGGGGAGTGGGTTTATTTGTTTGTTTATTTATTTATTATTTATTTATTCTACTAGTTGTCAAATGATCCTTTATTGAAATATTTTCCTTTGTGCTTTTTAACTAGCTGGGCGCTCCTCTGAGCCGCCATCGATGTTGTCGATGATGTCATGAGGGTGGCAGCCGTCAACACTGCAGCCCACAGACTGGACAGTCCCCAGGGTATCTTTTATGGTTCCAGAGAATTCTCTGGCTAAAGACTGGTAGCTCATCTGTCAAGCAATGTTGACAATCTCTTCAAAAGTGGTATTTCCAGGGCAGTGGATTTAGGACAGCTGTCTCCACCATTTCCCCAAAAGAAATCCTTTAGGCCCACCCAGTCCACCTACCAACCCACTCCTAGCTTCCCCTCCTGCCTGTCGTCCCCTGCGCCACAGTCTCAGCCTGGCCCTCCATGAAGCCATTCCCCGAGTAAGGCCTCGGTCTGTTACCTGAGCAGCCAGAGGACAGCCAGCCCCTCCCTCAGGGGTGGGCTCCTCTCAGGGAATGGCTGGCCATCCCCCAAGAAGGCCCCTCTTTTCCTGAGCATTCCAGTCATCTGCCTCAACTTCTCTCTCCTCCCCCAGGCCCTTCCTGTAAATTTCACATTTGAAACAAATATTGATTTTCTTACTTACTCCCCTTGCCAGGGTTGTAAGACACACACACACACACATACACACACACATACACACACACAGAGAGACAGAGAGAGAGAGAGAGAGAACAAAAAGCATGGACCTGCTACCACTTCTGGAAATGAATGAGGTGAAAACAGGGAAAGCACAAAGAAAAACGATGTGGTTTCTGAGCAAAATGCGGCCGTTGCTATTATTTTCAGAGTTTCTCCGTGACCCTGGCCCTGAGTTAAGAGCTCAGGTAGTGTGGTGAGTGTTAACTGGGAGTGACAGACCCAAGAGGGCTGTTTTTTTCATTAAAATAAATAAATAAATAAAAGGGCTCTTAACTTTTCCATCTTGTTACCTGAAATGAGAGCAAAGACCAGGATCTGCTCAGATTCTGTGGCTGCAGGACTCCTAGCCTTGTCTCATTCCCCAATCACTCTCCCCAACTCCCTTTTCCCTTGGCTAATAAGTAATCCTGAGAAGGTTTGCGCACTTTGCTTATTGTATTTGGCTCAGAAATACATTCTCTTTTTCACCCCCAACCTCAGGCAAATGCTTTCTGATATCCATTTGTATGCCTGAACACATGTGATTAGGCTTAATGTCATTTTCTGGGGAACTGCAGGAAGGTCACTGGGCACAGTGAGAACTTGGCTCCTCTGGGGGATCAGATGCCCAAGACCCGGTCAGCTCCTGTCTCAGGCTCAGACACCTTCCCCCAGCCACCATGACAGGCCTCTGGGACACCTAACTAGTTCCATGTCTTCATTATGCTCCCCTCCAGGGGTAAATCCTGAATCCACCAAAGACCATGCTCACATTCCAGAGAATTTGCATTATAGCAAGGCAATTTATTGAGACTTTAATGGAGCAGAATAACTGACTCAGATATTACCTGTGTCTTGTTTTTCTCTGCAGTAGGCTCAACACAAAGGCACGAAAGGTATTTCCTTTCCTCCTCCCCACCCCTCCTTCTATCTCTCTTCCAGGCTTTTGTGTCCTTGAGGTCTAAGTTTTTTTATTCGGTTAATAACATTTACCTCTGCTTCATAGCACAAAGGAGAAGTTGCCAGGTGCCATTATTTTTGCTAAAACTCGAGAATGATCAAGCGATTCAATGCGATTTGACATATAGGGGAGAAACCTGGTGGGTGTGTAGTGTGGGGTTTGAAATGAAAATGGCTGGCTGAGGAGGAGGGCCTGCCTCTGATCCTGGAGAGGATAGCCAGATACTCAGGAAGAGAAAGGAGAAGGAAGAGGCCTGCGGTTGCCATCAAGGCAGATACCTGAGCCCCAGGGAATGCAGATCCTCTGAGGAGGGAGGATCAGGTGGCTCTGGAGGGCTCCGTGGGTGTCTGTGAGGACTGAGCACCCAGGCCATGGCCTTGGGACTCTCCATGGTATCAGTTCACCTGTGTGGACCTGGATGAGGAGCACAGCCAAGAGCATCATAGACTGAGGACCAGACAGAGGACACCTCACCTCCACCTTCTGAGACCTGAGAAGCCCAAATTTTGTTGTTGCTGGTTTTTTGTTTGTTTGTTTTGTTTTTGTTTTAATGGGAGAATATTCTGGAAACATGCAGACATTGGCAACCTTAGGGGTGTCAGAGCAGTTATACTTCTTTTTTCGGCTAATCTTTTTTGTATTATTCCAGTTTTAGTGGATATGCTGCTGAAGCAAGCACTCAGACCAGCTGTAATAAAAAAATGTTCTGGACATATTTTATCACATGCTCACCATTTCATTGATGGGAGGTGGGCTGCTGCCCTTCAGAGAACTTGGCAGCAAGGGATGCCCTCTGCGGGGCAGAGGTAAAATGGACTTTCCACAGCTACTCCAGGCTCCCAGAGGCTGTGTACAATGTCTGTAGCCAGCAGGACGACCAGACATTTAACTGGATCCCTTATAGTCTGATGGCCTCATCCAGCGATTGGACTTCTCCCCACTTATTCCCCGGCTCTCTGTGTTCCGGTGCTTCCTCTGGTTTGCTCTTCTTTGATCTTTGGCTCACATTTGTGTCTGTGATCCTAATACCTCCCAATTAGGGCCTAGTGTTTTCCTATTAGTCCTGGGCTTCATTCTACTTGCCTTTAGGATCAAGGATATGCTTTTGGTATTTTCTATATTAAATTTTGGCTGCTACTGTTTTCAGCCTTTTGGAGCAAAACCTCATGTTGAAACAAACAACTCCATTCAATTGCTCTTCCTCTTTTGAGCTCCAACATCCAACTGCTCTTCCTCTTGCCACACTCTTCGCAGTCCCACTGAAGCCATTTGCTGACCTCAGTCACTCTCACAGATTCCTACAGACCTTCCACCGCTAGCACTTAAGTCTTCTTCCCAACCAAATCTCTGTCATCATCCCAAATGGCTTCAGTCTCCAAGCAGGTGACTCATCTAATAACTTGAACTCGCAGTTTCTTGATTTCCTTTGCGACCAACAAATTTCACCTTCATTTAATTTAAGTGACCCACTTCCATGGCAACACCCTGGATCTTGTCATCACCTAGAACTGTTTCATTAGCAAACCCTTAAGTTTAAAAAGCCCAGTCCCTAAAGTCAACTTCTTATCTTTCTACGTGTGGCTCCTTTAGAACCATGCATCTCCCTTTCCAGACCTCTAGTCTTTCAAACTCTTCCCATCTTCTCTCCACCAGCCCTCTGGTCCTTCCTTGACCTCCAGATTCAGCCACATAGTTACTTCTCTGATAACAGTGGCAAACACATAGCATGACTTTTGCTGGGCCGTTTGGAAAGCCCTTTATATATATTAACTGTCTTCGTCTTTTTCATCCGTTTGCAGCTAAAGAAACTAAGGTTGAGTAATTTGCCCAAGGCTCCCAGCCAGGGCCAGCTGCATAATCTGTGGACCCAGTGTGAAGTGAAAATTCAGGACCCCTTGTTCAAAAAGCAGGGAGGGAAAAGTACCCTTTAAAATACTTGCCTATAAAGCCTTTTACTTTCTTTTTTCTCTTTTTTAAATTTTTAAAGAATTTTTGTAGAGATGGGGTCTCATCGTGATGCCAGGCTGATATCAAACTTCTGACTCAAGCAATCCTCCTGCCTCAGCCTCCCAAAGTGCAAGGATTACAGGTGTGAGCCACCATACCTGGCCAAAGCTTTTTTCTTTCTTATGTATTTGTTTATTTTTATTTTATTTTTTCCTGACTTTTAAGTTCCAGAGTACATGTGCAGGATGTGCAGGTTTGTTACATAGGTGTGCCGTAGTGGTTTCCTGCACAGATCAACTCATCACCTAGGTATTAAACCCAGCATCCATAAGCTGTTCCTCCTGATGCTCCCCCTCCCCCATTCCCCTCATAGGCCCCAGAGTGTGTTGTTCCCCCCTATATGTCCATGTGTTCTCATCATTCAGCTCCCACTTATAAGTAAGAACATGCCATGTTTAGTTTTCTGTTCCTTCATTAGTTTGCTGAGGATAATGGCTTCCAGCTCCACCCATGTCCCTGAAAACGATATAATCTCATTTCTTTTTATGGCTGCATAGTATTCCAGGGTATATATGTAACAAATATTCTTTATCCAGTCTATCATTGACGGGTGTTTGGGTTGATTCCACATCTTTGCTATTAGCTTTTTGCTTTGAAAGTACTTTATTACTTATAAAACATGAGAGGTAAGTAAAGTTAAAATTTTAAACCATTAGCATAAATTTTACTGTTCATCTTTATGTTGTGCAATGCCAGTTTTAGATGCAAATGTAAGAACACACACACACACACACACACACACACACAAACATACAGAATGACTTCACTGGAATTTCATACCTTGGGCACATATTTGTATCTTGTTCTTACCAGAACAGTGGAAATGCTGCTCAAAACTGGTTTTGTTTCACTTCTTGGTATGCACACATTCTATCAATACTTTTTACCTTTGGCTCACTGGTGAATAAGCAAAGACTGAAAGGGAAAAGAAATACGTGTTGCTCTGTTTTTCGCTTTCCTCATATGTCATCATTTTCAGCATAAGTGGTTGGCTAATACAGGAAAGTAATGCACATAGAAAGGGATATGATAGGACTTCTTGGTCGTTTGTGCTTCTTAGAATGCCACTGCCTTCTTTCTGAGTTCAAAGCAAGTTCTGGATGAATGGAAAGTATGGCCTGGTGGGTTGCAAGTATCTTGCTTACTCGGTTATAGACCTGTTGATATGAAGCATGAGCACAGAATTCTGTGAAGCCACAATGCATGAGAGCTCAGCGAGACTCAAAGTGAGTACAAATTAAGCATGTGATGGAAGCTGCACAGTGATCCTGGATGCTGTATCCAAAGGAGGCAGCAAGAAATGAGGGGCATGCACCTGTGCCATTTTCCCTCTGTTCACACGTGTGCTCCATTGTCCCATCAGATTAATGAAACACAAATTCAAAGATAAAATCACTGAGAATTTCAAGATAGTCTCAGCATAGCTTTTAACCAGGCAGAAGACCCTTCTGAGAGCAAGATGTGGGATGCCCCAGGAAGAGCTGTGGCCTTGCTTAAGGCGACTCTTCAACTGAGGCCATTCTCAAAGAAGAGAGGAATACCCAGCACCTGGGACAACACAGCCTACAGTCCTGATGTGTGGATGTGGGCAGCTCAGCTCAGCATTCAGGATGCCTTCCCTCTTACCTTGCAGAAAGGGCGGGTCCTCCCTTTTCCAGAACTAACCACTCTCTCAGTTCCAGGCCAATCCACCCACGTGTACGCTTATGTCTTCCTCTCCCACATCTCTCCAATGTTGTCCATTATTCATCCCCACTTTCCCTCATCTCTTCAATTTCTTCACTAATAATGGCTCCTTCTACTCAACCTAATTACATATCCAAGTCTCTTCTGTTAAAAACATCCCATTATTCAACTCTGCTTCCCCCAGAAAAGCCATGTCCTCTTGCCTTCCTATCCACAAAGATCCCTCAAAGAGTAAACTCCACTTGCCATCTCCAATGTTTCACTGTGCAGCAACACCCAGCCCAGACCAGAGTCATCCGAGAGCTCTCCGACCTGCTCTTTTTTTTTTTTTTTTCCTGACAACTACCCTTCAGCCTTCAACCTACTGGACCTCTTTGTTGCCCACCACAGTGATCACTTCATTCTTTAAGAAACCTCCTTCTTTGATCTTTATCACAGAGCATGACTTGCTTTTGATCAACCACCATTCCTCCTACTATTCTTTCTCAGGAAATCTTAATGAATTTCCCTTCACTAACTCCATAAATCTTGTTAATCTCCAGGGCTCACTTTTTTCTCTTTTCTTTCTTTCTTTTTTTTTTAAATTATACTTTAAGTTCTAGGGTACATGTGCACAATGTACAGGTTTGTTACATATGTATACATGTGCCATGTTGGTGTGCTGCACCCATCAACTCATCAGCGCCCGTCAACTCGTCATTTACATCAGGTATAACTCTCAATGCCATCCCTCCCCCCTCCCCACTCCCCATAATAGGCCCCGGTGTGTGATGTTCCCCTTCCCATGTCCAAGTGATCTCATTGTTCAATTCCCATCTATGAGTGAGAACATGCGGTGTTTGGATTTCTGTTCTTGCGAAAGTTTGCTGAGAATGATGGTTTCCAGTTGCACCCATGTCCCTCTTTTTTTCTTTTTCTTTCCTTCTTTCCTTCTTTCTTTCTTTCTCTTTCTTTCTTTGTTTCTTTGTTTCTTTCTTTCTCTTTCTTTCTTTCTTTCTTTCTTTCTTTCTTTCTTTCCTTTCTCTTTCTTTTCTTTCCTTTCTCTTTCTTTTCTTTCCTTCCTTCCTTCCTTCCTTCCTTCCTTCCTTCCTTCCTTCCTTCCTTCCTTCCTTCCTTCCTTCCTTCCTTCCTTTCTTCCTCACTTTCTTTCTTTTTTTTTTTTTTTCAGGGTCTCACTCTGTCACCTAGGCTGGAGTGCAGTGGTGCAATTACAACTCACTGCTGCCTCGACCTCTTGGGCTCAAGCGATCTTCTTACCTCAACCTCCCCAGTAGCTGGGACTACAACTGTGCACCACCATGTGTGGCTAAGTTTTTTTGTTTATTTTTTGTAGATACAGGGTCTCACTATGTTGGCCAGGCTGGTCTCAAACTCCTGGTCTCAAGGGATCCACCCACCTCAGTCTCCCAAAGTGCTGGGATTACAGGCTTGAGCCACAGCGTTCAGCTTAGGTTTTGCTTTCACTCTCTGCCTGCTGTCCCTGGGTTGTTTCATCCGCTCTCATCTATAAGACAGTGACTCCCAATTCTTCACTTTTAGTACTCATCACCTGCTAAGCTTCAGGTTCATTCCTTCTGTAAAAGTAATCTTTATTACTGAATACTTTAGACTTTTAAGTTACTGTTTAAGATTCCACAAGTAATAAATGATTGTTGTTGTTGTTGTTGTTGTTGTTGTTATTGTTTTTGAGACAGAGTCTTGCTCTGTTGCCCAGGCTGAAGTGCGGTGGCACGATCTCAGTTCACTGCAGCCTCTGCCTCCTGGGTTTAAGCAATTCTCCTGCCTCAGACCCCCAAGTAGCTGGGATTACAGGTGCCCGCCACCACTCCTGGCTAGTTTTTGTATTTTTAGTAGAGACGGGGTTTTACCATATTGGCCAGGCTGGTCTTGAGCTCCTGACCTCAGGTGATCCGCCTGCCTCAGCCTCCCAAAGTGCTGGAATTACAAGCGTGAGCACTGTGCCTGGCCCATAATACACGATTTCTATAGAAAATTGGGAAATGCAAGTAAACAAAGAAAATCTAAAAGGCAAAAACCTGAAATTCCAACTTCCAGAAATAATCACTACTAATAATTTGATGTATATCTAACTTTATAAACATTTTTACGTAATATACTAAATATTTGGTATAAAAATCTATCTTTTGTTTTGCTAAAATATTGGTCATACATATTGACCAAATACTGACATAATTACACATTGCTTGGTGATTATTTTTTGTTGTAGTCTTCCCAGATGACTAAGTATATTCCTACACCATCATTTTAATAACTGCATAGTATTTCATGATATGGCTATCAAAATTCTTTAAAACTTTTCTTCTAATTTTTGTACATTAGCCTCGTCCAATATTTTACATTATCATAAACAATATGGTGATGTCTTTCTTGTGGCTAAATTGCTGTGTTCAAACATACAAACCTTTTTAAAGTGGCTCATAAACAAGGCCAGGCATGGTGGCTCATGTCTGTAATCCCAGAACTTTGGGATGGGCCAAACCAGGAGGATCACTTGAGCCCAGGAGTTCAAGACCAGGCTAGACAACATAGCGAGACCCTGTCTTTATAAAAATAAAAAATAAAAATAAAAAGTTGTTCATGCATTTGGTCAAATTATCCTCAAGAAAATGATTGTACCAATGTATGTTCTTTACCAACAATGGACGAGAATATCAGTTTTCCCAAACCCTTACCAAGAATAGATAGTAGCATTGTTTTTCATTTTGCCCATTATTTTATCATTATTTCAAAAGAATTTCAATTTTTATTTGTTAATTTTTTATTTATTGTTCCTTGTACTTCTCCCTTTGAAAATTGTGGTTTTGTTTTCTTTGTCCATTTTATTCTATAAAGATGTCCTTTTATTTATTGATTTGTAAGAAACACCTACTATTTCTAAGTACCTATAACTAGATTCCCCAGAGCACTTCAAGATCAAGTTTTCAAAACCAAACTGATCATCTCCCCCATAAAAACCTATTACGCTCATATTCTCTTAGTTAATAGTATCACCATCTCCCAAGTTAGTCAAGACAAAAACGTGAGAAATAATCACATAACCTCCCTCTCCTTCTCTTTAACCCATTTACAAAGTCTTGCCTCTTTCTCTCAAATAGCCCTCAAGCCTATCCCATCTTCTCTATTCTCCATGCTAGTGCCTTAGCTTGGTGGTAGTCACCCCTTCACAGCTTGTCTAATCTCATTGACTCTTGTTTGAACCATTGCAAAAGGCTCTTTGTGGTATCTGGCCTCCTCCCCATCTATTTCATCCTCCATACTGATACAAGAACATGTGTTTTTTTTGAGACAGAGTCTTGCTCTGTTGCCCGGGCTGGAGTACAGTGGTGCAATCCCAGCTCACTGCAGCCTCCCCTCTAGGGCTCAGGTGATTCTCCTGCCTCAGCCTCCCAAGTAGCTGGGACTACAGGCAAGTGCCACCACATCTGGCTAGATTTTTTGAAATAGGGTTTCTCCATGTTGCCCAGGCTGGTCTCAAACTCCCGGGCTTAAGCTATCCACCTGCTTCAGCCTCCCAAAATGCTGGGATTATAGGTGTGAGCCACTGCACCCAGCATAATTTTTCTAAAGAAAAAATCTGTTAGTTATAATCTCCTCCTTAAAGTTCTTCCATGGATCGCCATCACTTGCAGCATAATGTGATCATTTCTTAGCATGGTATACGAGACCCTGCACAATCTGGTACCACGTTACCTTCCACATTCATCTACATTATTCTAGCCTATGCACCCACAGCCAAGCCTGCTGAGTGCTGCTCCCCGCAAAATGTCATGCTCTTATACAACTTCATGCCTAATATATATATTTTTTCCTAGAGCTACCTGGTCACTGCTCAAGACTTACAGCACATCTTGCCCCTAGAAACGCCCAAGAAATAAGTCAAACATACAAGTTTTGGATTTTTCAGCTAGCTGGGAACTGGGATAAAAACCTGGCTCAAAAAATAGCAGAAGAAATCCTTCTTAGTATAGCACAGCACTTAAGAGACAGACTGCCTGGGTTCAAATTCCAGTTTTGCATTTACTGATTCTGCAGTCCAGGGCAAGTTACTTACCCCTTCTGTGTTTCAGTTTCCTCATCTTTAAAATGGTAATCATAAGAATGACTTCTTTTTTAAGAAATTTTTAATCATAAGAATGACTTCTTTTTTTAAAATTTGAGATGGAGTTTTTTAAAATTTTTAAAATTTGAGATTGAGCCTGTGTTACCCAGGCTGGAGAGCAGAGGGGCAATCTCAGTTCGCTGCAACCTCTGCCTCTCAGGTTCAAGCGATTCTCCTGTCTCTACCTCCCAAGTAGCTGAGATTACAGGTACATGCTGCAATGCCCTGCTAATTTTTTGTATTTTAGTAGAGACAGGGTTTCACTGTGTCGCCCAGGCTGATCTTGAACTCCTGAGCTCAGGCAATCCACCTGCCTTGGACTCCCAAAGTGCTGGGATTACAGGCATGAGCTGCCACGCCTGGCCAACCATGACTTCTTGTAGGGTCTCATGAATTAATATACGTAAAGCACTTAGAAGAATGCCTGCCATGAATGAGTTATTTGAATAGATGATATATTTGAGGTAACTAATGTTGGTGCCATCTGACTGTATATGTAAGTGGTTAAGTGGATGAGATGATATAATGTGTGTGCAAGCTCTTTGGAAAATTTAAAGCACTATGGAATTGTCCAGTATTACTATCACTCTTAATTTTAAACAAGATAAGTCTCTATACTTCCAAGAAAGTATATATCATCTTGAACTCATAAGATTGCTGCAAGGATTAAATGAGATTTAAAAAAATATATGTATACCCCATCTCATTCCAAAGTGGTGCTGAGTAGTTCAATTCAACCCCAAATTCAACTTATACGGTAACATGATGATGTAGTAGTAAGAGCACTTAAGATTCCACACACTGGGGTGTAAATCCAGGTTCTCCCACTTATCAATACAATGACTTCTCCAAGGCCCAAAGATATTTGTGAATCACTGGGCATTCAGAAATTGATCATTATTGTCATTTGGTTGAAAGAAGTCTACATTAAGGCATTCTTCGCAGGAGGAATAGAGCAGACATTCAGAGGAAGGAATAAAAGGTTGACTTATATTGAGTTAGTTCAGAAGAGGTAGAGGACAATAGACATGCTTCTCAGATAGCCAGGGGCTCAGCCTAGACTCAGACAGTAGCAGATTGAATCTCAAGGCAGAAGTCATTTCAAATGCTGCTATTTAGCCCTTATTCCATTCAGCTTTCTATCATAGTTAATTATTTCTACATCTGTCTCCTGCATTAAATTGTATCTTCCTTGAAGTCAGTGACCTCGTCTTTGTAAACCCAATGCTTGCACCGTGCTTGGCATTCAGAAACAGGCACGAATGCTTCTGAGTGAATGCAACGGCAAATACCATCTGCCTGGTGAACTCTTAGACACGTGTTAAGGCCCAGTTTAAATATCATCTGCTCTCTGAAATGGACTGAATTGAGAAAAGAAGAATACAGATTTCAAGACAGAAGTAATGAGAGACCTGGATGGAGAATCCCAATCCTGGAGAAAATGTATCCGGATTTATGGAGATTCAGAAAAACTCTGCCAAAGTAGATGCTGCATTTATACCTAGATTACAGACTGCGTGCTCTTTAACACACACAAGTCCTCATAGAGACTGAGAAGTCATCTCTGATGGGGGTTGATCCTGTGGGGAAAGCTATTGTCAGAGCTGCCTATGAGTTGAGTGGCTGGAACAGGCAGCTGGGATCCCAAGGGCTCAGACCATGGCAGAGCCAAGCCGAACTGCAGTCATCCCATGGGGCTCACTCTACAGCCTGGGTGAGCCGCGGTTGCTCACTCTGGACTGGATGGGAGCTGAAAGGGACTCTACTATGTCCCCCTTCCCCATCCCACTGCACTCTGCATTTGCTCTGCCATAAATTCTTCATGATGAGAGTCACAGTCTCAAGTCTGCCAGATGCGTTTCAGATTCCTAGAGTTTTCAAGGCATGTTGAGACTCTGTATTGTTTTCTTTAGTGTACTTCCTTCCCTTTGTTTTCTGCAAATCCTGCTCACCCTTACAGCCGACCTTTCAAGAACTGGGCAATACTCAGAGACAGCGTTGCCTTAAAAAATGACAAAATATAGTGACCGAACATTTCAAAAGGTCTAGACATCCAGGGATGATAAAGGGCTTCTTTCCCATCTGTCTTTCCCTGAGCATCCTCCCCTGGCCTGTAGGACCCTCCATGCGAGACAACAGAACCCAGGCTGGTTTGACGTGGCTGGGGGTCACCCTCATCTCCCAGATGGATCTAGAACACAAGGTTCCTCCTGTGGTTTCCCAGTGATGTCTAGAAGTTGTGTCTGTCCACAAAACAGTGCAGTTATAAGACTAGGTGCAGGTATGGTTGTGCAGAAAACGGTACACAATCGCCACTGGCCTCATCTGGGTGAAATTAGGGCCAAAACCACACAGCCATGTGTGTAGACTTCCTTTCCTTTCTCTTCTTTGTTCCTTTCCTCTCTGTAAATGTTTTCTTTCCTGGACCTGGGGAGTCAGAGAAACCCAGCAAACTGTTATTTCCTTCAGCATTACAGCAACTTGTGCTCAGATTAACCCTGCTGGTTTTAATCGGAACATTTGCAATTCCTGAAGCAGTCGAGTCCTTAGGATGCCAACCCCAGATCGCATCACTGCAGGGTGTGCCTATCTCCGCCGATGGGGGCAGGGAGCAGCACCAGAGGGTGAGCTGGAGGAGGGAGTCACACACAGTGGACTTTTGTCCTGGACTGTGTGTTAAAACAGGTACAATGTGAAATCAAAGAGGAGACAGAAGGGGGAGGCTGCACTGTGTCCCAGTGTGAAGAAAACAGCCTGCTCTGAAGTTATCGCGTCTCCGAGTACAATGTAATTTCTTCTCGGGCAGTGCTCTGATAGCCTGACCAGCAGGGAGGGCTGGAAGTCGTGCACGCCAGACAGAAGCAGAAGTCATGATGAGTGATATTGCAGTTCCAGGCACCGGGCTCAGGTTTCCCCAGCCTTCATTTGGGGCACAAATCGCTGACCCAACCTTCAGTCAAAGCTTTCCCAAGGCCAGTCACACCTTCCTCCCTCCTTTCCCCCTTGCCTTTTGCCTCTTTTGTCAGGACTACAAAGAATACCACCTGGGCATCTGAAGTTTATAAGAAAATTCCTGCAAAGAATTTCAAAATATCCAGGGTCTCAAGAGCACAGGAAATATCCAGGCAATTCTCTTGTCCTGGGCAAGCCTCCACTCATATCCTCCCAGAAGTACGACACCCCCTTAGGTACGAAACCCTTCAGGCCAGGCACATGGCTCACTCCTATAATCCCAGCACTTTGGGAGTCCAGGGCAGGAGGATTGCTTGAGACCAAAAGTTCAAGACCAGCCTGGGGAACATAGTGAGACCCCCATCTCTGCAAAAACTTTAAAAATTAGCCAGGAATGGTAGTGTGCTTCTGTAGTCCCAGCTACTTGGGAGGCTGAGGTGGAAAGATTGCTTGACCCTGGAAAGTCGAGGCTACAACAAGCCGTAATGGTACCACTGCACTCCAGCCTGAGCCACAGAGTGAAACTGCAACTCAAAAAAAAAAAAAAAAAAAAAGGCTTGAGAGAAAGACTCATCCACATCCCTCTGTGCCCCATTCTAATCTCCACCAAACCCCACAGCATCCTTCCCATTTCATTTTTTTTTTTCTTTTGAGCCTCACTCTGTTGCCCAGGTTTGAGGGCCGTGGTGCAATCTCGGCTCACTGCAACCTCCACCTCCTGGATTCAAGCGATCCTCTCACCTCAGCCTCCTGAGTAGCTGGAATTATAAGTGCCTGCCACCACACCTGGCTACTTTTTTCTATTTTTAGTAGAGATGGGGTTTCACCATGTTGGCCAGGCTGGTCTTGAACCCTGGCCTTAAGTGATCCACCTGCCTCAGTCTCCCAAAGTGCTGAAATTACAGATGTGAGCCACCATGCCCTGCCCCATTTCATCTTGAGTCACTTCCCTACCATTTGCCACCAGAGGCAGGGAGCTGCCTCTCCTGAGTAGGGTCTCCCCGATCCCCACACACCAACTTTCTTCCACCTTTTACAGGGCCTGGAAATCTGGGGACTCCAGAAGGTGCAGCCAGCAACATCTATTGTTTAGAGAAGCTGAGACTAGACTGAGTCAGCTAGCCCAGGCAGGAGCAAGGTGTCATTTCATTTTTCTAGGTCATTGTGTCCGTGTGGCTCTGGTCAGAAACCTGCCTTTCATTCCCTGCTAGGACACGAGGGAGGGAACACTCCTCTGCTGGCTGTGTCTCCAGGGTTCTTAGGGTGAACAGAAGGGAAGGCCCTGATTGACTTCCCCCTGCCCTCAGGGGCCTGAGGCTTGGAAGAGGCCTCCAGCATAGGCCCACGACTCCCCTGTACTTAAGCAGGAAGTGGGGTGTGGAACTCTTCAGGGATGAAGGAAGGGAGGGGGGGCCCATTGTTTCTCATCTCCTGATCCCCAAAAGCTCTCAGTGGGGAAAATGGCTCCAATGTGGGGTGAAGGACTGTAGGACTGAGCTGACAAGCCACTATGGATTGGCGGTGGACAGCCCACAATTTTTCTTAATTAGCCATGGCATCTTGCCCATCATGGAAATAAATAACAGGTGTCCCCTAAGGACAGCACATGAGAGGCGCCATTTATCGCCGTTCTGAGAGGAAACTGACAACATGACGGGTGACATAGCAGAAATAATGAAGAAAAATGGTAGTGGGCAAGGAAAGGCCCTGTCAGAGGAACCTTGCAATCAGTCCCCAAAGGGAAGACCCTGCCCAGCACCCCTGGGTGGGCAGCACCTCCCCAGTGGGCCTGTTCTCCAGGCAAGAGTTCTGTCTCCCATTAGCACTAGGCAGGCACCATGCAGTATCATTTCAGGGTCACTGGCAACCCCTCCTGTACCATCATGGGTCACTGTGGATGTGTGTCAGAGTCCCTGAAATGCCGCTTTGAGAGTTTTATTATTTTAGATATTTCAAGTTCAGGCAACTCTAATTTGTCTATGTGGATTACCTCTGCCAAACATTAAGAGTGTAGGCCACTGATCTGCCACCTGACATCCTTCTGGTCATTCTCTCTGTCTAATAGGTGGTTGCTAGATCTGTTCTAAAGGTGAAAAGGGGTCCCTCTCCTGTCGAAAGTTCACGTTTCCACCTGTGCTCAGCATGCCATTTCTCTTCATTAGCCAGGCATAATGGCATGTGCCTATAATACCAGCTTCTTGGGAGACTGAGGCAGAAGGATTGCTTGAGTCCAGGAGTTTGAGACCAGCCTGGGTAACATGGAGAGACCCCATCTCTAGAAATTAAAAAAAAAAAAAATTAGATTAGTATGGTGTCACATGTCTGTGGTCTGAGCTACTTGGGAGGCTGAGACAGGAGGATGACTTGAACCTAGGAGTTTGAGGCTGCAGAGAGCTGATTGCACCACCGCACTCCAGGCTGAGCAACACAGTGAGATCCCTATCTCCAAAAAGAAAAAAAGGAATTTCTCTTTATCATGAATCCCCTCTCTAACCTCAATACTTAACTCTCCCTGTCTACTTTCCTTGAAGAATCACATACACTAAAGTCTCTTCCATTAAAAAGAAAACAATCAAGTAGACTGTGATGGTTAATTTTGTACCAATTCGACTGGATTAAGGGATGCCCAGATAGCTGGTAAAATATTACTCTGGGTGAGGGTGTTTCCAAAGGAGGTTAGCATTTGAATCATTAGACTGAGTAAAGATCTGTCCTCACCAACATTAAACATTAAATGGTGAGCAGGCACCATTCAATCTGTTGAGGGCCCAAATAGAACAACAACAAAAAAAGGCAGAGAAAGGGTCAATTCTCTCTCTCTTCTTGAGTTGGGACAGCCATCTTCTCCTGTCCCCAAATAGAGGAGCTCCTGGTTTGCAGACCTTCAGACCCAGACTGAATTACACCTCCAATTTTCCTGGTTCTCCAGTTCACAGACGGCAGGTTGTGGGACTTCCTGCTTTCAAAATTGTGTCAGCCCATTCCCGTAATAAATCTCCTCTTATATCTCTCTATGTATCTATTGGTTCTGCTTCTCTGTAGAACCCTGACTAATACACCAGGCCTCCCTGTAGGCTACGTTGCTTTTCAGCTACCACCTTCCACACCTCTTCCCTTCCCAGTCAGCTTTTTAAAAATGTCCTCACCTTCTTACTCCAAAGCCCACACCAGTTTGACTTTTGCCCCAAACTGAAACATCCCTTTCCTAAGTCACCAGTGATGTCTGTGTCTAAAGCCCATGGACACTTTTCAACCTTTGTCCTACTCATCATTTCTCTTTCTTGAAATTCTTTCCTCCCTTGGCTTTGGAAAGGCTTCATTTCTCAGGTTCTCTTTGTACTCCTTCTCAGACTCCATGGCAGCTCATTTTCCACTGTCTATAGCATAAATATTGGGAATCTTCCAGACTCAAGACTCAGCTCCCCCTTCTCATTCTGCACTATCTTCCTAGGCAGACTCATGGATTCAACGACCTTAGGTGCCTTGATGAGTCCCAAGTCTATGTCTGTAACCCAGGTTTCTCCCTTGAGTTCTATCACTGTAGATCTAATCTCCTCCTGGAAACTCTCTGGGTATATACTCTGTAAGCACCTCACTTTGAACACACCTCAAACTGAATTTCTCTTCAACTCTCTTTCACACTCACGTGCATGAATACATACTCATGTGTATTCTCCTGCCCTCAAATACAGGGGCTGCTGGTTCACAGGCCTTCAGACTCAGACTGAATTACACCACCAGTTTTTCTGGTTCTCCAACTCAGAGATGACAGGTTGTGGGACTTCTTGCTTCCATAATTGTGTCAGACAATTCCCATAATAAATCTCCTCTTATATCTCTCTATATATCCTATGGGTTCTGCTTCTCTGGAGAACCCTGACCAAGACACCAGGCCTCCCTATAGTCTACATTGCTCTTCACTACCACCTTTCACACCTCCTCCCTTCCCAGCATGAATGCATGCCCAGCCAAACCTCCTGCTTAGGAATGGCACTTTAACCTATCCTCACAAGGAACAATGAAGACAGCCATACAGCTTTTACACTGCTTCATGTAGTCCTCAGTGCTCTGGGAGCAATTAGCCAAATCTTACTGGCTAGGACCTTGGGGCAGGCCTAGTGAGTCTAGTATGTATATGCTTGTTGCCTATACCAAATTGGGCAAAGCCAAACACATGTCTGAGAAGTTCAAAAGATGAGATTAGGTGAGGCCAAATGGAAAGGGATACAGCATCCATGCTCCATCTATATACAGGAAGCCCCTTGCAATGGGCAAAGAGATGTAGAGATGCAACCAATCCTAGGAAGAAAGACAAATAAGAAGCAGACGGCCTCCCAGAGACCCCATCATTGATGAGTTTCAGAGCAGCGGTCCCAGCTGCAAGGGGTTTAGTAATACCAGACAGAGAGCCCAGAAAATTATAGAGTGGGAGAAAATTACAGAGTGGTGCATCAAAGCAGAAGTCTTGGCCTATGGATTGAATAATAGTAGAAGCACAGGAAATGCCCGACTAGGAGGTTTCTTGGGTACCCAGTGCTCATCCAAGCACATCAAATCCTGAGTCTCAGAGAACATAACTTAGTTCTCATCCTCACCAGACGGTTGCACTGAAATCCCTGCCTCATTCAAGACTGCCTTAGAAACTAGGATGTGCCTGAGCCTCCAGTTCAGCTTCCCTTCGGGAAAAGGAGGGATGGGAGAAAACAAAGGCAGGATAACAAGTTGAAGAGGCTGATAGCCTGTGTCCTATACAATGATTTATTTGTACGTATTTTGTCCTGTGGCTTCTGGGGGTCAGTTTTGCGTGGCAAGCTGGCCTTTTCTCTTTCTGGACCTGGTTTTGCATGTGGTGTTGCATGTCTGGGGAATGAGTAGACCAGGGTGGCTGAGGGTGCTTTCTGTGCAGCAGCAACAGTAGGGTGTTGTCCTACCAGAAGTTTTGACCTTGGACTCATTGATGGGCCAGAAGAGGCTTTCTAGTGTTTCAATTGAGGCCATTGAATACAACTGCAGGAAAAAATAGCCTTGGTGATGTCATAAACCTAAGCCAAATGCCTGCCAAATATAGATACAGTGTGGATCTTTATGTGTTGCTTGAGGATGTCTTTTGTATGGGAATGAGGCTGTTCTCTAGCCTTCAAGTTTTCCGTCTGATGGTAGCATAAAAGAGAGTCTGGAGAGTGTGTATACACACCCACACACACACAGAGAGAGAGAGAGAGAGAGAGAGAGAGAGAGAGATGCAGTCTTGCTCTGTCACCCAGTCTGGAGTGCAGTGGCATGATCTCACTCATTGTGACCTGTGCCTCCCAGGCTCAAGCAAATCTCCTGCCTCCGCTTCCAGAGCAACTGGCATTACAGGCACCCACCACCACACCTGGCTAATTTTTGTATTTTTAGTAGAGATGGGGTTTTGTTATGTTGGCCAGGCTGGTCTTGAACTCCTGACCTTAGGTGATCCACCCAACTTGTCTTCCCAAAGTGCTGGGATTATAGGTGTGAGCCACCGCGCCCAGTCACTCTCTAATATTTTAATACTATGTGGCAAATACACTAGTAAGAGTAATGATGATAATTGATATAGTCTGAGCACTTATTACAAACCAGGTGCCATGTGAAATGCTCTACAGGCATTGTATTATTTAAACCTATCAACCCTATGAGCACTACACCATTATTTCCATATTATAGATGAGAAAATTAAGGCTTCCAAAGGTCAGATAACTCATCTGGGATCACTCAGCTACAAGCTGAAGAGCCAAGATTTAAACCTATAACATCTGAGTCTAGAGCTCATACAGTTAATGCCTCCATCTGCAGCTTACTCTAATTAAAGGCAGAGGAAAACACAAAGGAGAATGATCAACTCTTCCCAAAGAGCTCAAGGATGGCTTGAGAGATGATATGAGTTGACTCTTGATAAATTAAAAGGAGTTTACAGGATAGGGAAGGAGAGAAGAACATTTCAGGTGGAGAGAGAAGCATGAATAAAGCCAGCGTCTATTTGGAGCACTAGTCAGTGTGGGTACCCCAACACATAAATGCACACACTCATTCACAACTACATGTATATGCACACATGTACACACTCACATGTGCACATATTATCACACATTCTTACACACATATGTACTTATTACACACACACTTAACACATCAGCCAGGTCCATGCACATGTACACATATGTGCACACACTTACAAAGTTAGCACACACAGGCCAGGTGCGGTGGCTCACACCTGTAAACCTAGCACTTTAAGAGGCTGAGGCGGGTGGATCATTTGAGGTCAGGAGTTCGAGACCAGCCTGGCCAACATGGTAAAACCCCGTCTGTACTAAAAATACAAAAATTAACCGGGTGGCAGTGGCGTGCACCTGTAATCCCAGCTACTTGGGAGGCTGAGGCAGGAGAATTGCTTGAGCCTGGGAGGCAGAGGTTGCGGTGAGCCAAGATCATGCCACTGCACTCCAGCCTGGGTGAGAGAGTGAAACCCTGTCTCAAAAGAAAAAAAAAAGTAAGCACACACACTTTACCTGCTCTGTGAGATGTCTGCCTGAGGGGTATATTCAATCCCATTCATCATCTTTTCCAGTCTTCAACTCCAGTGGTCCAATAATAGTAAGTGTTGTCCTTCGCTGAATGTCTCTGTTCTTCAGGAATTGTCCTGTGTGCTCTCCATACACTATCTCTAATGCTCACAAGGAAAGACAGGTGTGTGGTTCCATTACACAGATGTGGTTATAGGGCCTCAGGACAGGCTCAGGATCTTCCCAGAGGCAACATAGTTCACCAGTGGCTTTAAACTTACCAGGCCCATCTGTTTCTAGTCTGAGCTCTTTAAGCCAGTGGTCACCAACCTTTTTGGCACTGGGGACCATTTTCATGGAAGACAATTTTTCCACAGACTGGAGGTGCAGGGGAGGGTTTGGGGATGATTCAAGCACATTCCATTTATTTTGCACTTAATTTATATTATGATTACATTGTAATATGTAATGAAATAGTTATACAACTCACCATAATGTAGAATCAGTGGGAGCCCTGAGCTTGTTTTCCTGTAACTAGATGGTCTCATCTGAGGGTGATGGAAGACAGTGACAGATCATCAGGCATTAGATTCTCATAAGGAGCATGCAACCTCGATCCCTCACATGCACAGTTCACAATAGGGTTCATGGTCCTGTGAGAATCTAATGCCATGGCTAATCTGACAGGAGGTGGAGCTCAGGCGGTAATGCAAGCAATGGGGAGTGGCCGTAAGTAGAGATGAAGCTTCACCAGCTGCTCACGTCCTGCTGTACAATCTTTTTCCCAACAGGCCACAGACTGGGGGTTGGGGACCTCTTCTTTAAGCCACCAAACTGCGTCTGCAAATATCAATGCCCCTAGAGCAGACTTTGTCCCAGAAGGGACTGGTCAAGCCCATGTGGTCTGGAAAGCAATGGGCTACAGCTGGGACCCACAGTGATGGCCCACACTGAGGCAGCCCTTTCTCCCTTCAAGCTGAGGTGCCTGTGAATGATTGCCAAGATGTGGAAGCTTCACTGAGAGGAATAAGAGTGCTTCATATCACTGTGGTGACAACTTCCATCAGTGCAGAAGTTTGGTGTTCAGACTTACTTTAAAGAATGAGGAAACTGAGGTGCTGGCCAACAGTTAACGGACTGGACAGAGACTTGGAGAGAATCCTTATGAGGCCTGATTCCGGGTACATGTCCTTCCCGCTGACTGCACTGCCTCCCAGTTCCTACAGGGCTGCTTCGAAATCTTCACCATGAGTATGTCGTATTAATTAATTTGCATGAGAAAATATGTAGCGTTTTAATAATTTGCATGTACGAATTTGTTTTGTTTCTTTGCACATGCTCTAGTTTCCAGGAATGCACAAAGCGGAGTGAGTGTGGTGGGATCCCACCTTAACAGATGGCCTAGTTGTAGCCCAGAGAGATTAGCTAAAGCAAGAAGCTTAGAATAACATCTTGAAGACCAGATTCAAGATCTCCTTTGTCCCAGATCTGGCCCTGCCATGTTAGTATAATTTTTTCTCCATGTTATTTCCTCAAAAGAGCGTTCTTCCTTCTTCCCTCACTTTCTGAGTTTCACACCTCAGATCTGTATGCTTCTGAATGGCTATTTTCCTTCTAACTGTATCCCTTTCTTGATTTTCCCACTTCATACCGAGCTGATTTATAGGCCAGAGTCGTCCCTTGGGCTGGACAGAAAAATAGCAAGGAGACAGATTAATGATCCCCTCAGCATTGCTCAGGAAAATGCCAGCACAGGCGCGAGACTGTGGCTCCGCAGAAGGTGGGAAGCCAGCATCCACCCCCTGCGAGCGATTATGTTGCCATCTCAAGCCAACACCTGGTTTGGAGGGAGGGAGAAAGGATTGGGAGTCCTCCCCCATCTACTCCAACCATTGCTTTCCTTTTGTTAAGGTAGAATGAAGAGCCTGGGGGCAATGAGGTGAGGAAAGAAAGAGAGGTAAGTACAAAAGGATTCCCCAGAGAATTTGTACCCCAAAGATGACATGGATTCAAGTTTCTGGATTAAAAAGAATCCTTTTCTGCATTGCTCTCCCTTCAGAAGCACAACACATAATGAATCCATACCCACATCCGTACACATCTTTATACACATGTGCACATACTCACATTTTGCTATATACATATTTACATGCAAAGCCATGTGTTCATGGCCTTGAACCCTCCCGGACTTTAGCACAGGGCCTGCTAAAGTCACAGGTTAAAAGGGAAGAAAGACGTTGAAACCTTTGCAGCTCTGGGTCCCCAGCACGCAGTCCCAACTCCCTCTAAAACCCTGGTGGGCTAGAATGGCTCCCCCCTTTCCTCCTTTTCTAATTATGACAGGCCCCAGGGGGCCAGAGCAAAGAGAGGGGAAGGCTGAGTGAGGACTGCAAGTGGGAAAGGAGGGCAGAGAAGGGAGGGAGGGAACCAAGGAGCTGAAACAGACATTTAGTTCTGGGGAAAAACAAGTGCATGGCCAGGCATGTGGCCAGACCACATGAAGAGTGGTCACCCCTCACTTTCCCCGCTTCCTCAGGGAGATGAACCCATGAGAGGTCCAGGACCAGTGCAATGGAAAAGGGAAAGAACCTTCAGGCCTGAGTTTTAATAGCAGGCTGATTTGTCTCCATGCTACAGTCAGGTTTAATGTCAGGCATTCTGCTGGTCCCTCTGTGAAGCTAGGAGATACCAAGAGTTTTTATCATTACTTTACATGAAGAGGACCCTGAGTTGTTAGAACCACTTGACTAAAGTCATGGCATGCAGGTCTCTTTGCCCCTAGTCCAATGCACATTTCACTGTTCTGATAGAGAAGGACTGGCTTCCCCTTCTATTCTTGGGGTTAGGCTACATCAACAATAACCTCTTGCAAGTGAACAGAGACGTACAAAATAGTTCCTCATCATTTACAAAACTAAATTCATGGGCATTTTATCTAAATTCATATATATGTATACAATCTAAGTCTAGATCTATATAGTGTTTTAATTGAGATGGGGGTCTCACTGTGTTGTCAGGCTGGTCTTGAACTTCTGGGCTCAAGCAGTCCTCCTGCCATGACCTCCCAAAGTAATTCAACACATTTTTATTGAGCATCGCAATACGCGTCAGGCACTATGATGAGTGCTGGGGAGGAAGGAATGGATAAATCCAATCCTGGCCTCCCTGAGCTCATGGCCAAGTAGAGAAAGTTAAACAGAAGATGATAAAGCCTTGTTATTTCATGCATGATCCTAGGAACCTGTTAGGGAAAAAAACCATGGGAAGAAGAAAACCTTCTGCTCACTTGTCAGCCAAAAAGAAGAGGATAATCCCAGAGCCGAGGAATTCTCCATGACATCTACTTCCGTCTTTGTCAGCAGCTCTTGGTTAATCCAGTTCCCCAGGCTTCTTCTCCTCCCCAAGACTTAGAATTAAGTTAAAATGTCAGGTCCTCTCCAGATGATAGAATTTCTTCTCTTCCCAGATCTGTTTTGTGTGGTCATGAAGACTGCCCAGCCAAAGATTTGGAAACAGCAACTATTCCAATTATGTAAAATGTGATTAAAGGAAGTGTCATGGCCCTTCACATGAGCCTTTCACTTAATTCTTGCCTTGCAACCCTGGCTTGGGCTGACAAGCATAATAGATCTACTTGATACATCTTGTGCTAAAATAAAATGTCTACTCAAAAGTGCTTAGAATCCCTCTAGGCTGGAGTTGCCTAATGATGTCATTACTCCACAGGGCCTGGCGTTATTTTTAGGATGGCCATTTCCTCCCATATTAAGGCTTATTAGGATTTTTTTTTTTTTTTTTCTGTAGTACTCTACCCAAACAATAGAGGTCACACACAGAGAGATGAGGCCTGGTCTGAGCCTGGGCAGTTCACTTACCCTTTCTGTACAGCTGAGCTCCAAGTAAGGCCATTTGAAGCTGAAGGAAGCTTTTCTTGAGTGGTGGGAGATCAAACCAAGGTCAAAGTCTGTCTGGGTCAGGCTTGCATCAATATAGCCAGCATGCCCATAGTGCAATGACCAGGTTTATGCCATCCATCATCCACTCCCACTGACCTCTTATCCCTTTATACGGCACAACTACCCATCAGTTTAGGACACCTCCAGCCCAGCTCAAATCATGGGGCAAAAATAGCCTAGCAAATGTTCTATCATCCACAAGACAAAGTCTCTGATTCCAAGGTAAGGCAACCTCTACTATGCGGGGAAAAACAGTGATTGATTTTTACCAGCATAGGCTTTGCAATCAGATGGATATAGGTTCAAATCCTAGGTTTGCCATTTAATGGCTGTGTCCTCTGAGGAAAGTTTCTTAATATCTCTGAGCTTCATTTTCTTCATCACTAAAAGGAAAACAATACTACCAACCTCACAAGACTGTTACAGAACAAGTAAGAAAATAGATGCCAAGCACTTAGAGACCCCAACACAATGAAAACATTTATTAAATGCAACTGCTGTTATTATTTATCATCATCTCTATTATTACCATAAATCAACAAAACACAATTTTGGAATCCAAAAACCTCTGAATACTAAAAGATTTTTCATAACTCATTTCGCAGCAAAACCTGACCTGACCTGAATTTCTTTGTAGGCTTCATTTATCCCACTTAAGATAAATATTTGTTACAGAAATCTGAATAGTTTTTGCTCAGAAGTTATTGCCCCAAACTCTGCTGTAGTTGTTACATAATATACACTAACTGCACCATATTACCTTTTTTTATTTTTTATTTTTTGAGAGTCTCACTCTGTCACCCAGGCTGGAGCGCAGTGGTGTGATCTCGGCTCACTGCAACCTCCGCCTCCCGGGTTCAAGCGATTCTCCTGCCTCAGCCTCTCAAGTAGCTGGGATTACAGGTGTTTGCCACTACCTTCGGCTAATTTTCCTATTTTTAGTAGAGACGGGATTTCGTTGTATTGTCCAGGCTGTTCTCAAACTCCTGCCCTCAAGTGTTACTCACACCTCAGCCTTCCAAAGTACTGGGATTACAGGCATGAGCCACCATGCCCAGCCCATATTACTTTTTTAAAATCTGAAAAATTCTGAATTCTTAAACATATCGGGTCCTAAGAAAGTTTGTTAAAGGTTGGTCAGCATTCCTCTTTAAGCCAGATGCAGGGCCCAAACCACTGCTGTTCCTTCCTACCTAGGAATATACAAAAAGGGTTCATTCCCTCCTGGCTGTGAGGCAGTTGCCCATCTCCACAACAAATCATAAAGACTCCCAACCCCCAGGTAGCAAAATTAGCCCCTTTTGCCATTCAGAGACTCAATTTCTTACTACACCTAGGTAGTTGATTCTTGGCAAATCTGGACAGAAAGTTGGGCAACAAAAGCAATTCAAGGCCAGGTGCGGTGGCTCATGCCTGTAATCCCAGCACTTTCGGAGGCTGAGGCGGGGGGCTCACTTGAGGTCAAGAGTTCGAGACCAACCTAGCCAACATGGTGAAACTCTGTCTCTATCAAAAATACAAAAATTAGCTGGGCTTGGGGGCGGGTGCCTGTAATCCCAAGTACTCGAGAGGCTGAGGCAGGAGAATTCCTTGAACCCGGCAGGCAGAGGTTGCGGTGAGCTAAGACCGTACCACTGCACTCCAGCCTGGGTGACAGAGTAAGACTCCATCTTAAATATATATATACACACAGCTCCTGAATAAGTAACACTTCTATTTGCTGAGCACCTATTATGTGCCATGCCCTTTACATACACCCTGAACCTCACAACAATAATGAAGAAAGTACTGTTATTCCCCACTTTATAATTTTTTTTTTTTTTTCCAGAGGTGGAGGTGGTTGGGAAGAAAAGGTTTCACTATATTGCTAAGGCTGGACTCAAACTCTTGGACTCAAGTGATCCTCCCACCTCAGCTTCCCAAGTAACTGAGACTACAGGCACGAGCCACCTGACTCAGCCCCACTCCAGAGATTTGTAAACAGGAACATAGAAATGATGGGAACTAAAATTCCAGTCTGATTTCAAAACTACTGCTTTTTCCTCTGTAGCATTGCTTGCTGACTCTCATAAAACCATAGAAAAAATACAAAAAGGGAAAGCTTATTTACATTTATTTTAGTCCCATTGTCTATTATATTTGAAGCATGTGGTATTATCTCTTTTAAGACTCAGGCCCTACATAGGGATCAATTTGCAAGTCTGGGAGAAGGTCACTTTGTCAGGTGCCAAATATTCTCTAAGTGCTAGTGTTCTCAGAAGATGACATTGACCTTTATTACTCAGTCACCTCTCCCCTTAATCCTTCCTCAATCTCTTGCAACTTGATTTGTGGGAGGAGTTTTAGAACCGCAGTGGTGGTGGAGGTGGTTGTGTTTGGGGGCGTATTTTGTAGCTGTGTGCCTAGTTCGGTCCGATGAGATCATTTGAGTATAAAGGTAAGGAAAGGAGATCTGTTAACCTTGGCCCCGGACCCACTGGTGAATGTTCAGTGTTATGCTCCTCCAGCACACGACATGCTAAGCCAGGCACAAGGCTCTATCCAGGACAACCCACCTTCCCTCGACCCAAAAGGAAAAATCAAAGGCAGCAAAAAGATCAAAAAGCAAGTGTCCAAAACCAGAAAGAGCAACTCTCCCTCCCTTGTGACACCCGATGAGACAAAGACCGTGAAGTAAAGGTGTCATGCAGCCCTCAGATTAATCTACACTATGCAGAAATGGTCAGAGTCCTCCTTTCCCCTATAATAGGATGCCCAGGAAGCCTCACAATGAATGCTTTTCGTCAACAAGATAGCAAGAACTCAGCCTGGCTGGCGGTGCATTGTTTATCGGCTACCTAGGGCTTTGGATTATGAAAAGATGTCTGAAAGAGACTTTGTTATCTCATTGTACTTCTGCAAGTCACCACTCAGTTCCGTGAGCAGCATTGCTCTTCTTAGAATTCCTGACTTTTGATTTGAGGATGTGATTGTTCGTTAGACTGATAATAGTAGGCTTGAAACCCAAGGGTAGAAAGCCAGGCCTGTGGTTGCCTGCAAAATGGAGGTGCAGCTGGGGCTTCTGACAGGCCCCGGTGAATTCCAGGCAGCCTGCCAGGTGGCATGGCTGTCAGTGATCCATGAGGTCGCCAAGGTATGAATCAGCGTTGGCGGCATCCATGGTTGCATCCATAATATAGATGGTTCATGTAGCATGTCACAGGCCAATGAGAAAGTGACTTGTCTTGGAGGTTTTTTTCTTTTTTTTTTTTTAATCCCAGTAGCAAAGAAAGCAATCATCCAAGAAATGGAGAGTATGAAACAGAGCTCTATCCAGGTGGGATCCTCCTGCGGCTCTGAAGTGTGGCCACGGAGCAACTTATATGCTGGCCACTGTGTCCCATATTATCCAGGAACTGTGATCTCCTTCTTGGCCATAGATATCTAAGCCCATTTGCCTGCTCTACTTTCTCAGTAACAACTCACAGACAAAGTAAAGATTAGAAGAGACCTTAGAGATTGTCTCATCTAATACCCACATTTTACAGATGGAGAAACTGACCAGAGAGGATGTGAATTTCCCAAGGTCACAGAGTACGCCATGAGAAGACAAGACGGGAGTCATCTCTCCTGATTCCCAGTGCTTTCCTTACTACTCCTCACTCAGAAACAAAGGCCCCCAAATTTTCTAATCCTGCAAAAGAAACATGTATATAAGAAAATGTAACTTAAAATGAAAAGATGTTCTAGAATGCTGATGACAATAGCTGAGGACTACTGACTTGAATATAGAGCTAGCTTGACACTAACAAAATCAAGTGCTGTGGGCGAATGAATATGATGATAATAGACAAGTCTACATAATATATTTTTCATGAGCAAATGAGAGGATATGAAATATATATTATGGATGATGGTGTTAACATCACGTTTATTTACTCTGCAGCAATCTGATTCTCCGAGCATTACAGTTTCTCTACAACCAAAATGGCTATGATTCTCTGAATCTTGAAGTTGGCCCCAAACTTCCACAAATGCACCTGAGGGTCTGTCCTCACCATCACCGTCACTGCCACACACCCCACACCCACACCCATTGAAAGATGACTTCAAAAGAGAGGTCTGGGCCAGGCGTGGTGGCTCACGCCTGTAACCTCAGCACTTTGGGAGGCCAAGGCGTGCAGATCGCTTGAGTCTAGGAGTTTGATAACAGCCCAGGGAACATGGGAAAACCTCGTCTCTACAAAAAATAGAAGAATTAGCCAGGAGCTAAGGTAGCCTCCTTACCTGGAGGATCACTTGAGCCCAGGAGGCAAAGGTTGCCATGAGCTAAAATTGTGCCACTGTACCCCAGCGTTGGCAACAAAGCAAGACCTGTCAAAAAATAAAATGAAATAAATAAAACAGGTCTGTATTTTTAACAAACTGGTGAACCAGTAAAGAATCCTCTCCCTGCTGCCCCTCATCGTGTGCTGTCACTGATTCTTAGCTGGTTGCCACTTTGCTGTGGTATCCTTCCCAAAGCACCTCCCCTCCCTCCCTGCCATAACTGTATTCACACAGTCAAGTCAGCCAGCGTTTTTAGAGCCCTGCATATAGCACAGCCCAGGGCTGAACACCAGAGAGTTCCTCGGGGATTCCACACACCCTTCAACTCAGGGAGAAGCAGAGGCCACCCCCCATTCTTTCAGTGAAGCCCTGCCTGCATCCCGGAGGTCTCTGCCAGTGGTGGTGGCAGCTCCCTGTGAGGGCGTCCCTCTCTCCACGTCTGGCACTGAGGAAGGCAAAGTTAGACTGACAACAACACTAACAAAGATTAATTCCTGTGTCTGATGAGAGTTAATTTCTCTGATTAGAGGACTCTCAAAAATGTGCAGTGACTAAATCTTGACTGGAAATTTTCAAATGGCAGAACGGCTGGGCAAAGAGCCCCAGTCACACACCAGTGACTTAGAGGGTCTCCCTGAGACCAGGAAGAGTATCAGTAAGACAGGTAAGTGAGATAAACTCATGAGGGCAGGTCACTCTGGCCAGCTAGCTCTTTATGCATTTATCCATTTCATTCCACTTATTATTTGTTGTGTATTTTCCTTTACAGAGCTTCTCGCAAGATCTGGTCTGAAACCAGACCAAAAAGTATTCAGAAAGATAGGAGGAGAGGTGGGGAAGGCCCATCCACCTGGAGAAACATTATCTGTTCTGATGGAAATTGGCAACTAATACCCCTCCTCCAGAAACGTGCTTTGTGTCGTGAAAGAGAAAGAAGATGATGGAAAGTGGAGATGAACCACTTCTAGACTGCTTTCTGACGAAGGGCATGTGCATGCCTGTAGAACAGGTGGAAAAGACTGTCTAGAGGCAGTGGATATTCAGAATGATACTCCTCTGTGGTCAGAGGGAAAACGGGAGGTGGCTGGGGAGAAAGACTGCGAGCCCGGAAGGCAGACAGACTTGGACTGGAACCCTGGCTCTATCACTCATATCTTTGTGGACCTGAAAAAGACACCTACTTATGAGAGGCACAATTACATCACCTAGAAAGTGAAAATCATTCCCATCTATGTTGATTTTCAGCATATAGAACTTGCAAAAGAGTCTGGCAATCGGGGTCCTCCTTCCTCCATGCCTTTCCTCACCTCTGGGGCCTAACAAGAAAAAGTTCTTCTGGCTTCTCTTTGGGGAGATATGGAAGGCTGTGAAGTCTCATACTTGTACAGGTGGGGGACCGAAGGAGGAGCTACTTTTCCTTTTCTCTCACATCATCCTTTCCCTTCACTTCCCAACTCACTTTTTGTCCTACCCGTCGGTCATCCATCTCATAAATGTGTATTAAGCACTCACCAAGGGCCTGGAGCTGTCCATAATGAGGTGCTCCAGGTCCTTTTAGTAGTTGACCCCCCTCCAAACTCATTTATCAATTCCATAAACGTTTATTGGGGGTCTATTTTGTGCCAGGCACCAAGCTATGTCCCAGCGATAGGGAGACAGGGTTTCTCTCCTATGGCATCCACAGTCTACTAATGAAAAAGAAGCTGGCTTTGGTCAGAGATAGTTTGTTCCTTGGGGTTCAGGATATGAGTGCCCAGCGCTCCCCTCCTAAACTGGGCTAGTCCAGATGTAAAGCTGCAGTCAGCACACTGCTAATGGGGCTTTGAAAGTCTCTGCTTTATTAGGGCAGTCAGGAAAGCCGATTTCAGCTGCAAATGCCTTCATTGCCTCCCCAGCAGAAATGGCTAATACCTGCTTTCTGGGACGTGCTCATCAAAAGGAGACTCTCAAAGCCCCATTAGCAGTGTGCTGACGCTGGCTGTACATCCTGAAAGGGCAAAGTCCAGCCGAGTGAAAGGAATCCAGCCTATTTGTCAACACTAGAATGAGTCAGAGCTCCCCACCGCCCACCCTCCACCCCCCCAACACCCCCCCCGCCCACCTCCACCCCCTCAACCCCCCCCGCCCCCACCCCATCCACCTTCCCAGCCCACCACCCCCTCTTACTTCCTCCCTCTTACCTAGTCCACAGGGTCAGAATTACAATTTCTCAGCAGGGGGCCCTGCAGTCCTATAACCCACACACTCCCCCTCCTTCCTCTGGCTCACCATCTCCTCTTCCTGCCATTCTCAATTTATCCCACAAGCCTGCAGATGCCTAAACAAGCATAGAACTATGTGCCCAGGACTTTCCACTCTGCCCTCACCTGAACTCCACCACCAGAAGCTTGGGCTCTGCCGTCACCATTGCCTTAAGTGGTCACCCAGGCTCCTAGAATCTGGGGAAGGGTCTAGCCCAACTACTACCCAACAGAGGAATTTCTCCCACGGCACCAACAACATATGGGCATTTGGTCTCCTCAGAGTGAAGATGGTTATTACCATAGAGCCTTGGAAACAGACCCACCTGGGGGCCCAGCCCGGCGTACAAGCTGTGGGACCTCGCTAGTTCACATTAGGCTGAAAGAAAGTTGCTGGGAACCCCAAGAAGATGATCTCCCCTGAGATTTTTACCTGACAGCTGCCCCCAATCCCAGCCCTTATATAACCTAATCTCAACTTCTGCAATCATCCAGTCTCATGTTTAAAAGATGCCCAGTACCAAGAAATACTGGCCTCGTCTTCTACTTGGGCCCCCCCCCGCAAGAAAAAAGGACAGGACAGGAAATGAGATTCTCTCAATTTTGTTTACTGTCTCATTATTCAATAGACAAGCAGGGTGAAGTGGACCTCGAAGGAACAGGAGTCATTAGAGAGTCTCATAACAAAAATAATGTTTTGACCACACTGAGAACGTCCTGCTATGCTGTAGGCATGTGTTAGCCTCTGGATATACAAGGCTGAATAACAAACTTGACCCCTTACATTGAGGACTCATGGCTTAGGGGTGAAGACAGACATAAATAAAAATTATATGTGGTCTAACACTTGCCTTCTTAGCCATCTGAACAAACAGCTTTGTTTTATCCCTGATCTTACTTGTGCTGGCCATTGTTGACTGCTACCTCTTTCTTGAAATTCTCTACTGAGCTTCTGGTTTCACTTTCTCCTGAGTCATCTTTACTTCTGAGACCACTCCTGAGTCTCCTTCATTGCATCTTCTTCCTCTGCTTGCCCTTTAAATATTGGTATCCGCTAAAGAATCCATTTTTTCCTTCTTTGCTACTCAATTTGCAGCTTACATTCTCTCTGCAAAATATCTTTTGCTCCTAAATACAGACAGCTCCCAAACCCCTACCTCCTACCTAGACTTTTTCTAAATGGCATCTCCAGAACATATATTTGTTGGAAAAACACTTCTTTGGTATGCCATGTACCAATAATAATCTAGGTGCTTTACAAATATTAACCCTCATTTATTCTTTTTTCTTTTCTTTTCTTTTTAATTTTTTTTGAGATGGAGTCTTGCTCTGTTGCCCAGTCTGGAATGCAGTGGCACAATCTCTGCTCACTGCAAGCTCCACCTTCTGGTTTCTCGCCGTTCTACTGCCTCAGCCTCCCGAGTAGCTGGGACTACAGGTGCCCACCCCCACACCCAGCTAATTTTTTGTATTTTTAGTAGAGATGGGGTTTCACCATGTTAGCCAGGATGGTCTCAATCTCCTGACCTTGTGACCCACTCGCCTTGGCCTCCCGAAGTGCTGGAATTACAAGCGTGAGCCACTGTGTCCAGCTGTCATTTACTCTTAACAACATAACAACTCCATGAGGTGGATGCCATTATTATCCTCATCTTAAAATCAGGAAATGGGGGCATAGAGGGGTTACTTAACACAAGATCACACAGCTTATGAACAGTAGGGGTAAGTTCTAAACATGCATGGTCTGCCTCTAGAGGCTACCGTGCCACATTACCTCTCCACTTGTATAAATTACAGGAATACGACACCTATTTTGGCAAATATGAACTTGGCTACTTTCTCCCCCAGTCTCCTCTTCCATCTATATAATTCAACTTTCCACTTTGGTTAATAGCATCCTCATCAACTCAGTTTCAAAGAAAGAAAACACCTGGTACATAAAAAATTTTCAGTGAAGGCTTCTGTATTGAGTTAAACTGTTCTAAATGGAATTGAATTGAAGTGTGGAACTCAGCATGGGAACTTCCATTGGAGAACTGGGGAAGATTTTAGAGAAGAGGTGACATGTGAGGTGAGAAGGCTGTAGTACTTTATATAGAACCTTGCATTTTAGCGTTGTGCGGGGATAAGAGATCAGGCAGTTCAATATGCTCATGTCACAAATGGTAAATCTCAGGTAGGTAAGAGGAACCTGGGATGTGAACAAGTCTAGACTCCAGTGGGGGAGGAGCAATAGCTCTTTAATATTCATGGCTTGTCTATAGACTGGTGGGACCAGTGGTATTGGCAGTACATGGAGGCTTGTTCTGAGACTCTCCCATAGACCTACTGAATCAGAAACTGCATGTTAATGAGACCTCCAGGTAATTTTTCTGCACATTAAAGTTTGAGAAGTATTGGTCTAAGACTGTTTTTATAATGGGCAAGGGGATCAGATTATCTAGCCAAGCTTCATAGCATCCTAATGATTTTATTTCCTCTGGAACACCTCTAACTTTTTGGAAATACACCTCTCCCCTCACCTGCACGCCATGGAGATTAAAATCAATAAATATGATTGCATGCATGCATTCTCTACTGTGTAGAGAAGGCTTTATCCTGAACAGCTCAAAGGAGACACAGTTATTAATGATGTTGGTAAATGTTCAGCAGTTGATTTTGGTGGGAAGTGGGAGAGAAAGAAAGAGAATGGTTTCATCTGTGGTGTTAACCTAACCCCCAAGCATTTATGGTTAATGAGGACACCGGGCCTGCTATTAGTCACAGGTACTAGGAAGGCAGTGAAAAAAAATTGTTAGAACAAACTGATTTGATTAACATGGTCCAGGTGGGTGTTGGTTAAAATCCTAGAATCTGGAAGTACTGGGATGATCTAGGCCTCAGAGTACTAAAGGGACCTAGATGAAAATTAGAGGTGATGGAAACTTGGCCAGTGCACTAAGTACAAAGGAAGCCAAGATCTTGAGGCTTGGACTGGCCTTGAGAATGGATGCTGGTTCGATGGAAGGCATGACAGGCTGGGTAGGACCAACGATGGATGGTGGCAAACAAGGTCAGGAATCAAGGGAAAGTAGAAAAGCACAGGCTCTGTGTAAATAAGAAGGAAATAGTTAATTAGAATAAAACTAACTTTAGCCACAGCTGCTGTGGCTGAGGGCCATTTGCTGGTTGGACTCAGGATGCAACCATACAGGAAAGAGCTGCTAATGGAAGGGGGAAGTCTTCCAGGCAGCTCTTCACCCAAAAGTTACTCTTTTCCTGTCTAAACCCATGGAAGACGATAAAACCCCTTCTGCAACAGCTGGGAAAGACATTCACAGACATCCACAGACATTCTGTAGAGTGATTTTATTGCAGAAGGCATTCATAGAACAGGTTTACATTGGAAGGGAATTGTACGTCGTGAAATTCCTGCATTTGCATGAATATGTGTGATAGCAAATAGCCGAAATAGCTAAAGTAGAAGAAACAGGGAGACATCTGTATACTCTAGAGTGAACAGTTGGAGGCAGACTACAGTTCTGCAGTTGGCCTATCAGCTCTACTGCAAGGAAGTGACGGGTCCAAATTACACTGGCAGGAGCTGCAGAAGGAGACTTGTGGTCAGTGCTGATCCAGCAGGACAGCAAGAGGGTTCAGAGAATATCAGACCAAACTGGCTAAGGGGACAGGACCCAACCAGAGTTCTACAGGTCTCCTAGATGCAGCAGTTAACTATAAATAAACCATATTGTTCATTCCAGGAAGTCAGGTAAGTCTTGAACTAATCCATCTTGTTGCTCTCCCTGTAGAGTTTAGAGTCAAGAATCCACTCAAGTATTAACAAGCAGATGGGTATGATCTCAGAGACAGAAGGTCAAGGAGGCAGCACCCTTAGAGATGGTGCCTGTCCTTTCCTTCTCTTCCTCTCCCGCTCTCATCTCTAACCTCCTTTCTTTTCTTTTCTTTTTTTCCTCATTTTTTCTCCTTTTTCTTGGCCTTCTTCTGACTCTTCTGGCTATAAAATGAAACAAAGTTTGCATTTTATTATTTACTACAGAGAATTTTGTGTTTCCTGGTTTGGGTTTAGAAAATGCACTAGTGGAATAGCTTTATTTATTTATACATTGAAATAGACTAAATTAACTGGATTTTATGTTTTATGTGCCTACCCACACTGCCTTTGCCCTAAAAGATGGCACTTTCAATGCCAAAATGGCATCCACGTGGGTCTGTTACTAACATAGCATTTGCAAAGGCTGTTTACAGAGAAATAGTGTTGTAGTTGCCTATTGAGCTTGCCTAGTAATCCCAGCCCTTCAGAGGGTAACACAAAACCTCTTATCGAACACAATGGACTGGGGACAGAGCCAGGACACAAAGACAGACAGTCATGTAGTGATTTGACTGTGTCCACTGATTCTGGGGATATCTCTGTTTGAAGGTCACATAATTCCTACCTGCTCACCTCTTAAATCATCTGCTTCTGTCTGCAGGTGGTGACAGAGACTCCAGAAAACTAAAATAGTCATCTTTCAAGGTTAACAAGGAGCTGCTTAGAAGCCTCAGCATGACTGCCCATAGCCAATTCACAGGGAGCTGTCGCTGCTCCCCCGAGGAAGGGTTTCGGTTAATGAAGAGATGGGGCTGGGGTGGCTGCCTATGGAGAAGAGCCAGCTGTTTGGCTTCCTATGTTGGAGCCCTACGCTGAAGGCAAAGGGAGTGGGCTGCTGCCATTCCCCCAAGCAGAACAGACCGCAATGGTCCCTGTGAGATGTCTGCAACCAGGGAAAACTTGCTGCAGTCTGGGGCTCATTCAGTGAAATCCATTGTCCTCTCCCCATGAGAGGGGTTCTCAATTAAATTTCTCCTGAGGTCCTTTTTCTCCCATAGTGATCTATTTCTTGCTAGGTTTTTTTAATTTCTCAGATACTGCAAGGTTGACTCAAATAAATACTATAATTCTAGTTTAGGGTCCGACTTACGCAATGCCCTTTACTGAACATAATACTCAGTTTTCTTATTTGTAAAATGAGAGAGTAGGCAAATACAAAAGAGCAGCACAATAACTCAGTCCTACAAAAATACTGTCAGGAATTTTTTTTTTATGAGAGCTAATAGACTAATGAAAAATAAAAGGGTTTTTCTCCAGATTCTCCCATAGCCTTTCCTCCTTCAAGATGAGTGCAAGAAGAAGAGAAGAGATCACTACCTGGGGCAGGTGACATCATGCTAATCAATAGTGGAGAGAGAACAGAACTTTGCAACTCGTTTTACTTCTACCTTGTCTACCAAGAAGACTAATCTTCAATCTTGGAAGAATAGAACAAACTCAGGAATAGACAAGCTCATGATGGGTGGAGAGATAATAAAAGAATACCTGTAAATGAGCTCGAGTCTTAAAGCCTAGACAAATTGCATCCCAGAAAGGTAAAACTGTGGAACTACAATCTGTAATCTTGGAGAAATAGTGAAAAAGACGAGGTATCCAGTCACTGGAGATGTGCACATCTGTCCCCATTTTTGAAGAGAGGTAAAAGCTGCATTCTGGAGACTATAACTTGGTAAGTATCATATCAACCCTCCACAAAATTTTAGATTGCACTATTAGGTGGGTGCAGTGGTGCACACCTATAGTCCCAGCTATTTGGGAAGATGAGACCAGGAATATCACTTGAGCCCGAGAGTTTGAGTCCAGCCTGGGCAACATACCAAGACCCTATCTCTTAAAATAGAAAACAGCCAGGTACAGTGACGCACACCTGTGATCTCTACTTTAGGAGGCCGAGACGGGATCTCCTTTCCAACTCAAGAGCTCAGGAGTTCAAGACCAGCCTAGGCGCATGGAGAAACCTCATCTTTACAAAAATACCAAAACAAGTTAGCCAGGCATGGTGGTACGTATCTGTAGTCCCAGCTACTTGGAAGGCTGAAGTGGGAAGACCCTTGAACCTGGGAGGTTGAGGCTGCAGATAGCCGAGATCACACCATTGTACTCCAGCCCGGGTGACAGAATGAGACCCTGCCAAAAAAAAGAGAAAAATCAAAGATTGCTGCATTAAAGAGACGGTTGCAGACATTTAGTAAAGAAAACAGGAATCATCAGAAGCTGGCCTGGGTTCATTAACACAAAGTCATTACAGGAATAGTTCTAATATAAGGTCAAGTTGGGAGCAAAAAACAGCAGGATAGTTTTGAATCCTGGGAGTCTGTGTTTATTTATTTATTTATTTATTTATAAGCCTTGACTAGAATACAAACTCCATAAGAGCAGGAATTTGAGGGAGGAGTGTTTTTTGTTTACTTTTGCACCTAGAACTATACCTGACGCATGGAAGACACTCAGTAAGTAGGAGGTTGCAGTGAGCTGAGATGGTGCCACTGCACTCCAGCCTGGGTGACAGAGTGAGACGCTGTCTCAAAAAAACAAAGAAGGAGAAGTAGCAAAAGTTAACTGTGACTATCTCTAGGTGGTTTGATACTGGGCAGTTTTAATTTTCTTCATAATAATTCATATTAAAAATGCCTATATTTTCCACATTTTCTATTAATGAGCATAGGTTACTCACAAAATCATAGCATAATCACAAAAATAAAATAACCTTTGACTTACTCATGACAAATTAGCCTAATTTTCTTCTTTTTGGAAGTATTACCAGACTGGTAGACTAAGGGAATGTGGATTTCCATGAGAGATTTCCCAAAAACTGTCATGTTATCCTTTGACCCAGATGGAGGGCCATGAGTCCAGTTAAGGGTTATGGCTCAGCTAGGTGAATTTGTTGAATGACTGCACACCAGTTCTGTCATGCATCGATAACAGTGGGGATACGTCCTGAGAAATGGGTTATTAGATGATTATGTCATTATGCGAACATCACAGAGTCAACTTACACAAACCTGGGTGATATAACCTACTACATACCTAGGTTATAGGGTTTAGCCTATTTCTCCTAAGCTACAAACCCGTACGGCATGTTACTGTACTGAATACTGTGGGCAATTGTAACACATTGATAAGTATTTGTATACGTAAATATACCTAAACATAGAAAAGGTACAATAAATATATGAGATTATAGTCTCATGGGACCACTGTCACACATGGGGTCCATGGTCGACCAAAACATTGCTGCACAGCTCATGACTGCAGTGTAGGTGAAAGGATCAATGCCAATTACAAGGAAGATTTCTAATGTTGCAATACAGAGATCTGTCACATTCACCATGTTCTTCGGAGGCTTGGATGAAGATAAAGAAGGCCTGCCCACTTACATTGTAGGCAACACATAGCAGGGAAACCTAGCTGATACGCTGCTGGGCAAGATTCAGATAAAAAAATCTCAACCTCTGTAACTCCTTTAACTTTATTGGCTCAGAACCAATAAAGTTAAACTTGATAGGCCTTATATTCCACTTCCAAAAAGTCAATAGCCCAAGTAGTGAAAGAGAAAGACCTACTTAAGGATTGTTGTGTGAAAAAAGACCCAATCATTTTAGACAGCCTACAGCTCCTGAGAAGTCAACAGAGTGATGTGGCTGCTTAAAGAGCTAATGCAACCTTGGATCACATTACTAGAGCTCTCATATCTGGAATTGTGGTTGATTCCAGATTTATCATTCTATGACAGCATTATCCAAAGTGCCTTTTGGAATATTTCATGTTAAGTGGATGGTCAAATATATTTGGGAATTGTATTATAGCGAGCTTCTCTTATGGAGATACACAGTATATATTAGCAAACTAAATATTCTGAGAAGTCCTGCAATAAAGAAACCTGTTTATTTGAACTCAGGTCTGCCTAAATCATTTTACCAGGAAATGTTTTTTGTTGTTTTGTTTTGCTTTGCTTTGCTTTTGTATAACATTCATTGACAGAGCACATTTGGGGAAATGCTGATGTACCATAAGCTACCCTAAGCGTGAATATATCACTCTATCTTTGTGCTCTTCAGCAAATAGCACAGTGCAGGGCACAGGACAGGTCCTCAGCACATGCTTGTTGAATGAATGAATATGAATGTACCAGAATACTTCAGTATTGTAAAGTCTCCACATCCCATCATGCAGAAGGTGCACAGGCAGCTGGAACATATCCAAAGGAGAGCCAACAGAATGGAGGGTTTGGAATGCTGATTATCTAAGAGAGGCTTTGCTTGGAAATGGAGAAGACGTTGGTCAGAACAAAGGCCTGGTTAGCCTGGGGTTCTTGGGGGCGAGATGGGCTTGACTGAGCCTGGCTGGAGTTTGGAAATGAGACATACTCTCCAGGAAACAAGAGGACATCACAAGCTACTAGTAAAGTCCCAAGGCCAAGCATGGGTAAAAGAATACAGTTAGGAGTCCCAGGGTCTTGGAGCACCCTGCTGGGTGACAGACCCCTGAGAGACCAGCTATTCCAGAGATTCCCTACCCTGTCTCCACACATTAACCTCTGCCTAGTTTTTCAAAATACCATTATCGGGACTTCTTCCTGGACCACATAGATCATAATCTCTGGTGCTATTGCCCTGGTAATGGCAGGGCTGGGACCAGGGCAAAGCGAGCCTGGCTCCTAGGGGAGCTAATGTAAGGAGACAGTCACTCTCGGGGCCCTCCCAGTGCAGGGTTGGCACCAGAGAGAGATGCACTTTACATTTTGCATGCTAGGCGCCTTTCACTTCTCATCCCAGTTCCAGCTCTGGGCACTGGCACTCTGTAAAGTTGCCCCCTGGTGATTCTTAGATGGGGCTAGATTTTAAATCCACCAATGCATTAAAACTCATTCCATTTGCTGGCTAGAAAACAAGGAATCCAAGGCCATGCAGGAAGTTCATGTCAAAGACAGGACCAGAAAGGACCAGTGGAATCTGGCAGCAGGCAAGGGGCCAAGGAGAAGGCAGGCAGAAGAACTTGGCATCAACTGCTGGGGACTCACCTACAGGGACAGAGGTTTGGCTCTACTCCTAGGGAGGCCTTGTGAGGTAAGACAGGGCCCCAGTCCAAGGTAATGGATCCCAGGCAGGAAGACAAAATGGAAATCTGGGAGTTAGAGAATAAATACAGTCATAGGGGCTAGACTACATGACTTGGTCCTCATGACCAGATGTGGCCCAGTGATGGGGTTGGAAGTATTGACCAGGGGTGCCTGCAATTCAGGGCCCTCAATGTTCCTTCCCATGGTCCCAGAGACTGTGCAGAGCTGAGCCAGCAGGACAGGGCTCCACAGCGTGGTAGGAAACATGGGCGGTTCTCCATCTTGGGGAAGCTCAATGGCCATCTTCCAACATTCAAATGGAAATCATATAGAAAAGGAATCAGAGTTACTTGAAAGGGTTTCAAAAAACAGAACTCACACCAATAAGAGAAATGGCTGGCAGGGTGTTCAGCAGTCCCATGGATATGTTTTTTCTTCAACAGTGTTTGGACAGAACAGACCCAGGGACTCCCTCTCTTCTAGCCTCCGAGCATCCTCCAATCTCCTCTTCACTTGCAAACTCCAGGATCATCTTCTCGGCTATCTCCTGCTTCTGGGATCAGCTCACACAGTTGTTGTGGTTAGCTCCTTCTTGCCAACCAATGAGGAGCTCCAAGATTCATCAGAATTATTCCACTGACGTGGAGGCAGCCGCCAACCTCCTGGTCAATTTGCATTGGTGAGCCTCCTCCACCCACTCTCGCTAGGCTTCTGTTTCCATCATGATGATGTGGCTCTGGAAGCTGTGGGACTCTTCTATGAATTGGCCAAGGAGAAGTGCAGGGCTCTGAGCATCTCTTGAAGATACAAAACGAGTGTGGCAGCAGTGCTCTATTCCAGGACATCCATAAGTCACCTTACGATGAGTAGGGTAAAACCCTGGATGCCATGGGAGCCGCCATGGCCTTGGAGAAGAAGCTGAACCAGGCTCTTTTAGATCTTCATGCCCTGGGTTCTGCCCACACAGACCTCCATATCTTGACTTCCTGGAGAGCGACTTCCTCAATGAGGAAGTGAAACTCATCAAGAAGGTGGACAACCACCTGACCAACTTTGATAGGCTGGCTGGCCCCCCAGGCCAGGCTGGGCAAATTCCTCTTCCAAAGGCTCACCCTCAAGCATGACTAGGAGCCTACTGAGCCCAACAACTTCTGAAGGATCCCCCTCATAGTGTCAGGGCTTCTGCCTGAGCCTCTCCCTCCAGCCTCTAGGCAGCTTTTTAACCACCTTGGAGCTTCTTCTCAAGCCTTGGACCAAATGGAAACAAAACTTTTTGCAGTAAAAAGAGAAAGAGAGAGAGGACAACTTTGTCCCAACATTAGGCATTTCTACTAGCTGGCAATTTCGAAAACTGGAATAAGGCAATGCTTGTAACCTGTCCAGATGTGTAAGGAGGTTTGAAGACAGATGTCTCCACTGGAGAAGTGACCACTTTCTATTATATAAAATTTTTTTTGTGACCGGGTTCCACACTGTTGCCCAGGTTGAGTGCAGTGGCACCATCATGGCTCACTGCAGCCTCGACCTCCCAGGCTTAAGTGATCCTCCTGCCTCAGCCTTCCAAGTAGCTGGGACCACAGGTGAGTGCCACCATGTCTGGCTAATTTTTATCTTTGTAGAGACAGGGTCTTGTTATGTTGCCCAGGCTAGTCTCAAACTCCTGGACTCAAGGGATCCTCCTGTGTTGGCCTCCCAAAATGCTGGGATTTATAGGTGTGAGTCACTGCACCCAGCCTCCACTTCATATTAAACGACTGCTGTTGTCTTTCAACTCAAAGATCCTGAATTCCTTGTCTTTTTTGTTTTCTTACCTCAAGGAGCTCCTCTCTGGTTCTCCAAAATGCTCTATCCGGGTATTCAAGATGGTAAGGAAGACCACAGGGACATTTGCATATAATTAGATTATGAAAGACTGAGGTTTGAATAAACTGTGCAGACTATTTACAGACAATTTTCAGGTTAAAATTACATCACGGCTCCCCTTACAGTCATCATCCTTTGATTTCTCTCTTCTGTTTCTCCTCCTGCACCTATTTACATTGACCCAGATCAAATCTAATCAAATCAGCTAGCATTTGTGGAGGGCTTACTGTGAGCCAGGCACTGCGCTAGATGCAGATGCTTACCTCGGAAGCCCACTCAGAGAAGGCTGGGCTCAAAGAGTCAGGGTTGGGGAGCATAAGGAACACCACGGCCTGGGATGAATTCTCCAAGGCCACAAATGCTCACTCCCCATTCAAGCAGGCCCAGTGTAGAGAATAAAGATAGCAAATTCCCTGGATACACTCCCTAGAATTGTCGCTTCAATGCTCAGATCAAAAGCCAAGACTGGGCAGGATCCTGGGAATTCCAGGATGTGTGCACATGGCTTCCACGACAGTACAAAAGGCAAAGTTCTCAGGCCAAGGAAGACAGCCGTTGGTTCCTGTGTAGACAGGGTGGGTCATGCTGAGCCAGGAGGAGAGACACAGATAAGCCCTGCCTGCCTCAGGGCCCTTGTCCATGCTGTTCCTTTGACACTGAAGGGCTTTTCATGTCCCCCCTGCCTCCTCATCCCAGCCCCACAGAGTCCCTTCTTCTTGCTTCTAAAGGACAGCTTAAAACTCCCTTCCTTCAGAAAGCATTCCCAGATCCACCAGAGGAAGTTGGGCACCTTTCCGTAGCATCTTCAGGCTTTCCTGTGTAACATTTTTCATAACTATAACCAATAACTGTTTGTGCAATTGCTTTCTCTCTAGACTACAAGTTCCTTAGGAGCAGGGAACTTGAATGAATAAATGAATGAATGCCATAAGTCATAAAAAGAAGAAAAAGGTAACTGGAAGCAGGAGAAGCAGAAACTAAGGCACCAAAGATAGAGGTTTGGCTGGAGCAAACAGAAAACCAGACGGGCAGAGCCAAGGGTCAGGTACAGACCAGGTACAGAAGCAGCAAGGTAAGACTGTGAAGACAAGGCTTGCAAATGTGGGATTTCAACAGCGTCCCCTTGAGGTGAGGTGTGGGGCTCCTTTCCTGGGCATGGGGCAAGCTTTAGAGAGGAGGACTCCCACTAGAGCTCCCGTGGTTTCCAGCACAAACAAGATAACCTTCCTACGGCAGAATGAACCACCCAATATAAATGAGGCTGTACATGGGTTTACGGGACATCTGTCCTCAGACCACAGGGACCTGAGATCCCTACTTAGCAAGGTTGCCATGTCTCACTTACAGCTGCCCTGATCTTCTGTCTGGTTTGTTTTTTTTGTTATTGTTTGTTTGTTGTTTGTTGTTTTTTGTTTTTGTTTGTTTCTTTTTTTTTGGCTTCGTTCTCCCTCCCCCACTCCCCAGGCTCTCCCCAACCCCCCGCCTGCAACTATAGCTAAGGGAACTCCATTAGCTTCTATCTCCATTACCTGGTCATCTGATTATCTGATACCCTGGGTTTTCTTGGTTATTCAGTTGAGAACTCTGGGGGAACTTAAAAGATGGAAGAAGGATGGTGTGTCCCAAGTTGAAGGCAGAGTCCTATCTTACAACACAGCTGGGTGTGGTCTGATTAATTGCATTACACCAGGAAAGACAGCAGGGGTTCTGAGATCAGGAATTAGACATCTACTCAGGTGTGGCAAGCCCCAAGGGGAGAGCAGAGCCATCAATCCAGGGGCCACATGAGAGTTGGGACCAGATATTAGCTCTGGGGCTTCAGCAGGAAATATTAGGGGTCACCAGCTAGGTAGACGGGCAGAGATGCACATAAGAAATAAGTCAAATACAGGCAACACACAGAAGTCCCAGCAGGCAGGAAGACACCTTTGGGAATGTCTGTTTATAGGAAGCAAGCTAAAAGGACAAGATATAATCCCCGAGGAGACCGGAGGCCAGGGCAGGACACTTGTCTGAGAAATGAATGTCCTCAGATTCTGAGGGTCTGAGTAGAAGGAAAATAACCAAGGAAGGACTTAGGGACAAAGGCATATGTCAGACGATTCACTTGTCAGACTGAGGCACAAGATTAGGGACAAGAAGCAAGCCGCCAGGGTGACAAGACCAAATCAACACAGTTGGACTGCAGCAGCTTAAATTCTTCCTGCCTGAAGTCAGAATTGATCCTAGAGCCTGGGGCAGAGCTGAGCCTGCAGATCTGGCAGCCAAGTAGATTCAGCTCAGGGAGAAGAGAGGCGCAAAGCCTGGGAACCAGGTAAAGCCTGACAGATGGAACACAAATGATGCCCAGTTCTGCTCCAGCTGTTTTTGATAGCCTGACTTCTTGCTCATAGGTTCAGGAAGGATGAAGAATGGGCTGACATGGCCTTGGAGAGCAGCTGCTTTTTGCGAGGAGTGGGAGAGAGGAGGTGTGTGGATGCAGATTTGCAGAGCACTCTGAGTGTCTTGAGGGGGCATGGGTATCTTATCAACTGAGAGGAGAACCGTAATTCAAATGGAGAAGAGGGGCTTCAGTCCTCCATTTGCAATAAGAATATGGCCCCTCCAAGAAGACTGGGAGTGAGCATATGAAATCACTTTATATGTGGTCTCTTTTCTTACTCTGTGTATTTGCTTGGTTTCTCTCTTCCTCATGAGAAAAAGAGCAAGGGCTTTTTCTATCTTGTTCGCCTCTGTATCCTCAATGTTTGTAATAGTTGGAACCCAATAAGTATTGGTTGAGTAAATGAATGCATACATGCATGAAGGAATCAATGAAGTGACGCATGGTTCTGCAGTTATCATGCAGGCTACTTCTCAGGACTCATGAAAGAAGATCTTGCTCCACGTTGCCTGGGAGATGCCTGGACCCCAATCACCCTCACAGGTCCAGGAGTGCTGGTCTCTACAACAAACCCATCTACTGACTCTTTAACTGAGGAGAGTAAAGCCCAAACCAAGGTTAGGCTCCCACGTCCACATGTCTTCAGACTGCGTCCTCCCTGGCAAGTTTGAGTTGGGACTGTCCATGTGTGTTTGTGAGAATCTGAAACAGCTGAGGAGAGAGACCTTGACCAACTGGGAAGGACTGGCAATTCATGGATATCCACATCCAGGCGACATGCAGGATGTGCTGGCATTCGGGATCCTGGGTGAGGAACCCAGGAACAATTCATTACGTCACGCAGCTCTGGCAGGGGAAGTCACCACTTTAAGTGAAATGTTCCAAGAAAAGCAAAAAGTAACAAGAACAAAACAGAAAATCAGGGTTAGTGATGGAAATTCATTGATTTCTCTTGTGGGTGTAAATTACAAATGGGTTGGAAAGACAGTAGGTAGTAGTACTGGAAGCTGTTATGGGGAAGCACAGCTCTGGCAGAGCTTCACTTGTTGGCTGAGTACCTACTGTGGTCCAGCACTGTATCGGGTGCTAAAGATATTATCATGAACAAGGGAGACTCAGTGTTTGGAGAGTACAGACACTAAAAGGGCAAACACTAAGATAAGAACTTTAATAGTTCCGTGGACACACAAAGCAGGAGCACTTATCTCAACCTGACAGAGTGAAGCGAGGGCAAGGAAGGCTTCCTAGAAGAAATGACATCCGGGTTGAGAGCTAAATAAGCAAAGAGGGAGGGGAGAGAATTCGAAAGCGGGGGAAGGAATAATGTGGCCCACAACCCGGAGCTAAAAGAAAGCACGGAGCATTTAGGAAACTACAGGGACTTCAGCCTGGTTGGGGTGTGAAAGAGAGAGTGGTGAGAAGTGAGCAGTGAGTGGAGCCTTGATCACGAAGAACCTCCTAAATCAGCTCAAGAAATTTAGATTTCTCACTTTGTCAATGTTGGGATGGGAATGAGGGAAGGTGGGAAGCAGTAATTGAAGGGTTTTAAGAAGGGGAGTATGTTCTGGAATAATCTCTATTTCCCCATTGATTCCTTGTGTGTGTGTGTGTGTGTGTGCGCGCGCGCGCGCGCGCGTGTGAGCGAGTCTTGTTCTGTTGCCAGGGCTGGAGTGCTGGAGTGCAGTGGTGTGATCTTGGCTCACTGCAATCTCCACCTCCCAGATTCAAGTGATTCTCCTGCTTCAGTCTCCCAAGTAGCTGGGATTACAGGTGCCCACCACCACAACTGGCTAATTTTTGTATTTTTATAGAGACAAGTTTTCACCATGTTGGCCAGGCTGGTCTTGAACTCCTGACCTAAGGTGATGCACCTGTCATGGTCCTCCCAAGGTGCTGGGATTACAGGCGTGAGCCACTACACCCAACCCCAACCCCATGGATTCTTCCCACAGAAGGGGGGATCTTTCTGTTTCACCAAGGTGTTCCTAAATCCTCCTCGGGACACTGTGTCCCACTGTCCACATTCCCTGGCACAGTGTCTGACACATAATGGATTCTCAGCACACAGATGTTGCCCCTTGCATGAAGATCATGGTATGATTTAACCGGCCTAAAGGACATGTTGGCTGCTCTCCTCTCCTCGTGTTGGAGGGATAGGGAGAGAAGGAGCCCAAACATATGGGGCAACCAGAGGGAAGCAGTGAAGCCAGAAAGTGGTCCCAGCCTGCAGCAGAGAGTGTGATATACTCGACAGAGCCATATTTTTCTCCTAGGCAGACAGGTAGATGCCATCTCCCAGCGTCCCTGAGAGTAAGTGTCACCAGGTGACTGAGTTCCGAACAATGAAATGGGGGCAAAAGAGATGTACTCCTCTTATAGGTCTGGCCCATGAAATCTCTCCTGGCTGGGTGCGGTGGCCCATGCCTGTAATCCCAGAACTTTGGGAGGCCAAGGTGGGCAGATCACAAAGTCAGGACGTGGTGTTATGTGCTTGTAATCCCAGCTACTCGGGAGGCTGAGGCAGGAGAATTGCTTGAACCCAGGAGGCAGAGGTTGCAGTGAGCTGAGATTGTGCCACCACACTCCAGCCCGGGTGACAGAGCAAGACTTCGTCTCTGAAAAAAAAAATTCTCTTGTATAATCCCAGATCTCCTTTCTCCTCTTCCAGATGAATGAAGAGGAGTCTGAGGGTCTGGAGAGGGGTAGACCACAAGATGGACAAGGCTTTTGTCCCCGAATGGCCACATGCAAAGCCACAAGACTAGGACCAGCTTCACTAAAATATAATGTGAGTGACTAATCGACTTCTGTTGCTGAGCCACTGACTGAGTTGTAAGGGTTTATCTGCTGTAGCAGATAGCCCTGTTTATTCTAACAGTTATAGCCGTCCCTCGATATACGTGGGAGATTGGTTCCAGGACCCCTGGGTATACTCAAGGCCACACATGCTCAAGTCTACCAGTCAGCTCTGCAGAACTACCTGTAGGAAAACCCAGCGTTCCGTACACGCAGGTTTCACATCTCAGGAATACTCTTTGTATTGAAAAAAAAAAAATCCACGTGTAATGGGCCCACACAGTTAAAAGCTGTGTAGTTCATGGGACAACTGCATGCAGCTTCCTTAGCCCCACCTTCAGCAAACTCATTCCAAAAGGCCCAGAAAAGAAACTTAACCTACGCCGAGCGAAGTCTCAGGTCCAATGAGGAGAAGCAAGACAGCACAGAAAATGCCTCTCTCTGAATGAAGGTCTCCTACTGGAAGAACACAGGTCCACCCATGGAGAGAGTCTCAAGACCTCTTTTGGAACATTTTATATTGCTTGTTTGGATGCCCAGTTTATGGAATTAAAAAAAAAACCTCTCACTGAAATATGCAACTGACTCAATCACTTAATTCTGTGTTCTCACTACACATAAAAGCTCATACCTTCACATGGATATAAGCATGAAGTTGTTTAGTAAAAAGCACCTAGAAATGAAGTAACACAAGAAATAATATATAGTCAATGAGTTTTATATGGTGAAGAAAACTTTTCCAGTTATTACTAAGACAAGGAGTTATTCTCTTCTTACAAAAAAATAAGTCAGAGACTAAAAAATCCCTGGCAATGCCTCACAATGGCTCAAAGAACACACGAAGCAGAAAGACAGAGTAAAGCTATGGTTTATAAAAAGATAATGTTGTTAGAGTTATAGGTAATTTCATGGAAAATTCATAGAATGAATACACAAATGGTTCAGTATTACATGGACGTGTATAGTAGCTATTATAAACATCAGTAGCTACAGCTACAGAAATACAGTTAATGGAGATTCTGTACTTAGAGGGAAAACTTTAAGAAACTGCTGCCAAAGAGACTGAGAATTTCTTTTTACAACTGGTATAAAAGGAAGCAACCATTCAAAAGTAGGTGGTCTGGCTAAAGCAGCAGGGGATATAGTGAAAGATACAGAACCAAGAAGATGAGAAAAGAATTCAAACAGAAACAGGAACTGGTTGGCTAAAATTTTTAAATTCTTAGTGAGAAAGAAACTGGAGCTAGAACCACATTAAATATAATAGCCTGCTTGGGGTGTGTCTACAGTTAATTCCATCAGATATCATTCAAGACGGATACCTGAACCAATAGACCCTGGCTATAAATCACAGTCTAGTTGATTTTGTCCCAGAGTGGTGAGATCAAATCCGCAGTCCTCTAAATGAATGAAAACCCAAAAAGGATTTATTCTGCAAGTGTGTGCATATATGTTATCATTTATTAGAGACCATCTCCAGACTATTAAGGTTCTTCCCCAGCAAGTAACCCTCATGGAATTCCAGTTGTGCCGGATTAATAAATGTGAATCGTGCAGTGGGATTAGTGGGTGGTATCTAGATTCAGGCAAAGCCACCTCTCCACCCTTGCTTCCCTCATCTTGCTCTCCTTTCTTTCCCCAGCCAGCCCCATCTCTCAGATTCTCTTTCTCCTCTCCCCCTGCATCCTCTTCTTTATCACAAGCCCTTGGTTCTCTTTGTCTAGAGACTCCAGAAAGAACGAGCCTGGGCCACCAGGCTGTATCTATCACCTGAGTATGTCCTCATCCACTTGGACTGATGGAGTGGGTGCACCTTTCTACCATGAAGGACCCTGACCTGCTGCAATAATCATTCATGATGGTCTCTCCTCCCTGGCAAGGTCTCTGTATCTGCTACGAGAATACTTCCTCATCAAAGGGCCCAGTGTGAACACCAGAGCCTCTCAGCTGTGCCCCCAGCCACAGTGTGAGAGTTTGGCTGCTGTCCTAAGAGATAGAGAGAGCTGAGGGGATGGGAGAAAATACCAGAGAGGAGATTGAAGGGAGACAGTCAATGGGAAGTGTTCTTGCTATTCCTCCTCCCCTCAAGAAGGAGCAACCTGGGATGAGCTGATTGTCCACGCTGAAAACAACCCTCTCCCTGGGCTGCGAATGCAGAGGAAGTCCCAGCCTTGCCTTCAGAAAGAGAGTGATTTCTGTGCTGTATCTCAGGATCTCAAAGCATCCCTTCAACTAATTATTATGAAGATGTATACTAATCATGAGGCTACAACAGCTTCTTAATACTTGCTCTATTACCAGCTTGAAAAGCAACTCTGAAGGAAAAATCCAACTGTATCTAAAGTGATTGGGGTAGGGAGTAGGGGATGGTGATAGGGGCTGATGCTATCCCTCAGAGCATTGGTAAACCAAAGCAAAAATCACAGGACCTGTGTTTCTTATGAGCAGAAGCAGCAACCAGATCATTCCTACCACCAATATAAAAACATGCACTGGTCCATTTTTCCCCTTCCCCGTCATTCCACTACACTTCCAGCACCTCAAAACTAGGTTCGCTAAGTGAAACAAGCTAGACACAAAAGGACAAATATGGCATGATTCCATTTATATAAGTTATCTAGAATATGCAAGTTTATAGAGGTAGACAGCAGATTAGAGGTTACCAGGAGCTTAGGGGAAAGAGGGTAAGGGAGTTGTTGCTTGCTAGAGTTTCTGTTTGAGGTGATTAAAAAGTTTTGGAAATGGATAATGGCCATGGCTGTATAACATTGTGAATATAGTGAATGTCACAAAGAATACATATGAAATTGGTTACAATGGCAAATTTTATGTTATCTACATTGCACTAGAATTTAAAAACTTAATAATAATGTAATGTACCAAAATCATTGAATTGTACACTTTAAATTAATAAATTGTATGGCATGTGAATCATATATCAATAAAGCTATTAAAAAACACCAAAAAACAAGTCTACTAACAATCCTCACTCACAGGCACAAGTCTGTTCCAGCTTCTTTCTTTCTCATTTATTGAGAACGTTTCCTTGCCACGTACTCTGCTAGGTGCTGATGAACAGAATAGACATGGCAGGAATTGTTTAAGTAGCTTAAATCTCCTTTCAAGCATCTGATAGTTTTAGCATTGAGTATGCCTGTAGGTTATTACCTAGGTTTACTGTCCTAACGCTGACCACAGAACTAGATAGCTCCAACTTTATTTCTGAGTCCAGGCTCCCGGGTAGTGCCTGGTTCAGGTAGAGAGGTCTCTGTTTTAATCTCCTCCCTGAGTTCCTATTGCACCAGCCTGACCAATGTCTGTTGTCCTGGAAGTCTCTGCTTCTGTACTAATAAGTCCCTTTCTAACCACCCAAGGTCAATGGTTGCAACCTAAACTCCATCCCACTGCCTGGGGCCCTGGTAGCCTGCAGAGAGACCACACTGATATCCACTGCTCATCTGTCTGAACTTGTAAACACCCTCATTCCAATTTACTTTTACCATATTATTCTCCCTTCCGGCAGGTAACTTCGCAACTTTCCCATGGATCCCCTGTTACCAACTTCATATCAGCACTACGACTGAAAAGACCATTATCCAGCCGTACTTGCAAATATGTTGGCTTCCCTATCTATGTTAAGTTCCAGATAGGAGGTTCGGGTACTACCTCATCTCGCTTAACCCCTTGACACCTGAGTAATTAAGCATGGCCACAGAATCTCAAGATATAACAATTATAGTGAGTGCTATTTCTGAAACACAAACATGGTCCTTCCTAGCGCAGGAGATGATGTATAAAACACACAGATACTGGAGTGAAAGTTCTGTACTTTGTAATCACCTGGGCGAGCATACTAACCTGGCTGCACATTAGAATCACCAGGAAACCTTTTTAAAAATACTGATTCCTAGACCACAACCCCAGAGATTCTGACTTTAATGGTCTGGAGTGGGGTCCAGGTAGGGGAGAATTTTAAAAGTACCCCCGATGACTCTAATGCATATCCAGGGTTAGGAGTAGCTGATCTAAGAGAAGGGGACCAGATGATGTAGAAATGTATTTGTTCGTTCACTCAGCAAGTAGTTATATGCACCAGCCATAGAGTCTAAGATGCAGTGAGCTAGTCAGTAAAGTTTCAGGTTCTCACGGAGTGTCCAGTGGTTGATGTAAAGCAGGCTCACTGTGCGCTGGTTACCAACTTGTCTGAGTCCAGTGAGACAGAAAACACTCATATGCAGCGAGTTATATGAAGTGGATTTATGACTTCCAGACAGGCAGCAAGGAACAACAAAAGCCTACGATTCATTGCCAGCTGGTCCCTCCAGGCTCAGGAAAGCTGCCGTGGATGGATGGAGTCTCATCAGCACGTGCCCCACTTGCACGGCAGCTAAGAGATTCCGGAAAGCAGCCCATCCTGGGTTTTATTCCCAGGGGCCGCATGACATGCTGGGCTAAAGCACTGAAGGACATCCTGTTTCTAAGGGGGAACTGGAACAGGGCCCAGGCTGCTCCTGTCATTCCCTCCTTATCTCAGGATGTTGCAGTCCCAGAACATCCTACAGTTAGTCTTGAGAACTGCAAGGAAGAAAGGAGAAGAACTGGGTCAGTCTGAGGCCACCTGGAGAACTGTCCTGCCATTGGTGGAAAATGAAAAAGAAAACAAAAAAGTATAATTGTGTAGCTAGAGATAAAGCAACTCTAAAATATATAAAGTGTATTTTTATAATATGAACACAAGTTTCAGGACTCCTGGATTTAGGTTTTTGGAATTTATGAGCAGATTACCGGCATTAGCGGAGTGACAGCGGGGAGCCCACTAGCCTTCAGAGTTAGGCAGGGAGTAGGGAAGTCGTCCTTTAGAGAGAATCAGAAACTCTTTCTCTATCTCTTAATGAGCTTTAAGCCATTCAGAAAACCAGGGTGGTATTTGAAAACACAGCAGCTGTGGTTCCACAGGGGAAAGAGCCAATGACAGAGCTCTCTCTAGAACAGGGCTTTCAAAGTGAAACAGGATAAACAGGTTTGATGGCAGCCTGTGGGAGGCAAGGGGGCATTGAGCCTTCCACTTCCTTCTTTCTACAATTGACTCTTTTTCTCTCACTTCAAGCTGTTAAAAAGGAAACAATATGGAGGGGGTAGGTTTTCCCAACTCATCCTCCCTACCCTGGGCTCAGCAAAACTTTGATGAAGAATCCCAGGAGAGCCGGGCTGACTTAAACCTTGCCAATTTATGGGTGAACCAGATCCTGTGAGTCTGTACTGGGATCTGCATACTGCATATTTCTGGAGAAAAAACCAAAAAAACAAAACACACAAAAAACAAAGCAAGATAGCCATTAGTTAGCTCACACTCAAACACAGGGCCAGTGTGTGGCACCGCTATTGCTGCTTTGTGAAAATCCCCTGCTCTCAGGCGGCTTACATTCTGGTAGGAGTATTTAATAATCAAGTGTTAAACAAATAAAACATATATATACATGCAGGGAAGTGGACAGAAAGCCAAGTAGGGTACCATTTTAGATGGTGTTTTTAAGGAAGTTCTTTCTAAGGAGGTACCATCTGAGAAGTGGTATGAATGAAGTAAAAGAATGAATTCGAAACTCCTAACAAACAGAAAGTCTATCACTAAGATAAGGCTCTTTCTTTTACTCATTCAAATTAAAAAAAAATCTCTCCTCTTCTAACCAGCTTTAACCAAATTTGCTTCCTAAAGAGCTTCCTTCAGTGGTTCTGGATTACAAGTCACCTGGACCTGGGATCTTGCTGTCTGCCCATCTCAACGATATGCCCCCTTCTGTAAATGTCTTCCTATAAACAATGCCCATGGTCCATAATTTCTGCTTCTGAGTTCAAACTTCCTTATAAAGCTGCAATCCACCAAACTGAGGCCTTCCAGTGCCTCCAGCCAGTTCTTACTCATATTCACAGATGGAACTAGAAACCCCTTTCCAGGTGCTGTTTCATCCTATACCATATGTTAACTGAGGGAGGCTGGTTTCCCAGAGGCAATCACAGCCACCAACTCATCAACCATGATGCTCCCTGCAAGCCCTGTTGGCTAAAACTGGGTGAGCAGAGGGAACTCCTCAGACAGCTTTCTTCTCCCAGAGTCCAGGCACACGAGGTCAAGGTCTCTTCTGTTCCCCAAGGAAAAATTGTTGGGAAGTTCTTCTGTGTACTTGACTTTAGTTTCTTTTGTTCTAATATCACTCTTTCTATTGCTCTTACTTGTGTTTCAGCCATGAGCTGGACAGCAAAGGGGCAGGCCTTGCTCTGCCAAAATTTACCTACAAACTTCTCTTGCTTATTCTGTAAGTGAAGAAGAGGCCCGAGTAAGTGGTAGAGGAGAAGACAAAGGTGGAGCGAAGCCTTAATAGCCATTCGTCCTGTGGTTTTGGAGTTCAGAGCTGGTGGGCATGTCACAGCCAGAAGGATGATATAGACAAATTGGATAAAACTCAGGAAAGAGTAACACACCAAAAAAAAAAAAAAAAAAAAAAAGATGATGAAGAGGCTGGAGGGATTGAATGATGAGGAAAGATTAAAAGAACTAAATATGGACAGACTGGCTAAACGCCGATTAAAAGCAGCGATCAGAACTGTCTGCGGGTATCTGAGCACCAGCAGGGAAGAGGGGCCTCACTAGCAGGTGTAGGGTCAGGCAGGGGGGAAGTGAGGTGGACTGCGAATAAATGAAGGGAAAGTGTTAGTGGCAAACTGCTGGGTAGTAAAACAGCCTCTATAAAGGAAAAAGGTGGGAGGGAGTCTGGACCAGGAGATAGAGGGGTAGTGGGTATAGAAAAGGGGGACATTTAACATATGGACCTCCCTCTGAGACATCTAAATATACTCAATGATGTTAGGCAAATTCTGGGGTGGGGAGGTGGGGAGAAGGTGTGCTCCATGGAGGAGACCTGAGGTGTGTCACGTGGGCCATGTCCTTATCTAACATCTAAGCTATAGCAGAGTCCTGCAGGCCTGGATCCAGGATGGTCAGAGACCAGGAAGGATAGGACCATCAGTTGGAGCACTGGGACAACACAAAGATTACACCATGTGGCTGTCCAGCTGATAGTGACCTCTGATGCCGCTTTTTATTTTAAAAGTAAAATCCTGAACCAGAAATATTTCCCCTTCTGCAGAGAAAGAGGCAGCTGGTCAGCTTGACAGGCGGAAACTGCAGCTTTCTTGTTAATGTGCAATCCTGAAACGGTGATGTATGGCTGGTGATAGATCATGTTGGGTTTCCGGAGAGCAGGGAAGGCTAAAGCCGGAGCCTAATTCATGATGCATGAACGCATTGATCTTCTTGGCTCTGAAAATACAGTGTAATGAACCCCCGCTAACACATCATTTTTATTCCACTGCACCTCGCTAATATCTAATGATTTCACCTTCTACTGTGATCAAACATAATTGTATGGGAGTTTCAACTTTGTTCTTTGATATGGGAACACCGCTGCCCAGCACTGTTTTGCTCTTTACTATTGGTAGAGCAAGTCTGAAACTTACACACATGATGATTAAGATCCTACAGAACAGTCTTACGTCCTTTTGAGCACCCTGTGTGTTTACATGTTCATAACGTGTGTGTCTGTGTGTATGCAGGTAAGTTCAAGAATGTGTTATATGCTTATGTTAAACCAAAAACTAACTGAAGGCAAGAAAGATATTCAGAAGCAGGTACATCTTCCCTGGCATGGTAATACTCTTTCCCACCAATTGGCCCTTGGGAAATGGCAATTACTTGGAATGGAGATTACCTTGCAAATGTTATTGTTTGCAGAATCTCATCTGCTGATGGAAATCACTATAATAATTTGGTTTGAAGTCCATGAAGCTTCTGGAGCTCCTCTTGCCAGCCTGTCCTTGACAGCATCATATCCTATGTGCATCTCATGTTTCTTGGACAGAGTTTTTTATTACACTGATCCATTCTCCATTTTAAGAGAGCTTTTTGGAAAAAAAATTAATATTAATTTTATAACTCTAGCCATCTGGCCTGAAGTTAGTTTGTTTCTGATGAAGGAACATTTACAGCCCTTCTGTGGATGAGTTGGGCTCTCCTTTGCCAGCGCTGTGCTTGGAAGCAGGGCACCAGGGCTGAGTCCCAATTCTGACACTTGCTAACTGTGTGACCTTGGCCAAATCACTTAACCAGTTATCTCATCTGAATCTCAGTTTCCCCCAGATAAAGAGAAACTCTAATGCTTTTCTATGTCTGAATACAGGCAGCTGAACCAGATGATTTTTAATGTCTCTTGCAGCTCAAAGATTTATGATTCTGTGATACCTGAACACACTCTTTCACTCCTCTGCATCTCTAAAGTTCCTTTCTTTCTTATGTCTCTAGAGTTTGGGGTTCCTTAAACATCCCGATCCTCCTCACAATGAGGGTTGGATGTGAGCAAATCATAACCTCACAACTTGGATAAACAGAGAGAGCTGCACTTCTGGTGTCTTTTGTTTTGTTTTTAATCTTAGTCTTGATTTAAAACAACGACAACAACAAAAGAATGACAACACAAGAGTGAGTTAGGCAGAATGGTGGCCCAATTATTTAGATTCTTTAAAGAATCTGTAGCAATATTAAGTTAATGCAAAACTTGGTTCTCAAGGTCATGCTCCTGCACGGCTTAATAGGTAAAACTTTGACCCCTACCCAGGCCTTTGATTTTGGCCTGCACTCCGTTCCATGGGGAGGTGGTGGAAGGTTATTACACAAAAAGCTGATATTCCAGAGAAATACAGTCCAGAACTTGTGATGCAGGTCAGGGTACAGTATCTGACTGCAATCAATATGCACTTAAATGTTTGGATCATCTAAACCTCCACTTAGCACAAAGGATCTCCAGAGAGAACTTTCTTCAGAGCAGAGAAATTACTATTCCAGAGCTGTGAGTCTTCTTGGCCCATTTGTGTTTCAAGGGAGATGCTGGTGAAAGGGGCAAAGGAGGTCTCTTTGGGATGAATTGGCTGAACAGTAAATAGTCTAGGGGATAAAAAGCCTTGACTCTAATTCTGGCCACCACTGCCGAGAACAACTTGGCCCAATTCCTAATTATTCTCTCTCACTCTCTGCCTCTGCAATGGGGGTAATTATTGAAATATGTTAACAAGGTGTGTTGAGATCATTGGATAGAAGACAAATATCATTTATACTCACAGACTTGACAGAGATAGAAGAGAAAAAGCGTTAAAGTTCCAGCCACTCATTGTTCTAATGCTGAAACTTTGAAAGAATGGAAAATGTCATCTATTTACTTAATCTTTGGACTCCCAAACCTAAATTCCAGAATAGGGTTCACATTCCTTGTTTTAACCTTCAATGAGTCACAGTCCAAAACTGGATTAGAACTAGAATCTTTTTCTTGTTACTTTACCAATTCCTTGAGAGAGATAAGAAATGGAAAGTAGAAAGAAGCGGATAGACCCCAAGGAGCTCAGGATCATGAACTAAAATACGGGGGTGGGGATGCAGAGCTAGACATGGGGTTGAAGGAAAGGAGCAATACTGGCTCCTGGTTAGGGGAGGAACAGAAAAAAAAAACAGATCCATAGATAGATGGATGTGTATTATAATTATTATAATACTTATAGATGTCAATTATTATATAGGTGTTATAATGCTTATATATGTCAATTCATGTTTTCTTTCTTTTTTCTTTCTCTGTCTTTCTTTTCTTTCTCCCTTCTTTCTTCTCTCTCTCTCTCTCTCTGTCTTTCTTTCTTTCTTACAGTCTAGCTCTGTTTCCCAGGCTGGAATACAGTGGCATGATCTTGGTTCACTGCAAACTCCACTTCATGGGCTCTAGCTATCTTCCCACCTCAGCCTCCTGAGTAGCTGGGACTACAGGTGCGCACCACCATGCCCAGCTAATTTTTGTACTTTTTGTAGAGACAGGGTTTCACCATGTTGCCCAGCCTGGTTTCAAACTTATGTACTCAAGCTATCCACCCTCTTTGGCCTCCCAAAGTGCTGGGATTACAGACATGAGCCACCATGCCCAGCCTCATACGTTTCCTTAAAGCAGGCCTAAATGATGAGGAAAAGATCTTTGGTTGGGAATGAAACTTAATTATAGGCAATATCCCAGTTTAGAAAAATGTTAGTGATGAGTGATTTTGAAAGAGTAGCAGCAAATAAAAAGGACAGACTAGCGACAAAGTCTTAAATTGTAAGAGAAGAGTTGGGTAAGACATAGGCAGAGCTTATTGGTCTTGTTCAGAGATCGAATACCAGAACGAGCAACTGAAAGAGCTAGAAAATCTCCTACAAAAAATGTGGAAGTGAGATACCTTTTCCTGTGTGATTTGTATATGCTACTCCGTAGAGCCTTAATACTTTGCCAGATAACCTGGTGAGGTTCCTTGCAGGTCTAGAGTAAATAAAGGTGAATCTTGGCTTAGCATACAGATCAGTGAATTCTTTTGGTAGGTGCCTCTTGTTCCATCCATTCGTCATTTGGAGTTTTAGGACACTTTCCCTCCACAAAAGTATTAAATGTATTTTTTACAAAAAAAAAAAAAAAATACTCAAATGTTAATGCAAAACCTGGGGTAGAAGAAAGATGTCAAATAGCTGAGCAATGCTCTGAAGGCACGATGTCTGTGCTGAAGGATTTGACCCCAGTAATCTAATTTGCTTTAAATTTGAAATGATCCTTCATTCTCTTATTATAAGGCTTCATGTCGTTGGCTCATAAAGATTACAATTTCTTTTCTTCCAATTGTAATAAATCCAATTCAAGCACCCTCTTGACTTGAAATTCGTCACAACAACACACAGAGGGCAATGCTCCCCTGATGTGCCTCTTGGGGAGGGCATTCTAGTCTCGTCTGCTGGAGAGAGATGATGCAAGACTATATAGTGAGGCTCTCTCCCTTCCCCTTTCTCCCCCCAACTTCAATATAATCTGCGAAAAGAATACTGTGTCTAAATTATAGCTGATTCCTCATTATCCAGCAGTAAAAAGGTTAGGCGAGCCAGAAAGCCAGACTGACTGCAGCTTCACATTTTATCTTTCCGCCTGGGAACAGTTCGGTTTCTCAAATCCATTTGAAAACACTTCAGCTCATTCCATCCAATCTAGGGATTTTTAACCTTTCTCTTCCTTTATTTTCTGTTCTTTTTCTTTTTTAACTGGCAGCTTAGAATTATAACTGACCAGCCTATATCCTGCATATCTGTCTATCTGTCTATTGATTAGTCATGGGTCTAGTGTCTTACAACAGAACTTGACTTTTGGATAACATTTGGTATTGATTCAAAGCTAAATTGGATAGATCTTTGAAGGACTGGGTTGTACTATTGAGGGGCTTTTGAGTGATAAATCATCATAATAATTACAGCACTTGGTATGAACTTAGTAATCATAAGGCCTCTGGCACCCAAAGATGTCTTTTTGCCAACCAGTAACTATCTTGATATGAATGGGAAACTCGAGCTTCAAACTACCACAATTTGTTACTTTAATATGAGCTGAAGGAGGAGCCTGAAGATGGAGAGCAAAGGACGAAGAATGAATATGAGTGCTCTAGAGACAGTAACCCCAACCCAGTTAGCACAGGTAAGTCTACAGGTATAATCTCTATTAACAAAAACGACACATCCCATCACTTCTATGTGATAAACATCATTACCAGGGCTGGGCACGGTGGCTCACGCCTGTAATCCCAGCACTTTGGGAGCCCGAGGTGGATGGATCACCTGAGGTCAGGAGTTTGAGACCAGCCTGGCCAACACAGTGAAACCCTGTCTCTACTAAACATACAAAAAATTTAGCTGGGTGTGGTGGCACCCGTCTGTAATCCCAGCTACTCAGGAGGCTGAAACACATGAATAGCTTGAACCTGGGAGGCAGAGCTTGCAGTGAGCCAAGATCATACCCTTGTACTCCAGCCTGGCAACAGAGGGAGACTTGGTCTTAAAAAAAAAAAAAAATCATTACCAGACATAGAAATACATGGGCAGTAGAAAGTGCGTGCCAAGATTCTAGGCAAAAAGGGTTATGACTAAAACAGTATTAAATAGTAGTCAAAATATAAAATGGTAACTAAAATAACTAAAGAAGGCATCAGGAAACTTAAACTGTCTTGTCTCCCTGGGAAAAACAGAAGGAAGGGGAAGAGCCAGATTAATGTTGTGGGAGCACTGGCAGAAGAGAAGAGAAGAGAAGAGAAGAGAAGAGAAGAGAAGAGAAGAGAAGAGAAGAGAAGAGAAGAGAAGAGAAGTGACTTAACCCCCAGAGTGGTTCTCAATGTTGGTTATGCCTCAAAAGCATCAGTGGGGCTTTTAAGGAAACAGTTTCCTTCCCAGAGGCTCTGAGTCAGCTCTGGGGTGAGATCCAGGGAAACTCATCCCACCAGGTGGGGTGCTGCACATCCACGGTTGGGAACCACTGCATTAGATGGTATGTTAAATGACGAGAACAATGCCTTGCCCAAGTGGCATCTCCAGGGGCCAGTGGAGTCCCTGATTCATATTATATATACAAAAATGTTTACCTGAACGACTGACCAAATGACAGACTGACAAATGAAATGAATAAATAAGCATTTATTAAGTGTCCATGAAGTACAGGATCTGTCCTAAGAGCCTTATTTATAATATCGCTTATCATTTTCACAGTTTCCAGTGAGGAACATGTTATTTCTATCTCAAAATCCAGGCACCCAAGACACAGAAAGGCCAAGTAATTTGTCCAAGTTCATATGCTAGATTGGAAGAAGGAGCCCAGCCTCGAGTCAGGTAGGAAAGGGAGGGGAGGGGGCAGAGAGAAAGTCTGGAACCCTGATTGTTTCAAAATTTCTATAGAGGGGCTGCAGTCATGGCAATCTGGCTGGGTGGAGTTTGAGGACTGTCCTCAAATTCTGTTTGCAAGGAAAGCACATTGATTTTACCTATATTTTTAGCTGGGGAAATTGAGAGGCTGTTCATGGAGATTCTGGGAGCCTCCCACACCCACCTCATCCTATCTGACACCCCACTAAGCCACTTGTCTGGAAGAAAGAATTTGACAGTTCCCAGCTCATTCGTCTAATATCTCGGGGAAACAGAAGATATCCCAGGATTCTCTTAACTTCCCTCATTTCTCTCTGTCTGGCAGCTAATGCCTGAAATTTATGCTAATGAAGAAAAAGTTTTGGTTCCCATAATTAAATATGAAAGACTTAAAATACAGATGTGATTGTACACTGAAGCTCATTCATGCTAAAGTCAATCTACCAACAAGAGCAAATGACTGATAGCAGGCACTTTCTTACTTTGAAAAGGAAAAGGAGGAAAGAGAACACCTGACATTTGCCACTGAGGTGGAATAAAGGAATCGTCTTTGCCTTTACAGGTTTGCCTGCGATGAGCCCTATTTACATTCACCTGGGAGGGGACAAACAGAGGCTGTGCTCAGAGGTATTTTTGTCATGGGCAGCTGTGAATACATGCAGCTTTTCTTCAAATGATTTATGAAGGGTTTTTTGTTTGCTTTTAAAATGTGGAATAAAAGAGCTTCATTCCCAGAGGCTTCATTAACCGAGGTACCACCATCCCCAAAGCTGTCTATAGAATCTGCAATGCGCTGGAATTATTCAAGTGGGAGTCCAGGCCTGCAAATGAAGAGGCTCTAGATCAGGAAGCTCAGCTTTGCCCCCAGCTGGTGGGGGTCCTTGTGCAAGTCCCTTATTCTTTTGGTGCCTCATCTGTAGAACTAGAACAATTGCACCTGTGTTCGTGGGATATTTATCAAATGTCAACATGTGAGGCGCTTTTCCTGCGTTATCGCCATTAATCGTCATGCCACCACCATGAAATATGCACTCTTATTTTTCAATTTTAGAAATGAAGAAATGAATCTTAGGGAGCTTAAAGTGAGTTGTCCAAAGTAGCACAACTAGTAATTGGAAGATTGGTTACGTCAACTAAGGCCTATCTGACCCTAGAGTCTGCTGTCTCAGATACACAATGTCATAATGAATGCTACTCCATGGAAGGAATTATCTGGATAAAGAGAAATGATCTGGCTAAGCATTGCTTTGAACAGTTATACATTCATATTCACATATATTGTGATATATGCACATATGTATATATAAATGTAGATATATGAGATATATATAGATATATGGATATATAGATATATAGATAGGCCCCCATTTAGCACTGTCCCATGCAACCCAGATTAGTTCTAACATTATTTAGTTCTAAATCCATTTCTTGACACCAGTGGATTTTAAAATGTGGCACCGAGGTCAGCAGTCAGTCTTGGCATCACTTGGGGACTTGGTAGATCAGAAATGCAGATTCTGGGGCCCCACCCCACATTACTGAATCAAGAACTCAGGGAGTGAGACTCAGTATTCCGGTATTTTGTGGGGGTAGTGGAGGGAAGGGGTGCCGAGATTCCAGTCCTCCCTTGGTGCACCACCCTCCAGGAACCTCCACATGTCTGGCTATCTAGAAGCTCGAGTCATCTAGGCTTTAACAAGCCCTCTGGATGATTCCGATGTATGTTCACGTTTGAAAGCCACTGAGCACTGTTGAGCTAACATGGCAGACAGTCCATTCTCAGCCAGGAACTATAAAGGCACCAGACTGCAGTGCACTCAGCCATTGAGCTCTTCATTGTCATATAAAGAAACCTATAGCTTCTCTTCTTGTTATTTCATTTTGTATTCTGGCAACTGGTTTTGACTCTCAATGACTAAAAAAATCGTGCATGTAATATGCCGGCTTTACCCCAGGGCAACAGAGGATGAGTATTAAAACAAAGCCTTCCCAGAAAATCAAGGGGTGTTCAAAGAAATGGTCCAGAAAACTGGGAATTATAGATGAGTTGATACTTTTATGTTATGGAGGGCATGGTAAGCATTAATGCATTCCAGGACAATTGACCAGCATTTCTAGAAAGAATAGCAGAAAGACATTGGTTGAAGACATGTCATGGCATGGGGATTTGAAGAAAACCGAAGAGGTATTACAGAGAACCCTACCATAGACACGACGCTAGAAGGTGTGCGTGTGTGTGCACGCATGTGGGCACGTAGCCATATTACTTACCATATCTTTGGCATATAACATGGACTTCAGAATCAGTCCATGTTCCTAGTTGGTTTCTGGTTGGGTCCACCACTTCCTAATGGTTACCTTGGGTAAACTACTTAATATTCCCAACCTCCAGTTTCCTTATCTGGGGAATGTGGGTAAAAATAGTATAACCCTAGTACAGAGAGTATTATTTTGATACAGCACTTAGCATAAACCCTATCATGTACATGGTAATTGTTCAATAACTTTTAATTATTATCAACATACATAGTAGCCATATTGATACTGCTTCCTTAAACTAGGAAAGCTTCTTCAAAAAAATGAGTTTTCAGTCTGGGTAGAATGGCTTGTGCCTATAATCCTAGAGCTTTGGGAGGCTGAGGTAGGAAGATGGCTTGAGTTCAAGACCACCCTGGGCAACATAGGTACACCCTATCTCTACAAAACATTTTTAAAATAAGCTGGGCATGGTGTCATACACCTATAGTCCCAGCTACACAGGAGGCTGGGGCAGGAGAATAGTTTGCAGCCAGGAGGTCGAGGCTGCAGTGAGCTGTGATCGTGCCTCTTTACTCCAGTCTGGGCAATAGAACTAGACCCTGTCTCTTTAAAATAAATAAATAAATAAATAAAGATGAGTTCTCAGGTGAGTCCCCAAGGAGAGGAAGGCAGTACCTAATAGAATCCAAAAACAGCCTCAGAAGTTTTCACTTGCGCTTGTTCATGGCTGATGCTTGCCTTCTTTGTGAGAAGACCTCTTTTCAGTAATTGTTTCCTCCTAATCTTGTGGTTTGCTAAGCATGGCCCCTTCCTCAATCTTTCATAGAGTCATAACTAGTTGCCTTCCTAGAGTCTCCATTTCTTTCTCCTTTTCAAAGCTACCTCTTTCGAATTTTGTTTTGTCTCCACTTTCTGATCTCCAGCTTTGGCTGTTTCCAATCATTTGGTCAGTAAGATCTCCTGGGATCTTTTTTGCAGCCTTTGGGATTCTTTTGACCGCATCTATGCGTGTCTGCTTCAGTAGACAGTTATCCTCTGAAAGATTTTTCTTTTTTCTGAAGGAAAGGCTGAGCTGGATTCTACTCACAGCACTTTGCTACTTGCTTGTTGCCCTTTCCATGCAGCTGCTGTGGCTCACTTCTTTGGCACCAAGCTAAGCCTTATTACAGCACAAACTCTAGTGCATTGTACACTGTAGGTGCTTAATGAATGCTTGTGGCTTGACTAGGTCACATAGAATGTTAACATTTTAATATAAAAGAAAAAAGAAGAGGTAGAGAGGTCAGCCCCTGAAATTGCAAAAGAATTTGGAAAGGAAGTGACACAAATAAGAGGGTGTAAAGAAACAAAAAGGAGACAGATGGCCTTTCCCAGATTTTTTTTTTTTTCATCACAGATAATGACCTAGAGAGGGGAATACAGGGTGAGAAGACAATGCTAAGAGTCATAAAACCCTTGTCCAGAGCTGATCCTGCTTAAGGCCTCACCACCAGGATACCGGGTGGGATTCATTACTTGGCAGCTCTCAATGTGGAATACCCCAGGGAAAAAATGCTGCAATAGGGCACACCTCCCAGGCTGGGGAGGGAAGGCAACAGCTCCTCGGTCTTCTGCCAGTGGTGTCTGGGCAGCTGGCATCCCCTCCCACCATGCTGTGTATTTACCCAACTTCAAAGGCCAGGGCAGCCATCAAAGAGAGGAAGAGGAAAGACAGACAAGATTAACTTTCTCCCTCCCTACCTCTCCCTATCCCTCTTCTTCATGAGAAAGCCTCCATTGCCAAAATGCTAACTAGCAGCACACACTGTGATCAGATTTGTGTGTTTGCAGCAATAGACAGGAAGAAATTTTCAATCTAGGGCTGAGATATGACTTCCCCAGGCAAGTAGGGGTGAAGCTATTAGGGCATGTTCCAAAGAGTGACCCTTAGGGACAAATGACTGCCAGGTTCCACAGCAAGAGGGCAATGGTGTTTTGCTTTGTTTTAAACTAAGGTTCTGAGAGTATGTGTTGGATTAGAATGGAACCTGTGGAGCACGCAAAAAAGAAAGAAATCCATACACATACATGTTGAAGCTGGTTATACTTCATATCAGCCTGGGTTATCTTAACCTGACATGAGAATAACAGACAATCAAGGAAAAAGGTGTTGAGAAAATACAGCACTGTGTAAAGGGCATGGGCTTTGTTTGAGGTGAGATAGAGCTTTGCAAGTTGCTTTCACCTTTTTGAGCTGCAATTTCCTCCTCCTAATAATAGTTGTCACAAGACTTAAATGAGATGTTTCATATAGAATAGTTCATAGTGAACACTCAGTAAACATTAGTGTCTATATTTGCTTTCTTAAGGCTGCTATATCAAACGCCACAAAGTTGGTGGCTTACAACAAGAGAAGTTTATTCTTTTGCAGTTCTGGAGACCAAAAATCTGAAATCAGCACCACTGGGCCAAAATCAAGGTTTCAGCAGAACTGCCCAGCCTCCAGAGGCTCTATGGGAGAATTTGCTCTTTGCCTCTTCCAGCCTCTCGTGGCTGCTGATATTTCTTGGTCTGTGGCCATGTCATTCCAATCTTCAAGGCCAGCATCTTTAAATCTCCACTCCATCTTCACCATCTCTTCTGTGTCTGTGTGTATATGAAGTCTTCCTCTGCCTCCTTCTCATAAAGGTAATTGTGTTGGCACATAGAGCCCACATGGATAGCCCATTGCAAGATCCTTACCTTAATCACATCTGCAAAAACTCCTTTTCCATACAAGGTGACATTCACAGGGGCCAGGAATTAGAAACTGATTTTTTTTGGTGGGGGAAAAAGAGCATTATTCAGCCTGCCACTGTGCGTGACCTTTGAGTTTTCAATGGCAGGAAAGAAGTGAGAAAAAGGCAGGAAACAAGAAGGTACCTTTCTATATGAAGTGAAATTACATGCAAATTTAGCATCAGTTTTTTTTTTTTTTTCCAGGTTGACAACTCAGAATAACAAGGCAGCAATAGAAGTAGGTGTATTATTTGGATATATACGGGTAGTCTTGTTTTTTGAGATTTATTTGTATTTATTGTCAATTATGTCATATAAGATCTTTTTATTTTGTTAGTATAAGGTACATAAGCTGATTCTTGATGTAATTAAATCTGTACCATGAGGAATTGTTTTAAGGGGATTGTAATGTATTTGCATAGCTTTTTCCTGTACCTATTAGAAGCTTCTCATATACAGCCTTGAGCTCTAAGTTAACTTTTCACAGATCTTGCCTCTTTAACTTGATTACAAATTCTTTGAGATAAGAGACCATGTCTTTACATCTTTGTATCTTTCTTGGTGCCTAACATAGTATATTGGTCAATAGATATTTGCTTGTCTGATTAATTTTAAAATACCCAGGAAGGCAATTGTGAAGAAAGATGAAGTCACGTCCATTGAACATTTGATCTTCACCAAGAGAGATATTGGGAAAAGAATATCTTAAACCTTGAGGGAGATATTGATGCTTCTCTCTCTTATTCCATACTTCTCGGCTCTGATTTAAAATTTGTATACCTTTGTCAAAATGCATTTCAAACTAATGAAGAAAAAATAGTAATATAGAGTTTGAATACAGATCATATCTCTATTATTCCTTTTATCCAGTGAAGTAGTTTGACGATCTGGATCCCTTCAGCAAAAATTCAAATAATGTCCCTTTAACCATTTTTAGAATCGGAATAAGCCTATTTCAAATTTTTCTGCCAGAAAGGGCCTTTTATATGATATGCCTATCAATGAGGGAAGAAAAGGAAGAGCTTCTTAAAAAAAAAAAAAATTGTGCATTTAAGGCAAACTAACACATTTCATGGCACATAGTTTCTAAAAATATTAATTTATTCCTGTTCTCCTTTTTGTTTCTTTTCCGTTAATAATAAATAAGCTTAATTGTGAAGATAATGAGCTACTAACCTTCAGAAAAATGATAATTCCTTCAAGAGTAGAGGGTTTAACTGAAATGCAAAATGTTTATAAATGATGGATTTTATAGTGGTCTAGACACCTAAAAAGACATCCAATAAAATTCCTGAAATAAAAACACCGTTTATTAGTGAGTAGGGGGCTATGGTCATAGTCTTTCTACTGTGACTTCTAGGTGTCTCTGAGTGTCCTTTCAGGGATTCGGAGTTTTCGAACTCTGCAGGAAAGGCTAGGGTCTCAGTGCTAAGCTACCTTAAGGTTGTATCTTTCCAGGGAGAAATTGTAATTTTTTTTTTCTTTTTTGTGTGTCTATTTGCAATGCCTTTCAGAGTTGAACAGCAATCTTTTGAAAATGATGAGAATATGGAATTGGCCATTGTAACCTGATTCAGCAAACCAGTTCCATTTGGGTGATTTTTAACCTGCCTCTGAGAAGCAGAAACGGGCAGGTTGGAGTCTCCCCAGACCCCAGATAATTGAGTTGAACTGGTGTTGTGTACTAGACGGTTGTACATTAGCTTCAGCCCTCTTGCCCTCTGCAAAAACATCTCTTTTTCTCAATTATTTAAAATAAATAAATCAATGATATCATAAAAAACGAAGAAGAAAACATTAGAAATAACCGCCCCTCTGCTTCTGTATGGAAAGCACAGTCTAAACTTCAGTGATTTTAAAGACAATTTTAGGGAAGGGAGAAAACCCATCTGTATGGCTCGGCAAATTAATTTTGAACATTTGAAGATAAAAAGGCTGAGTTCCTTGGAACTGGCTTTAAAAGTCACAATCCATAGCAATCTGAGGTACTCATTGACTAGGGGCTCTTCTGTTTATTCCAAATACCCCTTTATCATTGGTTTTGAAAGAATGTGGCTCTCTGTGAAGCATTGCCAATTGGGAAAAGAATCAGAGAGTGAAGAAGTGATGTTACTGTGATGACACCCCTTTAGGCCCTCAGTAGGATTTCGTCTAAATCAAAAGACTTTGCTTTATTAGTGCATTCGGTGGAGGAGGGGGAAAAGAAAAGAGGGGGGCTTTTCATTTTTCTTTTTCATCTTCATAACAAAACACATATTGAATAAAAGCCCCTGGATGAGCCACAATGCAAACCCAGAGGGTGAAGAGATAATTTTGTAAATTGTAAATCAGAAATTCTATTTGCAGTAGATGCCGAACACATGTAATTTACCAGCATAACATTGTTACCCTGAATATAAGTATGATGGATGCCTTGTAAGTTTGAGAAGAGGGGCAGAGTCACTTAAATATCAAGTAAGCACAATGTTCCTGGGTTCTGTGGCTATCAAATCTTAGCCTCCTTGGGAGATCCTGTAGGAGCAGAGCATTGATCCATTGGCACTGTTTCGAGACAGAACAGTGGACAAATGACCTGGGAGCCTCCCTTGGGCTTGTTTCATGATCAAGCAGGTATTAAACCAGCATGAAGTGAGTTGGTGGCACCTGGTGCTAAGATGATCTCGCTTTACAAAATGCATCTTTAGAAGACTAATATGCCAGACACCTTACCAACTTGGAATTGCTAACCCTTTCTAAGTTTGAATTGACTTCATGAGATTTTCTTTCCTTCACATTAGCAAGCAAAATATACTGTTCAGGTTAGATGTATGAACTGGGAAGCCAGGTAATTGACTCTGGTGGGAGGACACGACTGGATGGCAGAGCAGAATAAGATCAATCCAAAGTCCCATGGAGTAGCTCTCCAAGAAGAGTAGTTAGCTCTGGGTCCTGATCCTCAATTTCTCTTTCTCATCCTAGTGTGGTGAGCAGCCACTATATACCTTCCCCACTGATAATGCTATTTCTAGGCCATAGCTGACACATACAAGAGGAACACTTCAGAGGAAAGATAAATAACAATTATTAGAAATCATAAGGGCTTTTTCTTTTATAATTGGAGTCACGAACTGTACTAATCACCTCTGAAACTATATGCTATGTACTGTATTTTATTAACTGCACTATAGGAGAGTATGCATATTCTGTTTATTGGCATCTTGTAGATATATTGAGATTTTTGCATAAATGTGTTATTCATTACAGACCAAGCCACATAAATAAAATATATAGAAAGATATAGTACTGTAACCAAAGTCTTAGGGAAATAGCTTAGCAAGTGACAATGCTGTCAGTGAACATGAAAGACCGAAATTAAGCCTTGCTTTTCTTCAAAACATGATCTTTAAACAAACTGAACTTCAGTTCTTCACAGTCTGGGGACAGGTAAAAGAAGATATTCAAAGCACCACATGGGGTTCCTGCTAGCTGATAGAGAGGCATCCTTGGAGAGCCGAAGTAACTTTTAAAAAAGAAAAAGACAAAACTTGCAATACTTAAATTTGCAAAAGAGTAAGATGATTATTCCTCTTCTGGAACCCTTTTGACAAACCCCTACATTTTCAAAGAGTTACATGGGATTTAGCGAGGCATTGATTTTAATGTGAGTTGCATTGCTAAACTACATGCAGTCCTTTGGAAATGTAGGGTTTATTGTTCATTACAATGTCAGACAATAGTTTGATTTATATTGACAGAGTTTGAAGAATGAATAACTATAGACACTTTGGGGCAAAAATACCAATCTTTAAGTTGCCCACTAGTCAGGCAGGGACAACCAGAAAGAAGGAAAAAACAAAAGTAGAATCTCCAGTTCAAAATGCAGTTGAGAAATTTAAGTTTCATTTGAAACCAGAGGAACAAACATGAAAAGTTGGACAGGGCCATCATAAGGCCCCAACGACGGGATTTTGAGAACATCCTCCTAAAAAGTTTTCCTGTTTGGGACTGCAAGATAAATTATCAAGGCAATTTCTATTCAGAACTTGTCCTGTTTACAACCCATATTACAAAAGTTATATTACCATTGTCATCTTTTAGCAGCATGAGTGATACAATCTCATATTCATAATATGGCTATTTTATATTTGCAGCTTTATGAAAATCTATAGATATCAATATCTGTTTTTTAATGGATCTTGCTGCAATCCTGCTGCCTGGGAAGTTGTGCAGTACTGCTATGGAATTATCACAAAGCCTCATCTGACTATTATGATATCATATCAGGAAAATATTACTTTTAAAGTATGGGAGAAAACTTTTACAGTATCATGACCAATCATATTTTAGTTTGGAAATAAAAACTAAGGTCTATATGTGATAATTAGTTGAGTTACCTCAGTTGCCACAATCCCTCTATCCCACCCAAGGCTGTCTGTCAGTGTCAATGAAATTGAATGTCAAATTGAAAAACTCTAAAGCTATTTCTTCCATATTAGAAAATCACTGGCAAACACATCTTCCTGCCGTACTGGCAAGATAAGCAAAATTAGCACATATCCCTCTCCTTGTTTAGTCAAACTTCAATCAAACTGTTTATATAGACTGTGAGGTGATCACATACTAGACCTTAGCATAAGAAGATCTTATCTCTAATGCGAACCTTTGATCATCTTTGTGAAATATATTCATTAGACTTCTCTGTGAGCAGTTGGCATAGTCAATCTTTGCCTCTTCCCTCTTTGGCTTCCTTGCTCTTTTCCTTCTTTTCCTATCCCCATGTCCCTCCTTCTCAAGCTCCGTCCACTCCTTAAATAGTTGGTGTTCATCATAGTGGTACCCCTAGCTTATTTTGTTTAAAGTCCTTCAATATATCCTATCTGAGTGAAACTCTCCTCCCCTCCTTCAAGTCCATAACTTCAATTTATACCTACATGCTCTTAACTCCCAACTAAGTTGTCTGGATGAATATTTCAAAGGCATCTCAAAGCCTCCATGCCCCAAGTTAAAATTTTCTTTTTTCCAGCACCCATCCCCCAAACAGACAATAGACAATCAAACCAACCTTTTCCATGTGCCCATACCTGTCTTGGATGAATGACACCAACATCTACTCCAATGCTGCAAGTACAATTTTTTTTTTTTTTTTTTTTTTTTTTTTTTTTTTTTTTTGAGACAGTCTCACTCTCTTGCCCAGGCTGCTAGGCTGGAGTGTAGTGGTATGATCTTGGCTCACTGCAACCTCTGCTTCTCAGGTTCAAGCAAGTCTCAATTCTCGTGCCTCAGCTTCCCCAATAGGTGGGATTACAGGCACGTGTCACCATGCTCGGCTAATTTTTGTATTTTCAGTAGAGACAGGTTTCACTATATTGGCCAGGCTGGTCTCGAACTCCTGACCTCAAGTGATCCACTGGCCTCAGCCTCCCAAAGTGCTGGGATTACAGGTGTGAGCTACTGCATCCAAACCAATGGGTTCTAATTACCTATAACTATTGAAACTTTTTAGCATGTTAATCAAAGCATTCTCTAGTCCCTGTATATTTTTTCCAGCTTCCTTTCATGCTACTCATCCTCTGACAATCTGCCATCCAGCCATTCTATTTGTAATTTCCCAAATATACATGATGCTCTCCCAAGCTTTTGGGCCTTATAAATGACTTCCCCTCTCATCACACCTCCCCCCTGCCCCAATAGTATCCCTCTCTACCCTGTGGACTCTTACTTAAATTCTAAGACTTGGCTCCAGAACTTCACCTGTGTGAAAATTTTCTGCGAGACACACATATTCATACTTATCTCCTGAGTAGGTGCCTCCTTTTCGTGTTCACATAGAGTTGTGTGCACATATTGTGAAAACATTTATTACATATAACAGTTGTGGTACACGTTGCCTTCCCTAGGTAGCTAGGGAAGAGTTCCTTGGCAGTACCTACAGTTTTTCATTTGCCTTTGTAGTCCCAAAATTTAACAGTGACTGCTCAGTGAAAATACACCATAATGTTTTTTTCTTTTACTGAATACATATTTGGATCAGCCACATATATCTGGATATATTCCTAGATATTTGATTGGAAAACACTATGACTTGAGTCCCTATGGCAAGTTCCCTTCCATGGGAATTGGAGTTGCTCCTTGATCCAGTTCATATGTAGTTTTCTGCAACCTGCTTCAGTACTTTCCTTCAAATTGGTATTTGACTTGTGATATTCGAGAGTGTACAGTCAACTCTCTGATCCTAGAAGAATAAACCTTTGGGTAAACTGTTTATACATTTAGAAATATGTATTTAGCTGGTTTCATATTTCACAAAGATTCATAGACTGATACTCCTAAAGATGAGCTTCTTAGTCTTAATTGAAGTATATAAGAGCTGTCTACTAAATAAGACCAATAGTCTATCTAGTCCAATATTCTAATATACTGCTAACTTACTTTAATGTATGGAATACTTTTCTATCAAAAGCTGACATTTATGATACTTTTAATGCACCTTTTGAAAATGGCAGCTGAGGCTTAGTGATTGCTTTAGTCTGCTCAGGAGGATATAAGAAAATACTGTAGACTGGGTGGCTTGAAAAACGGAAATTTATTTTTGTGCTGTTCTAGGGGCTGGAAGGCATCATTGGGCTCTGATGAGGGACCCCTTCCTGGCTGGCACAGGGCTGCCTTCTTGCTGTGTGATCTCCTGGCCTTTCCCTGGTGCATGCTCAAGGCAAGACAGAACTCTGGTATCTCTTGCTCTTCTTATAAGGACATTGATCCCATTATGGAGGCTCACCTTCATAATCTCATCTAAATCTAATTACCTCCCAAAGATCCCATCCCTAAATACCGTCACATGGCAGGGGGTTAAGCTTCAACATTTGGGGAGACACAAACATTTAGTCCATAACAGAGATTAAATCACTTTTCTATAGGTACTTAAATAATCTACCCGCCAGGCAAATGCTGACTCCAAATACTGTTTTCTTTTCCCTAATAATTTGTCTTTGTTGCTTTTTATACATAGGTACTCAAATAATTAGTCTTTCACAAATCGAGATGCTGCTAGTTCTCATTGATTGTCTCTGATGTATTCCTCAAAACATGAATCATCTTTCAATGATTATTTTTCATATATGTTTATCCATGTTTCTTAACCGTTTTAGTGAAAGCAAACAATATAAGCTCTCTCTCTCTCTCTCGCTCTTGCTCTTTAAAGTTTCTCACGACGACAAAAGGAAAAAAAAAAAAAGAAAAGAAAAACCTGGGCTCTTGGTGCTTCTGGCAATTATATTCAAACACAAGTAGCACCCAGATTGTAATTTTGATAAGTATTTCAGTTCTTTCTTGAAAAATTAAATTCACAAAACAATTGATTATCAGTTATAAATGGCAAAAACACCATCTGGTTTTTAAAAATTGGTTAAATCCATGTAGCAAAGGGGAAAATGTTGGAACTTCTAGTTGGCGAGGAGTTCTAGTCCATGAAGCAGAAAATGACGAGCTTTACTATGAGAAAGCCAGAGTAGTCATAACTTGTACTTAGCGGCTGCGGGAACTCGATGCGTTCTTCACATGTTCCATATGTTAAATTGCTTGGCGAGATCTTCAGTGTGAAGGAGCTGGGGGTGGGAGAGGCGTGTGGCTAGTGGATAGACTAGAAACAGCTTAATCCCAAATTCTCTGCTATGCTTCTTGCCATGTACACCCAGTGCTAAAGGTGCCCCAGGACTCAGTTTCTCTACCTGGGGAATGGTATGTGCAAATTCCTTAACCTTATAGCACAGGTGGCATTTTGGTGGAAATTTCTAAAGCTATTTGCATTCCTCTAGTGAGGTAAATCATACGACATTAGCATTTCCTACAGAAATGTCCCATGTTGTTCTTTGCCAACTGGAAATTTGAGTAGGTGTTCATTTGATGTGCCAAGAGAATGAAGGGAGATGAAAACACCCCACATCTTCCAATGTCCCCATACTGTGTTCTGAGTGTGGGAGGACTGGGGCCTGGCTAGATTCTCCTGGAGATTCAGCTTCATGAGGAATGCTTTTCCTTAGGAGTATATTGCAATTCTGTCATTTATTTATTTTTTTTTAAGTTTCTGGGTTGCTGGCATATTTTCACCTTATGTTAAAAATGTAGCTATCCTTTGCTTATTATTCATGCATTGTAATGTGAAATTTATTCATTCACTTAACAGATATTTAGAAAGGCACAGTGGTTAATTGCATAGGCTCTTTCTGCAAGTTAGAGACTGTAATCTTAGGGCAGTTACTTAATCTTTCTAATCATGTTTAAAAAATATAAAATGAAAGATAATAGTAGTATGCACCTTGGGGATTGTTCCAAGGATTAAATGAGATTTTGCATGTAGAATACTTAAGAAGAATTCAATGAATGCAAGAGTAGTAATAATAGTAATGGCAAATAATAATATAACTATGTGCCAGGCTCTGTGTTAGCATTCTTGCCATATAGGACCTGCCTTTATAGTTTACATATCACTTTCAGCATACATATGGTCTTACTTATTTTTTTCGGAGACGTAGTTTCACTCTTGTCGCCCAGGCTGGAGTGCAATGACGTGATCTCAGCTCACCGCAACTTCCGCCTCCTGGGTTCAAGTCATCCTCCTGCCTCAGCCTGCTGAGTAGCTGGCATTTCAGGTGCATGCCATCATGCCTGGCTAATTTTTGTATTTTTATTCGAGACAGGGTTTCACCATGTTGGCCAGGTTGGTCTCGAACGCCTGACCTCAGGTGATCCATCTGCCTCAGCCTCCCAAAGTGCTGGGATTACAGGCATGAGCCAGCGCACCCGGCCGGCCTTCAATTTTTTATTCCTATTTTGGTGAAATTTTGCTATTTGGTCTGACCCAGGTACCTCACTGCCAGAGGTAATAAGATCAGGTAGAACTTTGCAGACTGGGCATTATCCTGGCACCCACGTGGTGATGGTTTCCTGTCTCCTGTAGTTCTATTCTCCTGTTGGAGCTTTCCCCACTTCTGAAGGACTGCCTGCAGTTCATGCATCAGGGCCTGTAATTACAGAGCAGAATATCCAGGGCTGTGAAGACCGGGCAGTCTCGAAATTAGTTTATGCATAATGGATAATAGGAGGCTGTTTTTAAGTGTAACTCATTTGGTGGGTTGGCAGATCATGACTTCCTTTTTGATATGTATTATTTATTTATTTTTTAGCAAGATGAGGACAGAAGGCTAGGGAAGTCATTTGGCACAGCTCTTCCAGACTACAGCTCAGACTTAGCAATTTACATTCAGTAATCTCTTGGTCATTTAGCCACAGATAATTTGTCATGGTTTGTTTTAGCTGTTGTGATATTGATATTTATTATGCAAATTGTATTTCCTACATCTTATTGTTCTGCCTTCTATGAATACTTAAATTATTATAAACCTTTACACTTAATATGGCTCGTCCTTCAATTTGATGCTTGAGCAACAGAGGGTCAGAGCGCACACGATCTTCTAGAGGGGAAGAAAATAAGTAATTAAAAAGCAGACAAACAAGAGAGCCGGCGGCCTGGTTGAAAAGAAAGCAAAGAGAATTTCAGGGAGGGAGAGTGAGTTCGGAGATGCAAGTCGCCGTAGCAGGAGAGGCTTTCCCAGAGACACGAGAAGCTCTGAGCACCTGTTGGTCCCCGGCTTCCTTTCTAGGAAGGGCTGAGGGCGCAGAGGAGGAGTGAGAGGGTTTGAGCCCCTAAGGAGGAACACGGCAGACCCTGCCTTCACCACACTCCCTGTCCCCAACTCCCACGACCCCCGCTCTTCACCTGAAGCCTTGACTGAATAATTTTTTCCATTGTTGTGTAATCTTAAATATCTAAAATTACAAATAGTTCATACATATATTCAACACACGCCTATATATTAAAACCAGGGAGGAGACCCTCTACAAGCGGGGGAACCTGACCATACCCTCCTCGATCTACCTTTCCCGAGATTCTGCCGCAAAGAGACCGACTGGAAAATCTCAGAACCCGACTCTAGGGCTGCCTTCTCCAACTATCCCCGAGTCTACCGCTAGGCTGTTGAGCGGGCTCTCCCGCTCCGCCGGACGTGCAAAGCACGCATGCACTTCTCCCAGATTGTTTTGTCAATCCGGGGACCTGCATTCTTACTCTCCACTCCCGCACAGCCCCCGTTCCCAAAGATCTATTCCTTCGGTGCAAGGTGAGTGACGGAAATTTGCAACGTCTGGTTCGCAGGCCAGATGCACTCGGTGTGCGGGACAGAGGACCCTCTAAGGGAGATTCTCCAGTCGTCGGTCTGATACAGCGATTGCTATAAACACTCCTAATAAAGGTGTACAAGAAGCTAGACCCGCCCCCTGGAGCCCGAGTCCTCGCACGCCAGGCGCCCGGGAGAACACTTTTTCCTCGATCCGGGGAAAGCAAAACCGAATTTTAACATAAACATATCTGCATACGCCCCTCCCCTTGACCCCGCCCCTAGGTGGCGCGGGCGCGCCGCCGAACGCCAGCGCCAGGGGGCGGGGTGGGGGAGGGGGCGAGGCCCTCCGAGAGCCGGGTTGGGCTCGCGGTGCTGTGATTGGTATACCCGGACTCCGCCTCCAGCGCATGTCATTAGCATATCATTAGCTGTCCGCTCTGGCTCCGGAGGCAGCCAACGCCGCCAGTCTGAGGCAGGTGCCCGACATGGCGAGTGCAGTGCTGCCGAGCGGATCCCAGTGTGCGGCGGCAGCGGCGGTGGCGGCGGCGGCGGCGCCTCCCGGGCTCCGGCTCCGGCTTCTGCTGTTGCTCTTCTCCGCCGCGGCACTGATCCCCACAGGTAGGTGTGGGCACCGGCCGGTTGGCCCCTGAATCTCCCAAGGCACCCAGTAGCCGTAGCCACAGAGGGGGGAAACGTTTCCATGACAACCTCCCCCCACTTCCTAAATCCGAAGCGGAGGGAGTGTAGAGAGGAAACTCAGGGCTGAGAGGGAAGGGGCTGAGGGGAATCTGTGAGCCCCTTCTACCCTGCCCGGCTGAGTGTGAATGAGAGTCCCCAGGGATGGCTGCACCCACACCTTCTCTACCCGGCTTTGCGCGGGGTGCAGCGTGGAGTGAGAATGGGGGGCCCGGGGGCTGTAAAGCATGGGGGAAGGGGATGAATCGCAGACAACCTCAACCCTTCCGGACCCTCCTAAACTCGCCGTTGTCCCCGTAACTTGCAGGTCCTCCCACCTCCCAGGGCTGCCCATTCGCCCCCACCTCTCCAGAGGGCCCCCCCTAGTTCTCCATCCCCGAAGCCTCCCGGTGGCTGACTCCCAGCAGCCGGCGGCGTGATTTCTCCCCGGTCCCCAGGACATCCCTAGACTTCTCTGATCTCCCTTGCCCCTTCCCCCCACGCGCTCTGCCTTTCTCCCCTATCCCCAAATTGCACGCCTCTCGTGTTTCCCTCCGGCGGATCGCAGCCCTCCGCCCCCTCGGCTCCGCTGCGGGTCTTTTTGGCCTGGCTCCAGGCGGGGAAAGTTCCCCGGCCCGGCCCCGCCGGGGGGCGGCCGCTGTCGCCGCCTCTGCGGGAAGGCGCCGGGAGCCCGCAGCCCGCCCGCCCCACAGCGTCCTCTGCCACGAGTGGGGACACGGGATTTCCCGGCTGCCCGTTCTTTCCGCGGCCCGAGGGTGGCGGAGGGGGCGTCGCGGCCTCTGCGGCCAGGCGGGCACCCTGCGGGCCTCCGCGCGCCCCCTGCGTGAAGAGCAGTCTTGGGAATTTGCCCAGGGGCGGCTCTGCACGCCCGGTGCCTTCCCTGAAGACGCCGAGCACTCGGCTGGAGCCCGATGTGTGGCTGCCCGTGTGCCGGGCGCGTTGGCGCGGTCGGGAAAGAAGAGGGCAGTGTTTGCTTTTGCTAACAAAAGGGAGCCGGAGCTCTTCCCCAGCGGAGAGGCCGGCCGTGCTGCACCCAGCCTCCCTTCCCGCCACCTCGCCGCGCTCGGCAGCCGTGCGGCGTCCCCTAGCCCCTGCTGCAGGCTCCAGGCGGGCGCCAGGACCAAGTGGTACGGGGCCGCGGGGGCGAGCGGCGATGCAGGAGGGGATGCAGCAGGGCTCTGAGCCTGCAAAGCCCCTCCTTGCAGCTCCAGAGCTGCAGGACCCGGGAGCAACAAGTGGCGGAGGACGCCGAGAGCTCAGCCCCCACCTGCGGAGCCCCAGGCCCGGACGGGCACAGCGTTGGGGCCACCGTGCAGCTTCGGGGGCGCCTGTCCGCTTGGGCTGTGCCTTTTGTTTACACGCTAGAGGACACACAGTTATGTAAACACCGCAGGAGACACGCTGTAGGAGACGGGGGATGTGTGGGGGTGCTAGCTTGAGATTTGGGGGACGCCAGGTTGGCTGCTTGCCCCCAAATAGGCTTGGAAAGGAGCTCGGCTTGGGGAACCTATTGGGGGGCGTTTGGCAGCAGCGTCAATTCCAGCGCTGACGATTTTTTCTTCCATGCCACTGTCTCCGGGTGTTGTTTATGTATTTTTCCTCTGTGAATTCTTAATTTATGAGTTACGAGATAATTGGGTTCAGCCGATGCCAGTGTGGTTACAACTTCATTTCAGGTGATGCCTCTGACTGGATGGGTTCAATAAAATGTTCCTGAAAGAGATCCCTCGTGCTGCTGCATTGTAAAAAGCGCCAGTGTCAGTTAAACGTGAGCGTGAGTAAAGGCTCGGTAACTGGCGCATAATAGAGGCAACAATAGACTTGTATTGGCTGCACAAAAAAAAAAAAAAAAAAAAAGGAGGGGTGGGGGAAAAACTGTGGTCGGGGATATTGCCTTTTGACTAAAAATGGGAGTCGTGCAATGACGCTTGGCAACGGAGTAGGATTAGATTATGCCTCCCCTGTCAAGACTGCTCATTGAAGGCATCGGATAGTAGCAACGGTACTATATTTGTAACTATCTCGCGGTGAGAAGTTGCCTTCCCTGCGAGGGATATATGCTGACTTAGGAGCGGTCTGGAACTCAACCGTGCATGTCAAAGCTACATGAAAATTCTGTTGCCAGTTACCATGGAAGCAGCTTCTTGCTCTTGTGTACATCCCTGTTTGTATGCTGGTTATCAGATTGTGTTCAAATTAGAAAGTAATTGGGTTTGATTTGTAGTGAGGGGATGAGATGACTTTCTTAATTTTTTTTCTCTTAATCCATATATATTTCGTGGTGAGTTCGAGAGGAGGTCTTGGCTCATTGCGGGGTCCCATACCCCAGGGGTAAATTTCAGGTGGGCACTAAGGGACTTTTCCTCCTCAGTTCTGTTAGTTTAAGCTTTCTCAGAGGCCTCCAGTTCCCACTCCCAGGGTTAAAGAAACCTGTTGGTGCATCTAACTTCATTAGGCTTGTTTGATTTACATCCTTGCTGGGAAAGCGAATTAGGACCATCGTGCCTGGGTCCTGGTTCTGTTTTCTCCTGTAACAAGCCATCCATCCCCCGCAGAAAATCTCCTCTCATTTCTCCTGTGATGTTTGGATGAAATGGATGTTAATGAAATGCAGCAAAAATGGGTTTGCTTAAGCTCACTCCACAGTGTTAATCACGCCTGTTACGTTAAGGTGTATGCATGATGTTGTTTTTGTTCCCGAGTGAACCAGTAGCTGATCACCCGCCTCTTATCATTTTCAGGATTACAGAAGATGGCTGGTGGGTGGGGGTTTTATGGTGGTGATGGGAAGGAGGGGGGCTGAGTTTTGCTTGCTATGGCCTGTTGAGGCTTGCAAACCGGGGATAGAGACTTTACAAAAGTGCCGCCCTGTTATTGTTGCCTTTCCCTGCATCAAATTGAATAGCCGCAGGAGGGACTTGCACTTGTCTGTGATAGATTTGATAAAATATCCCTCATTAATGCCACTTTATATTTACAGTGTGTCACTGGAGACGCACAAGGCTTCATTTAGTGACTTGTGTGACGAGACAAGCTTGCATTATTTGCCTGGGACGTTTTGGAGGAACAAGAGACCCATTGAGCAATCTTTTGAAATGAACAAATACGAAAAAGGGGGGAATAAAAGAGCAGGCAGTTCTCTGGAACAAAGAGCTTTATTCATATGGATGTTGTACATGCTTTATCCAGTTTTCCCCAATGGCCCTCCTGGTAAAGGGGAGTGGGACAGGGAAGACGCCAACAGGCAGGACACTTTCGTTTCCTCTCTCACTTCCTGACTTCATATTCTTATCGGAGTTGGTCCCCGGCTCACTGCCTGCTCATCTCTCTCTACACTCTCTAAAATCCCAGAAGGTAACGGGTTCCTGGGTCTCAAAGAGAGATTGTGAAATCCTTTCTCCCAGCTCTAAATTTCAACAGAAGACAATGCCAGCTACCTGTTGAGGTTGATGTCGTTGGAGGATATATTGGTTGAAGGGAAAGAGATGTCACTTTTCTATGACATGTGTCAAGAAGTGGTTGATAGTGAATGTCAGATTGGTAAGATGTCTTGCAATTATAACATTAGCCTTACTATTTATTTGGAAAGAAATGCTGTGAAAACCAACATCCAAAAATTGTATTCTTACTGATGGTGCTTTTGGAGTTTTTAGTGACTTTTTCGCACATCTGGTACATTTTAGTCTCATACATAAGTGAATTTTTATTATCCCTTGGCCTATATTGCTAAATGATTTTTTAGGCTTTAAAAATTGATAAGATTGCTATGAATATAAACTGTCTCATTCTTTTGGGGTTTCTGTACATGACGTTTTAATGCCTAATTGGTCACTTAGAATTTACATTTTAAAAATGATTGTGTGTGTGTGCGTGTGTGTGTATGTTTTTAGCAAAAGGTGCATTTTAATGTGGGGAATCTCTTAAATTGGGCCAAACTAATCAATACTATAATTTGAATGGAAATTTACCAGCAGATGAAGAAAATTCAAAATGAATTCAAAGGATTCAAATGCTGTCTATTTTTCTTGGGAAGAATAGTTCTGACCATTATGCTGGGCATTTTTAACTGAAAATCCAGCACAGAAAGGAGAAATCACACAGCGACATCTGTTGCAGAATTGAAAAATTTGCTGCTTTGAGTTGGAAGCAATTAGTCCCATATAAGCACCTAATGGTATCTGTGTGTGTGTGTGTGTGTGTGTGTATGTATAAGCACTGATACAAATACATACATATACATACTTATGTATACATATATGTGTACAGTATATAAAAACTTGCCCACATACAATATTCATATTAACATTACAAATTATTTCATAGAAAATGTAACATTTTGGGACTAAAGCCGTTTTTAGAAATATTACCTTTTGAGGAATTAGAGATTCTTATAATCATGGAATTTTGGGGAGGGGAAAGATATTAGAAATCATCTGGTGAAATCCCATTTTGAAGTAAAGTAGCCGAAGGCCAGGGAGGGAAGAACATTACTCTGCAGTTGAACTGAGGCTAGGTTAGCGACGGATCCTGGATGGGGACAGGTCCCTTGATGTCCAGGCAGTGGACCTTCTGTTCCGCCTCCTGGCAAGGATCCCTGGTCAGAGATACGGATCATGAATAGACACTATCTTGGCTAAAAATATTTTGTATTTTGAAGGCAGCAAGATTAATTGTTGCTCTAGGTAATAAACCCATGGATCAGAGGAGTGACCTCTGGGAAGAAAGGACCAGTTCTTGGTAATGTTGTCTTTGGTGTTGACAAATGATCCCGAAACCTCTAGAATTTATTTGGCAGCCGCAACAGAAATGTCATCCAAAGCACCTTCGCAGGGGAGAAATCTGGATTTGTGTCATCGGAATAAGTCTGATACACAAAAACCAGGCTTCGGAAGGCTCAGATTAGATTTTTACAGTTTTTTATTTGTCTTTTCAAGGATTAATATTAGCAGTAGAACTGGTTCTGTATAACTAAGGAAAAAGGGAAATGTTTTAAAGTCAAGAACAAGAACATAGCTTGATTTTCTTACCAGGCACTTGCCTCTTTTCATGAAGCCAAGAAAAAGCTGAGAATTTTTTTTGTTGTTTTTTAAAGAACAAAAATGTTTTATTTTTGAAGGATGACTTTTTTTTTTTTTTTACATTGATCAGATTTTTCTTTTTTCCCATTTTATTATGGAAAATTTAAAATATAAACAAAGTGGAAAGAATACCATATTTAACCATCATGCAAATCACCCAGTTTCAATAATTATCCACCCCGGTCACTCTGTTCCCTCTGTGCATCCTCCTTTCCTCAGATTACTTTAAATAAATCCTGAATATCCCATCATTTCTTCCATAATTACTTTTAGAATGATTTCTAAGATAACAGCCCAATCTTTTTCCATTCCTCATCCCAGTATTATTATCTGACCATACGCATAGTATTCTCACCTGGATGCACCGAATTTTTGCTTTACCTTACTGAGGAAGAGAGAATGAAGGTTTGTTGCAGTTGGTGAAAGCAAAGGCAGAGACCAGAGAAGCTACAGCACGATTATTGCTTCCACTGAGGAGACCTTCTCGTATGGTTTGGTTTATTTTGAGCAAGATTTTGTTTGGATCGGATAAGATGAGTTTTATTGTTGTGCAAATACAGTTGTGTAAATATGCAGTAATTGTAGTTAGTCCTTCAACTGCGGTATGCGCTGGAAAGCACCCTTGGCGAGATTGGCCATTTCCATTTGTTCCCGTAATGAATACGCTGCATGTGAGGACTTCTGTAGGAAAGGCTCATGTTAGTTTGATGACTGTGAGATACCCCATTTGTATATTTATCTTTAAAGGCCTCCATGGTATAAATACCTTTGCATTTTGTGGATATATTGCTTAAAATAAAAATGTCTCTTCCTATTGCGAACTGGCTAAGTGCTAATTTCAGCCTGCTATTCTGTAACTGAAGTGATCACAAAATGCCTTCTTTGGTGTGGGAAACTCATACATCAAGCTGTAAGTATGTGGGCCTTATTTTTGTGGGATGGTGGTGAAGGATGGTGGGGAGAGAAAACGTTACTACCTTTCCTTCTAAGTATTTGCTCTATTGATTTAAAATGTGAATTTTTAATTTCAGCTAGAAATGTTGGAATGCGTCAGTGTTAATTTCTAAAAGTCTTTGGTTTTTCTGAAAATTGTTCCATTTTCCAAGGTTCATGAAATGTGAGGTTTTTTTTTTTTTTGAGACTCTCAAAAATCTGATTAAATGTGGACTATAAATCTGAAGCATTTAACATTTGGTGTTTTTGTTTCCAGACAAACAGGGAATTATGCATGAGATGATTTTGAGGGGTCCGTATGGCCCTGGCCAGGTGAAAACCTGCCCCCTGCACCGCCCCTTCTGAGTTGACCAGGGCACAAGAAAAGCACAAAGGAATGCCTACATTCACAGTTTGGGGAGCGCCACCAAAATCGAATAAAAAGCCTTAGCTTGGAAACCATCAATGAAGGAAGGAACCCACTGGAATGTTTGTAATTACAAGTGGCACCTCCTTGTTTAAATTTCAGAAGCCACAGTTTCTTTTTCAGAGATTTAAATTGCAGGCTCTAGCCAGCAGCTGCTGTTGTGGTTAATGGGCAGTTTCTCTTTGAAGATCCTTCCAGTGCTGATTCTCAAAAGCTTTGGTGCAGTTGGCCTTGAACTAGGGTTAGAAAAAAGGGTGATGTAGGTATTTATACACATGCACAGCTCAGATGACGTGTGGCCTTTGTTATTACTCAAAAGAAACTTGGTGTTAAGGTTGAGAAAAGCCCAGCACTGAGAAAAACCTGTTATGACTGACAGGTGTCTTGACTGAGGTGATTATCTTAAGGGAGATAAGGTGGGAGAAATTTTTTCTTTTAGTAGATGTTTTACTGGAATATAGACATTTGACCCAACATTTTGATCTAGGTATTTCAGAAATGTTAAATAGGCTTGAAATGAAAGAGCTGTGATATATATTTAAATGCTACTCAGTGTTTGAAGTTGATATTCCAGTGACATAGACTTTTAAAAATGCCTAGAATAAGTATCTGGCTCTTGGCAGACTTCCTTGGAAAGGTAGGTGCTCTGATTCCTCGTCGGCTGTCCAGCACTGGACTGCTGTGTCTAGTTGGAATTGAGTTATGCTGTCCCTAGAGGAGGTGGGAAGAATCTGCCTGAAAACAAAGGGTTCTCCAGTTCCCTGACTCCCATTGTCTGTGCCATATCTCCACTTGGCTGGGATTAACCTAAAAGTTAACGTTTAAAAAATTTGAACCTTTTATCTTTTTGCAGTAGGTATCACCTTTTCTCAAAGTCTCCATTATTACAAATGACACCATTGGCATCCTGGTCTCCAAGGCCCCTAAATTTGGAGTCTTTTTTCCCCTCCTTAGCTTTCCTGCTTGCACTGAAATAAAATGGGGCTGATTGTTTCTAAGTGACATTCTCTGGAAACATCAGTGCCCTCTCCAAACTGTGTTTTGCTAACAGGAGACTCCTAGTCAGTTCCTCCTACCCTAGTCCTCTGCTAGCTACTGCAGTTCTAATTCTTTTCAGGACAGGATCTAACATTTCCCGTTCAGAAACCTAATCTCACATTCTTACTTCTTGCATCAGATTCAGACTGCACACTGTTTTGTCTTTAGGTTGTTCTTCCTCAATTGCTCTCCCACTCCCTCTCTAATTGCCCTCATTTCTTATTACTTTTCAGCTTAATCCTGATGGGACTGGAAGACTGATGATTCTCCAGTGAAACTGAGGAAGACAGTGGTTCTGCCTATCAGCATTCAGCTGGTTACCTTTGCATAAAATCCTCTCTTTATCTTTTTTCCCTTAACTGTCTATCTTGGTTTGTAGGTGTAGGATGGCTGATTTCTCTTTGCCTACATTGAGAATAAACACTTTCCTTTTACATCTTCCGTTTTAACTAACACATACTTACCTAAAATGTACCTCAACCCACAAGTTTCTTTTTTGACTTCACAGGTCTATACATGATTCTGTTTCTTGAGGCGAAGCCAAAATGTGTTGATAGTATGGCCATGCTTTTCATGAAAATTTAAAACTTTAGATTGTTGAAAATGCATTGTCTTCATTTGGTAGTTTGTATTTGAATATGGGGATTTACTACGGCATGAAAATGGGGTAATTGACTAAACAAATTACAAGCTGTCAAAGTAAGACTTTCAGACAAAAAGTGAAGTCCTTTAGAAGTAGGAAGACTTTTTAAGGGTCACAGTCAGAGGGCCTCATGTGGAACTGCTGACTTGGGTGAATGAGATTGGCTCCTCTGAAGATGATCCAAGAGATACCACCACCTTAGAGGAGTATTTGGTGCTTGTGTCTGGTGCGTGTAGTTACCTAGTTACCGGAAATAAATAAATAAACACAATACAATAAAATAAATCCTAAAAAATCTACCCAAAGAAATGGAAGGGGGCCGGGCGCGGTGGCTCAAGCCTGTAATCCCAGCACTTTGGGAGGCCGAGGCGGGCGGATCACAAGGTCAGGAGATCGAGACCACAGTGAAACCCCGTCTCTACTAAAAATACAAAAAATTAGCCGGGCGCGGTGGCGGGCGCCTGTAGTCCCAGCTACTCAGGAGGCTGAGGCAGGAGAATGGCGTGAACCCAGGAGGCGGAGCTTGCAGTGAGCCGAGATCGCGCCACTGCACTCCAGCCTGGGCAACAGCGTGAGACTCCGTCTCAAAAAAAAAAAAAAAAAAAAAAAAAAAAAGAAATGGAAGGGGGAAGTGCTTTAAAACCCAGGCCTTTACTAGCTAGCGTTTTCAACACGTTTGTCTTTGGGAGCAGAGCTGCCTAACTAAACAAAGAAGTTACCGTCATCAGTCACTGCCAGGCCAGCGTTGGGGCAAGTCTAGGAATTTGGTTGCATTTTGGTAGATAACATAGAGGGTGGATTATCACTGGCTCAAGAAACAAAAAAATGAAACCTTGCTTTCTCAGTCTACCTGCTAAATTTGTTATCGTAAGGATCTTTTCAAAGCCTTTATCTGGGAACAATTTCTGCCAGAGTTCTTCCCTTCCTTTTTTCCTGGCCTGGCACCCTTCCCTTCAGAGTTCAGTTCTTGCTAGTAGAAAAAGGCTAGGCGGCATGATAATACAGTGATTTAAAAAGTTGATTATCTTGAAGTATTTTGGGACAGTTTTGGGGAATAGGTTGTATGTCAAACTGTGGTATTTATTTATTTGGCTCTTTGCTGAATATGCTTGTATAAATCCAGCCTCCTGGATGTTACAAGGCATCCCATTGATTTCTTCTTTCGAATAAAAAAGGAGCATTGCTTCATTTTTCTTGCAGAAACCCTTATTTAAACAATGAAAACTTCAAAGATAGGGAGAAAAAACCAAGTTAATTTAGTACTAAATTACTGCTCAAATGGTTTTATCTTTTAAAAGGTTCAAGTAGAGATTAGCTTAAATAACACTGAATTTCACTTTTCCTTGTGCATACATATCTTGTGAGCAAACTTCATTGTGAAGAGCCCTCTATCTTCTTTAGTTTTGTTAGTAATCACATAATTGCTAGTTGCTGTTTATTTCCCTTTCCTGAAGCAAATCTCTCCATCTCTGGGCCAGGTTTGCAAGGGTAATACCCAGTTAAGGTTACAGGATAGTAAAACCAAGTACTTTAATCAAACTGCTTACTTTACAAGATGGCAAAAATAAAATAAAATAATATATATGAACACTCTTAAGTAGGAAGTATTTTCTACCTATTTACCTGTCTCTGTTTATCAATCACTTTTATTAAAACAGCAATACCTAGAGGTGGGTGTTATATCTCTGGCTACAGCTAATAATAATAACTTGTGTAAATCTTACACATGTTAGGGAATACTGAAAAAAATACTGTGTAAAAAGGATTAATTCAGGATGTACTCAGTCATCTCTAAGGTGAAACTGAAGAGTACTGTGACAGCAAGATCCCACCTGGAGTTGAATGTTTTTTTGATAAGTGAATGGAATTATCTTGTAATCTTGGAGAAACTGACAATGATTATAATCTCTAATTGCTGGGTCTTCTAACACAGAAAGGACATTACTGTTTTATGCAGTTTTCTATATTTTATATACTATGTTTAATAAAGAAATGGTGTTTCTGTAGCTAACCCGTAAGACATTTGGTAGAAAAATGCACATTTAAAAATGACTTTAAAATTGAGTATCTGCTTTTATATCAGGCACTGTGTTAGGTTCATCTTTGTCTTTCAGAAGGTTCTAGTCTATTTTTCCCTCAACCTTTATTTCAAAAAATTTCAAAACCACAGGCAACTTGAAAGAAGAGTACAATGAATACTTGTATTTACTTTACCTAAATCCATCAACTGTTAACATTTTCCCCATTTGCTTTCTCTCTCTCTCTTCTACATAATGTATACACCCATACTCATCTTTTTTCTTCCCTAAGCCACATGAAAGCAGATTGCATCATGATGAATACTTCAGCATGTAGCTCCTAAGAATAAAGACATTTTCCTGGGCACACGCAATACCATTATTACATTAAAGTTATCTAGTCCATGTTCAAATTTCCCCAATTACTTTGTTCTCTCTGCTGCAGAATCTATCAGAGATCACACACTGCATATGGTCTCTAGTCTCTTTTAATCTAGAACCATTACCCTGCTTGCCACCTGTTTTTTCTTTAAGGAGTTTTTAAGGGGTGTCTTTTATGGCATTGACATTTTGATGAATCCACCTGCTGTTTTGTAGAATGTTCTGCAGTTCTACAAATTGTTTGATCATTTCCTCATGGTTCAGTTCAGATTAAACATCTTTTGCAAGAACCCTGCATAGCTGATACTGCCAACTTTCTTGTAACACTGCCTCAAGAGGGACATAATATCAGGTTGCCCTATTACTAGTTTGATCCCTTGGTTCAATATATACATTTAGTTACTGAATGTAGGTGAATTTATAGAGTTCTCCATATTTGTCCTTTTATAATTAATGAGTAACGTTGTGCATACATATCTTGTGAACAAACTGCATTGTGAAGAGCCCTCTGTCTTTAGTTTCAAGCCTGAAGATCTTGTTCTGTAATGGCGCTTTACTTAATGGATTGAGGAGCATTGATAAACCTGTCTGAATCAAATATGTCAGTGGTTACAAAACTGTGATTTTCTAATTCTCTAATTCCTCTACTTGGGTAGAGGCATTTCTGAATAAAGAGGAGCTTGCCTTCCCTACTCTTCTCTCTCTCTGTTTTTATTTATTTATTTATTTAGAAAATTGCAATGGGTTCAGTGTGGTGTGATTTGGCCAGTGGGAACCCCTTCAGAGTGGCTCCTGTATCCTTTTAATATATTCTCATTAATTTTTAAGCTTTTTTGTATTTCATGTCACAAGAAGATATCCGTGTTTATATTGTATTTTCCCTGCCCCCAGACCTGGAATCAGTTATTTCTCCAAGGAGTCCTGATTCCTTTTAGTCAAAGAATGATATTTAGATAGCGGATATCTAAGAATTGTGCTCATTGCTACTGACTTGTCATTGTTTCTAAACTTTTCAGTGAGCAAACAAGCGTGTGTGTGTGCACGCGCGCACGCGTATAAAATATCCTTTGTCTCAAAAATAGTTATATGTGAATTTTCAGCTGCATGGGGTATGGGCCCTGTGTTCAAGGGGCAACTGTGTGAGTGTATTTTAAAAATATTTATTCATTTAAATCACAATGTCATGCTAATACATTCAATTCCAGTCTAACATCCCAGGGTACTTTCTCTCCATCTCCCATTCCTTATTTGTGTTTTCTTTCTCCCATGGTGAAAACTCTGTTTCCCAGTGACAGCAATATCTTTTTAGTACAAGATAGTTTTGGAATTACTCCACCAAGACCATTGTAGACAGCAAATCTACCAAGTAAAGTGCAGAATTTTTTTTTGAGACGGAGTCTTGCTGTGTTGCCCAGGCTGGAGTGCAGTGGCACGATCTCGGCTCACTGCAAGCAAGCGCAGGATTTTTTGCCATTCTTTCTGTCTTTAAAATAGATCCCACTGAGGGTAGATGAGTACCATGTTCACAAATTTATAGATTAGTTGTGTGTGTGTGTGTGTGTGTGTGTGTGTGTATCAATAGATATATAGTTAGGATCGTTTATTTCTGTTTATATTCTGTTTTAATTTCTTCCCTATCATTGTTGATTTATAATTTAAACATATAAATCATTAACGTGGCTCAAAATCAAAACTATCTCTTCTCATTTCATTCCCTATGTTTTTTGTCCCATTCCCACCCAACTTCCTATAGTTGCCAATTTCATACATTTCTTGTATATTCTTTCAATTTTTCCTTTTGAAAATATAATGAGTAGTGTTCTATTCTTTTAAACTTTCACACAGCCTGTGTTAATATCTGCCTATAGTATGTTTTCTTATTTGACAAATCCTAGGTTCTCGTATTATAATGACCTTCCTCCTCATTTGGCTGTATTTTATTTTAGAAGCCTTTTGTTTTTATTTATTTATTTTTATTTACTTTAAGTTCTAGGGTACATGTGCACAACGTGCAGGTTTGTTACATAGGTATACATGTGCCATGTTGGTTTGCTGTACCCATTAACTTGTCATTTACATTAGGTATTTCTCCTAATGCTATCCCTCCCCCTGTCCCCCACCCTACAACAGGTGTGTGACATTCCCCGCCCCGTGTCCAAGTGTTCTGATTGTTCAGTTCCCACCTATGAGTGAGAACATGTGGTGTTTGGTTTTCTGTCTTTGTGATAGTTTGCTCCAAATGATGGTTTTCAGCTTCATCCATGTCTCTGCAAAGGACATGATCTCATCTTTTTTTAATGGCTGCATAGTATTCCATGGTATATATGTGCCACATTTTCTTAATCTAGTCTACCATTGATAGACATTTGGGTTGGTTCCAAGTTTTATTCCAAGTTTGGGTTGGTTCCAAGTTACTATTTTCACTTTTCTCCCATTTCTTCCTTCCAAGTTCATAGTTTTACTTGGATAGTGGAAAGAATTCATTTTTTTCTTTTAATTCATCAAGTTACTTGCAAGAAAATAAGGACTGCCCTTTTCTTACAATATAATGTGTGTCTCTGAAATTTAATAACCATGACTTACCTTGCTTCTGATCAGCTATCTTTTTTTAACCCTTCTCGTCATCCAATAAGTTGGCAAATAAATGTCTCAAACCCCAATTCTTCCCACTTTTCTTTTTAAATTGCAGTATAATGTACTTTTAAGTGCACAGCCAAGATGTCTTTTGCATTTAAACTTCAGACCGTGTTCTAAAAGTGGCTCTTGGACATCTCAGTCCAGATGTTCCAGTTTTCTCAAATAATGAATGACAAAACAGCAATTATATTTAGTGTCTGTATTCATGATCTCATCTAATCCTCACTGTCACCCTATAGTTACTACTGTTGCCCCATTTTACAGAAGAGGAAGAGGAGAGGACAGTAATAAGTCCCTTGTCCAAGAAACACAAATGGTAAGTATCAGAACCAGCATCTGAACTATATCTATGTTCAGAACTCATAGTTTTAAACACTGAACTGTATTTTCCTAAAATTCAAGATGTCTAAAACTGAACTTCACATCTGTTCTGGCCGGACATGGTGGCTCTCGCCTGTAATCCCAGTGCTTTGGGAGGCTGAGGCAGGCGGGTCACAAGGTCAGGAGTTCGGGACCAGCCTGGCCAATATGGTAAAACCCTGCCTCTACTGAAAAATAAAAAAATTAGCCAGCCGTGGTGGTGGGTGCCTGTAGTCCCAGCTACTGCCTGCTGAGGCAGGCAAATGGCTTCAACTTGGGAGGTGGAGGTTGCAGTGAGCTGAGATTGTACCACTGCACTCCAGCCTGGGCGGCAGAGCAAGACTGTCTCAAAAACAAAACAAAACAAAACAAAAATCTGTTCTTCCCACATCTCCCTCTATTCCATGTTTCCTATCCTGATGAAGGGTACCACCATCCATCGAATGAGTTAAATAAACCTAGGAGTCCTCATAGAGAATTCCCTCCTTTACTGTCATTTCCCCCTGTATTAGCTCTAGGTCCTGCCTGTCTTCATTTTACAGATGAGGGAAGTAGACTTACAATGGTGTAACAGCCTCTTACTTGTTTCATTTACTGCTAGCCTCATTCCTTGTAATGTATCCTTAATACTGCTTCTAGAGGAATCTTCCTAAAATACACCGTAGATGTCACTTTCTTGCTCAAAACTTTAAATGTTTTTCTTGGCACCTTAAAGGTGAGGCTTACCCTCTTTCAGGGTGTCCTGCAGTGTCCTTCATGCTTGGCCTCTATCTTCCTCTCAAGCTCATTTCTTGCCGGCTTTCCACACCATTGTTCTTGCTTTAGGACTACCAGAGTAAATGTGTCCTAGATGCACCACGCTCTCCCATGCCTCTCTGCTTTTTATATGCTACCTCCCCTACCTGAAGCACCTTAATCTATATGGCTAGTTCCTACATATCTCTCAAGATTCACCTCAAGCACTGCACTCTGCAAGGAAACTTTCGTGATTATTCAGGCTGGTTAGGTATCCTTTCTTTGAACCCTTCTTCTGTACTTCCCTAAGGGCTACTCCTAACTTATCTTCTTCTTTCCTATCAAACAAACTTCTCTGAATGGCCTGAGTCTCTTCTATGTGCCTGCTACACATTTTGTCCAGCTTGTTTCCACAGAAAGAAATGTCCTATCCTCATACCTTCCATGTAGGCATATTTAAATCCATGCATATGTAAAGACAGAAGTCCAGTGTTTTTAGGTCTTACATAATTTCCCAGCTTGAATATGTTTTCCTTTCAACTTCTATTACAACTTCTCTAACCATTTCACGACATTTAACATTTTTTACACAATTTGATTTCTAATATGTATATATCCTATCCTTTTCATTTGTTATAAATACTGGTTGTTGGGATACAGAATACGCCAAGGCCTTAGTGTCTATGAATTTAATTTAGTGGTGGTCTTATGATCAGCTTTTTTAGGGCTATAATTCTTAGTTGAAGTTGTTTGTTCTCCCATAATGAATGAAGAGCTATCAACGTGCCTGACCCTTTTGTATCCTGAAGGAATGACTTCTAGTGTGTTTGTTCATACGTGGTTATTGGGCAATCATTAGAGAGATTTAGTCTAGCAGCCCAGATAAGAGAATCTCTTTCCATTTATTTAATCACTTCACAGTCCTGGGATACCTGGACTTTGAGTCATTGCTGAGGCTATATCGTCACTTTAGAGTTGAAGCAACAAACGAAGAAACTTATCTCTGAGGTCATCTGTTCCTCTTCACCTCAGCTTTCATGAGAGGCTTGTCTTAAAACTGAGATATATATATCCTTAGAAGAGGCATGGTGAACATAGGGAAATTTAAACCTCAGGGTAACAGTTTTCCTTTTATAGTAATAAAGATGTATGTGGAGTCAGTGGCTACAGGATCAAAAAAGAGATCACAGTCATCGGATCAAACCTGAGAAATGGCTTGTTGCTGTGTTTAAAAAAATGACACGGGTAAGGCAGTCTGTTTGGTGGTGATGCTTCCACTATTTGTGTGACTGTACAGTCAGTGTGAAATAGGACTGGCAAAGTTAAGCTTATAAAGTTAATTGCCTACAACTAATCTAGCTTTAAACAGAAAGTAGGTTCCCTTTTGGTCTTGTGTGGAAGAGGGGAGAGATTTCATGTGTAGGCAGAGAGAGTATGTGTTTGCTAACATTACCTTTTAATTTAGGAGAAGTTTGAAGTTGTTCTTTCCTGTGAATATAGAGGTGGAACCACTCTAACCAGAGTTTATTGCTGTAATATTTTTTAAATGCATTTGTAACACTGATATATCTGTGACCTTGTGAAGGAGTTTTTGAGAGGAGGGGGTGGCAAGCCCTTTTTCTCACTGTCATAAGTGATGCCTACTCAATAACTCTAACTTCCTGACAGTATTGGGAGGGGGAGGAGGGCCTCTCATAACTTGTTGTTGTATGGCTTAGTTCTTAAGTGTTCCCTTCATAGTCACATCCATCCATTTAGACTTCCCTTTTCCCTGCCTAAGGCTTGCATCCAGCCTAGTCTGTGTTTGGTACTTTAAAGGCTTTGAATTATGGAGAACTGTAGTATTTTATCGATGCTTCCCTTGTAGCTGTATAGCTCTACATTGTCTTAGATTACACAGCTTGCATTTCTTAGGCATTGTGAATGGATTCTTGCAATTAGTTGAAGTTTTGAGAGGAATGCTATGTCTTCCTTGATTTCTACCAAGTGCCATATTCTCTTTCTTGGTAGATTTTTTTTTTTTTTTTTTCAGGGATTGCCTTTTAAAAGACCTTTTAAGTTAGAGGCATTAACCTTTCTTTCCACCGTATCTCTCAGCAGATATATATTTTTCAGCATGACCTAATGTCAAGTAAATAATGATTTGATGGCAATATTCAAGAAAAATTATATCTTTGAAATACACATTTTTGTTAGTGTCTTAATGTATAGTGTATGATTGGTATTATCTAAGAAGAAGAAAAGATGAATCAATTTCTTCTAGAATTAGGTGGCTAATGCTTCAAGCATCCTATTTAAAAACAATTACATGTAGGTCCTGTCGGCAGGATTGCTTATTTCATTATTCTGGTCATTTGCATGAAAACAAGTTGATGATTCTTTAAATAACCACTGTTCAGTTTTCTTTTCCTTTTGAACTATTATTCCTCAAACATTATATTCCATTCATGCAACAGCATGAATCAGATCTAGAAAGTTAGAATTTCAGACTAAGGTAGTAGCAGAATTTTTTTCACCTTTTTAAAACTAAAAATGATCTCCCATTTTCATATTAATTTACCTGTGATTACATCTCTTTATCCTTGTTTCACAAGGTGAGTGCATAGAGTTACGTTTTAATGGAATATTTTTCAAGGTTTTGGGATTTTTTAAAATGAGGTCATCACCTTCAAGATTTTGACCTGAACTTTTCATGAACTAAAGGAGCAAGAAAAGGATAAATTTTTTAAAAATATGAATATCTAATGTACTTATAATGGAATAACTGATCGAAGTTAAATTCATTTGATAACATTTATCTGGCGCTAGTTCCCAAAGCACTCTACCATTTCAACAAGAGAAACTCCATGTTTATATAGTGGATCTCCCCCATAAGATTCTCTTTGAAAAAAGTGTTTTACTTTTTTTAAAAAAGGTTTAAAAACCACTGGCCTTAACAGAATGAGTCTTTCAAGTTCCAAACAACAAGGTTGGAGTGAATGAAGCCTGGTTTACTGGGAGAGCACATCAGGGCTAAGGCCAAAGTCATAGGCAGTATCAAAGAATAGCTATTTGCCTGACCTTTCCTCTGTTCGTATTCTCGTTGGGGTTCTGGAAGGTGTGGTTGTGGCCACAGCAGAGAACTGGTTCAGGAGCTGAGATTTCCGATCACGGGCACCTCTGTCTTTCCATTAGAGGGATATAAAAGAGGGAGCTAGCCTGGAGTTGGGATGCCTAGAAGGCTTTCCATTTAAACAAAGTCTTGAAAATATGGGAATGATTGCTATTGAGAAAGAGGTGAGAAGGAAGGGCATTCCATGTTGAGGAGAACCATGTGAATAAATGCTTCAGGTAGGAAAACTAAAATGGCTAGTGAGAGATGAGATAAGCAACGGATAGCTTGGGGCCAGATTGTGGAAGAACTTTGAATGTCAGGTTTAAATTAAATTCAAGGCCAGGTACTATGACTCATGCCTATAATCCCAGCACTTTGGGAGGCCTAGGTGGGAGGATTGCTTGAGCCCAGGAGCTTGAGACCAGCCTGGGCAACATAGTGAGACGCCGTCTCTACAAGAAATTTAAAAAAATGCCTGGTGGTGTACAACTATAGTCCTAGTTACTTGGGAGGCTGAGGTGGGAGGACTGCTTGAACCTGGGAGGTGGGGGCTATAGTGAGCTGTGATTGCACCACTGCACTCTACCCTAGGCAACAGAGTGAGACCCTGTCTCAAAAAATAAATACATAAACAAATAAATAAATAAATTCAAGAGGTCATTGGGGAATCTTAAATTTTTTGAACAGTGAAGTAACATCAGGTTGGTTCTTTAGGAATATGAATCCTGCAATGATAAGAAATTGAGAGGTTAATGAGTCCTACAATGATTAGAAATTGAGAGGATCTTCCATTAGAAATGGAAAGATTGATTAGGGGTATAATAGTTCAAGTAAGACAACAAAAAGTTGAATTAGGGCAGTGAAGGAAGAATAGGAGGTAGAATGGAGCCTCCATTGATAGCTGACTGGAGAATGGGGATTGAGGGAAAACAAATAATAGAAATGAAGATGTGCTTTGATTTTGGACTTCAGTGACTAAGAGAATGGCTACTCTAATGAACAAAAATGTAAATGTTATGTGTGGGTTTAGTAAGGGAATGCAATGAACTTGGATTTGGATGTGTTAAACTTGAGGTATCACTGGAATATTCAGGTAGAAATGTTTAGAAAGCAGTTTGAAATAACAGTTTAGTAGAAAGGTTGAAAGTAGCGCTACAGATACAGATTTGAAAGTCATCTGCAAAGAGATGTGTCTTAGTCGTTCTCACACTGCTGGTAAAGACATGCCTGAGACTGGGTAGTTTATATAAAGAAAAAGAGGTTTAATGGACTCACCATTCCATGTGGCTGGGGAGGCCTCACAATCATGGCAGAAGACAAAAGGCACATCTTACATTGCAGCAGAGAAGAGACAGAATGAGAGCCAAGTGAAAGGGGTTTCCCCTTGTAAACCACCAGATTTTGTGAGACTTATTCACTGACACGCAAACAGTATGGGGGAAACTGCCCCCATGATTCAATTGTCTCCCACCATGTCCCTCCCACAACACATGGGAATTATGGTAGCTACAGTTCAAGATGAAATTTGGGTGGCGACACAGCCAAACCATATCAAGATGATAGCAAAAGTTTTACATTATGCTTTTATTCCGTTACTTGTGTCATGCACATTTATTGAAAGACCCAGTGTGTGCCAATCATTGTATTAGGCGCTGAAGACAGGCAAAAGTGCATGAGAGATCCTTAAGGGGTGCTGCAGAGAGGTCGAATCTTAAGGAAGTTGTGTTAGTAACGAGATTAAGAGCCTGTGATGAATGCCCAAAAAGGACTAGTCGGAGGACTGGAAGTTAAAGTTGTGGAAGGAGGAGGGAGTCAGTACCAGGTGGAAGATGGGCAGGATTGGTGTGGGGTGAAAGCTTGTTAACCAAGGTGCAGAAGAGTCATTGAAGGTGAGAGTATTGTCTTGAAAGTGAATGAACTCTGAGGAGGAGGTTATTCAAGCAAATGGATTCGACTTAAAGTGATTTAGCCAGTCACAAAGCTAGGATATGGCAACATCAGAACCAGATTCCAGGTGTTTGGTTTTTTTTTTTTTGAGACGGAGTCTCGCTCTGTTGCCGAGGCTGGAGTGCAGTGGTGCAATCTTGGCTCACTGCAAGCTCTGCCTCCAGGTTCCACGCCATTCTCCTGCCTCAGCCTCCTGAGTAGCTGGGACTACAAGCACCCACCACCATGCCCGGCTAATTTTTTGTATTTTTAGTAGAGACGGGGTTTCACCGTGTTAGCCAGGATGGTCTCGATCTCCTGACCTCGTGATCCGCCCGCCTTGGCCTCCCAAAGTGCTGGGATGACAGGTATGAGCCACCGCACCTGGCCCAAGTTTTTATACTGGAGTCCATTTCTCACTGTAGCATACCAGTATGCCAAATTGTGTCTTTACCATGGTATAGGGAACCAGAGAGAACCAGCTCAGCCTGTCCATATTACTTAAAATGTTTAATTAAGATACTTGAAGTTGTTGAATACAGAGAAAATTAATAAACCTCACAACTATCCTTGTATTTCACGTGACCAGTGGCAGCTTTGTCAGGCTTAAGCATGGAGGGAGGATAGATGGAAGCTGTTTTTCTGGACATGTGCTGCTTTTAACAAGTACCACCAGAGAACAAAAACAAATCCTAGTGTAGCACAGGGAGCACTTTCTGGATGGCAGGAAGAATCTAGGTCAGCTTAATGGCAACTTCTATTCTTTAGGTAGATTAATGTTTGCCCCCTGGTTTTCAGCATGCTCTAGGACATCCAGAAAGACTGTGCATGGTTCCTTAGCACATATTAGTTAGTAGGGGGTCATGAATGAAATTGATATGTGGGAGCCTTTTGATTTACAGTTGAGTAGAGACAGTGTAGCTCAGGCCTAATGTGGAAACATGCTGAGTTGTAGTCTGCATTTTCTTAACTCTTTTATGTAAAGGACACATCCTTGTGGACATTTTGCATATTACCTTTAGGAGATGACTGATCTCCTATGGGTAGGATGACCAAAAAGTGCTCAGTTGATCAGTAGAGCTCTGGAACCTGGGCTGGCTAGTCTGGCATCCTTTTTCTGGCTATGCCTCCAGTGCTGTCTAATAGAACTTTTGTGATGATGGAAATAGTTCATATCTGTGCTGGTCAGTATAGTAACCACTTGTCACATGTGACTATTTAGTATCTGAAATGTGGCTAGTGTGACTAAGGGGCTGAATTTTTAACCTTGTTTAATTAAATTAATTTATAGGTAAGTAGCCATGTGTGGTTATCAGCTACCATATAGGGCAGCATAGCTCTAGACTAAAAAGCATTTAAAAAGCCAAATTCTCATGCTCATCGGTATTTTTCACTAGTGAGAGGAGGTTGGAAGAGGGTTGAGTTATGTTGATATTCACTCCAAATTTAGTAGGTTTTTATTGAACATTGGACTGAGCTATTGTGGGCTTGTGGATTTTTCTTGACTCTCCTCTTGCTTTTCATGTCTAAAAGCCTTTGGAATATCTTAAAAGTCATTTCCTCATTTGAAGAATTACCCCTTTTGGCCTTAGATAGTGCATAGATTAATAGTTCTAGCTTTGTCCTTAGGAAGCTAAATCTTGAAGGTTACTGTTACGTGACTCTACTGCCATATGCCAATTCACATTGTTATTTTTGTGTGTGTGTGATGCTGAAAGTGAGTGAAATGTGAAAAAAAAATTATTCATTTTAAATAGTTTTAAAAGACTGCCAGGTTAATGCGACTCTTAAGCAGAGCTTCATGAGGTCTGGCCATAGTAACTGCTTTTAACTTGATTTAAAGTTCTTAAACATTCTGAATTGCTTCACCTAATCTTTTTATACTGAACGTACAATTTTCAGGCTCTTTTTTATTTTCAAATCCATAACTGACAGCTGCTCAACACCTCATTCAAATAGTTTTAAGAGTTTTAGAGAAAAGTTGGGACAGACTGGATTTACTGACATCAGTTGGATTGAGATATTGTGGATTTAAAGATGATAGAGAAGGAGAGGGAAAAGTATGAAATAATTATTCTGTGTTCACTACTTGCCCAATGACAGTGATTTGAAGCCTAATAACTAACAAAACTGAGAGGTGGCAGAAGGACGTTTGAATTAACTTCCAAATCTTAATACAAGGAATGAGTATTTTCTTTGAAAACAAAATTTTCATGTGTAGTCCTATTTGTTTTATTATATTTTAAAAAATATTAACGCACAGAAATGCATATATGCCACAACTTCACTACAACCTTTTTCTTGACATATATCTTCCAGATTCTGTGAGATTGTCAGCTCCTTAAAGGTACTAACTCTTTAGGGGACTCCATGATGTCTAGTGCACAGCAAATATTTTCCAAGCGGAATTAACCATCTTATAAGAGAAACACGGTTATAAGGTCTTCCACCTCTACTTCCAATGACAAATGAAATTGTCTTGTGACTCAACTCAAGAAGGCTTTGGGCTACAGTGAATATAGAGAAGCTTCAGGAAATACTGTTTAAGAGTTAAAATTAATGTGACTAAATTTTGTCCTCATCCTTTTGAGAAAATGCATTCATGTCTGTGTGCACGGGTAAGTGTGTGTGTCTGTGTGTGTGTGTGTTTGTGTGTATGTGTGTATCACCTACTATGTGCTAGACACTGGTAAGCACTAGGTTTACAAAGATGAATTATATAGGCTCTCTTCCCTCAAGGAACTTATATTTTAGGTTTTTTTTTTTCAGGACACAGTAAAAATAACAATACTATGTGCCAAGAAGCATAATAAATATAGTTTGAGAGTGCTGTGGAAGCATAGAAGAGGAATTTCTAACTCAATATGGAGACTTAGGGTCAGGAAAGACCTCTGGGGGTCTCTTGAGTTGAGTCTTGAAAGCTAGGTAAGAGATAGCCAGATAGAGGGTATTAGAGGAGTTTTTCCAGGTAGAGAATGGGCGGAAAGACAAAAGCATGGGGGATTCTGGGAACTGCAGATAGTTTGCTATGACTGAGGGGAATAGCCTTTGAAGCAGCACCAAAATGTGAAGCTGAAGAGGGTACACAATTGTCAAATCATACAGGACCAACTTGGTAATAATGAGAAGTCTGGGCTTTATTCCATGGAGAATGTCAATGAGGGGAGCGGGAAGGGTACAGAATGAATCTGGAGGATTAGAGACCTCAGCTAGGAGAGCAGTTAGGGAGCAGCTGTGGAAGGCCAGCTGAAATTTTGAGGGCCAGAACCCAGGTACTTGCTATGCAGCTTGGGAGGAAGTTGGTTTCAGGATATGTTTAGGAAAGTAGAATTTCGTAACTGATCGAGAGAGTGGGAAGAGGAGGAATCTAGGTTAATGGTCAGGTTCTGGTATGCAGAAGAAGATCAACTAGTGAGAGGAGTGAAGAAGGGGCTGTCCGAGACTTTGAGGAAAGCCAGGAAAGCCTTTTGTTTTGGCATCTAAGAAGGTGAGTGAGCCAGTGTCAAATGCTACAGGGAGGTCAAATAAGATAAGGGAGACCATCATGGCTATAGCACTTAGGTATTCATGGGGGACCTCTGCCTTACAATTTCAGTGCGGCAGTGAGTGTGGAAACCAGATGGCAGTGTGTGGAGCAAATGGAAGTGCAGAATAGGAAGCACGACTGTAGACACGTGTTTTAAGAGGCTTGACTGGTGAAAGTAAGGTGAGGGAGAAGGGGACTGGAAATCAGGAGATGTAGAACTTAGATAAATTTTAAAGTATGTATTTTTTTGAATTAGGGAGGTGTGAGAAGGTTTATATATATCATAAAATAAGAGACATTACAGAGGGAGACGAAAAATAGGGAAGTGCGGGTTGATCACTGACCGTCAAGGGCCATGATGAGGCTCAGGAGGAGGCATTTGCTGAGAGGAGTGGGGCGAAGAGACCATCGTTTTCTTCTGAGGTGGAGATAATGGGCAAGGCTTTAAGAAGGAGGGTGGGTGTAGATAAGATTGCACCCCGCAAGGCTGAGGACCAGAGGGAGGGAGAACCTTCTTGGGAACGTAGGATCCCATGCTAAACCTGTCGATGGTGAGATGGAGCTGGGCAGGGCGAGAGACTGGGAAGGTTTGAAATATTCTCCCTCCTGAGGAGCTCAGAAATTCTAGGGAGCACCCAGCTGAGGCTGGAAACGTCACGTTGTAGTGACCCAAGGCCGCTTGGGTGTTGATTGTCCTTGTCTGAGCAGCAGACTAAATGTCACTCTTCCCAGAGACCCTTCTGAGATGTCCTTGATATCTTCCTTCCCTTTCAGAGGGAAGGCAGGTCACCGTATCATGGAAATTTAGAGCTGAAGGGGACTTCAGAGATCACACAGAACTCCCTCATCTTGTAAATGAGGAGACAAGCTCAAAAAAGTGAATGACTTACTCAAGTGGATCCAAGGCCAGGGCTAAGCCCAGGCCTGACTTGCAGCTCAGGGTTTTCTTTGTTGTTCCCTTGCTACTTCCTTGATAAGGATTATTAGTAAATCCCACTCATGATAAATGCTCTTCATTTCCCATTTTGTACACTGGGAACTCTACACCATTGCCTTTCTCTTCCAGTTTTTTGTTTTGTTTTGTTTTTCTTCTTTGCCTAGTTCAAGCAAGTATAACAGTATTCTAGGATGCTAAAAATACTTTATAATTTTAAAGATAAGTAGATTTATTCACACATTTTAAAATTCATTCCATATTTCAAGAGGATTTACTAGGTGGCAGGAGTTGTGATGATGCCACAGCAAAGAATTTCCATATCTGTCCTGTTGTCTGTTGAGAATTGATTATATTAATATTCTCTCCATCTAGAGTAGCAAGGTTAATATTGGTAACTTGTGAATGCTTCTTTGGGATCTGCCATCCATGTCCTTAGCCTAGACAAGGACTAAGAAGCAGATAATAGAATGTCTGTTGGATAAACACAGATTTGGTAGGAGTGATTTAGTTTGGAGCAGGGGAACCTTAATTAATTATCACTGTTTATAATACATTTTTCTCCTTTGTTTCCAAGAATGAGAATAGTTCAGCAACACAATTGATAAATAAAACATAAAAGGTCAGTTATAGTTGCCCTGGTAACTATATTTCTCAGCAAGTATTTTGTTTGCCATGAAATGTGTCCAGGGTGATTTACTGGAAATCAGACTCTGAATGTCATGACTTTTTGTATTTGAATTTCTTATGTACTCATTTAGGAGCGACAATTTTGTAGGTTTTTTTGGGTTGGGTTCTGAAGCTCTATGTGTGATGGGGATCCTTGTGTGTTTTTCTTTTTTTGGAAGACAAATAGGAAACTGTGATTACAGTGAATCTATTTAAGTTTAAGATGAATTTCCAAGTCTAAAGTGGGATTTAAGAGTATTTGAATCATTTTGGGCATACATGAAATTTCTTAAAACGAATATTTTAATGTAGAATTTGAACATAGGATACTTTCAGATCAGTGATCAGGAATGTGTTAACTTATTATATTTTGACTTAATTCCTGTTCTGTTAATTTTGAGTAGAATAAATTATTCTCGAAAAAGTATTAAAGATAAAAATCAAAATAATTAAGCAATTAGAGCAATTGCCACCTTCTGGATGATTTATGGTAGTGTGAATTAAAGCTAAGTAAATAATTTTTTATACATTTATTGTATTTGACCCCCACACAAAATCACTTCAGTCTACAGAAATAGTTTTTCAAGTGCACAAATATATACATAGAAAGATGTAACTGCTGCATTGATTTTAATAACAAAAAATTGGAAGCAATCCAAATGTCCATCAGCAAGGGACTGGTTAAGTAAATTATGATCTGTCCATACAATGGAATACTTGGTAGCCATTAAAAAGAGTGATGTAGATCTATGTCTACTGACAAGAGAAGACTTCCAGGGTGTATCAGTAGGTGAGAAAAAGCATACTGCAGAATATTATGTAAGTATTTTATATATAATTCATCTATAATGCATACTATCTAATTGGCATATTTGTTTAAAATGTGAAGAATCAACAGAAAGCTCTTAACAATGCTGTCTCTGGAGAGTGAGATTATGAAGGACTTTTACTTTCTAAGTTGAATTTGCATATTGTTTAAAATTTCTGTAATGACTTTGGGTTACCTTGGTAATTAGAGAAAGAGAGAAGTTACAAAGCTATATTTAAAGGGTCTAGAAAGATCACTTGAACTGGGTGTGGTATGTAAATATATTAGGCTTTGCAGTAATCTTTTATTTACTCTTTGTTTTTGTTACTGTTTTTGTCTAGATACACAGGAGTTTAAAGAGGTATTTATATTTATGTCTTTTGAAACATACTGACAGATTTTTAATTCTTTTCTAGATATTTACCACCTGTTTTTTTTTCCTCACATTTCAGTTATTTTCTGAATATATCCTTTACTTTAGATTATCACTTTGCAAGGTAACCTGTTTTATTTACATTTTAGTTGCTCTTGAGTATGCTTTGATGGACTTTGCCTTTTGTTTAAAGCATTATTGCTGGCCCAATTACTACATTTGTTTTCTTTTAAAATTATATGAGCTCCATATACAATGCCAGAGGATTTAGGAAATTTATGTATAATTTATAGTTTAAGAGTATTTGAATAATTATTGGGATACATGAAATTTCTTAAAACTGGAATATTTTAATGTAGAATTTGAACAAAGGATACTTTCTGGTTAATGATCAGGAATGTATTAACTTACTATCTTTTTGACTTAATTCCTATGCAATTAATTTTGAGTAGAATTGAACCTCTTATCCAAAACCTCTTTAAAAGCATGTTTCCACCCTTTTCCCAAGGCCAAGAATAGAATGGAATCTGTATTCTGCAGGATTTCATCTGGATGCAGTTTTCTAGATTCTGCCTCCATTGTACTGAACGTAAAATGTTCTTGTGTTTGTGTGTGTTTGGTCCCAGGCTCTGCCTGGACCCCACCTGCAGCAGCAATCTGGAGAAGACAGTTCTCTAGTACAGCCAGTTTGTCTTTTTGCAGAGGAGTCATCAATGCAAATAGGATTAGGAAGAAAATGCACATGGTCCAGCCGTTTATTGCCATTTTCAATGTATAAGCTTAGTTTGTTAGCACAGAGTGGAGCAGAAATCACTATTCCAGACCCTTGCCGTGAAGTTTACTGTTTCAATACGGTGATGATGTCTGTTAGGAGAAAGCTACAAAGTGAGGTAGACTTTAGGTCACAGTGTTGACATTGTGAATATATTTTATGGATCTGTTGACTTAATGCAAGTTTAGAAAACAGCCTTACATTTTTAATTTTCTTCCTGTCTGCTTTGGTTACATGAAGCTGGATAGGCAATTCCTTTTCTTGGAAATAACCATTGGATTCTTGTCCTTGGGAAGAGAATGGAAATAGCCTTTAAAGAAGTTTTGGATAAGATGTTATTATACCTTGGATAAGATTTAAGGCAGTATTTATTTTATTTTATTTTTTACCATGACCCATGCAACTGTATGCACAATAAATTTATATGATGTATTTATCCTTTACTGCATTCTGTGTACCTTGATTTTTTTCTTCATTGTGCTCTTATATTTCCTTTCCTTTCCCTTTCCTGTCAGTCCAAACCTATCCAGTATATCCTGTCCACCTTAATCTGTGCACCATCCTATCCTGCCGACCCTATGCTATCCTGCCCTATCCTGCCCGACTCTGTTCTATACTCTTCATTTCTAGTCTATTTCTTTTTTTTTTTAAAGAAATGCTGGATGGGGCCCATTACATTTATTTTAAGATTTGCCATTTGAAAATCATTGATATGAAGGTGGCAGATTATAATAAATAAAATTACCAAAGGGCTTGGATGTTATGTATTTCTTAAGTGTCATCTGTCTCTTTCAGTGGACGTCAGCATGCTGTTACCTTTCAGTTATTATGTGTGCCCCATGGCTTGTTTGCCGGCATAGTAGGATGACAAAGTTAAGTATCTCATTATGAGATATATACGGTTGTTGATTTCTAAGTTATCGTTCTTCCAGGAGAGTTTTTAACTAGGGAGTCTTTATCACCCTGATTCTCTTATCATTGTGTAAATGTTGAGTAGTCTGTTTGTGTATCCGGTGATGCTAATAAGGTCTGCATTTTCTCGGTGTAAATTATGCCCTACAGAATGTTTAATTCTAGGATCATATTCTCCTACCACCCAGCATGCTCCTGGCCCCCTCCTGCTGCCATCTCCTGATGCATGCAGAGAGCATGCAAACCCATTGTAACACTGGACTAAGTAACACAGGGCCTCCGCCTCTAAGTTAAGATAAACCTGCCTCAGAGGAAGAAAAACAAACAAACAAATCACCAGTCATTCTAGTATACTTACAAACCACATGGAAATGATCGTGGATTATCTGGTCTTGGTCATCTTTTAGTTTAGATAATTTAGTATTGACTTTGACCAAGATAATTTCATAACTGAATTTTAGCCTTTGTTTTGATATTACAAAATCAGAACATAAGTTATATTCTTGAGACTCTTGAGAGTACAGATACTATATATGTCTTGTATATATTGTAGAAGCCAACTCTGTGCCAGGACATAATTGATTCTTGATAAATGTATTGATTTAATTTGAATGTGAATTGCATATTAAATACTGAGACTTTGGTAATACTATAATAATTAAAAATGTTGCTAAGTGCTTACTATGAGCAAGTTATATTCATCATTTCATTGAGTTCCCACTACTATTTTGTAAGAGTGAACCTTTTTGCTAGCAGTAATTTTAATTTACACTTTTAAGGATTTATTTTTAAATTTACATAAACTGAAATTTACTTTTTTTGGGTAGAGTTCTGTGAATTTTGACACATGCATAGAATTGTGTATCTATTTTACAGTGGTATGATTACCACAGTCAATATACAGTTTCCTCACCCCCCCAAATCCCCTCATGCTGTCTCTCTCTAGTCAAACCTCCCTCCAACCGCTAACCTTTGGCAGCCCTACTGATCTGTTTGCCATTCCTATAGTTTTGCTTTTTCCAGAATGTCATATACATGGAATCATACTGGATGCAATTTTTGAATGTAGCTTCTTTTACTTAATATGTTGCATCTGAAATTCATCAATGTTACTATATATACCTATCTATCAGTTGTTCATTTCTTTTTATTGCCAAGTAGTATTCCATTGGTGTATGGATGTACTATAGTCTATCCCTTCATTCACTGAAGGACATTTAGGCTGTTGACAGTTTTTGGCAATATGAGTAATGTGGCTATATATCTGGGTGCAGGTTTTTTGTGGGCCATTAAGTTTTCATTTCTATTGGCTAAATGCCTAGGAGTAGATTGCCAGGTCATTTGATAAGTATAGTTGGCTCTCCGTATCCAAAGGTTCTGCATCTATGTATTCAACCAGCTTCAGATAGAAAATATGTGAAAAAAAAAAAATTCTTAGCCTAAGGTAGAGAGGAAAAAAATAAAATTAAAATATACAACAATAAAAATGATACAAATAAAAATGTAGTATAACGACTATATAGCATTTACATTCTGTTAGGTATTATAAGTAATCTAGAAGGCCGGGCGCGGTGGCTCAAGCCTGTAATCCCAGCACTTTGGGAGGCCGAGGCGGGCGGATCACAAGGTCAGGAGATCGAGACCACAGTGAAACCCCGTCTCTACTAAAAATACAAAAAAAAAATTAGCCGGGCGCGGTGGCGGGCGCCTGTAGTCCCAGCTACTCAGGAGGCTGAGGCAGGAGAATGGCGGGAACCCGGGAGGCGGAGCTTGCAGTGAGCCGAGATCGCGCCACTGCACTCCAGCCTGGGCAACAGCGTGAGACTCCGTCTCAAAAAAAAAAAAAAAAAAAAAAATAATAATAAGTAATCTAGAGATGATTTAAAGTATACAGGAGAGTATGGGCAAGTTCTATGCAAATAGTACACCATTTTATATAAGCGACTCGAGCATCTGAGGATTTGGGTGTGTGAAGGGGTCCTGGAACCAGTCTCCCAGGGATACTGAGGGACAACTATACATGTTTAAGGAACTGCCAAACTATTTTTTAGAGTGACTGTACCATTTTGCTTTTCCGCCACAATATATAGGAATTCCAGTTTTTCTGCATCCTTGTCAACACTTATATATTGTCAGTATATGTGTGTGTGTGTGTTTAGTTGTAGTCATTCTAGTAAGTATGTAGAGATATTTCATTATGGTTTTAAGTTGTAGTTCCGTAATGACTGCTGTTGTTGAGCATGTTTTCACATGCTTATTTGCTATATGAATATCTTTGGTGAAGTGTCTATTCAGATATTTTGCCTATTTTTTTTTTTTTTTTTTGATCTGGAGTCTCGCTCTGTCACCCAGGCTGGAGTGCAGTGGTGCGATTTTGGCTCGCTGCAAGCTCTGCCTCCCGGGTTCACGCTTCACACCATTCTCCTACTTCAGCCTCCCAATTAGCTAGGACTACAGGTGCCCGCCACCACACCCGGCTAATTTTTTGTAATTTTAGTAGAGACGGGGTTTCACCATGTTAGCCAGGATGGTCTTGATCTCCTGACCTCATGATCTGCCCGCCTCGGCCTCCCAAAGTGCTGGGATTACAGGCGTGAGCCACCGTGCCCGTCCATCCTTATTTTGCCTATTTTTTAAAAACTGGGCCGTTTTCATATTGTCAGGTATTGAGAGTACTGGGTATATGCCATTTGTGAGATATATGATTTGCATATGTATTCTCATAGACTGTGGGTTTTTTTTTCCTGTCTCTTAATAGTGTCTTTTGCTGGTTCTTAATTTTTATAAAGTCTTTATTTTTATTTATAATAAAAATTTTTATTAATTTTATATTTTATGGATTGTGTTTTTGATGAGGTAACTAAGAACTTACTGCCTAACCCGAAGTCGTGAAGATTTTGTCTTGTTTTTTTTTTCCTAAAAGTTTTATAGTTTGAGATTTTGCATTTTGGTCTGTGATTTATCTTGAGTTACTTTTTGTATAAAGTATTAGGTATAGATTGAAATTTATCTTTTCTGCCTATATGTATTCATTTGTTTCAGAAGCATTTGTTGAAAAGACTATTCTTACTCCTTTTTTTTTTTTTTGAGACGGAGTCTCGCTCTGTCACCCAGGCTGGAGTGCAGTGGCTTGATCTCAGCTCACTGCAAGCTCCGCCTCCTGGGTTCACGCCATTCTCCTGCCTCAGCCTCCCGAGTAGCTGGGACTACAGGCGCCCGCCACCACGCCCGGCTAATTTTTTATATTTTTAGTAGAGATGGGGTTTCACTGTGTTAGCCGAGATGGTCTTGATCTCCTGACCTCATGACCTGCCCGTCTTGGCCTCCCAAAGTGCTGGGATTACAGGCATGAGCCACTGTTCCCGGCCTGTTCTTACTCCTTTTAACTGACTTTGCCTGCTGACCTCATGATCTGCCCGTCTTGGCCTCCCAAAGTGCTGGGATTACAGGCATGAGCCACTGTTCCCGGCCTATTCTTACTCCTTTTAACTGACTTTGCCTCCTGACCTCATGATCTGCCCGTCTTGGCCTCCCAAAGTGCTGGGATTACAGGCATGAGCCACTGTTCCCGGCCTGTTCTTACTCCTTTTAACTGACTTTGCACCTGTGTCAGAAATCAATTGACCATACTTGTGTAGTTCTGTATTTGGATTCTTTCTGATTAAAGCTTGTCTATCTTTTTGCCAATTGAGATAGTTACTTTTCTTTTTGAGATGGGATCTCACTGTGTCATCCAGGCTGGAGTGCAGTGGCGGCATAATGACTCACTGCAACCTCTAACTCCCGGGCCCAAGTGATTCTCCTGCCTTTGCCTCCCGAGTAGCTGGGACTACATGTGTGTGCCACCACACCTGGTGAATTTTTTAAAATTTTGGAGATATGGGGCCTTGCTATGTTGCCCAGGCTGGTCTCAAACTCCTGCCCTCAAGCAGTCCTTCTGCCTTGGCCTCCCAAAGTGTTGGGATTATACACGTGAGCCATCATGCCCGGCCTACTTACTTTTTAAACCTCAGATTACTGATGAGGAAAAGGAGTCTTAGTCAAATTAAGTATCTTGCCTAAGATGATTCAGCTAGCAAATGATTGAATTAATACTTAAACTAGGACGAGTTTTCTGACTATGAAACTTGTTCTAGAAGCTCTGTTAGCACCTATTCTTACTGTAGTTATTTTGCTTCTGGTTGAAATGTTTGGTTTTAAGAAACTGAACAGTGTGTTTTTGGAAGAGTACATATGACAAGTAGATCACAGAAAGTTATCTGAAATAAGAAATCTAAGTTTTTTTTTCTGCTTTCTAGGCCATTAATTACCAGACATAATTAATTTTCAATATCTTTAACAAGGTATAATATTCTTTTCTAAATCCAAGGTAGTTGTATGTCATTTTTCTTTATTTTAAATAGAGCAACATAAATATATGTTCCTTGTACAGCAAGGAAAGGATGTTAGGGTTTGTGAATGTGAGAGGCAGATGGATTAAGAGTGATTTGCATCCAGAGGGCTCATGCAAGGAACTTGGTAAGAGGTTACAGAGTGACACTAATGTGGCGGTGAATAATAAATTAACATTTCAGTATTGGCAAACTGGAGAATTTTGAAAAATGTCATATTTAGTTAATTTCTGATTATTACAAATTAAGCCTGTACGTTGATTTGTTAATAACTAGCGCACGTGTACTCACACACACACACACATACACCCCTATATACATATATATGTTTTTTGAGGGAAATCTTTAATGACTTCAGCCTGGGTACTCTGTTCTAATACATGCTTTTCCTTCTTAGAACCCATTTACTGTCACAGATTCAACTATCTTCGAAAGGCAAATGACTCCAAACCCATGTCTGTGTTGTGATCCACTGTTAAACTTAATTTCCCTCCTTGGGCTCTGATATCTACTTAGCTATAGGATACAACTACTAGGATGACCTTTTGATATTGGAAACTTATACATAAAACTGAGTTCCATTTCTCCTCATCCTCACAAATAAGCAACCATTCTCAGTTTTCCATTTGTTTTCTTTAAGATAGACTTGCTCTTTGGAACCTCAGAATCATTTTTGACCCTCTCTTTCTGGGGCCCTGGTGTGGCCAAATCTGTAGTCAATTTCTGCTGATTGTGCCTGGTTGGTTTGGACCTAGCTCCTCTTACCCCTTGCAGTGCCTGCCATGGCCCCTTGCCCTCTTCCTCCTCCCTTGATTTATGATCACCTTTTTGATGCCTGCTAGTTTCTGTACATGAACTCTTTGCATACCCAAGCCATTCTTTCTTGTTTTATGACCACTGGTCTTGCTACTCATTCCATCCATGGTGTCTTCCTTCTCCCCCACTATCTCTGCAGATTGAAAGCTAAAGCATAGCTCGCTGCCGTCTCATGTTTGAAATGCTCCAGTCCACTCCAGTCAACAAGCTCCCTCCCTCCTCCGATCTCAGCCTGCATTGTGCCCAGGCCAGCAGCATCAACAGAATCTGGGAACATGTTAGAATGCCCCACCCCGGACCTGCTGAGTCAGAAACTCTGGGGTTGGAGCCTAGAAATCTGTGTGTAACAAGCCCTTGGGGTCATTCTGACACCAGCTAATGTTTGAGAACCAGTGTACTGTGTAAACCCAGATTCACATACTCAGTGCCAAAGGCTGAGTAACCTTACCTCTCTTTAGCTCATTTCCATTTCTCAGCCTCTGTGAACTTTTTCATTTTGAATACCTGCATCCCCTTAGCTGCTTCTAATTCCTCATTTAAAGTGTCAGTCCTCCCATCAAAAAGTGGGCAAAGAATATGAACAGACACTTCTCAAAAGAAGACATTTATGCAGCCAACAGACACATGAAAAAATGCTCATCATCACTCGCCATCAGAGAAATGCAAATCAAAACCATAATGAGATACCATCTCACACCAGTTAGAATGGCAATCATTAAAACGTCAGGAAATAACAGGTCCTGGAGATGATGTGGAGAAACAGTAACACTTTTACAGTGTTGGTGGGACTGTAAACTAGTTCAACCATTGTGGAAAACAGTGTGGCGATTCCTCAAGGATCTAGAACTAGAAATACCATTTGACCCAGCCATCCCATTACTGGGGATATACCCAAAGGATTATAAGTCATGCTGCTATAAAGACACATGCACACATATGTTTATTGCGGCACTATTCACAATAGCAAAGACTTGGAATCAACCCACATGTCCATCAGTGACAGACTGGATTAAGAAAATGTGGCACATATACACCATGGAATACTATGCAGCTGTAAAAAAGGATGAGTTCTTGTCCTTTGTAGGGACATGGATGAAGCTGGAAACCATCATTCTCAGCAAACTGTCGCAAGAACAGAAAACCAAATACCACATATTGAACAATGGGAATTGGGAATGGGAATTGGGAATTGGGAATGGGAAATGGGAATTGGGAATTGAACAATGAGATCACTTGGACAAAGGAAGGGGAGCATCACACACCGGGTCCTATTGTTGGGCGGGGGGATAGCTTTAGGGGATATACCTAATGTAAATGATGAGTTAATGGGTGCAGCACACCAGCATGGCACATATATACATATGTAACAAACCTGCAGGTTGTGCACATGTACCCTAGAACTTAAAGTATTTAAAAAAAAAAAAGTCAGTCCCAAAATTCGCTTCCTCAAGGCAGTCTCAGTTCACTGTTTGAGCAATAGGTGCTTGGTTTATATTCTGCTCATTTCTCCTTGTTGATCGTGTTTCTCTGTAAGGACTTTGGTTGACTGCTGTATGCATTTCGGCAGACATTTGTTCCCCCAAACTGGTACAGGGTATATTTGGTACAAATTTTTGGTCTGTCAATTTCACTAATAGGTGGGAGAAAAAAAAATTAACTGTCAACACAGTAAATATGTTTCTGAGTAGAAAGAAAAACGTACATGAATACCCAAGGATGAAGATGTTTGTGCTCGGGCAACTTTTGGCTATGTCTTAGGCCACTCAGGATATTCATTAATTCCCTCTCCTCTGATGTTAGAAGGTGTCCTGGTTAAAAAGTCTGGGGCACCCCTGCTGACACGAGGAAAGGGAGCACGTACTGCAGAGAGGGGCACCAGTTTTGACTTCAGGGTCCTTCACTTCTTTCAGTGATTGATTCCCATTGTTTGACCTTAGTTTCCTGATAAAAAATTGGGATAATACTATCTACTTCATATGATTGTTATATTGCAAGGATTAAGTGAGATTTGGTAGGTAATGTCCTTATACAATCCCTGTCCTACATTAGGTGCTCTATAAATGGTACCTTTTATTAATTCCAGGAGGACAGCACACTTAAAGAAAAAAATCATTCCACAGAAGCAGTTCTATTTGCTGCATAGTAGGCCCTTAGTAAATGTATTGAATGATATATATATGGCATTTCATGGTTCTGGTCTATGCAGATGTCCTAATTTGTACAGGGCTTCAAGTTTTAGTGCTTTATAATCGTTAATGAATGGTAAGAAATATTACTTGACTTTTTGACAAATCTATTGCATTTCTTAAAAATTTTCCATTCAACTTTAGTTTTAATGGATGATAGCTTACTTTCTAATAGTATCTGAAAGGTTTTTGTGGGTTTTTTTTTCCAGTAGAATAAATTATGCTGGTTAAATGGGCTTTTTGACACAATGCCCTCCCAAGAATGTTGTTTCATTGTCAATGGCTAGTTTAATCAGTATTATTGAAGACAGTTTCAAACTACTCTGCTACTTGGTTCTTTATTTAGTTTTTATTCTTTTCCTAACACATCTAATTAATGGAACTGTCCAGTGGTCTAACATGGAGAAGGAGAGAAGATGACATTATGAAAAGTTTAATCATTATATTAGCAGCTAACATTTGTCTGGCATTTTATAGTTTACAGAGTACTTTAACATGCATTGTATCATATCTCACAGTGGCATGTAAAGTAGGCATTACTATTATTTTTATTTTGCTGATTAGAAAACTGCTGCTCTGCTTAATGACCAAGGTCATGGGAGCAGAAGATAAAATAAAAGCCCCAGGGCTGGGCGCAGTGGTGCACACCTGTAATCCCAGCACTTTGGGAGGCCAAGGTGGGCAGATGACCTGAGGTCAGGAGTTCAAGACCAGCCTGGCCAACATGGCGAAACCCTGTCTCTACTAAAATTACAAAAATTAGCCGAGCGTGGTGGCAGGTGCCTGTAATCCCAGCTTCTCGGGAGGCTGAGGCAGGAGAATCTCTTGAACCTGGGAGGTGGAGGTTGCAGTGAGCCAAGATTGCACCAGTGCACTCCAGCTTGGGCAACAGAGACTCTGTCTCAAAAAAAAAAAAAAAAAAAAAAAAAAAAAAAAAAAAAAAAAGAACCCAGAAGTTGAGGATGGTGTGGTTATGTGAAAGTTTCACTTCCTCATTATTAGGAAAAGAATAAAAACCAAATAAAGAACCAAGTAGCAGAGTAGTTTGAAGTGGTTTCATGCATGCAGACAACTTACAGTTTGATGTTATCCTAAAGCACCGCCTCCCACAGCTTATTTATGTGGAAGAAGAGACAGACCACCTGATTTCACACCTTGACTCTGCCACTTCCTTTCTATGTGATCTCAGTCAGGTTGTTCAATGCCTTTGAGCCTCAGTCTTTCCATTTATTAAATGGGGGAGGACAATGGCATCCACCTCATAGAGTTGTTGTGTTAAAATGAGTTAATATATGTAAAACTGTTAGAACAATGGCTGGGACATAGAAGGTGCTAGGTAAGTAGGTAAATGTCAGCTATTATTATTTTTTATAGAGGAGTGGCTGAAGTGCCTTATACGAAAGGTGAGTATACTTAGCCATACTTACAATTAGAGAAGTAGAAATCAGAGCTTCTATAAGAGTTCAGTAGTGCAGAATGTATATTTTGCATCTTAGGTATTGATGTGGTGTGGCTGTGTCCCCACCTAAATCTCATCTTGAACTGTAGCTCCCATAATTCCCACGGGTTGTGGGAGGGACCCGGTGGGAGGTAATTTAATCAAGGGGGTGGGTTTTTTTCTGTACTGTTCTTTTAATAGTGAATAAGTCTCATGACATCTGAGGGTTTTATAAAGGGGAGTTTGCCTGCACATGCCCTCTTGGCTGCTGCCATGTAGGATGTAACTTTGCTCCTCCTTTGCCTTCTGCCATGACTGTGAGGCCTCCCCAGCCATGTGGAGCTGTGAGTCCATTTTACCTCTTTTTCTTTCTAAATTACGTAGTCTCAGGTATGTCTTTATTAGCAGCATGAGAACAGACTAGTACAGCTATCATGCCCTAGTCTGGATTTTCCTGTAGACTTATGTTCATTTACTAACCTTGGGATACATGAAAATTTAGAGCACACCTGTGTGATTGCTGTTTCTAAAAACTCAAAACCCACATAACTACAATAAGCTGCTGTCCCCCCTCCATTATCCACAGACCCTTTTGCCTTTCTGAAAAAAACACATGCACACCACTCACACAGACACACCCTTGTAAGATATAAGGTACCTTGGCCATTTTCATGATAACGATTGTTAATTCCTTTCTTTAAAATTGAAGTCTTTTAGGATTTTAACAAATATCCTATTCATGAAGTTATGTCTGTTCTTCTTGATTTCACAACTCACCTGTTCTAGGAGAGCCTTCATTATTTTGGAAAAGGCTTCAAATCTACTATCTTCAAGCTTTTTTCTTTCCAGTGTACCTGTCTCATCTCATGTCATGTGGTGCTGGGAATATAAGACCGAGATTGTTATGCTTACAGTTTTTCTTCTTTGTAATTTTCTGTGACTTGATTTTTTTCCCCAATGAACATGTATCTATTTTACTGTTAAATAATATTTTGGTAAATACTGGAAGTAGGAAATTAAAATGTGCAAAATTGTAAATTATTATTACAGTTTACTTATCTTTCTTATAGTTACCAGATACAGAATGTATTTGTTTTATTATATCTTTTTCTATATGTAAACGGTAAGCTGAGTGTAGCACCTGGTTATGAAATTAAGTACTTAATAGAATATATTCACTTTTAATTTATTGGCAGCTAAATCAAGATGAAATGCTTTTCTTAATAATTAATGTTAAGAGAAATGTAAACTTTCGACAACTGTATGACTTCTCTCCAGAGGATGTATGGATGTGACTGTGACTGGGTTTGTGATTTGAAAAATTTTTTAAAGTTCCTTGGATTTTTTTTTTTTCTTTTGTTTAAAGTCCTTAGGTGTTTGCCTTGGCTTGCTGAAGAGGAAGGAGAAGACCCTGTAAGCTCATTCACTCAGAATCGGATGAGAGTATTATAGATTTCTTTTCTCCTTTGAGACAATTTTAAAATTACAATAGTCTTACCCTAAGTGGTCCCTGTTATGGCTTCTCTCTTTTCCATGCTCAACACAGCCTTTGAGGAGGGGCTCAGGGACAAGCCACCTGTTTTCAAGTGTATTTATTTCTTTATGCCTTAATATGCCTAGTGCATCTCAGAATGGAAATGTCCTGGAAATTGAACAGCTTCATAGATGGGTGGCCCCATGAGTATTTAGGAAATATTTTGTGAAGCTGTTTGTGGGCACCTTGTGTACTGGTTCTGGTACTTTCGCCCATCATTTTGGGATCATAGCTCTTGTAAGGAAAGAGCAGCCTTACACCTTCAAGCCTTTCTATCTTCAATCAGTTGGGTTTGCGTATTCGAGCTCATTCCAGTTCGTGATTGGCAGTTTTTGTGTTAGATACCCACTCTGAAGTGTTCCCTATCGTTTAGAAGGTCGAAGTAGTCATCAGTGACTGAAGCCTAATTTAGATTCTTAAATTGAAATCATTGTTGAAGAATACTGCTCCTCCACTACAGACGTCTTGTGCATATCATGAGTGTCTTCATCAGAGAACAAGCTCTCACCCGGTCTCTCATAATATAAAAGCATTTTTAAATCCCTTTTAACAGGTGCTGCTGCAGTTTATTTATAACCAATGCATTAAAATGAAAAATACTGAAAGGGTCCTAAGTGGAAGGCGGCTATTGAAATATTGCCATGTTTAAATTATAGAATTTTGTCAGGCTGATTTGTGGAAAGGACGAGTCAATGTTGGCTGGTAAGTGATGTACTCACAGGTTTCCTGTAAGTTTGGGTGGTGCTTTCTGCAGTGTATATAAGTGGGTTGTGCAAAATCTGAGTCCTACGATTGAATTGATTTTCCTTTGCATAATCATAATCATATTCATATTTGGTCAGCTTTCATGCTCTTTGATATTTCTGATCTTTATGAAGCATGACAAATGTTAGAACTCTTTTGGCCTTCTAGACTTATTGCAGCACAAAAACTCGAGATCCTAATTGAAAGACTTGTGAAGAGTGTTTCATTTAACCCTTTTCTTCCTCTCCAAATTTGATCTCACACGGGGAAGGTAAATGCACACCTTAATATTGGTGCAACATATTATTCTGAAGACACATGCTAAACATTTGAAATTCTTGTTGATTTATATTTCCACCACATTTTCTCTTTCCTGAAAAACCTTAGCCAGCAACTGAAGTAGTTGGGTTGTATTAATGGATGTTTATGTTGTCCTGTGACAGCTGGTTTTGCTAATTTGTTTTTACAGGGCAGTTTATAGTAAATGAATGGCATGCTGAATATTTTACTGAGATTTCAGATTATCTAAAGAATATTTTCCGGTTTACTAATTGGTAGATAATGCTGAGTACATTGATGTTGACATGAGCAAATGGATTTAAAATGATTTGAAGTGAGCTTCATTAAAAGATGCTCTAATCACAGTCAGCAGGAAATGTCAAACTAGTTCTGCCTTCACTTACTCTAGTGGACAGGAACTGTTGCAGACTTAGGGTGCTAAAGTCATTGCAGTTTTGATTTTGGGGTGCCACAGGCTGGGGGAAATGGTGGAAATTTTTTTTTAGCTTTTTTGGCTCATCGTGTCTTTACCAGAAAATAAATAACACAAATTACTAATTACCGGTATGGCTAAATGAACATTCTCTGAAAATCAAAGTCACATTGCTGGAGTCTTATAATCCATTATGGGTTGAATACATGGAAGTCATGTTTGTTGCTCACTCTGAACTAGAAGTCTGTAAATTACTTGTTACCCATTTTAGCAGAAGTCTATTACAGAATTAAAGCCAATGGTGCTCATCAAAACATTAAGAAAAACTTAGGCAAAGGCATTACAAATTCCCAGGTTAAAACTTACAACACTGGTTCTACTTTTCATGCCTGTAAAAAGTTATAGAGGCTGTTTCATCAAAATTGAATGCTTGGGAAAAAAAATCTAAGGGAAACAGATTCTGAAGTAAGTCTTTTCAGGATTAAAATCTGTCTTTTTCTGATATCGACTGTGTGACTTTATGCAAGTAACCTAACCTGCCTGAGCCTTTGTTTTCTTGTCTGTAAAATGGGGATAATAATATCTATCTCATGAGGTCATGGGAATATCTTTATATCTATATGCTTATCATAGTAGAAGTTACTTGGTAAGGGCTCTATTAGTGTTAGCTATTGTAAACCTAAATACATTTATTTCCTTCTTTTAATACCTGGGGAAAGGCCGTGGGTGTCATATGCCAAGACATTAACTAGACATCTTATTTCTAGTGATTGTAAGTTTACTAAACACCTCTCATGTCACTCAGAACTCAGCTATCTAGAACCAGTAAGTTCATCATGTGGAACTTTTTGAATCTAGGATATAATGAGACTAGCTCAAATTCATGCAGTAAGTTATTGGGTAAGCTTGCTGCAGTAATCTTGTTTTTCTCTTTAACTATTATCAAAATGTCTTTTTCTTCAAGCCTGGATGTAGTATGCTGAGGTAGTAGCACTCACAGGCAGAGATCAACGGCTCTAATTATTTCACAGTAAAAATAATATGATGCAGGAGTCTGTCTAATGCTAATGAAATCTAGCTACATGGCAAGCAACCTGTTCTTTTCAGCTTCCTCATTAGCATCAGATTTGCCTAGATGCCCAGATAAGTGGTTGTACAGTTTGTGTGTATTTTAAATAGCATTCCTCTGGGTCAGCCCAACAATGCTGTAAACTTGATGCCCAGTAGATAGGAGTGCCTCCTGGAAATTTCTTGAAAACATGGTACCAGATTAGGAGATCGATAAAGGATGCTGATACTGGCATAGAATGTTCTAGAATGCCTGAACAACATCTTTTAAGTGACCTAGTATTGTTGGTTCAAAGCTTCTAGCTGTATTACATATAAATTTGGCCTATGTGGTTGAGTAGAAATTGTCCTACTCATCTCTTCAGTCAGGGTTCTGCAAGACAACTGTGAATTGTTTTCTTTTTCTCTTTCTATTCCCCGTTAATGCCACAGTGTGTTTTGAAGAGGGAAGAGTGAAAAACAAAAAAAGTTCCACTTGAATGACCCTATTAGCTTTACTGTGGTTTCTGTAAACCGTACCAGAAATATAATAATCTATGAGGGCTTTGAGTGCGGGACACAGCGTCTGTTGACAAATATAAAAAATGGCACACCAGACTGCAGATGTGGATTGTGGGTTAGTGTGGCCTTCCCTCATCAATGGGGAAATGGGGCTTAAGTCAGGCTTAGAAAATGAGAAAAATGCTTGAGGGACATGACTCATGTCTCCAATGCGCAGTACGCTACATAAACCTATTATGCGCTTTAATTTAATGTTCTCCATAAAGATTCAGGACCTGTCAGCAGAAGGAAAGAAACAAGCAATCCATCTTCAGTGAATTGTGAATAGATTTTTATATTTTTTAAAATACACATTCACCTATAACATACTTTTCCTTTCCTTCCGTTTTCTCCACATCTGATCCATTTCCCGTCTTGCATTGCCACTACCTAGGCTGCTTGTGGATTGTTTTGTTCAGTGAAATAAAACTAATGTGTTGAATATTTAACATTGCTAATTGATTCAATGTAAAGGAAAAGGGAATAGATGCAGATTGCCTCCAGTCTCTGTCAGCAGACTTGAGCAGACAAGACTGGAAAGTCTGAATTGAAGATGTTTCATCTCAGGGACTTAGAGGCCTATGGGATAATATAGCATTTCTTGCAAGTGGCGATTGGGCCAAAATTGGGAGAAAAATTAATTTGCACCTGGGAGCTGGAAAGCTGAGTATGTATTTCTACAGAAAATTTGGCTGCCTGCCCCCCACGCCTCACCCTATCAGAAAAAACTTTTTGTTTTCAGGCATCAGGTGTAGATTGAAAGATGACAAAATGGATGTGACATTTTACTGGTCTTATCTCCTTTGCATGTTGGGAGCGTTAAAACACTTAGCTATACTTCACTAAAGCAAGCTGAAATTTGCAGATGATTTTAATTGATGAGTAAGGAAGTAGAAACCCCACTGGGTCAGTGAGAATTTTTCCATTATGAAAACATAACCTTTCATAGGAGTACCCAATGGCAGTGAAATGTCAGATACCTGGATTTTTACAAAGGAAAGGAAGGCAAATTTGTATTGTTTCCTGTAATACAATTCTGAAACAGGAATGTACATATATATCTCATTCTCTTTTGAGGTTTTGTTGGCTGCTGTGTGTAGGTGAAAAGTAATTCTCACAGTGACATCAGTTTTTGCTTGAATTGATTTTTTCTTTAAACCAGAGAAGGTTAATGGCATCTAAGCAATTATTTAAATCAGGATATAAAAATATTGTATGTTTTAACAAATGTTGACATTGGGAGCTAGTCTGAGCTGTTCTTTTTTCTGGAGGAAAGACATTAGTAAACTGAGGTGGGGATAGAATTGTTTCAAGGACTGTCAGAGGTGTCTAGGTGCTGGAAAAATAAGTTTGGCGAGTTAAAGCAGAGGACTCCCAGAGTGGGGTCCACGGGGATCAATTAATAGCCTTCAGGAGGTTGATGAGTCCCCAGAAATAACATGCAATATTTTGCATGCATTTTTTTTTTTTGGGAGAGTCTGTGTTAAAACTAGATTCTTAAAGGGGTAAAGAGACCATGCTGAAATAAAGCTCCTCCTGCCAGCTATCTCCAAGTGCCTATTTTACAGGTGCACATGAGCTCTAGCTCAATTTATTTCTCCCCTTTCTTCCCAGTCACCATCCCCTTCCCTAGTGGACACCTACTGCTTCATCCCTCTTCATCCTGCTTCATCCCCTTTCCTTCCTTCTCCCCTTTCTATTATTTACCCCACTGCCTTTCTTATGTGTGAACCCCTTAAAAGAGGATGGTCTAGGTGCTAGCAACATAGACTGCCACACAAACTGGAAGGGCCTCCCTGAAACCTTCTTGCCTTGAAAGTCAGGGAAATAGGCTCCCAGCTTCTGCCTGGACAGAACAATTAAGTTTTGTTGTGATTATAACCCTTACCTCGTTGATATTCAGATACTTTTCAATATAATGATTGTTTTCTAATGTCCCTTACTTTCCTCCCTCCTCCTCCTCCACACCAAAAATAAATTACTTGTAGAATATTTAATAGGTTCATGGGGCTCTGCTCTCGTGTTATCTGTTTTAATTCTGTGTGAGATGAGATGAGGCACTTGTCAGCAGAGGCCGCTGATGATGTTGGTACACCTTACTGAGCACAGGTCACAGCGGCCTGCAAGCCAAACTGGGTGGTTCAGCAAAAGGAGCCTCACTCTGTGAGTGGTAGAACTCACCGATAACCCGGAGTGCTCACACTTAGCCCTGGATGTAGCGCAGGTGATATGCAAGGCGGTTCCTTTCCGGTTTAACTCTCGCCTCTTCCTGGACTGCTTTTCAGCCGTTCATTTGTCCGGCGGAAGCAGTCAGCTTTCTGAAATGGTTCACAATTTAATTGCTGCTGCCTCCGCTGTACTGAAATGAAACTTTCGAAGGTCACCAAGCATCAGTGGCCCTTAGTTAAGCATTATCTTCTTTGCCCGCCCCACAGTATTTGGCACCATTAACTTCTGTTTCCATTTAAAAATTCCTCCATTTGTTCTGCAGCACTGCCTGTACCTTTTTGGTTAGCGTTATTTGGCAGCACTTGGGCTAGCTCTGTTTTCTTCCTCTACCGGCTAAATGTTTCCCAGTGTTTTGTCCTCGGTTATTCGCTTCCCTTTTTCCATGGGTTCTCCTTGGTGTTCTAGATCTTATTCCCCCTCACAACTTCAAGTGTTGCTTTTCCCTACAGCCTCACTTTTTTCTTTTCTTTTTTTAAATTCCTGAACTGCATTGTCAACTACCTGCTGTTCCCGTTACTCCTGGGAGTCCCCAAACTTCTCTTGTTTAAAACAGAGCTTACCAGCCGGGCGCGGTGGCTCAAGCCTGTAATCCCAGCACTTTGGGAGGCCGAGACCGGCGGATCACGAGGTCAGGAGAGCGAGACCATCCTGGCTAACACGGTGAAATCCCGTCTCTACTAAAAAATACAAAACCAAAAACTAGCCGGGCGAGGTGGCGGGCGCCTGTAGTCCCAGCTACTCGGGAGGCTGAGGCAGGAGAATGACATAAACCCGGGAGGCGGAGCTTGCACTGAGCTGAGATCAGGCCACTGCACTCCAGCCCGGGCGACAGAGCAAGACTCCGTCTCAAAAAATAAAATAAAATAAAATAAAATCAATCAGTCAATCAATAAATAAAACAGAGCCTACCTCCAGCTATTCACTATCGTACCTCCCAAGCAAATATACAAATACACCCCAAAGACAAAACCCCAAATTAGAAAGGCTGCCCCCGTAGCCATCACCAAAAAGCAAGTCCCTCAACAGGTTCATCCATGTTCATTTCTTTTTCCTTTCATAGCTTACCACTGTTCACCTAGGCAGCCCCCGAACCTAAATCTCTGCAGACATCTTCATCTTCTTTTCATGCTTCATGTGCTAGTAGTTGCCAGCCCTCCTGACCTTGGTAATAAAACATTGCCTACATCCTGACTTCCTTTTGCTTTGCTCAGGGTCAGTTTCTTATTCCCTTATGGCTGTGGTCTAAACCATTCCTCGTCAGCTGCTCACCTGTTTTCCTAACTTGCGATTCTCCACAGTTTGCAGTTTCTCACCTTTAAGAATTTTATTCAGCATTTATCTTCTCCCATATCCATTCTTTGAGGTATTATTCACCCTTTACCTTCCTATATGAAGGTGACGCCTTCCCTGACCACCTTTGCTTTATCTCAACTACATTATTATTCTTTGTGAGATTTATAATATCTGATTATGTTTAGAGTTTTAAATCACCCTACTAAACCACAAATATTGACAGAGTGGGAGCTTTATTATATATACTTATTATATATACATATATGTGTGTGTGTTTCCGTTTCCATCGCACAGTACCATGTACATGTTAGGAACCCAGTAAATCTGTATTGAATGAATGAACACCTACACTGAAATTTTACTTCAGGTTGGTTAGCAGGCTTAGAAGATCTCTTCCTACTAAAGATCTTTTGCTAATTGTTTTTGGAGCCTTTCTACTTAGCCATGCAAATTAGCATGGGTTCATAGGCCCAGAACCTGAGATAAATTAATCTGTACTTGAAAGGAACAAGGCTGTGGCTGTATATGGATTTCAGGAAAAGAAAAATGGGAAACATTGAGCCAGTGTCCAGTTGATATAAGTGCTTGCTTTTTTTTTCCTAGAGCTTAGGCAGTATAAAGTTACTTTTACCTCCAGTGACCCAGGCCAGAATCATGGCAGTACTGTCACCAGAGCTGAGAAAAAGGAGAATAAGAGGTACATTAGAGAAAGAAAGTATGATGCTTGACCATGTGAATTACTCATAAATAACTTTGTTATTATTAGGGCTGTTATTATCATTTCTAGTTCCATTATTTATTGCCACTTAAAACAATTCTGGTGACAGTGCATTTAGACATCTCCAGAGAAAATTATGTAAATCCAGAAGCGAAAGGTTAATGCATGGTTTTTGGCCCAATTATTTCTATAGCCCTTGGTTACTTGTGGGAGAGGATTTTGTCAAGCTAGTAAAGCTGTGTGTAGTTGAGTTGTCTTGTTTTGGGCTATTTGTAAATACTATATTGTGTGACATACTTCTAGCACCTGAAAAGCCTGGCCTTTGGGACTGATTTTAAGAGCTGTTCACATTGTATGAACCAATACCCATGACCAAAGGGAAAAGGTTTGCATTAGAGAGCAGACTGAAATAAGAGGATGGGTGTGCAGTGTACTTCAACCCTTATGTAGACTAGCTGTGCGGCACTGCCCAGAAGTAAGATTGAGAAGCTTACGAAAGCCTAAACCTCAGGAGGTGGGGTTTGGAAGGTGGGGAGGCTTTCTCTAGAAGCAGAATCTTTTTTGTGAGTCTACCTGCCAACTGGAGAAAAAGGGTGCTAGGTGTTCAGATCTGCTTTGCAGGTTCCAAAGCACCTAAGTACATTTTCAATTCCAAAATTTAAATCCTGTTTGTGGGAAATCAGTAGAGGGTTTAATAGAAGGTTAAACAAATTATATATAAACACACCGAAATAGTTTGGCCTGAGTATGGAAAGACCAGAAAGTCTGAGTGTTATGATGAAGTACTAGGAGGTAATTTATTTTTAAAATTTATTGAACCCACTGAAGCATAAGTGTGTGAGGATAAGAGAAAACCATATGCACATATGGTCCAGAATGAAATTCTTCAGATTTCTGAGATGGTTGCAAGTAGTGGCTAAACCATTTTGAATTAACTTCAATCCTTCCAATTTAGTCTCTTCAGGTTCACTAGTGGTAGAAAGAATCAACTGGTCCATGCCACCATTAGACTGGACTGCCAGGAGGGAAGTAAGAGCCTCCTTATCCGTGCTCAGAGTGTACTTGCTCTGTTTTTTTCTCTTTCCTCTCTCTCGCTTTTCTTTCTCTCTCTCTCTCTGGGAAGCAAAGGGAATGGGTGAAGATCTCTACATTTCTTTTCTTGAGAGAAAGGCAGGTCTGAATGAAAATTTATTCATAGCTTTTTCGTTTCTCTTTGGAAAATGTAATTGTGACATTGTAGCTATAAATTCAATGTTTAAAAAGTATAAAACTCTATCAAGGGAATAGAATATTTTTGCCTTAGTTATTTGTGAAAGTTAGGCCTTTTGTTGGGTGGGGAGAACACACGTAATACATTGATAGTAGAGAGTAATCTGCAGTAAGATCTAATCAGAGGAAGAATCTAAAGGAATCAGACCAGAGACAGATCACTGACCGGAATACAGAAGCGCATTGTGCAGCAATAACACTCCTTTCCATTCATTATTGCAGTTATAATTATGGAACCCAACATATTTAATTGGCACGGTGTACTCTTCTCTGGTGAATAGATTGCATTGTTCCTGTTTTAAAAACCCTTATGCATCATGAATCCATGCACATGTTGCTCTTTGGCTCTCGAGAGGTTTCTTTGTTTACATGATGAGTGATTAACCGAATTGTGGAGCCTTGCTATGCGTCATACGCAAAGATGAAGTGAAAAGGGGTATCTTCTCTGTTCTAGCTTTGAAGGGCTTTGATTAATTTAAAAAATCTATTAGATCTTTGCGAGGATGTATACCTTAACTTAGAAATATGTAAATGGAAATATCAGTTGAGTTTGATATCTGGGCTAGTCTTTTATCTGATTCCAGAGGACCTGTTAATGGAAATTATGTCTAGTGGGATGTTATTGGTACATGCATTAGATTACAAGCTGCAGAAGTGGTATTCCTGAACCCCTAGAAATGAGATCAATGCTAAATGTGGATGGCGGAAAACACCCTCCCCTTATATAGGACTTTCCAGTGGATTCCAGGGACTTTTGTCTAGCTTGAAAGATAAAATGCGTGCGTGGAATAGGGGCAGGGTGAAATATAATAATAATAATAATTACAGCTAACATTTAGGAATACCTACTGCCTGCCAAGCACCCTGCTAAGTAAACATTTTACATTTATCTTCTTATATAATTCTCACCACTATTCTAGTGTTTACCATTATCTTCATTTTACTGATGAGGAAACTGAGCCTTGGATAGATTACAACATTTTCTTGTTTGAAGATCACACACCTAACAAAGCTGGGATATGATGATCTCAGTTGCTTTTCACTTCTGCTGTTTGCTGTAGAACATATTGGTAAAGCATAGCTCATTGTTTTAAAGCCTTTATAATTATAGTTAACGTTGTTCCTCACTACATATAAGCGTTTTTGAAAATTAATCAGAGCTCAGTGTAATTGGAGAGAGAGAGAGAAAGAGGGAGAGACGTTAGTATCCCCCAAACATCAGCTTATTGCTTCCACAGCTGAGACCCACAGGGGAAAAAGAAGAGTGCACCCATAAATATTTTCTGTAAACGCCACAGGTAGTTCTGCTGCTCTTGGATGCAAAAGGTCTCTAGTTCAATTTCCTGCTGGAATGGATTCTTCACAAATAAGGATAATCCCTCATTTGATGTTTACTCACATGGATTCCTTCTGTATTCCATACTGTCCACACTGGGCTTTGCAGTTTTTATACATTCTTGTCAGAATGCACTTATTCATTAGCTGTTTTTATTAGTGTTACGGTTGAGATGACATTTTCCCATTCTAAACTCCAATTTTCTTTGACTTTTAATTTTACAAAACAATTACCTATGAGGCTGAAACTCCTTAGGCTGGTTGTCTGCTCAGAAAGGAGGTATGGGGGGAGGTTTTAAAGTCTGTTCCACTTTTCTTGGCAGCCTAGACATTTGGATTCATGTAAGTGCTCTTTAAATAAAGTTGCAATTGCTTAATTATTTAAATAAATGGGAACTGAATTATTTAAGGATTTTCTGGCAAGACAAAAGGTTCTGGATTTTCTCTTCTACCCCTCACTCAGAATTTTCAGTCCCGTTTTGTCCTGGCTAAGAATGACTTTCTCATTTGTGTTTTGATATATCTGCAAATCCAGGGACATCTTTTGGAGTTCTTACCCTGGCTAAGTCCATGGATTTTAAAAGTCAAGTTTGAAATTTCAGATTGTATCTGAATACTTATTTTCAATAATGTCTTTTTATGTACATTACGGTTAAAATGCACACTTTTACCAGATTCGACTTATCGACCACCTGTAATGTGCAGGGGAAAATAGCAGAGTGGAAAGAATACAGTTTTGGAATTTGAAAGACGAGATTTGGATTCTGACTCTGCCACTTATGTGGCTCTGTCACCTTTGCACAGTTATTTACCCTTTCTAAGGATCAGTTTTCTCTTCTGTAAGCCACCTCTTAAGGTTGTGGAGATAAAGGAAATGTATGTAGAAGCCTTTAATATATAGTACCTGGCAATTACTAGGTACTCAGTGTGTGGTAACTATGAAGGCTGCACTAGGTACTTTGTTAACAATCAGGAATGTACAGGTGGATAAGACAGAGGTTCCTGTCCTTACTGAGCTGATAGTCTGGCAGTGGCAAAGCATTTTAAGCAGAGGGAACAGCATGATCAGTGGTAGGTCTGAAATCAGGAAAGTCCTTGGTTATTTGGGAACCTGTTAATGTTCCAGTGTCCCTAATCTTAACATTAATATAATTGGAAATATTACATTGATATGGTGTTTTTGAGGTTTATAATACACATGACATATATTATTTCACTTGATCCTTGCAAAAACCCTATGTGGCAGACAGGGATTACTGTCTCTATTTTATAAGGGATTTTAGTGATTTACCCAAAATCACACAGCTAGTGGAAGAGCCAGGATTAAAGTCCAGGTTTTTGCATTTCCTATCCAGTGCTCTTTCTACTGTAACATTCAACTAGTCCTATGTCTTATCTATATACACAAGTGCTAAGCCTTTAATGATAATTTAATGAGACTTTTATAATGTTCTTTTTACTTAAACATTTTTACTCAAACTCATCTGACCTAAGATAAAATTATATAAAATCAAATTGAGGTTGTACTTTAGCCTCTGTATATATGTCACTCGTGACTGTAATTAAAAAAAAATTAAAGTGTAGTTACTCTCCTCCCTGACCCGGTCAAGTATGTACCTCCTAATTTTACTTTATATGCAGTTTTTTTTTTGTATCAGTGTCTTTTAAAATGTCTTACAGAATGGATAAATCACATACTTTTATATAGATTCATATTTGCTTAAGTATGCAATTAATTGCCTCATCTACCCCGTTCTTACTGTTTATCTCCTTTGATGGCAATAATGCATCTTTGGATGTAGTATCTTTAAGGGCCCGTATTTGTTTTACCATACTTGATTCAAACATATTGGATCCTTGCTGGAACTGTTAAGATTATGGTTCTTTTGCCATCATTAATTTTAAAAAGTAAGTGCTCAGGCGAGAAACTAATCACCTCAGGACATCAACTTCCATTTTTTTTGCCCCTATGCCAGTTGTAGGATGTTCAGCATGAACGGCTCCACTTCTCAGAGGGAACTTACTTGAACCCTGGAGTTGCTTTTGGATCCCGCCAGTTATTGGCATTTCCAATTAAGAATGCAGAGCGTGCAATACGCTGCTGTCAACTTGATCTTTGAATACAAAGTTGTGGATAGAAATGCTAATGAACCAGCGATCTGTGACGTACTTCACCATGTTGGGCACATAGCAAATTAACAGGGTCTTTCCTCTTAGGAGGAGGAGCTTTTGAAGGGACTGTCTCTTTTTGCTTTTTTGGTAGGGAAGTTATTTTAAAGTTGTTTAGTTAGGGGCGAAGCTCATCAGATGTGAGTGTTGGCTACTCTGGCCACAGAACATGTGTGACTTTCCTGGCATATTCAGATAATTTCTTAAGAAATTTGACTCTACTGGAACCTTTTCCATGGTTGTAATTGTCATTGAACATTCCAGGGGCTTCATCTACATTTTGAGTTCTTAGTACATTACTATTTAGAGATGTATATGGGCATTTTCCACCAGAGACCAATATTTCCCTCTCTCTATGTATTTTTTATTTTTATTTTTGCCTTTGAAGTACCTCTTTTCTTAGAGATACTCTTGCCCCCAACCCTCCACTTTTTTATTCTTTTTTCCCAAAACTCACTGAAGACGTCGAAAGAAATACATGAACTTTTCAATGGGAGTTGCACGTGATTTTTAAAGCATCTTATATGTGGCCTTTTAAGTTTCTGTTTTGATTTTGCAGTTGGTTGGAAATGAAGGAAACTTGAAGCTAGTAGCTGATGAGATCCAACAAGAACTTGCCATATTAATAACAAGAATCTGAAAAAAGAATCTATCTAAAAAAGAGTCCAGAAAGGGTTCACTGCCACTCCTTTGAGGCTTTTTCCAGTCTCACCTATTAGAGAAGTTATTCACTTTATCATTATGGATTGAAGGAAGGCTTAGAAATTTCCTGTCCAGCACTTCAAGATGGTGAAACTTCTTATTTTACGGGCTGGCAAGGAAACTGGGAGAGAAAGGGAAATGATTTCTTTCAAAAATACCAGAAGATAGGGTGCCGCACTTGTCCCTTAAGACGGATAGACAGATACACAATATAAGCTCCCGTACGAGGCACATCTTTTTGGGTGAAATTGACTGAAGGATTGATCTTTGACCGTATCTTGTGTGCCTGACCTAAAATGAACTCCTGGAAAGACAAAAGCCTTATTGGCTGCACCAGGAGAAGATGGGACCTTGCCCATGGATGGGAGAATCCTGGCCTTTAGTCAGAGACAGCAGGTATGTATGTTAAGTCCATCTAGGACTGAAACTTAGTGTACTTTTTGGTTTGTCATTTTGCCAGTAGCTTTCAAGGAATTTGGAAAGTGATATGATGTAGGGTCTTCACATTTTATGAGATTGCAATGAAATTCTTTTGACCCTATAGCAAAACCAGCTTTTTAGAGTATGAACATATTTTCAAACATTGAGCCCAACAGTAAACATGAAATGTTGAAAGAAAAATGTCTGTCTGGCAAATTGTGATTCTGTCCCAAGAGGAGGAATTTACTTCCATTTTGATGTACCTGGCAGGAAAGTATCTTTTGCAGGCACTGCTGAAGTTTTTCTTAAATTCCTCTGCTTTGAATTGTGTCTCTGGGAGCTATTCATCTTTGTCACCTGTTTTACTTCTGTTATTTTTAGCCAAGTGCCAAAGACCTTACAGCTTCCTCAAGTGAAAGATAAAGAATTAAGATCTGTTGTAAACAAAAGCTCATCGCAACATTTTTTTTTTTTTGTGCTGCAAGAGCTTCCTTCAAGTTTTCCTTTGAGTCAACTTCAATTGCTTAGACTTAGACTCTCCAAAAGAGAGACTTTGTTAATCTTGCTTCCATATCCATGGAGAGGCCTTGCTTTTTTGTTTTAGAACATTTTAGAAGAAATGACCAATGAATGAACTTCTCTTTCATCTCTATTCTCATGTCAAGTGATAAGGCATAAAAAAATAAAAGCAACTGGAGAAACTTCTAGACCTAGGAGGACATATCTTATAAGTTAATCCATTCCCAAAAGTGCCAGTGCTTGTTTAGCTGAGTCAGTTGATCTTGACACTAAGGAATTACAGTGTTTAAATTTCATCGTTTAGGCTGTAGCGTGGCAGGAAATACTTGATGAGGCTTTACCTCTTTGACTTGGATTTGTGATAAGAAAGTAAGTTTTGGGAGGGCGAGGTGGGCAGATCACTTGAGCTCAGGAGTTTGAGCCCAGCCTGGCCAACATGGCAAAACCCCGTGTCTATTAAAAATACAAAAATTAGCTGGGTGTGTTGGGGCACGCCTGTAGTTCCAGCTACTCTGGAGGCTGAGGCAAGAGAATTGCTTGATCCTGGGAGGCACAGGTTTCAGTGAGCTGAGATCGTGCCATTGCACTCCAGCCTGGGTAACAGGGCAAGACTCTGTCTCAAAAACAAAAACAACAGCAAGAAGTATGTTATTTGGCCTAACTTATAACCACCTCTGGAGAAAACAGTTCAAGGCACATAGGCCCGTGGTAAGTGCTGCTGTTTCTTTTCTTTTTTTTTTTTTTTGCGGGGCGTTGGGGGGGATAGGGTCTCACTCTTGTGACTCAGGCTGGACTGCAGCCTTGATCTTGGCTTGATCTTGGCTCACTGCAGCCTTAAGCTCCCTGGCTCATGCAGTCCATCTCCCAAGTAGCTGAGACTATAGGCATGTACCATCACACCCGACTAATTTTTGTATTTTTTGTAGAGATGGAGTTTTATCATGTTGCCTAGGTTGGTCTCATACTCCTGGGCTCAAGCAGTCTGCCCACCTCAGTCTCCCAAAGTGCTGGGATTATAGGAACGAGCCACTGTACCTGGTTGAGTGCTTCCTTTTCTGTAAGGCCAGAATGTTTCCATCAAACCTAGACTAACTAGTAATATAATTTTATCTACCTGGTTAATTAAATAAAATTTATCTAATTAACTATATAAATTTATACTGCAAAGCATTACATGCTTGTAGGTTTGGCTTTTCTTTCGAGAAATTAATGATACCTCCTGAATCATTTCTTCCATCCTCATGTCAATCACTCCCACCCTTTCTCCTTAAAAATTATTTTGGAGACCAAAGTATAATAGATTTTACCCAGAAGTGATATTTCTCACCAATGTAAACTTTGTACTTTATCTTTTAAAAGGTGGAAAAAAAGTATAGTAAAATATTGCATATGCACAGAGCCTAGAGATTATATTTTATTCTATTATTCTTCCAAGTTGAGTTTTGTGCTGTTCTTATTTTTATCTCTCCATCTCTGTTTGCAGGGCTGCCTGTTTCCCCCAAGTGTTAATGTAAACACATTTTATTTTGAGACAGATCAGCTCACTTCCCTCTGGAAATCCATCCCTATAATGTGGTAAACCTCAATATAACTCTCTGGTCCGAATGACATTTCATAACTGTGTACAAATCAAACATACTGTTGATATTAAATGACAACATTTAATGCCTATGTCAACAATTCACTTAAGTCTCATTTCATTAAAACGCTTCTGATCTGGGGAGAAGCTGCTTGTCTGAGTAGATAAAGCACTTGACTTTCACCTCTAGTTTCCGGGTTAAAGTGCAGTTGGTGAGCTGTAATTCAAATGGATTTCATAGGTTCTGGGCTAGGAGACTGGAACAAAAGTCTGGTTCACATAATCAGAGGAAATCTTGGGTCATCTGAACAAGTGGGCGTCAAAACCAGTGATTTTCGCTTTATTTCTTATTTAAGTGAGCTTGTCTTTGTGGATGATTCCCACCCCCGCCGCCAAACCTTAGACATTTTAAAAAAGAAATTAATGTGGTCAAGATAGTTAACAAGCAAATGGAGTACCTTCTAGACCTAGGAGGACATATCTTGTAAGTTAATCCATATTCATTCCTTGAATGGATCTCCCTTGGTTTCTCTTCCAGAAGTTACAGCCAGCTTTGGGTCCTCCATTCTTGCCTTGAGGAAATTTCCAAAAAGTTTTTTTTCCCTCCAGCCCCAGATGCTCTCGTGACTCTTTCCAGGACTCTTTAGGGGACTGGCTTTTGATGGTTTCCAGAGTGTAATCCTGATGCCACCAGTGTTTTATACACATTGACTCCTCTGATTGTTTCCCTGTAGTTAGGAAAGAAGTCCAGGCTGGTTAGGAATCTCCTCTTGTGCCTAAATTAGCAAGGAAAAGTGTTTCCCACATTTCCATGGTCATGGTATCTCTACTTCAAGAAGAATCTCTTTGTGGGGATTGCTCATGTCTTAAACTGAAGCCAATGACTACAGTATACCTATTAAGTGACTTGTAGGGGATATTTGAATAAATAATAATAGTTGCTGCTGCTACTTTAATAATGCCATAATGTTTTTGTTTCATACAACTTCCTGAAGTTTAGGACTTGTGTGCAAATTGCCACCTATATCCTTTTTTTTGCCTGGGACCTCCTACTTTGTGAGCCCTCAGCAAATGCAGGATAATTAAGAGGGGGAAATTAGCCTTGTGGCTGTAACAGGTATCTTCAAATGGCTACACGGGTAAAACCCTGGGATTGTGCTGAATTCTTACATACCTGTGTCAATGCAGAAAGGCCCTCAAAAAAATTACAGCCCTTTCCATACTGGAACAACAAAGGCCCTCAAAAAAATTACAGCCCTTTCCATACTGGAACAACCGTAATATAAAATAAGTGGCTGTTAGGCTTCTTTCAGGTCTTGATAACTTAGGCAAGGCAGATAATTAATACAACCAAGATGACAGTTGGCTATAATTGGCTGCTTATTATGAAGTTTAGACATTTTCTTCCCTTCTATCTCTGGGAGAAAGAAATTGCTCTAGCATATGTGTGTAGAAGACATAAAACTTGCTACAGCAGTATTTTTATTTCCAAATTATTCTTAAAGCTATTTAAAAGTCACCACAGAATGAGCTTTACAGAAGCAATTTCATGGCTCCTTTAGGTTTTTGTGTAAATTCAGATAACTGAAATGTTAGCCTTGATTGATGATTAAAAAGGAAGGAGGTACACCAAAGCTGATGGTGAGCTCTGGGTACAGGATAAAGGAATTGGGTTGTGGGGGAAGGATCTCACCATAGTCCCTTATGTTCTTTTATAGAATTTCTGTTGTGATTGGTAACGTAAGGAGCATTTGAAAGATGATCTTTATTTGAGAAATGTTTCTGAACTAGAAACTTGCAAGCTTTGAATCCCGTTAATACTCACTGGCAATGATAGCCATTTTCCATTCCATGAGATCAATTTGGAACTTGAGCATAATTTTATTTCTGCTTCACAGTTCTTAAAATCCTGTTTGGAAATGTCATTAGGAGGATAAGGGATGTAATGAAAAATACGTTTTCTCATGTACCAAATCAAAGTGTATAGTTATGGAGCTGGCTATCTATACTGAACAACAGTTAACAAAATGAATTGGCTGCTTTCTGCATTTGAAGTTGTATAGTGTAAAATTCAATGAAACATTCAATAACTGGAAAGATCACATCAGCATCAAGGATGCATTTAGCAGGTTTCCTCCTACCATATTACTAGGATAGAACCACAGTTTAGAACTAGGAATAAAGGCTATGAATGAAGTTAAAAATTGTGGGAGGCCTGGAAGTAGAAAGATAAGTAGGAGTGACTGTGGCTGGAAACTCAGGCTTGGATGCAAGTGAAGGAAACAGAAAGATGGGCCTGTGCAGACCAGTATTTTATAAGATTGGTGCTCTTGTCAGTATCTTCCACTGAAGGCTGAAAGTTATTTCTTGAAACTAGCATCTGTCACACCCCTCCTTAAGGCAAAGGACCTTATTATTGGTAGTTGAACTTGCTGGGTCAAACAGAATCACTATGCCCGATTCTCACGTTGTATGGAAAGGCATAGGGTGGTGTGAAGCAGCTTTTTTTCCCTTCAGCATTTTTAGCAGCTTTTTAGAGTGGGGAGTTATTCCATGAGTGAATGAATGGAATGAATGGATGAAAAAAATAAATGACCAGGTTTGTTTTTCTTGGAAAGGTTTTATTTCCTATAAAGAGATATGGCATAATTGTGTTTTCCCTTGCATAAAATGAAAAATAAAGTCTAGCAAAATGCATACTTAAGGGATGTGTGTGCATGTGTGTGTATGTCACTATAATACATAATGAGATTGTTGAACTCTCTAGAATGTTTGGAACTATAAAGTTCAGCTGTTTTCAAATATTGCTCTGTTAGACATTGGCTTAGGGAAATACATGTTTTCATCTAAAACACCAAGAGCATTTAGTGATGGCGTTGCCGGGAAGTGCACCTTGCCTTCTTAAGCAGTAGATGCAACTTTTAAGAATGCAAATGTGAAAAACTGACAGGGGAAAATTACAAGAAGCTTACATATTCTTGAATTTTCTCCATCCGAGTTTTAAGTAGGCTGGTGTTAGGCTGGAGCTGCTTCTGATTATGACTCTTCTAGGGGGAAAACACAGTTTTACAGGACTGACCTTAAGTGCAAAATGGATAGTAATTCAAAGCCCTGAGGGGGCTTAAGAAATGAAGGTAACTTATTGGTTTTGGCAGAGAAAGGGTTGTCTGGTAAGACCATTGAGCCCCTTAGCTGAAAATGCTGACAAGCTGAGCAGAGAGCATGTGTGCTATACCAAGCACAATCATTATTTTCATTGGCAAAGTGTATTGCTCACAGTTTTGGGTAGTCTGTCCATTTTGTCAGTAATTTAATCTAGGTTGAAAAAGGCATGGGATATAAACTGCTATTGTTGAGCATCCCTGCAGGCATACCTGGCAGATTCCATTCCAACTTTTAATGAGGAGCCTTGCTTTATATTGGGGTCCCGCTGGTGGCTTGCAATATCTATTTTGGGGTGTTTTAAGATGGGGGTTAGCTCTTGAAATTGGATAAGGTGCCTGCATAAAAGATGATGAGATATTTTTTTCCTCTTGGTCTCTCCTCCTTGTTAAATTGGTAATTAGGCGAGACTTTTAGACAGAAGTAAAAATAAAGATGACATGGGATTGTGTCTAAGGTGATAGCTTTCCTTTCATGGGAAGAATAATCCCGAGGATTGAAATAAAGAATCTGAAGACAGAAACTTAATACATTTGAGATCTTCTATATTTTTATAGTAATTTTATTTCACAATATGTGCCAATAATACATGACACCTTGAATAATGTATTTTTATACTCCTTTACCCAAGAATTAAGCTGGTACATTTGCAAGAGGAGGAAATACACGTTGACTTTGTGATATTGCTAGTAAATTGCTAGTAACCCCATTCTTTTTCTTTCTTTCCCTGGGAGTGGTGCTGCACCCCACCTCACCCCATCTTACCCCCCAACACACATTCATGGGTTATTCTTGGCTGGGAAATGTTCTATGTTTTCTATAATTTTTCAAAATGTTGCAGTTTATGAGTTGAAAAAATGAGAAAATAAAATGATTACAACTTAATTTTTTTAAAGTTTTTTATATTAATCAATTTGATTCTTTAGATCATTTTGGGAATATCCCTGGCAAGAAAAAGCAGGCATTTTCACACATTGTGGCATTGTCTTTAGGTCAGAGAAGCAAGTTGCAGAAAGGATTTTCCAAGCTGCGTGTTGAATAAGGAGACAGTTAATTCTGAGGCAGCCCTCATTTTTTTTCTAATCAGATTTATTTTAGAAACTATTGGGACAAACTTACTCACCCTTTTCCCTAACTTATTCATAGTCTACTTATACCATATAGGAATTTTTATAGTCAAAATAGGTCCATATTCTAACCAAAATAGAATGAGAAAGGGAAACAACTGCTTTTTAAGAATAGGGATGAGAGGTACTCAATCATTTATAGTTATTCTTATGATATGTGCTGTTTATGGAATACTATATGCCAGGCACTGGTCTAGAAAACTGGATTAATCTGTGTCCAATCAAGAGAGAGGAACCACACAGTAATTTGAGTAGGGAAAGCTTACGGTGACCTGTTAACTGTAACAAGGTATTCGAATAACAAGGGACTTGCTGGTAAGAAGTAAAGAGAATTGTAAAGAATATAGGAATAGCAGATCTAATGAGCAACCATTATCCAGCGCTAAGAAAGAGCACCCAAGAAAGAACACCTTTCCCAAGCTGAGATCCAGGTTGTGTTGGAGAGGACACAGCTATGTCTCACTGTGGCGGAGAAGTTGCTGTGGTGCTGTGGAACTTGCTGGAGTTCCACCTTCTAATATGCTGGGGAAAACCATTCGTGAGAATGTGTCTCGTTGGAGGCACTCTGATACAAAATTGTCTGAGGAGGGTGCCAGCAAAGCTACCAGCCACTGTTTCCTCCTGGATGCTCTGCTCTGCAGGATCCAGGCACTGGGGAATCTGTGTGTACCTGGAGATGGATACTAGAGAAGCTCAGTTGTGTGTGTACCTGGAGACGGATGCTAGAGATACCTCCAGCGCCATCTACTGATAAAGATTAACCTTGTGTCGGAGGGTAAAGGAAAAACATTTAAAGGGCCCAGATCCATTTTCACAGAGCAGACAAAAAAGGTGATTTTGAAGCTGAGAGGCAATAAACTGATGATGCGCACAGAAGTCTATGCTGCTGCTTTTTTAATCCTAAAGAGATTAGAAGTAGTGAAATGGGATTATATATCCCATTTTACAGGTGAAAAGATTTCTTTAAGCTTAGAGAGATTAAGTGACTTGTTCAGGGTCATATAGTTAATAAATGGCAGGTTCACATTTCAAAATTAGATTTGCTATTTTTTAAGGCACATGTCTTTCCATCAGCCTTTTTGGAATACAGATACTAACAAGTCTAGAAACTGGCAGTTGTGCCATATGTTCTTGTCTAGGTATTATACTAGAGATCACTATTTATTCATTATTTAGTTCACTTCCAGCTGGTCCTACAGATGAGGGGAGTTATGCAGGTGAGTACCTGTTATGTTTGTACCATATATCAGATTCTGAAACTTAAAGGAATAGTTTGTACCTACTTTAGTGGAGTCCCTGAAACCTCTTTTTTTCTACCTGTATCTTAGCTGTGTTCTTATCAGTTACAGTTCAGGATTCATACCTGTTTGCTCATTTGGCATCTCCCAGTGGTCTCAACTTGGGTTCCCTGGAGGGTAGGGGCAGAAGATGATGGCTCTTGGCTTTTTATCTGAGATGTTACTTTTTCTCAACCCAGCTTCTCTCCCCAGGGATACCCCTCCAGGCCTGCAACCTTTGGTTGTCTCCCAGTTGAGGCTGAGGGTACAGCCTTGCTCTTTTGGAACAGCAGTGGCCCTATTAGGCTACATAGGTTTATCTCATTTTTGTGGAATAGATTCATACCTCAAATTTTTATAAAAGAAGTATCATTTTCATACTGATGTACACTATAATTTTTTAGAACTCCTTTATCACTTGACTTTGGGTGAGTTACTTAACCTCTCTGGGACTTAGTTCTCTTATCCATTCTTTAATCTATAAAGGGGAATGGCCTTTCCAAAGCTCCTCTCATCTTAAAAACACTCAGTGGCTATTTCTAGTGTAACATCTTTTGGCAGCAGTTCCAAACACGTGAGCCTTCAGTTGCTGATCCTGTTCCTGGCAAGTAGTTGATGGATTACAAATAAATGGAAGGCAGTGTGATGTGCTAGTGAGAATGTGACTGTGGACTCAGACCTAAAAGGGTTGGAATCTTAGCACCTCACAACTTAGTAGTTATGAGGCTTTAGGTGAATAATTCATTTTTCTGTGTCTTAGCCTTTTCCTTTGTGAAATGAGAACAACAATGCCTGGCCCATGGTATTCTGCTGAGGAGGAAGGGAAATGATATATGTAAAGCACTTTGTACACTTGCTGGCACATAGTAGGTGTTTTATAAATGATAGATACTATTATTCCCCATGAAATTATAAGCTCCTTGAAGGCAGGGACTCTGTCTTAGTCATCCTTAAATTACTGGTAATACTAGATATCTAACAGGCAGTTAGTAATATCACCCTTTTGAACTGAAGGAAAGTCCTTTCCAAGTTGAATCTTTATAAAGTAAATACTTTTTATGTAAATAATCACCCTGGAGTTTATCGATAAGCTTGGATTGCACATGTTCTTCTGTCTTAAAGCAGTACATTGTTATAATTGTATTACATCTCTCTCTCTCTCATTTTTTCCTTTTTTGACGGGGTCTCACTTCGTCACCCAGGCTGGAGTGCAGTGGCGCAATCTCGGCTCGCTGCAGCCTCCGCCTTCCTGGGCTCAGGTGATTCTTCTACCTCAGCCTCCCGAGTAGCTGGGACTACAGGTGCACATTACCACGCCCAGCTAATTTTTAAATTTTTTGTAGAGACCGGGTTTTGCCATGTTGACCAGGCTGGCTGGTCTCAAACTCCTGGCCTCAGAGAATCCATCTGCCTCAGCCTCCCAAAGTACTGGGATTACAGCCTGAGACACTGAGACTGGCCCCTTAAATTTCTTGCTAGTAATTTTCGGACTACACAGTTCTTTGATTTTTTTTTTTTTTAAACCATGATTGCGTGGCATAATAGTGATGGTATAACATTATTATGGATTTACTATGTGCTAGTCATTATTCCAGGCAATTTATACTTACTAATTTCTTTAATATTCATAGCATTCTCATTACCTCCATTGTCTAGATAAGAAACTGAGGCACCAGCCAGTTAAGTAACTGGCTCACTGTCCTGAACTGTAAGTGGGGAAGTAGTGGTCTGTCCCCAAGCCCACTGCTTATCACTGCTATGTTATATTGCTTAGTTCAACTCTAGTTTTGAGACACTTTACCAGATAGAGGTTACTGATGAAAACCCAGTCACACCCAAATCAGCCTGAGTCTAGAATGAAAGGGAAGGCATATACTTCAAGACAGGTTGACATAAATCTATTTTTAGTTATTTAAATACATTTTGAGGATTGCTTTCCGCCTTCCAAATAAGTTCTGAGATCAGGATGAGCAAAAGCCAAACACATATTTTTTATGTTTTGAGATTAAAACTGTGTTTGTCACTATGTTATAGTCATTAGTCCCCTACTGTGCCTCAGACATAGCCTCTCCTCACTCCTCCACATGCCTGCCCCCTGCAAATATGTCACAGCAACAACAAACTAGCTTTGTACTTCCAATCTTCCTTACGTAGAAGCTATGGTTGTTTTCTCCCTCTAGTGTTCCTAATCTGCTTACTGACTTTCTTTGCTATTTAAGCTGACTTTTAAACATGAGGAAGAGAGGTGAATTGATTTTCTACTAATAATGTGAAAAATTAGCGATTTAACTTCACAATATTTGTAAATAAGAAAATGGGACCAATGGCCTAGTCTCAGATTACATTAATGAGTTCCCAGAAGTTGTCCTCTAGCCCCTGTCTCCAGTCATTGTGGACATAGAGACCAGAGAACTATGGAACCTGAATGAAGTGTATGTTCAGATGCCAACAGATTATTCCATTTCTCCCTTTAGTTTAGTAACAACATTATTTTCACTGTTAGGAAAAAGATTGGCTTGGTAGACGTTAGGAACCACTTTAGTCAGTGTGGATAAATGAAAAAGCACAAGTGATCGGCTTTCATCATGACAAATGGAAACTGTCATTTAATTTTTATCCCCAATTATACAGCTCCAGGACCAATTTTTCAGGTGGAATGTTGGAGCCATTAAAAAGAAATAAGTAAACTATACCATATTCCATCATTTTTCTGGCAGCTAACCAATGATCTGTAGCCTTATTACATGTACGTTTTTATAGAGATATTTTTCTCTTAAGTTTGCAGAAGGCTTTATTAACTCTTTACTGATTTCCTCTGGAACGCATTTTTCCAAATGAATTGCTTTTTTTCTTTTTATCACTGAGTGTTGGTTGGGATTTACTTTGGTTTTGTCTGGAAGCTATACTCATTTTCTTCTTTAATTTTTTTTTTTTGATTACTAGAATTGCTTGGAGCCATATTTCTTTAATTCCAACTGAAGTTATATTAGTGGTCTTAATGTTGATTACAGACTATGTTAATTTGGATTTTAAAATGTAATTTATTAGAAATATAGGACACACAAAAAGACCCAACCTTTTGTCTCCTGCTTTAAAGTGATACTTAAAAAGTTGAGTATCCCTGAAAGGTGTGCTCCCATAGCAGTTTGTCCATTATTCTAATAGGTCATGTAGTAATTTGCCGGATTTCATCTTCATGTTCCCCAGTAATTTGAAATCTTCGTTCTGTGGATACCCTTCTAATTGGCTGAGTTATATTTGCATCCACAAACTTAGCAGACTGCTTGGCACATACTGGGTATGCAAAAAATGTTCTTTGAATGACCGATTCAATGCTTTTTTATTTCCTTTTGGGACTATTTGTAATTAAAAATTATTTAACAATATTGAAATCTAGTCTCTTCTGAGGACACTAAAACCCTTTACAATTATGTGTGTGGTTTTATTTATTCCATATATAAAAATTTTACATGCAGTGGGTAGCCTTTGAATTTTTCAGGTGGGAAAAATTGAGATCAAAGGTTACTAATGATATTAAGAACTCCAGAGAGAGGCAATGCTGTGATTGGAACCATTGACTTCTGGGTTCCAAGCCCTTTTTTCTCCCCAAGCTACACAGCTTTGGGTCTTTCTGCTCAGATTGTACAATCTGCCATTACTTTTATTGTCAAAACTTGTCACTGATTTATTTTTGATGCATAATTAATATAGAGAGTGGTGGTGAGGATGATGGTCAGAAGATTGGTTGTTTTGGTTTTGGTGAAGCTGGTTAATGGATGAGGTCTATTAGCTGTGTAGATCTACGTACAGATTTTTTTTTTTTTTTTTTTTTTTGAGACGGAGTCTTGCTGTGCCCCAGGCTGGAGTGCAGTGGCGCTCGATCTCGGCTCACTGCAAGCTCCGCCTCGCCGGTTTCACGCCATTCTCCTGCCTCAGCCTCCCAAGTAGCTGGGACTACAGGCGCCCGCCACCTCACCCGGCTTGTTTTCTTGTATTTTTAGTAGAGACGGGGTTTCACCGGGTTAGCCAGGATGGTCTCGATCTCCTGACCTCGTGATCCGCCCATCTCGGCCTCCCAAAGTGCTGGGATCACAGGCTTGAGCCACCGCGCCCGGCCCAGATTTTTTTTTTCCCCTTGGTGTTCAAATCCTTTTCCCTTCATTCACCTAATTAGTAATTCACAGGAGCCTTTGGCTCCCAGCCCAAGAATATTTGTATCTACTCGACTTTAGCTTCAGAATAAACTTAATTTTCAATAAAAGAGGTACTGAAGTACATTATAAACAATAAGGCAACATTTTCTTCAGATGTATGCCTTGGCATATGCTTAGAGGAGAAATGATACCCTCTTGTATCTACTTATAAAACTGTCATCTGGTGCTGTTACCATTGGAATATGCAAGTAAGCTTATAAACATGCTGATGAAAGGATTCTTTTGGCTGAGAACCTTGTTAAATAAAAGGTGTTAAATCATGTATCTTGTCCTCAGGGGTGGTGGACTAAACAGCTGCGCTTACCCTTATTAATGACCGTAGACTCCTGTTTCAGAAGAAGCAAATAGGCTTTTGTAAGAGTTGTTATAATATCAAGAGTTACTCTTAGTCAAGCTCTTTATTGGGAATATTAACATATAGTCTAGCTTGGCAAACAGCAAAAAACCCTAGCAGTTGGCAAATGGTTTTCCTAGTTTCTTTCCCAGGAGTGATAGGAAGAGTAAACTCAATGAAATAAACACACGTAATTGCTGATCTATCATAAATCATTCCTTGTGGTAGGTATCTATTTTTAAGGCTACATTAGGTCTTCCAGTGGGAGAAGAGCTCTCGGATTTGGCTAATGTGCCTGCACTGATGGAGAGATGATGATTTTCTGTCTATTCGCTTGTGATGTAAATGAGAACTTCTCTTGTGCCATTTTGTTGGGGGTGGAGTGTTGGGATTTGGGATTGGTCAGTCATAGAATTGCAGAGTTAGAAGGGACCTTAGGGATTGGACTCAGTATGGTACAACATCCCAAAGCTTTAGAGTGAGCCCTTTCATTTTGGGTAGCTGTAATATTAGAATGCTTTTTCGTGTATTTATTATTCTCTGTGATGTTCACTCTTTGGTCCCTTGCCTTCCTTCCCAGGGTCTAATCCTTGTTTGTCACCATCCATCTAGTGTGACATCCTTGACTGTGCATGTCCTTGACTCAACCTGGCCCGCTCTCCCACCACATAGCACATGCCTTTTATCTTCCTGTACTTTTTGTATACCATATTACATTTCCTTGGTGTTCACTTGGCTCCATGCTAGACTGAATTATGTGAAGGTAGGGATCAGATCGTAATGCATCATAGAATTTTGGGTGCCTAGTACAAAGCCCAGTCCTCAAGAATATACATTATTGAATGTGTATTGTTCTCATCAGCTTAAAATAGAACTATTGTGGGTTTTTGTTTTTGTTTATGTTTGTTTGTTTTTCCTATAGGTATAGCTGTTAGGATACCTGATTACACATTGACCATTGAACTTAAGATCAATTGAAACTCTCAGCGATGTCAGAGTTGCCTGATGCAGGGTTTGGGGAATTGTAAAATAATGGAAGGGGCTAGAGGTGTCCCAGAACAACTTCTCATTGATTTCAGAGTCCACATTTCCATCTGAATATTAGCCTGTAACATCCAAGTGATTGGCCTGAATAAGAGTCAGTACCTTACTCATTTTCTGTAAAGTTTGATCATGTTCACAAATTTAATAGCATAGTAATTTCTCACACAAAAATCCCTCAACGTATCTTTATACCATGATAGAAAATCACCTACTGTTTCCAAGCAGTGAGCTTAATCTTTTCTTCAGTGTTTTTGCAGTTCCACTTCGGAACTGCAATTCCTACAATTATCATTATTAAATGTCTTGGGTAGAGGTGAAACAGCATTCTGGTTTTTTGCTTTTGAAATCTGTGTTTGTCTTATATTCAATATCTCTACAAGCTTTACACATTTTGTATTTGAATGGTTAAACCTTCAAGGCTATTAAGTCCTCATTTTCATTGGTGTTTCCCATCATTTCTGTGAGATACAACACACCCCACCCTTTTCATGGAATGGGAGAAGCCCTCAGCCAGCATGTATATGATTTCTAAGCCTACAGACACAAGCACGAGCAGGCAGGACTTCACTCATTTGGCCCTTGTCGTTAGTTTTACTTTTTTTTTTTTTTTTTTTTTCCCAGAAGAAAAAAAGATACCATGTCCATATTGCTAAAATCAGTGATTCATAAAATCTTGAACTAAACTTGACATAGGTTTCTGTACTTGAAGAAGAGGTGGTAGGATTGCCTGAACCCAGGAGTTTGAGACCAGCCTGGGTGACATAATGAGGCCCTGTCTCCACACAAAATTAAAAAAAATTAGGTGTGTGGTGATGGGCACCTGTGGTCGCAGCTACTCTGGAGGTCAAGGCGGGAGGATCATTGGAGCCCAGGAGGTTGAGGCTGCAATGACTCATGTTCATGCCAGTGCATGCTAGTGTGGGTAACAGAGTGAGACCCTATCTTAAGAAAATAAAAATAAAAATGAATGAAAGCCAAAGGGCGACTGAGTATCCACAGTTTTCTCAGATACTCAGAAGGAAAATGTCAAGAACAAGGATGAGTTGGTTGATTATTCAAATGGTGGCCTGTGGGTCCTGTTGAATCTAATGCCTCTGTGGATTCAGCGATGTTCCTCCAAACTCCCCTTAGCTGTCTGTGTGTAGTTAATACATGAATGCTTACATATGAGGAGGAGCAGTTCCTATCTCTAAAGTAGTAAAGCATCTTATTGCATTTGTTTAATGACTTTGAGATCTATCTGGTAAACTCCAGGTTACAATTTCTTCCTTTGAATTTGATTCATTTCCTCATTCAATATTTCAGGAAGTATTTATTGACCACCTATCATGTGCTATGCACAATGCTGGATATTGGGAAATAATGGTTCACAAGACAGACAGGATCCCTGTTCAAGAGCTTAGCATCGAGTGGGAATACAGGCAATGAAACAATTACAGTTTATCATGTGTGGTAAGTAAGGATAGGGAAAGCCTCTGTCAGGAGATGAAATGTTTGCTGTTTAGCATATCCATACAGTGATTATGTATTCTGAGCCCAAATTAGAGCACAAAAGATAATGCCAAAAAAAAGAGGTGATTATGCCAACTAATTTTTTGCCAAGACCATGTGTGGATGGAAATTTTGAAGATATAGTTTGGACATTAAAATATATGAATTTCTGCGACATTTAAGTAATTTATGAGTATAAGCGGGTAGAATATTTGAAATCAAGCCTGCCCTGGCAAATCCTGGATAAATGTTTGCTGTGCTTTCTGGTTTCTGCCACTTGTAGAGCTGAATTTATGGAGCTGTTAATTCAGGGAACAGATTTTAAAAAGAAATTTATTAGCATATAATAAAGGCATAACAGAATTTATTAAAAGTCTGATTTACTTTAGAAATTCTGAGCCCTACTCCAATGTTTTGATGGGAAAAAATAAACCAGGAAAAATGAGCAATTGTTCATGTTCTCAGTGCAGATATTATTAAAAGACCTTCTGTGCTACTGGAGTGTTATGGATTCTCTCTCTCAAAGCACCACTTGGCTGTACTTTGTCACTAAAGTCGACCTGACAATTTCCCGTAGATAACTCTGAAATGGATGTACATTCATGACTTTGCATAATAATTTATGCCTTTAATATTGCTGTGGTCAGCATGTGGACATCTCTGCAAAACATTAGTTAAGTAATTGGTCCTTTTCAGCTGCAGTCTGTCAACAGAACACATCCTTTGAGGCCACGAGAAAATACTTGCAATGCTTCAGTGTATTCATCTATGCAGATTGGTGACTCATGGGCCAACAAGGGCAGGGTAGAGGAACTAGAAGGCAAAGATGTTTGAAGTAATAAAACAGTTGCTCAAACAGGGTGGGATAGCTAGTATACCTCCTCCCTGCAGTCAAGACTATACCCAAACCATCTGAGATGGACACCTATCTAGGCTTTTCTTGAAATGCCATGACATAAAACCTTTAGGAACAAGAATTTCTTCTGTATGTCCATGATATTATCTTTGCCTCCACTTATCCTTTTACATTTTGGGCCAGTTTTCTCTTTGGTGGTAATGGATACCTGGTTAGCCTTTACTTACGACATCGTTTTACTAAAAGCCCTTTGCTGGAAGGAGGTCTGGGGGCTCAGATCGCATGTTTGAAAAGTCTTTTTGCTTTGGGTGAAGTTTCGTAGCTGCTGTGTGTGGCAGGTAGAAGACCCAGTGCACCCCTCCCAGAGTGGGTTCTCGGATGATAATGCTTCACCTTTAAGATTGCTTGACAGGATTTAACCACACATGCAACAAATCAATGCAGTCTAGCGCACAGATGCACTTGATCTATATTGTTTGTCTTTTTTTTTTTTTTCCCGACTGATGCAGGCAAAAGAAACCATTAGATAGCTTCTTGGTTAATACAGCTTTGTTCTGAAAAGGAGGCAGTAATATATTTGGGGATGCATATGGCCAAGGCCTGAAATGATGTACATTCATGACTTACCAGTGGATACTTACCAGTCGGGACAACATATAGTCAATATCCAACTAAACTGTTCTATAAATGGAGCTTGTTTTTTTGTTTTTGTTTTTGTTTTTTTTTTGATCAAACCATATTATGTGAAAGTTTTCTAATAGTTTATTAGTATCATTAGAACATGTAGCCTACTAAAAATTCGAAATGATCATTTTAATGAAAGCTGTGTCATTTGTGAGTGGCACTTGCCTATAAATTTTTCTGGAGCTATGAAAATAAGTTAGACACAAGGCCAATGGTTTTTCTTTCTTTTATTTTATTTTTTACATTTCCCAAAGCTCTGTGAACAGCTCTGACTGTCTGATTTGTTTCATCGTTGCCTTCCACTGCCTGTGGAACATCTGTTGGAAAATAATGCTTGTCCTGTCAGTTTCCAGAATCAGCAGCAAACCGAAGTGTGTGCACAAGGTAGATGTCAGCATTATACTGCTGCTGCCACCAGGCTACTGAAAGGCAGAATTAATCCTGGGCTGGTAAGATTCATTAAAAATGAAAAAAGATCTGGAAACCCTATTCAGGAATAGGACGCTTATCCCAAAATGGACCAAGCAGGACACCAGCAAAGAGGTGATTTTGAACTAAAGGCACAAATATAGGATGATTATTGCCTGTTATTTAGTGGATAACTCTTTGTTCTGAGACTAGGTTATACTGTTTTGCTGGAAGCTCACAACAGATCAATAGTAATTTTGTTATGGGCCAGATGTCAAAACAGAAATGTGCTCTCAAATCCCACTGACTTGCTGTGACAACTAGTATGCTAAAATACATTCACTCAGCGAGCAGGCGTTTCACGATGCTCCTGGAGTTCTGTTTTCTTTCATGTGGAGCTTAAAGCTACGTATTGTTAGCTGAGATTCTCTGGTTTTGTAGTTCTTTCTCTATTACATATGTACCTCTTTTGGTTGAGAATAGAAACACTTCCTCAAATTCTCCCCTTTCCTCTGCCTTGATAATGAGCTGGGTGTAAAGTCTACACCATAACTTTCCGTTACAGGTATCATTTGTATGGTAATAAATAAAATCTGTGGTAGGAAAATGGTCGTGAAGAAAAGCAAACCAGCAAGAAGCATGTTCTTTTTTTTAGCTCCTCTGTAGTCCAGCTTTGGAATTTTAATTTTGGTCTGGTGAAGATCTGGGAGTTAAATGTTTTGTGATGAAGGATAATTGAAGGGATGTTGATTTCCCCGTCGCTTTGGTATCTTTCTGTTTTCTTCTGCTTCTGTGAAACTGCTGGTTACCTAACGTCTTTTGGATGAATTAGGATAGCATGCCATAGTGAGAAAATGTCTTCCTGCGCTGACTTGTTTTTGTAGAAATATCCCAAATTAATCAGAGGGAAACAACTGGCAGTTTTTGGCTGATGTGGTTTGGAAATGTAATTTTAAATGGTGTTAGTTTCTTAAGTCCAGAGAGAATTGGACTCATGTCTTCTCTATCTGGGCCCAGCTTTCTTCCCCGCTTTCTCCCTAAAACAGGAAAAGAAAAAGCCTCTCCTTTTCAGACAAGAAAGGATTAAACAAGCTCAGAATTATGTATTCAGTAATGTGATAGAGTTTTTTATTCCACCTCTGGGGCAGGTCTTGCGTTTCTTGCCATTACCCTATCTTTTGTAGTAGAAATACCTCTAAGTGAGAAGAAACATTTCATCCAAGCATGTAAGTTCTCTTAGAACTTACTACTCTGCTGGATTTTGTGTATATTAGTCTATATAATTCTCGATGCTGCTCAGATTTCTCTAACAGACGTTTTACTCACTTACAAAAAGAATTCCTTGGATTCTGTTGTTCTTTCCTATCTATATTGCCAGTGCTTTTCACAGAACTTTGTTCACTTGACTCTTGTCAGCTTCATCAGTAAAATGAACAGAGTTCAAATCAGATTAAGTACCTTCTGTAGCAGCTTTCATTTATTTACTGACCACTGAAAGATGCCTTTTTTCAACAAAAATTAAATACACTATTGCTGCATTCCAGGCTCTATGTTACAAGTGGAAGAGGATTGCAGATTAGTATGTCAAAGCCCCACCCTTTCAGAAACTTATACACATAGAAGGCACAGCTCCCATACCATACTATTTTTTTTTTTTTTTTTTTGAGACGGAGTCTCACGCTGTTGCCCAGGCTGGAGTGCAGTGGCGCGATCTCGGCTCACTGCAAGCTCCGCCTCCCGGGTTCCCGCCATTCTCCTGCCTCAGCCTCCTGAGTAGCTGGGACTACAGGCGCCCGCCACCGCGCCCGGCTAATTTTTTGTATTTTTAGTAGAGACGGGGTTTCACTGTGGTCTCGATCTCCTGACCTTGTGATCCGCCCGCCTCGGCCTCCCAAAGTGCTGGGATTACAGGCTTGAGCCACCGCGCCCGGCCTCATACCATACTATTGAGGTACAACAGAGGATGAATTTGTATGTGTCTGTCCTCATTCTCTTAGTTGATTCTCCTGATAGCTAAGTGCATAAATTGCCAAATCATGGGAGAGAAAAGCTAACATGTCCACTGAGAATTAAGTGGACAGGGTTAACCACATATTTTGTTGTAATTGTTATTACCTTAGCTGTATTTTTGTACAAAAGAATCATAGTTCATGACAAGGGAACTTGGAACATAGAGCAGAATCAGGAAGAGAATGCCAGGTGGGTCCCCACAAAACAAAATCCAGTAAATGGGGAGGGGGAGTTGAATATGAGAGTTGCAATTATTATCTGAGAGCAAAGCAGCAAAGAAACTCAAGAAGGTGAATTGTATTTTCAGGAACACTTTTGGAAAAATCTCTAAAAATATTTACTTAAATAAAAATCTATAAAGGATACCAGAATCAGAAAAAAATGGAGAACTTGGGATCGTTTTGCTTCTTTACATCCTGTGTTGCACATAAAGTGAGCATTACTTTATGTGGGGAATATGTATGTATGTGTGTATTTATATATTCTAATTTATTTTAATAGGGTGGAGTGGGTCAGTAAGATGTAGAACAGTAGTTATCTTTGTCAATTAAAGCCCCTGTCACCATGGTATAGGTAAGTCCAAGCCCTCTTGCAGAGTGTCTTTGTAGAGATACTCAGGTAATACCATGTAGAGTTTTGCAGAGATTTTGTAGTTTTCTTAGATATTCACCATCATGTGCTAAGCTTTTTCCAAGCCAAAAAACATTGATCTAGGCCAGATACTGCCAAACTTTCTCTTCAAAGGGCCAGATAGTAAATATGTTAGGTCTTATAGACCATATAATCTCCAGCAAAATCATTCAAGTCTGTTGTTGTAATGCAAAAACAGCCACAGGAAATATATAAAAGCTTGGCTCTGTTCCAGTACAACTTATTTTATTTTATTTTATTTATTTTTGAGATGGAGTCTCACTCACCCTGTGGCCCAGGCTAGAGTGCAGTGGTGCCATCTCGGCTCACTGCAACCTCCGCCTCCCAGGTTCAAATGCTTCTTCTGCCTCAGCCTCCCAAGAAGCTGGGACTATAGGCACCAGCCATCACGCCCATCTAATTTTTGTATTTTTAGTAGAGAGGGCATTTCACCATGTTGGTCAGGCTCGTCTGGAACTCCTGACCTCAAGTGATTTGCCTGCCTTGGCCTCCCAAAGTGCTGGGATTACAGGCGTGAGCCACCACGCCCAGCCCCAATACAACTTTTATTATGGACACTGAAAATTTGAATTTAATATAATTTTTATGTGTCATGGAATATTATTCTTTTGATTTTGATCAAGCATTAAAAAAATGTGAAAACTATTCCTAGCTTTTGGGCTGGCTTTGACCTGTAGGCCATAGTTGCCAACCCCAGTTCCAGACCCTTTACTGTTTATGCTTTCTAAGCCATATTGTTGCTTAATTGGAAGCTTTACCATATCATAATTAAATTAAATTTGGTAGTAACTGTGTGAGAAAGTGAAACATTTATAATAATCCTAAAAGGGCCAGGCACAGTGGCTCACGCCTGTAATCCCAGCACTTTGGGAGGCCAAGGTGGGCGGATCACCTGAGGTCAGGACTTCAAGACCAGCCTGGCCAACATGGAGAAACCCTGTCTTTACTAAAAATACTAAAATTAGCTGAGCGTGGTGGTACACGCCTGTAATCCCAGCTACTCTGGAGGCTGAGGCAGGAGAATCGCTTGAACCCAGGAAGCGGAGGTTGTGTTGAGCCAAGGTTGCGCCATTGCACTCTAGCCTGGATGACAGAGTGAGACTCCGTCTTAAAAAAAAAAGAAAAAACAAAACAAACAAAAAAAAAACTTAGAGAACTGATACAATTGTCAGAATTCAACTCTCCAGAAAAACTCCTACAGAGAGTGTAGTTCATTCCATTTTGTTTGGGGCTGGGTTCGGAATTCTCAGTGGCCTGAAGAGTGGCAAGGCGGAGAGGTGAAAACCAGCAACAGGAAGGGCCGATGGTGACCAAGGCCTCGCTGAATGCCTGCCACACCCGGATGCTGGGGTAGGGACTGTACCCACTTTATCTCCCTTAGTCCTCACAAGATTTCTATGAAGGGAGAACTGTTCTCATCTCTGTTTTATAAATGAAGAAACCATTCCTGGTGGGTTAAGAAACTTGTTGAAGATAGCATAGTAAATGGCAGAGCCTACATTCCAACCCAGGCTCTCTGACGCTGCAAGGTGTGTAGTCAGCGTAGGGCAATGTAAGTCACTTGGTTGATTAACAGTACTTAACTTGGTGCCTTGTATATGGTAGGTCCTATATATGTGTTACTGTTTTGTAGCAAGAGGGAGGGGTGAGATGAAGTAGTATTAAAGCATTAGGGACAAAATACTATACCTTCGTTAGAGTTTCAGTTGGATCTTGTAATCAACCTATGTCTTATCAAGCCAGAATATGCTTTTGGGAACCAAAGAGGAGTGCTAAAAAAAAAAATAAAAGATCAGAGAAACTCACACAGTTAAAAACGTGGTAAGTCATAGATGTGGGGAAGCCAGTGTGAAAGTCCTTACTACGGAGCTCATGAACATCCACTTGATGGCCAGAGTGTCATGTTTCAGAAGACTAGAGGAAATTTTTTTGACTTATTGCCAATCATTTACTTAAACTTAAAAGATCTGAACATTAAAATTACTTATTTGAAGTGCTGGCAGGCTAATAAATTCAGGGGGCTATTTGAAGCATTGTCAATCTAAAATGTAATCCTATTAAAATAATTGAGTATTTTCTGAGTGGAGAATTCCCTTGTCCTCCTGTCCAAGGCTCACAAGAGAACAACATAAAAGGCATCCTAAAATGTCCTCTGAACATCATTGAACCAACCGACGTGTTTGCACAGTGTAATTCTCTTTCCCAAAGAATTTCCTCAGCTCTTCCACTTTAAAAGGCAGAAATCCCAACATAATGGCAAGTTTATTCTAATAATGGGAAGTGGGGATTGTATTTGGAGTGATACCTTATAGGTCCTGGGAACCTTCTTGGTCTGTTTGTGCTCATTTCTGTATGTGATTGAGGATCCTGTGTAACTTGAAACATGTGTGTTTGCTTCCTTCTGTTCATTTCTTGGGCTCCCTTTCATCCAGCAGCTTGGGTTACCTTGAATTAAATTGGTTTATGGCATGCCGTTTTCGGTAAAACTCTGTGAAAGAAATGGTCACATAACTCAAAAAGGTTTGCCCTTGGAGTGATTTAGTCATGCTGGATGATAGCTGAGGAGGCTTATTGACTTTGAGCTCCCTTTGGAACCAAATTCAGAAAGCTGTGCACTTCTGTGGCACCTGTGAGACACTCACTTGAATAGAGCTACTGAGAAAAGCATTTCAGTTATTGGCATTTTTCCTAATGCATTTTGTATGTGTCTATACCACAGGGAGAAATGTGTGGTTATTGTTGAAATATTATCTGCATGGCTTTGTAGAAGAAGAAGAAGAAGAAAAGTCACTGTATAGCAATCAACAGAGGAAGTCGCATAGTGTGTGTGATATTTGGGCGGGCGGGGCCGGGGTGGGGGTGGTCTGTGTCTTCCCCCATCACCAAAACTGCAAACAGCTATGTGGCTGTATTGTAAGCCGGTGTGACCTACAGATCCATTAAAGGGATCTTGAACTTGACAAGTTGGGTGTTGGTAACCATGATTTGGAATGCTATTTAAATATGAACATTCTTTTTGTTCACCTGGTTGTGACTAGGAAGATAGGCCTTGATCATTTGAGTGACTGTGCTCTGTGAATCCAAGAGAGGAAACTAAACTCTCAGAAGTACATAAAAGTTAATTTCTTTTTCTTTCTAAGCAGATAGACTCTTGTTTAAATACAAATTTGTGTGGACAGATTTTCGTTTGTCATGCGTGAGCTGGGCATGTTGCATTTGTCTAAAGGGAGCAGTTTTAAGTAGGTGGATGTGTAATACCCGTAGGCTATCAGAACCACCATTTCAACAAATCCCTTTTCATATAACAACCGTGCAGGAAGTTTGGGTAATTGATTCTCCTGAGCAATACAAATATTGAAATTCTTAATCATTTCCAAGTGATGGGCAGAGCTACTACTTTTATATATTTTAAAAATCTGTTTATTATTCTTAGGTGCTCATTAAACACTTATTGATCAGCAGTCTACAGCCAGGCTGTAGGCTAGATGCTGAGATGCCAAGTGGGAGAAAGGGAGAATCCCTGACCTCATAGTACACCGAGGAATGTTGATCCCACATGGATAATCATAATGCATACGTTCATTAAGAGATTTTTATTTATTTAGTATGTGCTAGATGCTGGGCATTGGGGAGGGAAAGACTTGAGGGATGGGGAGAAAGGGACAATGGTGAGCAAAAGAAGACTTGGCCCTCATGCTCCTTACGATCAAGGATCAGTTATTAAATATATTTAGGGCTGGATGCAGTGGCTCACACCTGTAATCCCAGCACTTTGGGAGGCCTAGGCAAGTGGATCACGAGGTCAGGAGATCGAGACCATCCTGGCCAGCATGGTGAAACCCCATCTGTACTAAAAATACAAAAATTAGCCAGGTGTGGTGGCACGCACCTGTAGTCCCAGCTACTAGGGAGGCTGAGGCAGGAGAATCACTTAAACCCAGGAGGGGCAGAAGTTGCAGTGAGCCAAGATCACGCCACTGCACTCCTGTGTGGTGACAGAGCAAGACTTGATCTCAAAAAAAAAATAGATAGATATAGATATATAGATATTTGGTATAATATTTATTAACCAAGCAATCACACAAATGTACAATTATAAATGATCCAAGTATCATGGAGGAGAAGCCCATGGTACAATGAAATCATGCACCAAGAGCATTTGATCTGATCAGGTAGGCCAGGGAGGGCTTCGTGGAGGAAGTGAAGATTGAGCTGAGATCTGAAGGGCTGGTGTGACCAGGTTAAAAAGGATAGGAAGAGCTTTCCAGAAGGAACAGGATGCCTTAAAGGAATTGAAAGAAAGCCATTGGCTGGAGTCAAAGAGCTGGGGCAGAGAAGAGAGAGGAGGTAGGAAGGTTCAGACTACTTAAAGCCCTGCAGGCTGTGTGAAGGACTGGGGTCCTTATTCTAAGAGTTATAAGAAGCCTTTGAGGGTCTGAAGCAGTTCATGAAGGGTAACATGACCCTAGATGTTTTCTGGAAAAAAATCACTGTGGTTACCTTGTAGAGGGGCTTCAGTGGCTGCAGACAGGTACGAAGAACTACTGTCTGGACAAGAAGTGGCAGTGGCTTGTATTAGGGTGGTGGTGGGTTTGGGTGTAGGCATGGAGAGGTAGGTGGAATTGAAAAGTCTTATTTAGGAGGTTAGATCTACAAGCTTGGTGATGGACGGGGTATGGGCTGTTAAGAAGATAAGGACAATATAGTTATGAGACCATATAATGACATTTTATACCGACATTAAATAATACGAAATAATCCTTATTTTGCGTCTTCAAAATTAAACTTTGTATATATTTTACAGTAGTTGTCAATCTGTTTTACAATTTTTCTGGTACTTTTTTGTGCCATTTAGGAAGGACATTGTAGTTCTTACCCTTTTTTCTCCTTTTAATGTGATTAAGGTGGTGAAAGTACTCAGTTGCAACTCTAATAAGAAGTGCAAAAAGAAGCAGGTCCAAGCCAGAAGATAATATCAAGCTAAAATATTTCCAGCAACATCAGAAAAAATGTAAAGATAACATCGGAAACAAACATTTGCTGCCTCCTACCTTCTCTGTCGATTTTAATTCAGAAAATTTAAATGATTTTTCTCATATCGAAAATGAGTTAAAATACTAGGGAGTCTTTTATTCTTTATAAACTGAAGTCAGAGTAATTTATTTTATCTGGAGGAGAGTATTAAATTAGCTGTCAACCGTGCTATACAGGTGGATGGTAACTTTTGAATGAAATGACCAAATCTCTGGTCCTGCGGCATTCATTTTTAATCTCTACTTTCCATTGAAAACGGCAAAACATGAAATGTTGAGATAATAGTACTAAAACTCCAAGTAATTGCTTTTGTTAGCTCAACTCATGTTTACTCATATTAATTACTGAAATTTGATAACCCCTTTGTTTTTTACTTAGCATGACTCTGAGTGCAGCGGACAGAGCTATAAATCAGGTAGGTGGTTCTCACTAAGGCAGGACTCTCTCGCTTTGATGTTGGCAGCTTAAGGCTAATTCTCCAAGCTTGATAGGTTTATAATTCAAGAAGATGTGATTTAATGTTGATGGAATTTATTTTTGAAACACGTTAGAGGAAGAAAACCTTTCAAAGTTACAAATGAAGTTTTGAGGTAAATCTTAAGTAAATAGATTGTCAGGATTTCTAAACACACAACATTAGCTATCTCTATAGGATAGTTCCTCCACCTTTAGCTGGAGGGAAATGGCTGGAGGAGAGTGACAAAGTGAAGAGAGAAGATGTGGAAGCTATAGAGCCTTATGAATAAGTCATGCATTTAAAGACATTACTTTTTTGTATCTTCTCTTTCTAAATTTACTTGACGTTGCCTTCTTTTCATAATGTTTCATTTGTGGGGTTCCTTGTAAGTTATTTTTCCAAAGGTTACCCTATTAGGTGTGAATTTTTTTTGACATTTAATTTGAACTATAGGATCATAGAGTGTGGAGAAATCCTGGGTTCATTTCTTTTTCCAGTTTGCTGATACATAAATTTCTTCCCACCTTACACCCTCATCTCATTTATAACATTCATCCTTTCAAGAGGACTGCATGGCAGACACTGCTCTGTGGGGGAAGCAAGCAGGCAACAAACCACACTGAGTTTTCTCATGGACATCCCTGCTTTGGACACTATTATTACCAGGACCACCTAAAATCACATTATCTACTTCTAATTTTTTATTATTTTTTGTAACCTCATGGCATTGTTAACTCCGTAGAGCTCAACAAACTTAGTGCATGCTGTTTGAAGAAAATTATTCTAAAATATAATACACAATTCTCTGCCTTTGGAAAACAATGTTTGATTTCAGTGTTACTTAAATAAATGACTTGGGTTTTTTTTTTTTTTTTTTTTTTTTCCTGCTCTTGTGCCCAGGCTGGAGCTCAGTGGCACAATCTTAACTCAACCTCCGCTTCCCAGGCTCAAGCAATTCTCCTTCCTTATCCTCCTGAGTAGCTGGGATTACAGGTGCCCGCCACCACGCCCAGCTAATTTTTTGTATTTCTCTAGTAGAGATGGGGTTTCAACGTGTTAGTCAGACTGGTCTCGAACTCCTGACCCAGGTGATCCACCCGCCTCAGCCTCCCAAAGTGCTGGGATTATAGGCGTGAGCCACCGCGCCCAGCCAAGATCTTTTAGAATAATAATATATGTTGCATATAGACTGTTATATGGGTTGCTTGTTTTGTTCATTCTACATTCAGAGAGAATGCTATTTTTTTTTTGATTTCTCAGCAATTTTTAATAAATCATTTTTTTTCTGTGTCTTTGCTCTCTGGTTTTTCCCTTTTTAAAAATTTGTTTTGATTTTATTGTAGTTTGGAAATCCAGGTAACCAAGATTATTAGATGTGTGTGAAAAGTATGTTAAGAGAGTAAATGGTGACAGCTCGTCATCCTTTCCCATGACTTCAGTAGCACTTACGTAGAACTATGACATTTGAATGACTTAGACACTCCTTTGTAGCTTCTCTGACCCTGGAGAATTGGGCTGGCTAGGTACTGGGCCTCATAGATGAGATGTTACTGAAACTATCTTGTCCAAAATATTTTCCTGTGAAATCCTTTGAGGCAGTAACCTTTTTATTGCAACGTAGTACGATGTTTTATAATTTTATCCTTTCTGGATTTCCTAGTCTGCTTATATGCACACACACGTACACACACATACACACACTGCTAGTTTTTTTTTCCTCTATAGCTAAGCTTTAGTGAGTGAAACCTTTAAAATGACATCTCTACATTCTGTCAGTGGTATATTAAGAATTATAACAAGGCAAGGAATAGTGAAAATAAGAATTGAGGAGCTTATAGACAATTGCAAGGCTTCTAGACTGGATGCTAGATTACATGAACACACAACATATTGATTTGGGGAATAAGAGCTATATATAGTTTAGATGCAAGCTATGACAGATGGGGGTTCATGAGCAACAAATCTGATGACTTCTAGGCATCATTCCAAACTCTTAAAAAAAATTCACCAGATGCAAGGACTCTTGCCTTTCTTAATGAATTCTCTTTTATATAAATGAGTCCCATTTATATATTTCCTCCCATGGCCAATTATCCTGAAGGCATTATAATAATTATTATTTTATTATTTTTCCATTTAGTGGATGTATTGCCACATGGTAGTAGGGTAGTTACATTGGTAAAGTTGACTTTTTTCTAAAGGAACCCATAAATGACTAGATAGGAACCCGGAAATGTCTAGATATTTTAAACTTAGATTACAATCTAGTGATTTTTTTTTCCCATAAATATTTGTACATTTGTCTTTGCTTTTCAAAATTAACTCTTTCGGAGGGGGTAGAACAGGTTCATCTAATAGCCCTTTGCTAAAATTTGGAAGACTCAGACTATTTTCTTTAGTGCTGGACATCCCCTTTAATTACATTCTTTTTGTTTTTGTTTTTGTTTTTGTTTTGTTTTGAGACAGAGTCTCGCTCTGTCCCCCAGGCTGGAGTGCAGTGGCGCCATCTTGATTCACTGCAAGCTCCGCCTCCCGGGCTCAAGAATTCTCCTGGCTCAGTCTTCCACGTAGCTGCGACTGCAGGCACATGCCACTATGCCCGGCTAACTGTTCGTATTTTTAGCAGAGGTAGGGTTTCACTGTGTTAGCCAGGATGGTCTTGATCTCCTGACGTCGTGATCCACACGCCCAGGCCTCCCAAAGTGCTGGGATTACAGGCATGAGACACCGCGCCTGGCCCTTTAATTACATTGTACTTCATTATTAATATATTTTCTTTTTCTTTAATTTCTGTCTGTCAATTAATACATGAATATATTCCCCTTTACAAAATGTTTCAGATAATGCTAAAGTCTCCACTGATGACCTCTTATCCATGTTAGCTAACTTCTGTTTTCTTCTATATTCACCCCCACATCTATCATCTTATCTGTCATCTATCATCTAACCATGTATCTATCATCTCTCCTTCTAGATAGAGGCATAAACGTAAAATCCATAGAAACCCTGTGGGACAGCCTAGGTAGTATCATTCAGTCCTCATCATTCTGCAGCTGCTGTCTTCAGCCAGCAGTGTCCTAAAAGCCTGGCCATGTTGCTACATGCTGATTTTGCTTGTTTCATTTAAATGCTGCCTTGTTTTTCCCTCAGCACACATATACCTCTGTTTATTTAGCGATTCCCTAATTGATAGACATATGGGTTGTTTGAAGATTTTTCCTCATGTAAACTGTTCTTCAGTGAAGATTCTTTTGCATGTCTCCATGTGCACATGTGTGAGAGTTTCTTTAGGATACACACTCAGAAATGGCATTGCTGGGCCATAGAGGGTGCACTTTTTAAATTTTAATTTATATCTGCTATGCTTGGCTGCTGGTCATTTTAAACTTTATTTCGAGAACTAGGTTTTTGCTTTTTTTAAGTGAACAGAGTTGAGCCAAGTAATGTTCTCCTACGGAACAAAACTAAAAATTGTTTCATTATATCCTCCTGTATTCCTGTGGCATTCCTATCTGCACCTTTCATGGAGTTTTAGAACAGATTAAGTGAAATTTGTTAATATGCATGCCAGGAAACACAGCAACCTGTCCCTGGCTCTTGTCTTACCCATCACATGCCTCTTCCTGCTTCATCTTAGTTCATCCCTATGAATGGCAGAGACCCAGTCCTGTCATTTTAACGGGAATTATCCAAATTTTAAAAAGAACGAAAATGAGCTAAACCATCCAAGTTGTGGAGGGGCCCAGAGAGGGTAAAGCGGGGAAGCAGGGGAGGGTGGGTGAAGAAGAGAGTATTATGGATGAAACTCAACTGGTGCAGCAGAGGATGCAGTGACCTTGTCCTAACTGAAAGAGAGTAAAGGGCGATTCTCCAGCCACAGGTGCTTCTGCGCTAAGTACACCTACAAGAGGATCTGGAGGCAAAATCCTTTGAACTCTTTCTTCTCAGAGCACAGGGGTAAAAATAAAAGGGGAAAGGCTTTCTTTGCAGGCTAAGACTTAGTTAAGGCCAGTGGTCAAGCTACAGTGTGTACCCTACTTCCCCTACCCTCTGAAGAGATGGGGCAGCCCTACTTTGGGTGACGTGGAAGTGACAGAAATCAAAAGTCTGGGTGAAGAAGGGACTGGGGGTCAGAGTCTGGTCCTGTGTCTTGTTACTACTACTAATTGTAATTAGTTTCTTCAATTTTATATCATCTGTGAAAGAGATCATTTTAACCCACTGGCAAGAGGTGATATAACATTTTTGTAGCATCCACTAATCATGTAGGATAAAATATTCCTGAAACTCAAAAGAAAATTCATGTTTGGGAGATGCCTAGTGCTGCTGCTAAGATTTATTTTCTTTTTAAAATGTCAGTGTCTGCTGCCTTTCCTGCAGGTAGCCCTCCTGCCTTCTTGTCGCCTGAGTCCTTCAGTGTCTTAGGTTGGGCTGCATCTGTTCCCGCAGAGCTTTCCCTTCCTCCAGCAGAAAGCTGGTTTGTTTGGCTGACAGATGGGGTTCCCGCTTTGGCCTAGATGCGCCTAGTTAAAGGGTTTCTGTTTGAAGCCCGCAGGTGAAGGCCAACTCCACACAGACCCCTGCTTACAAAGTTCCCTTCATGGTCACATAAAGCAGTAAGGAAGTTTTTAATTGACATTGTCTACTGTTAAGAGGGCATAGTGTGGACATCTTTTGAGAGGGTTTACTTTGTCTTTCTATGAAGTGTCAAGCTATTAATTCATTGGATAATGCAGTGGGTTTGGAAGAGAGGTACATATTACTGTGGCTTATCTTTTAGAAACTCGGCACATCAAAATCCCCTCAGAAACAACAGTCCCACAAACCTATGTTGCAATCTAACGCAAAGCTTAAACTGTTTGAGTGATAGGTATGGTTAAAATAACAGTATTTAATGCCCAAAGCACATTAAATTTGGGTGAAGAGGATGCATTCTGCATAATACCTAGAGATGTCTCGTTACGGTGCAGTTACCTAGCAACAAGTGGAAACTGTATGAAAATGAGGTGCTTATCTGTTGTTGAAGTGGGTGCAATGAAACTTATTACGCTAGCCTGTTTGGCTTGGCATGTTATTAAAATCACAGCTAATGTGGAAAGAACTGGAGCCTGTTCTCATTTGATACAGAAGCAGTGTTAAATGCTGCTGCTGTAAAATGCCAATACTTTGGTTAGGAAAATAGAAACTTGCAGCGTCCTTAAGCACCCAACATTGAGATGTTAGAGTTTGATTTATATTATCAAAGACTTATTAATAAAAGAGCAGACAGAATCTGTAGTGGTGACTTAAGAAGCAGCCAGTTATTTAGATTTTTAAAAACATTCAGGGAGCCATTTATAGTTTCATCTATTATAATAGCTTAGTACGGCCCTGTTTCTTGTAGCCAAATTGTCTTTATCTGCTGAGCTTATTGAATTCTAACCACTGTCTTAAGTTTGTTTAATTTGCTGAACTGGGGTGCATTGTCATGATCTTTAAAGGTTCTCTTTTTGTCTAGTCATGTTAAAACTAGCTGCACATCTTTTATACTATATACTGATATTTATTTTGATGGGAATAGAAAGTCTTCTTATCCTTACTGGATCATGGGTTTTGTTGTTGTTGTTTGTATGTTAGAAAAGTGTGTTTTCTGGCTGGGCGTGGTGGCTCACGCCTGAAATCCCAGCACTTTGGGAGGCCGAGGCGGGCGGATCATTTGAGGTCAGGAGTTCAAAACCAGCCCAGCCAATATGTTAAAACTCCCTCTCTACTAAAAATACAAAAACTAGCCAGGCATGGTGGTGCACGTCTGTAATCCCAGACACTTGGGAGGCTGAGGCTGGAAAATCGTTGAACCTGGGAGGCAGAGGTTGCAGTGAACAGAGATCCTGCCACTGCACTCCAGCCTGGGAGACAGTGTGAGACTCCATCTCAAAAAAACCCAAAAAACAAAACAATTAAAAAAAAGTGTGTTTTCCTACAGGTTTGTCTTACTACTTTTTTTATGTATAGAGTATGTAGCTTCATATGGAAGTCTAATTTCACTACATTAAAAACAAGGTCAAACTGAGAATTCTACCAAAATATTCTCTCTGGGTGGCCTGTGATCCTAACATGATATAGCACCCATTATCCTAGAGATGAAGAAAAGTTTAAGTACTCTCTGTGCTTGTCAGAGACCTGTGATGACACACAGAAATCTGGCATACAGGACCCAACTCTGTGAGCTGTATTCTGACATTACTTCTGGGGCTTTGGAATGTGTTTATGTGTAGCAGATGGAGCTATTAGTTAGCTGTGCTATCTTGAAGAATTGCTTTCCCAGGTAATCAGCTCTGCTCATTTAGGATGTCGTTTCCCCACCTCGATATGTCAGCTCAAGAAGCAGGAATGATTAATTGCTGCAACTGGACAGTACACTAGAATAACTCTAAGGGGAACCATCCCCTGGTGCTCCCATTCAACAGGGAGTTTGAAGTGCTATGAGACAGAGCGAACAAGATGGAAACGATGACCAGGATGCTTCCTGAAGCTTACCTGTCAGTATATAGAGTTGCTGTGGCAACCTGAAGATTTGCAATTCATAGGAAGAGTAGAGCGAGACAAAACCTTAAGTCATGGCTGTCATTACAGTGGAATGGGTGCCACCAACACCTGGCAACCTCTATTACTTCAACTTGTTTCTTTTCACGCTTGGAGAAATAAAATGCATAAAAGATTAATATGCATAGTAAACCTTTTGGTAAAACATGTATGTGTTCTGCATTTCAGATGAGTAAAAACTTCAAGAGTTCCTGTCTACTTAAATCAATATTAGCTAATAAGGTTCAAAGTGAGGTTACCATTAGACTCTTGATAAAATAAGAACTATGACGCAAGGATAAAGAAAGCATATTCTTTTTCAAATTTAAAAAAAGGGGGGATATATTACAGTGTATTTTTAAAATTGTTGCCCCTCCTGGAAATGCTCATAATGTATTAATGTAAATTATGTGCCCTCTTCTTTGCAGCCTTCTCTGTCACCATGCATAGTAAGGAGAAAGTTAGTTCTGGATTTTGTTAGGTCTAAATCGTTCTTTTCCATTTCTCCTTGTTAAGTAATGGGTGTTTTAAGTTTATCTAGGTGCAAGTACAATCCATAGAGATGAATGTTAAAAGCACACAGTTGAGGATTATCTTTCTGGAGGGGGGAAACTCCAATAAAATCACTGTGGTTTGTAAATATGGTCACATCATGTAGGCATGTTCTGTGATTTTGTCACTTAATGGAAATGTAGGATTTCCGGCATCAAACTAACATTACAATTGTCCTCCTTAGGTGTTCACCTGAACGTTGAAGGTTGATGGGTACGTAAATCAAAACTCATTTAAATTTTATCCAGTTGGCACTAAGGCCTAGACTTTTGTCTTTGTTCTATTAAAAATATACAAACATTTAAAAAAACAGACCGTAGCATTTTCTAGGTTTATATTTTACTGTATTTAGTAACTTTCTTTTCATTTTTTGTTGTAGGAGAAAGTGTTTTCCAGGTATATATTTTAAAAACAGTTAAACTGAACTTTGCTTGGGGTTTTCTGGCAAACAGAATCCTGAAAATCTTCCGTTTCCGAGTGTCAGAAAAATGTACAGTTTCAATAAAATCATAGCAGTCAGCTTCCTGACAGGTGCATTAAGTCTAGAATGAAATCTAAAGGACTGATGTGTTAAAAACACATTAAGTATTTAATGTTAAAGATCAGCTTATAGTTTTTCTCTTACCTTTTCAAAGGGCACAGCGAACTCTCTGTGCTGTTCCAAACAGTTGCACTTGTAAAAGGGTCTATTTAATTTAGACCAGGATCCAGAAATGTAGGTTATGGCTAAGAGGATGAGAAAACAAATAGATGTGTTCAGCTTCTCCAAGTGACTTGATAGTTTAGTGGCCACGTTGTCCCTGTTGGGATGGGAAAGCTTTCTGATTGGTATGTTACAGCTCACCGCTGCATCAGGCATTTCTTCAAACCAGCGTAGTGTTGTAATTGGAGATCATCTTCTTGAAGATGGAGCCTTTTATTTTTGTGGCTTTCTGGGGAGTTATAATGCCTGCCTGTTTTTCCTTTTAATCAGATGTTTGAGAGCTGCAGCTTCGGGTCAAACGAACATATTCACACCTGATTTTTATAGTATTTTTTCAGCAACTTGAGTATTATGTTTAAATGGAAAACTATCCTGAATAGTCCCCTTTTAGGAAATAGTCTGTCTGAGAGCGGCGTTTTCCAGCATTTGGTGGATGTGAGAGAAGGCACTGACACCTGTAATTTGTAACCCAGTTAAAATCGTGTATCTTGCCTGGACACACCTGCGGACAAGAAGAAAGCTGCTGATTTTAAGTTCGGCCGCGTAATTTTACTTGTTTGCTCAGATGTCCTTTAATTTATTTTCTGGGGACCTAATAACAGTAGCAAGATTTTAAAGTTAATTGCCAGATTCAAGGGCAAGTCCCATGAATGGGCTGGAAGCATACCCTTAGGGCATAAGCCTGTGTGTGGATCTGTGACAAAGCCCTGATTTGGAGTTTATGTAATCATTGTACCGAAATATTTAAGACGGGAATTATCAAGTCTTATCTGTTGAGACGTGATCCCTTTTATATCTGGCAGGCCTCATGCAACAAATTTCCCTTCTTTTAAGTGATCTCCAAAGCTGTCAAGTTCATTTGAGTGAACTGTGCTTGAGAGAAACATGTACAATTTTCTCTGGCAATGGCATGGCTGCTGATGACATATTTTTAGAATTAGCTTTTTCTCTCCCCCACCCTTCTAGAAACTGAACTTTTATTTAAGCTCCCTGCTGTTAACATTGGAAAGAAAGTTTCCTGTGCCAATGTTTGCCCAAATGGAAGAAAATGTTTGCATTTTGTATGCAGTGTTCATAAACTTGATGAGTCTAACAGTTTGGCACCGCTGGTGAGCGCGTCTGCTTTGAGTTCTGAAGGGCAGGCAGAAATAGTGTAGTGAAGCACTGCAGCTACTGTGAAAAGGTGTGGCTGAGCTGCTCGGTTGAGATGCGACAGGTCGAGAATTCAGAATTCATTTTTCCTAGCGCTTTGAAGGTCAGTACTTAGGAGCCAGATCTCCCACTTGTCAAGTAGTTGTAAGCAAAAGAATCACTTCCTCCCTCATTCATTTGGTTAAGGTTAGCTGAAACACTGGATTGCTTTGATTTCTCCAGGCAAGATTGTTTTAGCAAGGCTGTTTGACACCCTGTTTCTGTGCTTTTGGTTTTAGTTGCAAAGATCCTGCCAAACTTTGCCAGGGCACATTCTGGTCTTCAAACCGTTTGCTCTGGAAGCTGGTGCCACCAAATTGAATAATTTGCAACATGTTATAGACCCACTGTAGAAAATCATTGCAATTTGTTTAACATTAAGTTAAATTTTTTCTGTATGCAATGCAAAGGTCAAGGAAAAAGGCATTAAAAAAAAAAAACCCTGCACAAGTGAGTCATTTGCATAGAAAATGCTCCACTGGATGACAGAGTATGAAAGCAGTAGGGAATTAACTGATAAGTGTATGGCAAATGACCTAGCCAAGGATCCAAGCAAGAATGATTTGTTCCAAGAATCAGTGTAAGACGATTTAGGAAGATGCATTTTTCTTTGGCCCCCATCCTACAGCAACATTGAATCAGGTGAACGAAACAGCCTTGGCTTTGTTCATCATCAGTAAGCCAAGAAGAACACGGCATGGGTCATTAAGATTTACAGCTCAAATGTAAATAATTCAGGACCCACAAACAATAATTAAAAAACCAACTGCGGCACTGCATGTAGTCAGGTCCTCTGGGCCTCTTTGAGCAGGAACCTCTCTCGTTTTGGCTGGAGACCTGTCCATCTGGGTACAGATGGTTGTAAGAGCTTTTTAATGACCTTTTCTAATGCTGGTGAATGTGTCTTTGGACACCGTCGTAACCAATGGATGAGGAGGGTGGAAACAGCAGGATGGTGGCAGCTGAGGAATTAAATGTCCTGAATTTGTTAGACATCTGCAGAAACATGCAATTTGTTGGGCAGAAAATTGTAAACAAAACAGACTGAGTCAATTATCAATACACCTGTGACACCCCGGGATGCCAGCTTCAGTAGTATAATGGCAACTTTCAAAGTCCATACCCCTTGGAGCAACCTGTTGCATACTGCAGAAGAGTGCCAGGGCTATTGGATGTGTCCTTTGCCCATGGGGCCAGAGCTTGGCTGACAGCTTTTCACCAGCTGAGGAGCAGGAGGAAGTTCACAGTCATCAGGAGCAAGTCAGTTCCAAGTTTTCTGCTATAACCTGTCCCCTTGCTTGTGTGGTGATATCCTGTGTGGCCACGTCTTTCCTTGTAACACTATACACATTTTTCTAAATTCTAAGTCATTGGTTCTTCACCAGTGGTATGTTTCAGAGCTTAAGGAGAAAAGGAGCTTAAGAAATATGCCTGCTTTTAGGGGCTTTTGCCTGGAGAGTCTAATTCGGTAGTTGTGGGACCCTGGGCATGTGCATATTTTAAAAAGCACCCCAGGTAATTTTGATATACACACCTGGTTGAGAAATAATCTCACATGTGTCTCAAGTTAACAGTGGAGGAGAGCATGAGGTTCTGGACCAGGTCATGAGAAGGCTCGACCTGAATTTATTGATCAAGAAATCAACTCATTATGCAGATAAACATCATTCAGAGCTTGGGCATAGTCAAGATGAAAGTAGCTAAGGACAAAAATGTGTCCCCTTGATTAATCTCTGTAGAAAGGCCACTGACTCTGGGTTTGGATATCAGCCACTTCCTGATTTCAGCATCTGTTCCCAACTCTGGATTTTCCCATTTAAGGTCCGTTCTGTCATTGTGTTCACCCAGTTTAACTAATCAGATTATTAAGTCTCAGGGGCTCATTTTCAGGTTCATGGTCAAAGATTTCTTAATTCTCTAGAGGATTCAGTTAATTTCCTACTTTAAAAGACCAGATGGGGTACTGGCTTTATGAACCTGAAAACATGGCTTTCACTAACTGGGACACTTTTGCAAACTGGAAATCTCTGATAATTGTAATTGTAATAATTGTTAAATGTAGTTTGAACTTAAAGATTCAAAAGGAGTATGTATTTATGGTGTGTTTCTTAAAGGCAGGGGAGGGGCATCAAAAGGAGTCGCCAACAAACTTTTTGGATTTTTAAAAACATCTTCTGCTGGGATTGAAAAATAGGGGTAAAGGAAGAAATGTTTTCGAAAGTTACTTGTGTACTTCAGAGTATGATGGATTGAACACTGTTGTGAGAAGGGAATGTGGAGAGGTGACCCAAACAGAGGGGCAGTCTATCAGAAGCAAATGGTTAGAAGTTATTAGGTCATTATGCACATGTACCCTAGAACTTAAAGTATAATAATAATAATAATAATAATAAAAGAAGTTATTAGGAACCAGAGAAAAGAAAAATTTGTGTAATTGTGAACAGCATAAAGATGGGTTGAAAGAGGAAGGAAATTCTAAGTATAAAAACTTTTGAGTGGTCTTTCTGGGAAGTAGCATATGCTTCTGTAGCAGACCATAGCAAAATTAGAGACCCATTTTAGTTTTTGTGAATACATTTACATTTTCACCCCTTCTTGATCATCACCTGTCTTCAAAAAAACCTTCAGTGTGCATTCATTTATGGGACCCAACTAACAGTTCAGACTCCTTTTCCTTTCTTCTGTAATATTTGTATTCTAAGTTATGATTCAATGGGCTCCTGAATCTTTTATCTTTAGTAGACTATGATGTTATATAGTTTATGTAAATATTTGTCTTGAGGTGCTTTAAGTACTCGCTCTTGTAAAGTCTCACCTTTGAATTGTTGTATTGCAGTCATTCTGTTTAAATTAAACCCTAATCTCTTCAATTCGATTGTCAAGGCCTCACTCTTGGCTTGGGTGTAATGGAGATAGAATTTGGTTGGTCCTGTAATGTGGTATATTTAATTTAACTTTTCAGGTAGTGACAAACATTGGGGTTTGGGCTATAGGCTCTTTGACATTAATATGTATAAACTATGATCTCAAATATGGAAACTTTTAAAGTGTTACACTGAATGCAATTTGCAGCAGGAATTTTTTTTTAAGTGTATAATATGAAATAGTATTTCTGGTTCAGATTCTGCTGTAGAGCTTAGCTGAAGCAAACCCCCAATGGCTTATGCTTTCCTGAGGCTAATAGAATTTTTTTGGAAGCCTGTAAGGGTAGTAGTTTGATATTTATCTCTCAGTTCTCATGTACTATAGGATTTTTCTAAATATAGCCATCTTGACTCTAAATAGATTACATGAAGCAATAGACTAGTAGACTGTCCGTTCTTGTTAAGTGTAATAATCTTAACCACTTGCGTATTCCACTCCCCTTATACCCTCGGGCTATACTATTAAAGAAGTTTCATTTTCTTTTTTGGATTATCAAAATATACAGAGCATAACCACTGAGCCACAAGTGACTTTTGCATTCCAGGATGGGTAAGGCAAATGTTCTCTCTCTTAGTGTGTTTGTAAGATCATACTTTGTTGAAGAAAGACTTCTTTTAATGTGCGAAAGGTAAAAGAGGAAGGAGAACAACATTTTTCTTCATGTCAAGTTGAATTATTTTGTTATTCATTAACATTGCTTCTTATCTGCATCTGAATTAGATATTATACAGTCAGACCCAAACCATAATGTGAGGTAATCAGATCCACACTATAATATCATAAGGATAAATACAGCATCTTCACTACCCACTACCGGTGCCCTTTGCTTTAGGACGACTTGTATGTTAAAATCTGAATTAAATCTATCAGGCATGATCCGCACTAGTCCCCCTTACCCATGGTTTCACTTTTGTTGGTTTCAGTTATCTGTGGTAAACATGGTCCAAAAAGATTAAATAGAAAATTCCAGAAATAAACAATTTATAAATTTTAAATGGCTCGCTGTTCTCAGAAGCATAATGAAATCTCAAGCCATCCCACTCTGTCCTGCTGGGTTGTGAATCATCCTCTTGTCCAGCATCTCCACACCGTGTATGCCACCTGCCTGGTGGTTTGTTACTAGCCGTCTTGGTTATGAAGTTGACTGTGAGGTATTGTAGTGCTTGTGCTCAAGTCACCTTCATTTTACTTATTCTATTTTATTATTAGTTATTGTTGTCAGTCTATTATTGTGCCTCATTTGTAAGTTAAGCTTTATCTTAGGTATGATGTATAGGAAAAGACATAGAATTTATAGGGTTTGGTATATCCGGGGTTTCAGGCATCCAATGGGGGTCTTGGAAGTTATCCCCTGAGGATAAGGGGGACTACTGTAGTTAGTTACTTTAGCATAGTCATGAATTAGTTGGTAAAGATTCACCCCAAGTTTCCCATAAACGATGAGCTCCCTTAGTCATGTAATGCATGATTCAATTAAAAATGTTTTGATTTGCATTTAACTTTGCAGGAATTGACTGTCAAGGTGATATAACAATTTAATGAGCTACTGTGGGAAAATGTGTAGTCCCAAGCCAGACAGTTTTCAAGTGAGTTGAAATCTATTTTCCCTTGGACGGTTAAAGAAAGGTATCTATTGGACCACATTTCTTCCTAAATGCCTCCTCCTCTCCTGTGTTTCTTAAACACACCTACACTTCCATATTGAATCATTGTAAAATCTCTGTTTACATTTAATAAATATTCATCTCAAAAGCCCCTCAACTTACTGAAAATGCTTTTACTGTATTGTTTTAGAAACTTTTCCCTCTGTTTAATCTCTACTGTTAATTAAATTCAGTGCCCTGTGGCTGATTCGATTCAGTCTAAACAATAATTATATCAATAGTTTGAAGAAGTCAAAATATTATTTAGAGCATTTTCTAATTTTCCTTTTTCACTAGCCGACCACATCTTGTTGCATGCCTGAGTTTTTATACTGTGAGTACAAAATCTATCTGTGTGTGTTTGTGTGTGTGTGTGTGTGTGTGTGTGTGTGTAATCCTTACAACTAATCAGCATAAAGGGGGTTTGTGGCTACAGTCTTTGATGGTAAACTCAACAAGTTAGTGCTGTGACTGTATGCTGAGTCTGAAAATAAGCCATCTAGGTTTGTGTAGGACAGAATACTAGGATACCAGGATGCCAGATGAATTTAAATGGTGTAGTGTGCTTTATCTGTGGTTGTTGGTTCTAACTGTCTGTACTGCTTAAATACTGATAAGGAGAGTCTACAAGAATACTAGATGTGATTTGTGCTACTTGAGTTTACTGTTACCCAGCAGATTTATTCATTCCATGTTTACAATCTGAACAGTTCGCTTCATATCAGGGTTTAGTGATTCTGATGGGCAAAAATAGAAATATATTGTTTCATATTTTTTTTCACTCTGGAGATTTAATATAAGAAAGCGGCGGACAATTGGCCAAAGATGCACAGCTTTGAATATGATTCCTGCTTTTCACAAAAGTGTGTCTTTGATTATCTCTTCATAAATGCATGACCTGGAGCTAAAATTTTCTGTCAGTGTCTTCTGTGGAGTTGTATATTAATGGTTTGACTTGGCATTATCAGCAGAAGAGCTATGCCACTACAGTATTTAAACTGCGTGCCGGACATGGCAGCCGGTACTGTAGATAATAATGAATTGAAGTTTTCACAAGCCTCGTGGTGTTTTCTCACCATTGTTTGTTTTCGGGGCTCCTTTTGTGTGAACACAAAAGGAGTAGGATGCACCAACTATAGTGAGGCAGATATGAGGTCTTTCCACCCTAAGATCACCTTGGTCTTTTCTTTCATGCAGCTTCTTCCAGGAAGGCTACTCTGATTATCCCAGTTAGAATCAAACTTTAAATTTTTTTTTTTTTTTTTTTTTTTTGAGACAGAGTCTCACTCTGTTGCCTGAGCTGGAGTGCAGCGGAGCAATCTCAACTCTGCCTCCCAGGTTCAAGCTATTCTCCTGCCTCAGCCACTTGAGTAGCTGGAACTACAGGTACACATCACCAAGCCTGGCTAAATGTTGTATTTTTAGTAGAGACAAGGTTTTGCCATGTTGGCCAGGCTGGTCTCGAACTCTTGACCTCAGGTGATCCACGTGCCTTGGCCTCCCAAAGTGTTGGGATTACAGATGTGAACCACTGGGCTCGGCCAGAATCAAAGCCTTTTTAAAAATTTTAATCATTCCTTGTCTTTATAACTCTTCTGTCATATTCCTCATTTGCTTTGCATATGTCTTCTCTTTTGTAAACTTGTAACTCAAGCAGACTCTTTAAAACATTTTTTTTTTTTTTTTTTTTTAGGTTTTGGCTACCTGCCATAGGATCTAACAGGTGCAACAAATAATCAGTATATAACATATGAGTGATGACCACTTGGTGAAATTAACTATCAATTTATAGAGAAAGGATGATGAATTTAAGAATAGCCAACATTTCTGTAATCCCAGCACTTTGGGAGGCCAAGACGGGCGGATCACGAGGTCACAAGATCAAGACCATCCTGACTAACACGGTGAAACCCTGTCTCTACTGAAAAATACAAAAAACTAGCCGGGTGAGGTGGCGGGCGCCTGTAGTCCCAGCTACTTGGGAGGCTGAGGCAGGAGAATGGCGTGAACCCAGGAGGCGGAGCTTGCAGTGAGCTGAGATCCAGCCACTGCACTCCAGCCTGGGCAACAGAGCGAGACTCCGTCTCAAAACAAAACAAAACAAACAAACAAACAAACAAAAGAATAGCCAACATTTGAGTAGCCATTTATAGATGAGAAATTGCTCTTGTATGTGTTACCTCATTTGCTCTCATGTGTGTTATCTCATAATAGTAGTATGAGGTAGGAAATAGTTCACTTTCCAGGTATGAAAACTGTCAGAGGTTAAGAGATTTTCCAAGTCACTGCAACCACTCCATGATTTAACTGGGATTTGAAACCAATTTTTCAAGCTCAAAACTCTTCCCTCATTAGACCATTCTGCTAGAAGATATGCTAGTTCTTCCTCATCCAAGTGTAAAGTTGTAGATCCTTTTAAAATGCTGCTAGTGTACAGGAGATCCTCCTTATTAGGGGATAATTGATGCCTAGAAAAGGTCACCTAAGTGAATCTACTTAAATCAGGCACCAGAATTTCACAGTAAATACAGAGAAAGAGATTTGATTGAACTTTATTGTGGAAGTGAAACTAATAATGAGGAATACTATTTTATATTTAACAACATTTAAACTATAATTGCATCTATGCTAATTCTTAGAATGAGCAAAGAATGAAGTGATTGTTTTCCAGGGCAATTTTTCCAACAAAATTGGATGACAAAATGCAACAATGTCCTTATCTTTATGTAAGTGTTTAGCCTGAATTCATTCTTGTGACTTTTCCCTTCTAGTGGTTCTTTGGTCTAACTTTACTAGAAACTCATTGGCTCATGATTTTGCTTGTTATTCAAGCTGTCTTATTGTGACTTTCATTGATTTTACCAAATTCTCTTCCTTTGATGAGATTTACAAATTTATTATTTATTATTTTTATTTTTTTGAGAGTTACACTTTTATATTGCAGTCTGTTTTCTTTGTATATGCAGTATAGAATCTTCCAGAGACCTACAAAGAATATGATTCTGTGGACAGAGATAGACTGTTGTGTTAATTTGGGTGGGGATTAATTTTATAAGTGGTTTCTGTGTTACTTATATATTATGATGACTTTGGCCTTCTGACTAACTATGGGGGCTTGAATGATGAATATTAAGATAACTAGGACTCCCCAAACTAATAAAAATATCATAATCATGTTCTTTACATAGTTGAAGTGTTGGGTGTTTTTTTTCTACTCCCCAATTATCTACTTTCATGAAAATAAAAGTCCATTGGGCTAAATATAATTGACGTAACAAAAAATAAGCAAATGGTTCTAGAAGAGGGCTTCATTTTAAGGCAGCATTTGCATTACTTAACAGATTAACAATTATATGCTTTGTGTGTATGTGTATATACTTATTTAAGCAGTATTTGCATAAGGAATTCACTGTAAGTGTGATATCATGAGACTGATGGTGGAAATCAGCTGGAGATTAATTTTAGTATAATGGTTAAGAACTGAACTGGAGCCGGGTGTGGTGGCTCACGCCTGTAATCCCAGCATTTTGGGAGGCCAAGGTGGGCGGATCACGAGGTCAGGAGTTTGAGAGCAGCCTGGCCAACATGGTGAAACCCCATCTCTACTAAAAATACAAATATTAGCTGGGCATGGTGGCATGCACCTATAATCCCAGCTACTCCACAGGCTGAGGCAGGAGAATCGTCTAAACCCGGGAAGCAGAGATTGCAGTGAGCCGTGATTGCACCACTGCACTCCACCCGGGGCGACAGAGCAAGACTCTGTCTCAGGAAAAAAAAAAAAAAGAACTGAACTGCAACCACACTCCCTGGGATTCTGTTCTGTCTTCACCCTTTACTAACTGTGTGATCATGTTCAAATTTTGTAATCTCTCCATGCCAGAATTTTCTTGTGTTGATAATGGAGACAGTTATTATATCTTTCTCATAGAGTTGTTTCAAGATTTGAATGTACAAAGTGTCTAGAACAGTGCCAGACACATAGTAAGCACTCAGTAAATGTTCAGAGTTATTGTGATTTGATTTTTGTTTAAGATTATTATGAATATTATACGGTTTTTGCAGAAGAAGGCGATCTGAAGAAAACTGCTTTAAGTTGGCATGAGAATGTTAGGTCTTTTGTTGTTGGCAACAAAGTAATAATCTCAGAAATATTTGTTGAAGGAAAAAACCTAAGTTTGCTGTTGAATGATATATAAAAAACTCATGTTTTTGAGCAAGTATGTTTAGGTCTTCTAACCATTTAAGTGTGTTAAATGCTCCTTATGCACACCTTCTCTTCCCTCCTATGTCTCTTTATTCCAAGCCCCACTCCTGTGGGTAAATAAACCAGATATTTCTTTAGGTTTTTACAAAGAAATCTGAAAGTGACTAATTTAATGGCTGAATGAAATGGTATTTTAAATGTCTTTTCTCAAGTGTAAATACAGTGAAATTGCAGTGAGAATTTATCTTTCAGTTGATTACTTGCTTCAGGTTTTAGGAGTGATGGTGACAGATGAACAGTAATTGAGGTGTGAATAAAATTTTGGAAAAGATAAATGATATCATTTCTTGTGGAAAATATTGCATTCTTCCATTATAGTGCACGGTTGTTTATTAGCTATCTTTAGTGGGGGAAGGACCCTTGATGCTTGTAAAACACCTGTGGTTTTAAATTGGCTTAGGAGAGATTAATGGTAAATGATTAGAGACCTCACTGGATTGACAACCACATTGCATTTGTAACTCCAGTGAGGTAGTCGGCACATAAGTGGAGCAGCCCTCCTGTGGGTTATTATCTCTCAGGGCAAGAGAGAAGTACAGTCTTACTGCTAAAATTTGTCTTATACTAAGTTCTTTATTTTAGAATTGGTTGGAAGATTGCATTGTTTTCTTTCATATAGACAGGTAATTTTGAATCACTTTAAAAAAGCAGTTTCAGGGGCTGGGCACAGTGGCTCACGCCTGTAATTCCAACACTTCGGGAGGTTGAGAGTTTCACTTGAGCCCAAGAGTTCAAGGCTAGCCTGTGCAACATAGCAAGATCCTATCTCTAAAAAATTTTTAAAAATTAGCTGGGCATAGTGGTGCTTGCCTCTAGTCCCAGCCTACTTGGGAGGTTGAGGTGGGAGGATCACCTGAGACCAGGGAGGTAGAGGCTGCAGTGAGCCATGATTGTGCCACTGCACTCCGACCTGGGCAACAGAGTGAAATTCTGTTCTCAAAGAAAAGCAGATTCAAAATAATTTTTTAAAAAGCTTAAGTTTGCTTCATAAAGCTGTTTGTAAAAGCAGATTCAGGATTCATTTTTTAATTGCTTAAGTTCGCATTATAAAGCTGTTTCTATGCTTTCTCACATCAACTTAATTTAGTTTTGAGAATAAAAAGCATATATTGCTAAAAGTGAACTAGCATATTTTCAAGCTTTATGTGTAAAAAAAAATCTTGAAGTCTGTTATTAGTGGTTTTGTAAAAATTTCTGTTTTTAGTCTTGTCAAGAGGTGCTTCATAAAAACCAGGCAATTAGAATGAAGAGAATTTCAGTCCTAAGTTATTTGAATTCAAAGCCTTTCCTGTGTTTTAATTTACTTTGTATTTGTTTTTATCAAACTCCGGTCCTATTTGGAGAAATAAAACCATTGACTTAGGGAGTTCCAGCTCACCAGTGAGGGTATTTGAAATTAGAGACCCCAAATCATTGATAACTTTCTCTTGTGAAACTGTTTTAAAATAGAATTTCCAGCTGGGCGCGGTGGCTCACACCTGTAATTCCATCACTTTGGGAGGCCTAGATGAGCGGATCACCTGAGGTCAGGAGTTCGAGACCAGCCTGGCCAACATGGGGAAACCCCGTCTCTACTGAAAATATGAAAATTAGCTGGGTGTGGTGGCGGGCGCCCGTAATCCCAGCTACTTGGTAGGCTGAGGCAGGAGAATTGCTTGAACCTGGGAGGCAGAGGTTGCAGTGAGGCGAGATCGTGCCATTGCACTCCAGCCTGGGCAACAAGAGCGAAACTCCATCTCAAAAATAAAAATAAATAAATAAATAAATAAATAAATAAATAAAAAAGAGAATTTCCACTTTCTTTGGCCACTAAGAATTGCACTTTTTTCTTAGTTGTTTATTTTAAGGGTGAAATTCAGTCAGAGACTTTATGGGGTCCCTACTGGGTAGGGCTTCTTTTGCTGTTTAAATTTCACATGGCAGATTGTAGTAAGGCTCTCCTAATTCTTAACATATTTCCAGTTTTTATTAAGTTTAAAAATTTAAGCCTTTCCTATCATTCCATAACTAAATATAGTAAAGAAATTTTATCTGAAGTCAGGAACATTATCCAAATCTGATTTGATGTGTGTAGGGTACTGCACGTTCATTGAGTGGTACAGATTGTGTTAAATGGGCCTGAAATAATGTTCAGGAAAGAGAATCACTTTCTGTTCTTCTTGACACAAACAGTTTGTCACAGATATGCATTCATCTCCCTATCTTGTTAGTGTAGTCGTTATATTTTTCATTACAAGTTTTATGCAAATCCTCTAGTTTTCCTTGATTAGGTTTACATGAATACATTGCAATTATAAACTGGGTGTTATTAATATATGTGATTAAACATGTAATTAATATGTGTAATGACATAGTGAGAGTCATGGCAGAGCTGGGCTCTATGCTGATTTACTGTATAGGTGCTGCATGCGCAAAGACACAGTTAGGATTTTATGCTGAACATCTTCTCACACTGTAAATCTGCAGTGTTTTGTCGCCAGGGTATATATGCTTTTTCATTTAAGTTCAGGAGAATCCTTTTTATGGTCATGACAGCAACTGGATTATGATTGTTTTTTACTGTGACCGTATCAAATACTCCACCCAGAGAACCCATAGAAGAAAAGTTTGGTGTGATGTCATGGTTCCGTGTGTGCAAGCAACACTGTGCTCTCTGCCAGCCACACCCTGGAATGCACAGATTTTACTTATTTGTTTGTTTGTTTATTACATGTGTTAAGCTCCATGTTAAACTCATCTGTTAAATAACCTTTCTCTCTTCTGTCTCTTATGTGTCTGGTTACTTTCCTTCTTAGCTAAATTTCCCTTTTTTTAAACATTGAAGAGCACCTTTCTGCTTTTTTTTTTTTTTTTTTTTTTTGTGATCATCTGTATGTCATATCCTTGTCCATCTCATCATTTCACATTTTTTAAAGCTCTGTAAACAGACATAATGCACCCTCTGCTTCCTTTTTGGCATTTATTCTGTTGCTCTTCCCCCTACCCTCCCATTCTGCCTCTAGACTTTGTTTCTTTTCCTTAGAAAGGAATTCTAAATTAAACTATGGCAAGAAAATGAAAATGGCAAGGGTACAACACTGTAAAGGACTAAAGGGGAATAGAAGTAAGTTAGGTTATTGAAATCTCGATGTGAGGGAATAATGAGGATAACCCAGGTTAATTTTCAGATGTGTCCTTTACCTAAATAATTGTCTGAGACATAGACGTTATCAGAGAGAAGCTAAGAAGCACAATTTGTAAGAGTCTTAAAAGGGTAATGGAAGACACACTTAGGCTTAGCATCGTTAATGGGCAGAGAGGTTCAGGTCATAGTTGATTTGAGTCTGCTTAAAACGTTGTGCAGCATGTTGTATTCAGTGTTTTGCTTAGGATGCTGGGGATGGCCCAAGGGCCCAATAGCTACCAGTGTATAATTTTGATTTGAGTGCTTAAGTAGGTATGTTTTCCTGAAAAAACATGAGCAGTAAAGGTTGACTTGGATTCGTATGCGGCATGTTTCCAAGGGGGACCTGGGAACAGATGTGTTGTCTGTTCTGAATGCATTGGGATCCATCCATGTTTTGCATACAGACCCCCTTCTGTCTGGTGCACTCTGCCCTCTAAAAGCTTCCTGAATTGCTTTGTAAACAAGGCAGCTACTCCAGCTGCAACTGTTGGGTTTGGACTTTTGCCAGCTGGAAATTTATCCCTGCCCTAATGTTATATATCTGGGAGCAGGCAGTGGATTTTTATTTTTATTTTTATTTTCTGTAAGCTTTTGGATGCATTTGCTGAGGAAGATCGTCTTGAGTGTTGAGGAACCCAAATTCCTTAAAACTGCATGCATTCTCTGTGGATTATTTTAACCACCAGGTCAGATTTCAGCACCTTTCCTATACTTTTCTCCAGTTACTTAGTTGGGTTATTGCTTCATTAAAAACCCACAATTCCTATGTCTTTTATCTTGGTGAGCCACTTGGATTCAAGAGGACTAGATTCAGCCCCTTGAGTGAATGAATGAAGATTGTTTCTCAAGATTCCTTTCTTCGGTATGCTAATATTTAACAATGAAAGAAAAGAAAGACAAAACAAAAAACCGAAAAACAAAAAAAGGGATAAAGTGAAGAACGGCATTTCTTAAGAAATCTCCTTTGAGGATTAGCATTACCTGGCAGTTGCTAAAGTGACTCTGCGCTGCATGGATTTTACATTGTCTGTATGTTATGCAGAGAGGTGTTGTGATGTCTTCTTTGAGTACCTGAAACGCCGATGTTCTTGTAGAAATTGGAGTTTTGCTTTATTATATTCTTGACTTGTTGATGAGTTTTCCATTTAAGCCTCTTTCTTCCTTCTTTCTTATCTGGCTTTTGAAGTCTGCACAGGTGGATTCCTTTATGCCTTCTCACTAGATCAGGATTTTAAAAATGTTCATTGTTCATCTCTTCATATACGTTATAGCTGCCTGGGCTCCCTTTTTGACCTCCTTGGGCTGATGATGTGTGACACTGTGCAACTAGAGTTGGTATTTGCCAATCTGTATGCCTTTGGTTTATTTCATATTACCGGATTAAAACGAAAATCTGTTTCATTCCAGTAGCAGCAGAAAGCACAAAATCTTGAGGTTCCTGCCAATATTCTCTTTTTGGAACACTATCAAAAATGTAACTTTTCTGTTGGAATAAGTATTTTCTGGCCAACATCTCCCCGCCCGCCCCTGGCTTCTGTGTGATGAAATAACATTGGCTTCTTTTAGCTCAAGATTTGGACTATTTAGGAGCCCTTTCACATAAGAAATGGATGTCTTAACTAATTTTCTTGGACTAGAGTTGATTATGAATAAGTGCTAGGAGGAGGGGCTATGTAGAACCTTTGTGATGTAATATGGCATAGTAAAAGCAGGACTAAAGGAGATTTCTCAGGATTGGGATGGGGGCATATCCTTCCTATGTCATATGATTTTAGGTCAGTAACCAACACAGTTGGGAACTTCCCCACAGCTTTTGGCCGCTCCTCATCTTTGAAGAGTGCTGGCCTGCATAGTGGGATAGAAATCCAGGCCTTCATTGATTTATTCCTTTTGGTTTCAGTCCCAGATCTTGAACTGTGCAGGGATTTAAACTGATCAGGGACTAGCTGTAGTATAAAGAAATGAGCTGTTGTGCTTGGGGGAAAAAATTGTTGTTTGAAGAACTGAAATCGACACATTTCCTTTAGGCAGAGGAAAGTTGATACATTGGAGTGTTACTATTTTTTAAGGGGGCCATCATTCCATTCTCATTTCCAGTGTTCACATGTAAAAATAAGAAACAGTGGGGCTTTTGTTTTAGCTGTTGCCAACACCAACATTTACTACCTCCTTTAGAGTTTTTTTTTTTAAAAGGGCTCCGTTTGACTGAAAATTTGCTTAGGGCTGAAACTTGTCATTTAGTTTCTGAGCCTACAGGCAAATTGCTACCACCTCCCAACACCCAGCCCTTTTAGAACAAGAACACTTTTTAGGAATTTGATAATTAAGGAGCTTTTTTGGCATTTAAAATTGCTTACCTTTCTTCAATACACAAAAACTAAACTCAACTCTGCCTCTTTTTTTTTTTTTTTTTTTAGACAGAGTCTTGCTTTCCTTCTGTCACCCAGGCTGGAGTGTGATGGGATGGCTCACTGCAGCCTCGAAACCCCCAGGCTCAGGTGACCCTCCTGCCTTGGCTTCCCAAGTTGCTGGGACCAAAGGGCACACACCACCCTGCCCAGCTAATTTTTAAATTATCTCTAGAGACAGGGTCTCACTATGTTGCCCAGGCAATCTTCGTGCCTCTGGGTCCCAAAGTGTTGGGATTACAGGCATAAGCCACTGTTCCTGGCCAACTCTGCCTTTACATGATAGCTCACCCTTTCAAAGTTAAATTTGAAATAAAAGTGGTCCTCTTGGCTGGATTTTTGAAACCTTCCTAATGTGGAATATCAGATTGTTGGGTGCATATCTAGGCATTTCAGCAGCACTTAATGAAAACAAGTGCTCCAGCCTTTCTATACCAAGATGCTGCTGACCCACATGCCATACCTGTGCTTTGGTGCTTTTTCCTTATGGTCATGGTAGATTTGCATTGAACTCATCCAGTGGTTCAGCTTGAAAGACCATAAGCCAAGGTTAGGGAACCATAGAACTACATATTTTGCCTTGTGAAATTAATATTTGAGAGAAATGGATTCAGGTCCCTGGCTTCATTGTTAACATTATCAACCAGTAGCACCTGCAGTCTTGGAAAAGTTCAGCGAAGAGGTGAATGGGTTCTTTTTTAGCCTTCACTCAAACCTCTGTAGCACATCTAAGGCTAGAGTATGTTGATCTTTCAGGTAGTGAATCATTACGGTTTCTCCTGGTGAAATTCAGCAGCAATCGCACTTCATACTTTAGTGTGATGTGGGAAAGTGCCTCTCTTGTACATATACCTGACACTAGATGATTACATTTTACCGTGCTTCAACTGTGGGGGCATTTTATCACTATATATCACTTCTTTTTTTTTTTTGACAGAGTTTCACTCTTGTTGCCCAGCCTGGAGTGCAATGGCACGATCTCGGCTCACTGCAACCTCCGCCTCCCAGGTTCAAGTGATTGTCCTGCCTCAGCCTCCCGAAGTAGCTGGGATTACAGGCGCCTGCCACCACGCCCAGCTAATTTTTTTGTATTTTTAGTTGGGACGGGGTTTCACCATGTTGGCTAGGCTGGTCTTGAACTCCTGACCTCAGGAGATCCACCCGCCTCGGCCTCCCAAAGTGCTGGGATTACAGGCGTGAGCCACAGTGCCCGGCCATATCACTTCTTAACATACAAATTGCTTAGTAATATATAACCTAATCTTTATTCTTTATAAATATTTTATTATTTATTATAATGATGTATATAATATATAATTATAATATATAAATATATAATAATTATAAGTATTTTATAATGCAGATGCTTTTTACAGGTGTATATTTCACATGTATTTATTCTTTATATTATGGAAAATAGGATTTTGTTAGTTTAATCTTCAGTAAAGGCATCTTAAATGATCTGGATTTTTAAAAATTGTTTTGTTTTAAAAATCAAACCTCTTTAAAACATCTTAACATCTTTTATGTATTCCGGGGTCTAGCATTAAAACATCTTAACATCTTTTATATATTCTGGGGTCTAACGTACTCCAGAGGGATTTGGTTAAAATTTTTCTGAATAGAAATCCTTAAGGAAGCAAGTGAATATATGAATAATGAGGGAGGAAGTATTTGGATATTTTTAAGGAAACAAAAAGGCAGCCCTAATTTTAGCATATGGGGTCTAAAGATACCATTTACATTTTTATACCAATATAAAATCAAGGAGAAAAGAAATATCCCCATGAGAAAACTGAAAAAACCAGTCAAAATTAAGCAAAATCTAATTGAAGAGTCATTTAAGAGTAAAGGCCTATATTTTATGACGCAGATGCTTTTTAAAGTTGTATATTTCACATGTATAGAAAAGTTCATAGAACCACACCTAGCTTTGTCACATCTTAACACTGTGCCATGTTTGGGTGTCCTCTCTTGTGTCTGCCTCCTCCCTCACCTCATTCCTTATCCTTCCTCCTAGGATTAAACTAAAATCCTGAATTTACTGTTTATCAATCCCATGTCCATTTCGGTCATCTTCCTACAAACATGTTTGTCTATGTATAGGGTGTAGTATTTTTGCATGTTTTAGATAAAATATTAAACATAATGATATAAATACTGTTATGCTGTTGTATTCTGAAATTTGCTTTTTACCTTCATATTCATTTGTGAGATTCATCTTGATGCATGTGGCTCTGGTACACTTATTTTCGCTGCTATATATATTTTATGTTTTGTGAATACCACTGTTTATTTATTCTCCTATTGATGGACTCTTGCTTGTTTCCAGTAGACTGTTACTTCCAGTGAAAGGATGACCATTCTTATGCATGTCTTTCTGTGTGCCTTCTACTTTTGAATGTGAGTAGGAATTTCTCTAGGGTAACACCTGGAAGTGGAGTTGCTTTGGACATCTTTGGCTTTCTTGGATAAAGCTGTCCCTCTCCCATGTGTTTGTGCTCATGACTGGTAGCATAGGTGCTGTGAGAGAACTCCCATAGCTTCGTATCTTCTTCAGTTCCAATACTGGTATTGCCAGGGAATAAGATTTTCATTGATTTGATGGTAGTGAAAACATATCTTCTTGTTTTAATCTGCATTTCTGCTGGACACACTGGCTTGCACCTGTAATCCCAGCTACTTAGGAAGCCGAGGTAGGAGGATGGCTTGAGGCCAGGAGTTTGAGACCCACCTGGGCAACATGGCAAGACCCCATCTTTAAAAAAATGAAAATAAATTAGCCAGGATTGCATGCCTATAGTCCAAGCTACTTGAGAGACTGAGGTGAGAGGATTGCTTGAGCCTAGGAGTTCGAGACCAACCTGGGCAACATAGTGAGACACTGACTCCTTAACAACAACAGCAAAAATCTGCGTTTCACTGACTTGTAAGGTGGAGTATCATTTCACATTTATTGGCCTGTTGAGTTTTCTCTTTGTCAGTTTCCTAATGCTCAGTCCTTTGCCTGTTTTTCTATTGGATTATTTTGTTTTGTCTTTTTTTTTTTTTTTTTTCTGATCAGGGTCTTGTTCTGTGGCCCAGGCTAGAGTGTCTCACTGCAGTCTTGACCTCCTGGGCTCAAGTGATCCCCCTGCCTCAGCCTCCCAAATAACTGAGATCACAGGCGTGCACCACAGTGTCTGGCCTTTCTTCTTGATAATGTGGAAATGTGGAAATTCTTTATGTTCTGAATATTAATCCTTGTCGGTTATATGCATTTAAGTATGTGGCTTGTTTTTTATTTTTATTTTTATTTTTGTTTTATAAAACTTTTAAATTAATTTTAATGCAGACAAACTCAGTCTTTTCCTTTATGGTTTTGCTTTTTGCTTATTTAAAAAGCCTTTCCTACTTCTGAGGTCATAACAAGGTACTTTCTCTCCTTTTCTCTTTTTTTCTTCTAAAAGTTTCAGAGTTTTGCATTTTACTTTTGTTCACCTATCTGGAATTTTTGTGTATGATATGCAACAAGGGCCTAATTTTTTTTTTTTTTTTTTTTTTTTCTGATACAGAGTCTTGCTCTGTCGCCCAGGCAGGAGTGTAGTGGCATGATCACGGCTCACTGCAACCTCCACCTCCCGGGTTCAAGCAATTCTCCTGCCTCAGCCTCCCAAGTATCTGGGAGTACAAGTGTGCACCACCACGCCCAGCTAATTTTTGTATTTTTCATAGAGACGGGGTTTCACCATGTTGGCCAGGCTGGTCTCGAACCCCTGATCTCAAGTGATCTGCCCGCCTCAGCCTCCCAGGGTGTTGGGATTACAGGCGTGAGCAACCGTGCCCAGCCTAATTTTATTTTTTTCTATGAGGGTATCTGGTTGTTTCCGTGCTGCTTTGAAAAACACACACACACACAAAAATATATATATTTTTTCCCCTAAGAACTGACTTTTGTTTTTGGAATTTTAAAACCAATTTGAACTTTAAAAAACTAATTTCAGGCCAGGCACGATGTCTCATGTCTGTAATCCTAGCACTATGGGAGGCTGTGGAGGGCAGATCACTTGAGGTCAGGAGTTCGAGACCAGCCTGGCCAACATGGTGAAACCCTGTCTCTACTAAATACAAAAATTAGCCAGGTGTGGTGGCGCACACCTGTAGTCCTAGCTACTTGGGAGGCTGAGGCAGGAGAATTGCTTGAACCCGGGAGGCGGAGGTTACAGTGAGCTGAGATAGTGCCACTGAACTCCAGCCTGTATGACAGAGGGAGACTTCGTCTCAAAAACAAACAAACAAAAATAAATAAATAAAAAACTATTTTCAGACTTACCAAAAAAAAAAAAAATTGCAAAAACAATGCCAAAAATTCCTATAGATGTTTCATCTAGATTCTCCAAATGTTAACATCTTACATAACCACCGTAGACCCATCAAGATCAGAAAGTTGGCAGTGGTTCAATACTATTATCTAATCTTCAGACTTCATTCAGATTTTCCTGGTTGTTCTCACTAACAACCTTTTACTGCTCCAGGATTCGATTCAGGATTACACATTGCATAGACTTGTGATGTTTCTTTAATCAATCTGTGACTGTTTTTTTCAGTCCACCTTTGTATTTTCTGACCTTGACAGTTTTGAAGAGTACTGGCCAGATATTTTGAAGAATGTCCCGCAGTTTGGATTTTTATGATATTTTCTTCATGGTTGAATTTGGTATGCATTTGTTTGCAAGAATGCGATTTGTGTCCTCAGTGTAACATATGAGGAAGTCTATAATGCCCATTTATCCTGTTATTGGCAACGTTAACTTCGATCATTTGGCTAAGGTGGTGTCTGCCACGTTTCTCCACAGTGAAGTTACTGTTTTTCCCTTTGTAATTTTAGCATGCATTCTTTCCTGTGGTGTTTGCTAAATGATTTTCTATTTCCATCATCCTTTCCACATTTGTGAGTTGCAGTTCTATCAGTACCATTTATTGAAGAGTCCATCGTTTCTCTAGTGAGTTATATGTTTACCTCTGTACTGATTTATAAATCTACTTCCACATCTCTGCTAGCACCTGCTGACTCCCTACCTTTAGGGTTTTATACCCTTTTGCCTTCTCACCAGCAGCATACAAAGGTACTATTTCCCCTCAGCCTTATAAACGGAGTATACAGGCAAACTTGGAGTTTTGCCAGTCTGATCAGTGAAAAAAAAATGTATGTCTCTTATTATGAATAAAGTTGAGCATTGGTTCATATGTTTTGGGCCATTTTTGCTTATTCTTCTGTATACTCCCTGTTTATGTCCTTTGCCTATTTTTCTATGGGAATGCTGGTATTTTTCTTTTAGATTTCTTAGAACCTTTTTTTTTTCTTTTGTGTGACAGTCTCACTCTATCGCCCAGGCTGGAGGGCAGTGGCATGATCTCAGCTCACTGCAACCTCTGCCTCCTGGGTTCAAGCTATTCTTCTGCCTCAGCCTCCTGAGTAGCTGCAACTACAGGCATACACCACCACGCGCAGCTAAGTTTTGTATTTGCAGTAGAGACAGGGTTTCACCATATTGGCTAGGCTGGTCTTGAACTCCAGACCTCATGATCTGCCCACCTCGGCCTCCCAAAGTGCTGGTATTACAGGTGTGAGCCACCACACCTGGCCTTAGGAGCTTCTTATGTGAGGCATTATAATTCCCTTGTCTGTGATAGGTTGCAAACATTGTTTTTCCAAGTGTATCGTTTGTCTTTTGGCTGATGGCATTTTGTTTTGTTTTGTTTTGTTTTGCTATGCACAAGGTTTTTTTTTTTTTAAATACATTTTTATGTACACAAAGTTATTTTTTATTATTTCTGGATTTGCCTTTTCTCTATCTTTATAACAGACTTCATGCAAGTTTTCTTTCAAAAGTTACGTGGGATTTTTTTGTGGGGGTGTTGGGCTTTTTTTAAAAAAAGACTTAATTTTTTCGTAGCAGTTTTAAATTCACAGCAAAATTAAAAAGAAGGTACAGAGATTTCCTTGTCCCCACACATGCATAGCCTTTCCCGTTATCAACATCCCCTACCAGCGTGGTATGTTCGTTACAGTTGATGAACCTACACTGACACACCGTCACCACCCAACGTCCATGGATTACGTTAGGGTTCACACTTGGTGTTGTCCATTCTGTGGGTTTCAATAAATGTATAATGACACATATTCATCATTATACAGTATTTTCACTGCCCTAAACATCCTCTGCCTTCTGCCAGTTCATTCCTTCCTCCCTTATATCCCTGGCAACCCTGATCTTTTTTTTTTTGGAGATGGAGTCTTGCTCTGTCACCCAGGCTACAGTGGCACAATCTCGGCTCACTGTAACCTCTGCCTCCCGGGTTCAAGCGATTCTTCTGCCTCAGCCTCTTGAGTGGCTGGGACTACAGCCATGCGCCTGGCTAAATTTTTGTATTTTTAGTAGAGGTGGGGTTTCACCATGTTGGCCAGGCTGGTCTCAAACTTCTGACCTCATGATCCATCCGCCTCGGCCTCCCAGAGTGCTGGGATTACAGGTGTGAACCACCGCACCTGGCCCACCCCTAATCTTTTTACTGTCTCCATAGTTTTGTATTTTCCAGGATGTTATATAGCTAGAATCATACAACATGGTTGCTTTTTCAGTTTGGCTTCTTCATTTATTAATATGAATTTAAGGTTCCTCTATGTCTTTTCATGGCTTGATAGCTCATTTCTTTTTAGCACTGAATACCATTCCATTGTCTGTATATACCACAGTTTGTTTATTGATTCACCTAGTGGAGGACGTTTTTATTGCCTACAAGTTTTGGCAATTATGAATAAAGCTGTTATAAACATCTGCGTGCGGGTTTTTGTGTGGACATAAGTTTTCAACTCTTGGGTAAATACCAAGGAGCATGATTGCTGAATTGTATGGTAAGAGTATGTTTATTTTTGTAAGAAACTGCCAAACTGTTGTCAAAAGTGGCTGTACCATTTTGCCTTCCTGCCAGTAATAACTGAGCGTTCCTGCTGCTCCACACCCTCCTCAGCATTTGGTGTTGTCGGTTTTCTGGATTTTGGCCATTCTAATAGGTGTATAGTGATACGTCATTGTTGTTTAATTTGCATTTCCCTGATGAAATATGATGTGGAGCATCTTTTTGTATGCTTATATATATCACCAGCAAATAAGCATATGTATATAAAAGATATATATGATACATATAAGATATATATGATAGGCTGGGCACGGTGGCTCACACCTGTAATCCCAGCACTTTGGGAGGCCAAGGCAGGCAGATCACGAGGTCAGGAGATCGAGACCATCCTGGCTAACACGGTGAGACCCTGTGTCTACTGAAAATACAAAAACTTAGCTAGGCGTGGTGGCATCGGCGCCTGTAGTCCCAGCTACTCGGGAGGCTGAGGCAGGAGAATGGCGTGAACCCGGGAGGCGGAGCTTGCAGTGAGCCGAGATTGCGCCACTGCACTCCAGCCTAGGGGACAGAGTGAGATTCCATCTCAAAAAAAAAAAAGATATATATGATATATATGTAAGATATACATGATATATATATAAGATATATATATATCGCCACCATATATATATGTAGGTCTGATTTTGAGAGTATTTTGATATATAATGTGAAGTATGAATGCAATTTAATTTTTTTCCATTGGCTCTCCACTTGTCCAAACATCATTTATTAAAAAGGCCATCTTTTCCCACATTGATCGGAGGTGTGATCTCTCATCATATACAATTTTCTATGTGTACTTTTTTTCACTTTCTGAGCTTTTTGTTCTATTGTTCTGTTTCTTCATGCAGCAAAACCACACTCTTCCACTTGTAGAAGCTTTATCATATTTTAAAATATCTGGTAGTGCCTGCCTCTTCCCTATCCCGATGTAGAACACAGACACACACATACACTGTTTTTCTTTTTTATGTTTTGTTGGTAATTATTTGGTTGGTTTGTTTTTAATTTATTTAAGTTTTTATAGCCAACAGACCTAGTTGGCATCTAAGTAGCTGGCATTTCTCTGCTATTTCTAGAGACTTTCTTTGCCACCTAGTATTGACCAATTCTTTGTTGATAGGACATTTATTCTGAAAAAGAATGAGCATTTTATATAGGCTGGGTGCAGAATTTTGTACATATATCACATGTTTCTGGAAATTTAAAGTTTTTGTGGGCTTCTGAAGCAAATTATGAAGTATGTGTAAGATTCAGGGATATCCTACAGCCTGCTCTCATATGATGTTCATCATATAGGTCAGTGGGTAGACCGCAGGTGGACTGTGAACTGGCTAACGCTATATAAAAGAGGTTTCTATATGTGATTTTTCTGGAGAGAAGATACATCAATCTTTTAAAGATGTTTTATCATCACAAAAAGTTAGACTGTTCCAGGTAAAGGTGAGAAAAAGACTGGAATTAAATACTCTGTAAAAAGATAATGAGGATGGCTTTGAAAAACTGAAAGATGAAAAAACAGCTCTTTTTATACTATTGTGCTCAGGATACACTGACTATAAAATTAAAGTATATTTTAATATATTAGTAGGTAAAGTTTCTAAGAGGTAAATGTCTACGTTTACAATAATGGTGTTTTCTCTCATATTTCTTTTAGGTAAGTGACAATCTTATGCTCGGATACATCAGCTTCAAAATGGATGGATTTTGAGGGTTTCCTTCCTCTTCTCTGATGCTGTAGTAGTAAGTCATACTTCTCGCGTGTGCTCTGGTCTGGTCTGGGCCAGGGGATTGGCTTGACAAAAGAAACTAGATAATTTCTTGTAAACACTTTGCCTTTTTTACTTGATATACATGTTTTGTTAAGAACTCTTTGTATGTGTAGTCTCTGAGATTACACAGAAGAATGAAAGGACCAGCTTCCAACTTTCAAGAAGACTGGATTTTAATAAGAATACAACAGAAAGAACTTGGGTTTTGGAGTTGTATTAGGTTTGAATTTCACTTTTTCATTACTGTGTGATAACTCAGTTGGATATCTTTTTCTTCTTCTACTTCCTCATTTACTCAGTAGGTATAATAATAACTACCTATCAGATTGTTGGGAAGATTAAATCAGGGAATATCTATCCTTATCACAGTGCTCCAATATATAGATTTTGTTGCTCATTTCTTCTTTCCAGCTCTATCCCATGGCTCAGAAAGAAACAACAACGTCTAGAATGTAGAAAAATAGACACTAACTCTCCTCTCCTGTTATCTGAAGGGTCTTTGGCTGAGATTCAGGAAATCTTGGAGACCAGTCACCAAAGGATTTTGTAAAGGAATCTGTAGTGGGTCTAAGTAGGCACTTTTCAAAGCCTGAGCCATCTTCTTGAATGTCACAGTCACATTAAAAGAGCCTAGTTAAATGTGGCTTAGATATTGTTTCACAAGTGGCCTTAGTGGAATCCCTGTAAATAAATATGTTAGAATATTAAGTTGGGAAAATCTTCTTTTGTTTAATCTAAAATGGAATTTATACAAATGACTAAAGAATGTAAGCTGAGATTGTTTGATCTCATGTGATTCTTTAAATAATTGTCACATTGTTGTGTTTAGAATTATCTAGCTATCTGGCCTAGTAAACAGATGAGCAATATTCACTGAGAAGGAAAAGTATATACAATTTGGTTTGGAAAGTGGAAGAGAACCATGCCTAAGTTGGAGAGACACAAGTGAGAAAAGTCAGGGGGAAATTCAAGCATGGGCATTTTAGTTCATATGGCTCAAATACCTCTTATCCAGTGGCATAAGGCCTGACTAGAAATGTTCCTCTCTAAGGAGATGCTGGGGCCAAGGGAGACTACAGTTCATTGCACATTCAGAGATTAAAATATCTCCAAATTAGTTCCAGTGAATCATTTTAAATTATTTTAAAAGCCCTTTATATTTTAATCAGAGCCTATTCACGACCAGTTAATTTGGATGGCACGTTCTAAAATTACTTTCTCCCAATGATGTGTTGTACCATTGCCATTGAATGCAGAAACCTCATGGAAGAGGGGATTAAGGAAATTTGAAAGTACCGAGGAGCTGTTGATCTTAGTTGAGTGTTTACTGATTTATGAGTAGATTAAGATTTCATTCTTGACATCTGATTTGGATGGGATAATGAGTAATGATACTCTTGTAGAGAGGGTGAGTGATTCCACAGGATGCCAAAAGTGTAGCAATGTGCCCATTTCCCCAAATATTCAGGGAAGACTTGATGCTGTGGCATTGCTGTAGTACTTTCTTCAATATTTGGATGTAGTCTTTGGGTTTAGGAGGTATTGTTCTAACCATCTTTGGTATTCTCAAAATTTTTATCTACCATTTTGTTCATCTGTTCTACAATTAGCAAAGGGGTGCATGCCTTGTTAAGAGTTCTAACTGTATGGCACACTTCCTTAGTCATTAAGGTAAACGTGATAGAGTACAATGTCTCTTATTGTCACTTGAGAATTAAAAAAATGAGCTATACAGATCATGTGTTGGTTCAAGTTTGACTTTTATGCTCTGTTATTCTCACTTCAAAGTTGATGAAACTGAAACTCAAAGAAAGAAGACCTGCCTTGGGTTACATATCAATTTATTGATAGAACTCTAGGCCAGTGCTTTTATTGATAATGATCTTCATTCTGCTTCTGTTTGATTGGGGAGGAGCCTTGTGCTTAGCTGTACTATTCTACATCTTGATACATAGACTTTTCATTTTGTGGGAGATCAGCAGCAGCTCCTTGGAAGTTGTTCATTTTACAGTTAGCTAAGGTAGAGGGGCTGGTAATGTTCAGTTTCTCTGTGCCGTTCTCCTGATATGTTGGCTCAAGATACCAGAATCTATCTTGGAATGTTGTGTATTACCCATTAGTTACCAATCTTCTGCAGGGAAAGAATATAAATAGGAGAAAAAAGAGATGGACAGGATGAATTTTTAAATTATAGCACTGAGTAACAACTGCTAGTCATGAAGTTTTTGGCAGTTTGTTAGAATCCCATTTTAAAGCAATAACACACTCAGAGTTGTATTCAAACACTGAGATAAATGCATCAACCTAAATTCATGGTTTTGTTTTTTTCCATGTAGCTGCTAATTATTGAACATAACGAGGCTTATTCATAATTTCTTTTCTCCTGCTTGATAGCCATAATCCTGTATTTGTGCTGCTGTCATTCCCATGGTAACAGACTAATGTCTGAAGCATAAGATTATTAAATACAGAACAGTACATTAAAATAATGCTAAGGTTCTGACTTACAGAGAGACTTTCACACTGGGGCAAACTTCAAAAAAAGAGAACACTTATACAGAAAGCAATTTACTTGGCCAGTAATGTTTAGTATTCCCATAGCTATTATGGAAGAGATTTGTTTGAATTATAGCCTCTTCCTTCCCAGCCCATCATCTCCTTTGGCTTTGCAGCCAACTCTTAATCTGATGTTTATGATGTCAGCCTGTTGCCATGGGAGTTATTCTGTCACAGATGTATTGTGACTTCACTGCAGGACAGAAGCAGTGGAAAATTTAGGATGATATAGAACAACTCTAAAGTTAATCTCCTGCATATCTGTTTTGGAAAAGAAGTATTCCCTTCATCTTTATGTGCTCCTAAAAAAAAAATAAATAAATAAAGTTAGTTAAGTGGTGACTTGTTGAAGGTTGGCCAACGAATATTGTTGAAATGACCAAAATGCCAAAAGCCACCACTAAGGAAAACATGTTACGTAGCTCAACCCTAGCTCTCTGAAGAGCGGTCAAGATTTATGTTTTTAATCCTATGCTACAGTAATGAAGCACAACCATGTCTGTAGCACATAAATTGATACACCATTTTTTCTATTTTCCTTGTAAAGGACTTTCTTCTATCTTAAATCTAATGTGGTCACATTCACAAGGACATGCACCCTTTGCTTCCACCGCCAGTGACAACCACATCTTTATTATTCACAGGACATATGTGGAGGCCCTGCCAAACAGAGAGGCATCTCTGGAGTCAAATTGTATAGTGCTCATAGCACGTTAGCATTATGGTCCCTCAGGGGCCCCTTCGTCATCTGGTATCTGGGACAGTCCCCCATTTGGATGGCATAAAAATAATCTAGGTTCTTTCCTAGGGATGAGAGATTTCCACAGAGTTAAGCTAAGTACACAGGTGATCCTGTGTGCATGATGAAGTCTTTGAATGTCATGAACCAATAGTACAAATGGAATGCATGTACCTTAAATGATTTCTTTAAAAAAGAAATATGGGATAGAAGGAGAATAAAATGCTACGTAACAAATAAAATCTTTTGGGCTATGTTTAAATAATATGTAAAATTAGAAAATTAGCTACAGTGAGTCTTTTTAAAAAAAAGTTGGAATTACAGGGTTTAGGATTTTTTTCTTGTCCTCTTCTTCTGTGTTTGAACTTAATAGAGAGTTTTAATATCCTTCCCCTTATTAAAATAAACCATTAAAGTAGGCAAGGTTAAGCAAGTTCACATTTCAAACATCTCTGATTGCTGGCGATTTGTCACTAGAAAGCTGTGGTAGTCACCTTGGAATCTGCGTACCTTTTTTTGTGTTTATGAGAATAATCTCTCTTCTGCTCTCTCACCCAAATCAGCATCCTTCTTAAAAGACTGGGGCTGTGCCGTAGAAACTCATGTCAGCATAATATGCCATGTACCTCTATCATGATTTTTTTTCAGCATTTTGTTGAGCCAGCTTCAGAAACAGCAGTGACTATGTGTGTAAATGATCTGCTTTAAAAAGCAGATGTAGATTAATGCACTGGTTTAGTATTTTTCCCAACTTTTTCCTTTTCCTTTTCTTTATCTCTTTTCCCCCTTCAATTCTCTGGGATAATCCCGATGATAAATCTCAAAGAAGGCAGAAGAATTTGTTTGTTTTCTGTACTTTATGTCAATGATTCCCAAACTTGGAGAGCATCAAGAAATCCTGAATGCCTGCTATCACCCCCAAAGATTGTGATCTAATTGTTTGGGGGTATGGTTAAAAATATCTTTAAGTGATTCTGATATACAGACAAGTTTGCTTTCTGCTTGCTATATATGAATAGCTGAAAATTGATCAAAGGCAAGTCTAAATATCACACATGTACTTAATTTTTATAAATCTGTTGCGTCCCTTCCTACTTTATGCAAAGTCTCATTTCCTCTGTTATAAGAACATACTATACAAGTAATCAATCTCTGACCATGAATTTTTCCCTTTCTTTTGGAATGAATAATGGATGAACATTAATTATCTCTAGTGTTTTGTTTTTTATTTTCTACTTTTAAAAAAAATTGGCTTCAAAATTTTAGGAAATTTTGCATCAAGACTATAAAACAAAAATCATGTGGCTCATAGGGAAATCAACAGGGCTCCCGTTTTAGAAACTTGATTAGCACTGGAAATTGAACTTTAGTTTTTGACGTTGGGTTGCACGCTATGCACCATCTCTGTAGTGTGCTCAGTCTGCATGCAAATTGTTTTCCTTAAGCTCTTTATAAATGATGAGATGACATTAAAAGAATGGTTTAATCATGTTTTTGTTTTTCAATATGTAATGCTAGAGAAGACGAGAAGTAGATTTCTTCATCTCATAAAACAAAGTACCTTTGCAATAAAGTTCTGACTAAAACCTAACCCGGCATTTTTTTTTTTTTTCATTTATCTTGGTTATTGCTTTTCACATGTCTCGTGGTTCTTGTAAACATGATTTCCCCTCTGGAGCTAGATAGAAAGCTAAAGTCATAAAGGAAAGTGTTGATATCCAAGCATCTTGCTTCTGATGTTTAGCCTTAAGAAATATATTTGAGCTTAAAAGAAAAGTAATAGGTTTGCTTGAATTTTCTTACTTTCCCTTCACATTCTCTTTTACTGCATGTATGGATAGCCCTAATACTTGCTTTAGATAGAGATCTGATGTAATTTTATGAAGCAGTGCTGTCAGATGACTGCAAAGGATGTTAATGTTTCTGTTGACACTGCTTTTGTAGACTTCCAAAGAGCATGTGCGGATGTTAAGTCTGTAGATCTAGATCTGTAAGCACAACCATTGTCTTTGTTTTAAATGTTTGAATTTGTTTTAGATAGTCAAAATGATTACTCTACCTGTACGTATTATGAAAAAGGGCTTCCCTAAGAGCTTGGGTAGTTTTTTCTTCTGATCATCCAGAAAGATTTTTTTCTTCTTTTTCTTTTTCTTTTTTTTCTTCAATAAATTCAGCCTTTTCCTAGCAGATGATTTATTACTGTGGTCAGTGACTCTGTATTTGGCTGATTTATTGAAAAGTTCATTTATTATCAATAAATTTAGTTTATATTCATGTTAAGAACAGTGCTAATGCCATAATGCTTTGTATTTTCTCATTTTTTTTCAGGTTTGTTCCTCTTTCATAGCTATGTGGATTAGGAACTAAAACTGAAAAGATCCCCTTTCAAATTTCAGATTGAATTTTAAGATACAAATTTTAATGAGATAATTTTGGAATGAGTGGACCTTATAAGGTTATTCAGAGCTGTGGATTTTTTTTTTTTAATAGGGGAATAAGAATGCATTCTATTTTTTTAAAATGCAACCTCTATGTTTTTTTTTTTGTCAGATACTGTTAACATTTGGTCATTTTTTCTAATACTTTATTTCCTAAGACTTTATTCTTCTATTTGCTTAATGACAACCCTTAAAAGTATATTTTATCCCAACTTTTCTATTAAATCTTTCTTTCCTTCAGTCTTCTATGAAATCTGTTTCATTTAAAATTTTTTTCTAATTCTAAAGGTAGAATCTTTATGTTGATGGAAAAAGAGAATCCATAAAAGTATAGTTTAGAGGACAAAATTCAGCTATAATCCTACCAGAGAAAAATATTCTTGATATTAATATTTTTCACTTTCAATGCATATTACCATGCCTAGTTCAGATTAGACTCTTCTTGTTTTTATTTATTTACTATTATTTGTAGTCTTTATAAATATTCTTCAAGCATACATTTTAAAGACTATATAATAATTAATTTTGTGGATGTATCATAATTGAATGGGCTATTTCTCCTTTTTTTTTTTTTTTGGAAGAGATGGGGTCTCACTGTGTTGCCCAGGCTGGTTTGTAGTGGCTATTCACAGGTGCAAGCATAGCATACTATAGCCCTGAGCTCCTGGCCCAAGAGATCCTCCCTGGGCCCAGGAGCCTCAGCCTCCTGAGCAGATGGGATTACAGGTGTACTACTGTGCCTGGCTTGTTTCACCACTTTTAATCCTCTAGATTTTTCTACTGTAAATACTGCTTTTATGAACATCTTTGTATTTGGTCTTTGCCTACATTTTATAGTGTTTCTTTGCAGGTTTCACAATTGAAATTTCTGGGTCAGATAATGGTTGTTTTTATTTCATTCCTCCTGGCTGGAGATGACCATCTTACTGCAGGGTCATTTGTGTTTGGGAATGTGAATGTTAAGTTTTTAAAGTATTTGATACATTATGTAGAAGAAAAATATAATTTTGTTTTAATTTGTGTTTATTTGCTGTCAGTGAGGTTGTTTTCCTCCAAAATTTTATTAACCATTTGCTTTTCTTTTCAGTAGCGTTTTAGGTTCTTTAGCCCATTTCTGAATCAGTGTTTAATGTGTATGTATATGTGTGTCTGTGTGGTATTTAATCAATGTAAATAGGCTTTTTAGAGTAGAGATAATAAGCCCTTGTATGTCCTATTATAACTCTTTGAAAATTCTCTGCCTAATTTTTGCCTTTTCTGCTTGAATAAGAAAAGCTTTAAGAAATCATTGAACTTAATGAATGACTCATTTATTTAACAGACACTTATTGAGTATCTATTATGTGCCAGGTACTGGAGTAAATAGACAAATACCTCCCCCTGTATGGAACATATATTGGAGTGGGGAGTAAGAAATAAACAATTAACACAATAAATGAACAAATTGTGTAGTATTTTAAGAATGACAGCAACTGTGGAAAAAAATAAGCAGGATAAGAAGGAGTAGGAGTACTAGGGAAAGGGTTACAATTTTAAATAGAATGGTTGGGACTGGCCATAATGAGAATATGACATATGAACAAAAATGACTTGTTGTTTTTCTTGTATAGAAATATTTGTTCTTTGTGATGATATTGTTAGTGTGGGCCTGCTATTTTGTTTTTTAATAACACGATTTAATTCTGTGCTCTGTGGGTGATCTCCTTTTTAGGATAGCTAAAATGAATCACCTTGGTCCAGAGCCCTGCTATACACTGTTGAAGGGGTTTGTAAGTTGATCTTCCTGTTCACATGTATGGGCAGGAACTCTGCCTTTAATCAAACTTCACCTGCTGCAACACCAGAGCACTGAGTTTGTGGCTGCTGTATGTCAGAATGTGCATAGCTGTAAGAGAAGTTTTGTCAATGTGAATTTGAGGGCGGAGTGAGATTTCTTCACCTCCTGGTGAGAAATAATTTAATCTATCTTACAGTAAGTGCTAGTGTTATGTTTTGTTTCAGGGGAAAAAGGAAGAAACAATTTTCATGACGCAGGTGTTGAAATTTCTGGATCCCTCTCTGCCTCCCCCATCCTCCTCCTCTTTTGCCTTTTCCTCCTTCTTTTATTTCTACTTCTTTTTCTTGCTTAATTTTAGAATTTGATTCTGTTGCTGGGTGTTATTTATTCTCTGGCATAACCATTGCAGTTCATTTTTGGAGCTGTGCTCCAAAGCCATTCATATTTTAGAATGGAACTGTGTTGTTTTGTCATTCATCACTCAAGTCTGAAAGACCATTGTAATCGTTTTGCTGATAAAGAACATGAATGTGAAGAAGAAATAGTGGTAAACCAGACAGCCCTGAGAGTGTGTTGTCTTGAAAAGGAGCATGGGATCACAGAGAAGTTCTTTATTTTTGTTCATTTAAATTGATGAATTCTTTAAATTGTATGTCTAATTGTACTCTTTTTTTTTATAGTTTAATGCAGACAGGTTATAAGATTCTAGATGCTAATTCACACTGATTTCTTTGACAAGTTAGGAGACAATTGTTGATTCATAAAACATGAGAGGAACTTTGGGTAATTGTCGATTGTATGACTATTCTTTTATGCATTCCTATTGCTTTGCTATCGGCAGTCATTAAATGGATTCAATTTGAAATCTGAATGAGAAATTAGTGTATTCTTATGAATGTGCCTCACATAAATTTTAAATGAAGTGTTTGACTTTTTCATACACATCAACTTGGCAAAAGAATTTTAATTATTTCATTGGCTGAGTTTATGAGATTCATAGTTCAAGATTACTCAAATCAGGGTACATTAAGAAATAAATATAATTAAATGCTCACAAATGTGATGGTCTTAAACAGGAACTGAGCTGTAATAATTGTTTAACGTAGAAACTTCCTCTTTTGTTTTGTCATACACTATTCTCTTAATACTCCCAACCGCTCCCCCAACCTTTTTTTTTTTTTTAAAGGGTAGCCTAACCTTTTGCTGGTGACTCCGGGAACCTATTAGAAAATGAATGGCGGTGCTGTTTCAATTTTCCTTTCAGCGTTTCAGTTAACTAAACATTTACATCTGATCATTGTCACCTAGTTTTTCAAAGCACAGGTGTTTTTTCTTACCCTTTCTCTGCCTCAGTCTCTGCCCCGCTTTTCTCCTTTTTCTCTCCCTCTGTCCCCTACTTCTCTCCTTCCTTTATTTCTCTACACTTCCTCTCTCCTCCCTTCCTCCCTCTCCTTCCTGTCCCCCAACCCTTTCCCCCTCTCCCTCTCTCTCAGTGAATATCACCATTTCCCAATATAATTGGGCTTGTCCAGTTCTACTTGTAGAATATTGGAGAATTTCATCTTGAACGTATACTCTGAGCAGGAGTGGTAAGAAATGTGACTGTTTAGCTAAAAAATTAATAGCTCGAAATCAGTGAAGCCACTGTCACACGCTCCATCTTTGTAAGCACCACTGCTTTTCCTTTTTTCTCCTGTGAGATGGGGGGAGGTGGGATGAGAGGGTAGACAGTAATCCCACAATCCTCTGATGGCTCAGAATAAGGAGAAAAGAGGCATCACTGGGTCCTGAATGTGTGGATGCACAACTAAAGTACTGCTTGTCATACTAGTCATCCCTAGTATGATTACCTCTTCCTAGTATGACTGTCTCCTAGTATGACTTCTCTGTTTCATTTCCCATCTTTGAGACTACAAGTAACTCAGATTCCATTTTGATAGTTATACATCCACAGTATCATTTACTTACATAACAGGTGTTCCCGAAGAACTTACGTAAATGTAACTTATTCCTATTAACTTTTATTAAATTACTTAAAGAATAAAGCTTCTCTTGTATTATATAATTATTAGCCTATATATCTAATTAATTATTAGTAGAAAGGAAAAAAATCATCCATGAACCATCTCCTAGGAACAGATGACCAATGTTGACAGTTTCTTGGATTTCTTTCTAGGCATTTTTGTCTAAGGTTTTTCCTTTTATCTGCCTGTTTTACTTAGTTGTGATCGTGCTGTATGTATCATCTTTAGTCCTGTTGTTTGCACTTAATATCATGTCATGTGTTTCCAATTGTTATAAACTTTTGTAAACATTTAAATACTGCATAGTGTTCTTTGGAATTTGCATAGCATAATTTAATTAACCATTCTCAGTTTTTGAAAACTACATGTGGTATTTTCAAGTTGTTTGTTTTTATAAACAATGCATTGACAAATATCTTTGCACATATGACTTTTTCCACATTGAGGTGATATTTCCAGAAATAAAGTTATGAGATTAAGAACACCGTGTATGTTATTTTAAATTCACAAGGCTGTGTGAGTGAAGACATTGTTTTGTTTGTTGTTGTTTACATTTTTTATTTGGAAATCGTTTCAAACTTACTGAAAAGTTGCAAAAATAGTACAAAGTAAACCGTATTCATTTTACATGGATTCACCTCTTATTGACATTTTATTCCAATTGCTTTATCATTTGTGTCTGTGAACACTCCGTCTTTTTCACTCCTTCCTTCTTTTTCTTTTTCCCTTCCATTTTTCTCTGTGCATTTTTTTCTGCACCATTCTAGGGTAAGTTGCATACACCATGTCCTTTTGCCTCAAAATACATCAGAATATATTTCCAAAGAATAAGATTTTCTTATGTAACTATGGTATAATTATTAGCTTCAGGAAATTTAACATTGACATAATACTTTTATCTAATCTTCTGTCAGTGTTCTCCATATTTCAGTTTGGTCAATTGATCTAATGATATCCTTTATAGCAGTTTTCCTCCCTACAGTGCAAGATCCAGTCCAGGATTACATATTGAATCTAGCTATTATGTCTCTTCAATCTCCTTTAATGGGGAACAGTTCTTCAGGCTTTGTCTTTTGTGACATTGACATTAAAAAATATACAGAAGTCCCCCACCTCTTTTATTTTTTAAGTAAAAAAGTTTTTATTTGAGTTTGTCTGATGTTTTGTCATGAGGAGATTAAGGCTCTGTATTCCCAACCAGAATAATATTGAAGTAACATGTCCTTCAGTGTTATTCTGGAGATTACACTATTACATCCAGAGATATCCAATGTAATACCCAATGTCCTTCTATCCTTTGTTGGTGATAGTAATTTTGGTTATCTGATAAGGGCATTGCCTGTTTTTCTACTGTATAGTTACTATATTAACCCTTACAACTAATAAGCAATCCGTGGGAAGGCACTTTAAGAGCATGCAAATATCTTGTTCCTCTTCAAAACTCGCCCCTTAGATTTAACATCTATTGATGATCCTTGCTTGAACCAGTCTTTTCTATGGTGATTTTCCAACTATAACACTTCATCAACTTTTACCAGTCAGTAGTTAGCATTCTCCTATAAATAATTTTTCTATCCATCCATCCATCCATCCATCCATCCATCCATCCACTTTTCATTATCTATCTATCTATCTGTCTGTCTGTCTGTCTGTCTGTCTATCTATCTTCTCTGTCTGTCTGCCTATCAGTCTTATTGACTTATAGACTCCCCTTTTTAATGGTATATATAGTTCATTACTTTCCTTATTTCAGTGCTCAAATTATCCTAGATTTAATTGGTGGGGACCCCTTTAGATTGTATCTTGTGTTCTTCTAATATACTCCTATCATTTTCTCAGCACTAACTTTTTCTGGTGTGAGATGTGCTAGCCTTATCTTGTCCTTTCTCTGCCCTAGCCCTGTAATCGACCATTTCTCTGATGACTTCTGTTTTTGTTTTTTGTTTTTGTTTGTTTGTTTTTTTTTAGAGGAGAAAGGTATTAGAAACCAATATTGGGGTACTAGGTATGCTACTTACTAACAGCGTAGATTTGATTCTAGGCCTTTTTTAGGAGACAGGAAAAATAATATACACACACATGCATGTATGCATACACAAGCACATATTTTAGGAATTATGAGTTCACAGTAAGACTTCCAAATTCAAACCATTTTCACAGAGAATGCTTATCTCCATTCTATAAGGTATTATTCTTCCACAGTGAAAACCCTGCCTCCAAACACATTTGTTCATTTACTCAGTCCTCTAATACATCTAAAAATAGATTCAAATTATGTCACCCATACTAGTACAGAAAAAGACCTACTAACAAAGTTCAGGACATGTTTTCCCTCCACACTTTCTTAGAATAGGGTAGATAGTAAAATTTTGAGATCATAACTTATATTATTCTTTTTCTCACCTCTCATCATAGTGGTTATGTTTTTAATTTGAAGTACATCCATTTCCCTTTGCTTCATTTTGCTTTCAATTTTAGGTTTTTATCTTTCCCATCTTTGTTTATTAATTTTATTTTTTGAATATGTGGAACACTAATGTGCTTTCCAAATTCAAAACTCTGTATAAAGGTATACTGAGACATGTATTACTGCTAGAAGTTGGTCATTTATTTATAGCAAATGGCGTTCATCTCTTCGAGTTTAAAATGATCACCTTTATTCTTTTAAATTATTTTATTTTTTAATCAAGCATACTTATTAGACATTCAAAAGGAACAAAAGCAACCCTTGGTTCTTGTGACCAGCCTTAGCTTTTTGTATAGTAGAAAATAAGAAATGTTTAGTTCACAGATAAGGCAAGTGACAGGCACTTCATGACGAAGGCTTGCTTAGCCCCTTTGTCTTTGTGCTGTAGGTTATGTTCCCTGCTTCCATACACTGTTGCTACCTGGTGGTTGTTGCTGTTTTTAAATTTTACCTCTTTGATGCTAGCTTACTGGTGAGAAATTTCATTAGTTCCCACTCTTCTAGTTTAACTTTGAAAACATCTTTGAATGGTGGATATATCAAGTATGTACATTTTTCAAGGGTTAAACTCTTGATTACATGTTGCTTTGGTTGGATATTTGTCTCCTCCAAAACTCACGTTGAAATTTAGTTCCCAGTATGGCAGTATTGAGAGGTAGAGCCTTTAAGAGGTGACTGCCCCCATGAATGGATTAATCTATTCATGGGTTAATGGATTAACGAGTTATAGATTAATGGGTTATAGAAGTGTAGAACTGGCCGGGCGCGGTGGCTCAAGCCTGTAATCCCAGCACTTTGGGAGGCCGAGGTGGGCGGATCACGAGGTCAGGAGATCGAGACCATCCTGGCTAACACGGTGAAACCCCGTCTCTACTAAAAATACAAAAAACTAGCCGGGCGCGGTGGCGGGCGCCTGTAGTCCCAGCTACTCGGGAGGCTGAGGCAGGAGAATGGCGTAAACCCGGGAGGCGGAGCTTGCAGTGAGCTGAGATCCGGCCACTGCACTCCAGCCTGGGTGACAGAGCAAGACTCCGTCTCAAAAAAAAAAAAAAAAAAAAAAAAAAAAAAAAAAAAAGAAGTGTAGAACTGGTGGCTTTATTTATTTATTTATTTTTGAGACAGTTTTTGCTCTGTCGCCCAGGCTGGAGTGCAGTGGCGCGATCTCGGCTCACTGCAAGCTCCACCTCCCGGGTTCACGCCATTCTCCTGCCTCAGCCTCCCAAGTAGCGGGGACTACAGGCGCCTGCCACCACGCCCGGATAATTTTTTGTATTTTTAGTAGAGACGGGGTTTCACCGTGTTAGCCAGGATGGTCTCGATCTCCTGACCTCGTGATCCACCCCCTTCAGCCTCCTGAAGTGCTGGGATTACAGGCGTGAGCCACCTCGCCCGGCCGGACTGGTGGCTTTATGAGAAGCGGAAGAGAGATCTGAGCTAGCAGACTCAGCCCCTTCACCATGTGATGCCCTGTACCAGCCTGAGACTCTGCAGAGAGTTCCTTCAAACAAGAAGGCTCTCACCAGATGTGGCTCCTTGACCCTGTACTTTTCAGCCTCAATAACTATAAGAAATTAATTTCTTTTCTTTATAAATTACCCCGTTTCTGGTATTCTGTTATAAACAACAGAAAATAGACTAAGACGTGTCTTTTTTTTAAACAATAAGATTTAAAAATACATTTAATATAAAGACTGACATATATACCAGCTCTGCATAGGATATAAGTGTTCCTCCCACTTAGGGTTGTGGTCAGATATATAGGCTTTCTTTTTTAATATTTGCCCATGCAATAGTCTCATGTCCTTTTCTTGTTCAAAATTACAACTGGAGTTTGTGGAATGGTGGACTCACAACAGTTAATCCTGAGTGACTTAATGAACTGCCAGACAGGTTAAGGTGAAATGGTGTTCCAGGACAGATCTTGATTTGTAGAATTAAGGCTGGCAACAAACTTCAAAATTGCTCCTTTCATTCCAGCAGGTAATTTTGTTAGAGGTAACTCATGTAATCTTAATATCTGAATGTGTTCAGTTTTATCCTGTTCTTATATAGGAAATCCCAGTGCAGGGAAGAAATAATGTAGCTTGAACACCAAAGATACTAGAAAGGTAGAGTCTAGGGAGCTGTCAGCAAGCTTTGCTTGTATTTTTGATACTGGTCAGTTGTGACTTTTGTGAAGTCAAGGAACTTAGAAATGGAGATGAAGGGAGACTGCCTTTGTGCAGTCAATTAGCTGGTCTGGGCAGTCAATTTGAGTGGTGAAATTAAGGCTTTATCTACTTATATTTGGGAGGGATTTTCTGGCAGATTGCAAAATCTTGATTAAGTTAGCTCCAGTTTAATATGTACCTGAGGTGGGCTCTTTTTTTGTTTTCTTTAATCCTTTACATTTTCTTGCTATAAACAATTACGAATTGGTCCACTTCTTATTAGATAGACTTTGTATACATTCCAAGGCAAACATAAAGTAAAAATCATATTTTCAAATATATAATAGAATAATTGAGATGATTCTCAGATGCATGTCCCTTAGTAGAGTCACAGTAAAGGCATTTGCTGGCTGGCTGGCTGGAGGCATTGTTTTATTGCCTGTTTCAACTCTGAGAGAAGTGAACAGATGGAGACCTGTATTAGAAGTACTCACACATAGGAAAAGCTTTGGAATATCTTTAGCATTTTACTCAGGAGCAGCAAATCCTATTTCCACAATTTTGTAATTGTTAACATGTTATGTTGTTAAGCCTTTTTTCCCATCTGCATTTAATGGGTCAGTTGTTTCTAACTTGTTCTTTTGAAATTTTTAATTGAAAATCTGTTTTTTTTTTTGTTTTGAAAGCACATTTTAAAAATAAATATATGATGTTCAGCTAGGTGGCTAGGTGGTAAAAACTAAAATGAGTATGAATGTATGTTTTCTGTAAGGGTTCTGAAAGCAATAATAGGATCTCTTTAAGCTCTACTGTATAGGGAGGCGAGTGATCCATCAAAAGCACAGTCTTAGATTTGAGTCTTCTATTTAGATTAGGAACGTTAAGAAAGATGGATGGTAAATGTCTTTTAGCTGCATTGTCTCCAAAACATGAAATGGAATCTAAAGACTCTCAAAGAAGGTTTCAATTATACTAGCAAATGACTTGAACAAGGATTGGGTAAGGGGAGGTCACGGGCCAATGGAATGCCAGTTGTGGATTTATATTGTTTAAAATGAAAACATTATTTCCATTAACCCCTTTCCACTAACACCTCCACCAGAGTTATTTTCAGACTGTACGTTTTTAGGTGTTAGTCATACTTGATAGAAATTCCTTATCACAAGTGTGAATTGCACAGCCTTTCCATGAGTATATATTTTTTCCCTGTCCAATACACAATCCAGGGTTTCATTTGGCTAATCCTCTAGAGAGGTACTGGCATCCCTATGTTCTTCAGACTTGATTTTAAAATGTAGCAGTAAGCTACCCAGTTGCAAAGAAGCATTTGTAAATGTTTTAATTAAAAAACAGAATAAATGGATTCTGTGTTGTGGTTTTCTGTGATAACAGCCAATCGACTGCCAAATCACACTGTGTACTTGAGTTTTGGGAGGGAAAAGTCTAGGTTTAAGGGTGACTCTCAATGGATTTGCCCTTGACTGTCAATGTGGGTTTGAGTGTGGTTTTTGCCCTCTCACTGCAAATGGAGAAAAGAGTTGGTAAGCAGAGGATGAAGCATCCTTTTAATGAGTCGGCTATAGTGTGCACTCAGGGCAGACACTTTAAAAGAGCACCATTAATTTGAATAAAACAGGAGAAGGTAGGTACTTTGTACATCCATAAAGCACTGAAGGGGATAAATCCAATTATCTGTTCAATATTTAATGGCCATAAAGTTAAAAATTTTAAAGGCAGTACCTCGGAGACTGCTTAGTCAATTCTGTCCATATTATTTTTGACATTCAAAAGTCAAGGTAGAATAGCCATATTGACGGCAGTGCTCATCACATTGGTCTGCCGATTTAGTGGCAGTGACCCTGGGATTTGTGTTTCTCTACACAGATGAAGATTAGTTGCAATTTTTTTTTTCCAGGAGCTCTTAGGGAAACCTTGGGATCTACTGAGCTTCCAACCTGTTTCTTTCAGTCCTTTGCTATTGGCTCTTGCTATGAAAGGTAATTAAGGGTGATTAACTTAAAAATTCAGGTGCAAAAGAACCAGAATAAGGATCAGCTGTTTGGGTTAATATTGCTTTTTAAAGAAAACAGGGGATTTTAATAAAATCTATATTTCAAAAATTCCTAAGAAACTCTGTTAGAGACTCTAAAATTCCAACCCAATTTTTATAAACTTTTTGCACTGTGCATATTTTCTAAGCAAGTCATGGGGGAAAAAGGTAATTTTTAAAGTCGGCCACGTCTGTCTGTTCTACAGCTGTACTTAGCCGCTGATGCAGGTGGGCATCACTCTGTGGTTCAAAGGCAGCTGAATCATAAAGCTTCTAAGAAAATCGATGCTGTAGCGACACTTGGAATGAATGTCAGTATGACAGAGTGATTTTCGTGATATGGTCTTGAAGCTTTATTCTTCTTGTCTATTAGCTAATACAGGAGCCTAATTAGTCATTAACATGCTCTCACCTTGTATGGTCCAAACTATAGAAGCATATCTTACTGTACTTCAGAGAATGTAACTGCTGGTTACCTTTTCACTTATTCTGTTTTATATATTTCCTTTCGCATTGAATATTCTCCTTTTGTACATTTCTGAAATAGAGCTGTATGCTCCCTGGGCATGGATAGCATTGGATCCCTTTCAACATAGCTTCAGTTGCCTGTAGCTATCTACATGTTTATTTATCTAAACTAATACTAGGTACAGATAAATTTTGACACGATGCAGGTATACTGTTAAAATGTTATAGAGGAATCATGCAGGAAGACAACTTTAAAATAGATTAAAGAAGCAAAAGTTAATACATTGCATAAATTAGGAGATGATAATAAGACTTTTGTTTTAAGATATGACAGAGTTTTTAAAAGGGCCAGCCTATTGTGAGAGCTTTTAAAGAGTCTGTGATTTTCCTTGGGAATACATGTAAAGTCCTTTTCTTTTTCTTCTCTATTTTGCTACCATTTCCCTTTAAAGGGAGACTTGGTTTGTTTTACTCTATTTTCAAATGCAAATTAAGCTTATTCTTGTCACATGTACCATCTCTAAGGATGATACTTGCTGAAGTCTAAAACTATTTAGCGTTCCTGGATCTTACAGTTTTAAGTAGATTGTTCCTTGTTTTGCTTCAAGTGTCTTGAGTGATTTGGCTATTAAACCAGCAGAAACCTTTGTTTTCTTAGTTTCCTATAAAGGAAATAAAGGTGAGAAAATAATGATTTCCTGGATAATTCAAAGAGAAGATTTAACATACAAATCCCTAACATGCCACTATACAAGGACTTGCAAATCAGCTTATGTTACAACTCAGCATGACATTTGGTAAACTCATTTATTTTTAAAGAGCTTTTATATGTGATACATGTTAAAAGAGCCAAGAAGAGCAGGACTTTTAGCACTGTTCTTCTTGAATATAACATATATGTTTCTGAACTCTTACTTGGGGTATTTCATTTGTTTGCTCATTCTTGATCTGCACAGCCCTTAAGCTGTAAGCTTTTTGAGGACAGGAAACCTCTCGTGCATTTTATATTCCTAGAATGTATTGTTTTTTTCTTGTATGACTTCCCCCCGTATCTTTATATTAACAGTATTATTATTTACATAATATTTCTCTTTAAATTAGTTTACCTTTTTACCCAACCGCATCCAAATCAGTATTAGCCATGAAATTACAGGTCTGTTGGGCTGTATCTTCTTTTAATACATATTAATATTTACATTAAAATCCTAATTATTGCCACACGCGAGCTCACGCCTGTAATCGTAGCACTCTGGGAGGCTGAGGCGAGTGGATCACTTGATCGGGCTACTGCACTCAAACATAGGTGACACAGCGAGACTTCTGTCTCAAAAAAAAAAAAAAGAAAAAAGAAAAGAAAAAAAAATCCTATTATTAGAACTTATAAATTTTTATTTGTGTACCACTTAAAGTCATCTCATGCATCACACTTGAGGAACGGTGCCCTAGCGTAGCCTTGCACATTCTCACATTTAGTCACTATTTGTTTAATTGTGGAGGGGAGGGAATAAGATTAATGTATTTAGTGTGTCAAATATTGCTTTCAATAGTGTACCTGTGGTTTCTCTTTTAATCCCTATAACAACGAAATGAGAAGATGTCTCCATTTTATACACGAGGAAAGCGAGGCTCAGAAAGGCTAAATGACTTTCCCAAGGTCAAATAGTGTAGTAAAAATTAGAGCTGAGCTATGAGTCTAGGTTTATCTGATTTCAAAGCTTGTACTGTTTTTGCTATATGTTGTGGACTCCCAGTAATTAGTGGGTTAACATTATGCATTACTGTCTGCTTTCCTGTTGTTACTCCTCTGTGGTTAGAATAGAGTTGACACTGAATGGTATTTACAGTCTGTCATTTTCTTCTGGAATTGCATTTTGCATGGTCTTGAAAGTTGTCGTTACCACCTTCTTTTTTTTTTTTTTTTTTTTTTTTGAGATGGAGTCTCACTCTGTCGCCCAGGCTAGAGTGCAGTGGCACGATCTCAGCTCACTGCAACCTCCACCCCCAAGGTTCAAGGGATTCCCCTGCCTCAGCCTCCCGAGCTGGGGTTACAGGTGGCCGCCACCATGCCCAGCTAATTTTTTTGTATTTTTAGTAGAGATGGGGTTTCACCATCTTGGCCAAGTTGGTCTCAAACTCCTGACCTTGTGATCCACCCGCCTCGGAATCCCAAAGTGGGATTCAGGCGTGAGCCACCTTGCCTGGCCTGTTATCACCTTCTTTTTAAGGTTTGTATGAAAGGGAGCCTCTTCGCACTACTGAGAGGAATATGTTTGTTTTGGATTTTTAAAAAGTATCGCTAATTAAGAGTTTAGACAAATATTAAGCTTCTTATTTAAGTTAGAGGTAGCTTCTCTCTCTGCAGTTGTTTTTCACTTTATGTAGCCTAAATCATCAGAGATAAAACCTGGAGATGATTTGATTCTCATCCAAAATGAGTGCCTGAGTTTCATTTGCAGCATACACATATGATCATCTAACTGTTGCTTGATTACCTCTACTTATGGTGTTCTCACTGTCTCCTCTTTTAACTATTACTAAAAAATGAAAGAGGGCATCGACAACCATAGTCTTTTAATACTAATATCCTAGTATTTAAAAGTTGAAAAGGGGCCTAATGTTTGCTTAATCAATTTATTTATTTTGGTGGTAGAGAATAGAAAAAGTTGTAAAAATATTGTTTGCCTTTTGATAAATTCAGAAAACATTTTCTATTTCCCCTTAAATCACTTGGTTTCCATCTCAGATAATCATTAGGGTTTCATTTTCATTCAGCTGGATAGCGTACCCAGAGATTGTTTAATGGGATCACTTACACTGATGGATGGTTTAATATTTTGAAGATAGCACACAGTAGCACTTTTAAGAGAATAATCAGGACTGGCATGTGAGGGCTGAGAATTGCTTGAGTTCAAAATCAGAGCTAGTGTAAGTGCAGTTTTGTGTAACTTCTCTTTGGCTGCCAGCTGACCATTTTATACTTCTTTTCTTTCCCCGATTATATTTTTCTTGGTTTCCTGTTTGACTTATATTCCAAATTCACTTTACATCTTTGAAATTATGAAAATAAGGAAATAGAGGAACTGTATTTCTTCCTTTCTGAGTGTAGCATCTGGACGCTCTGGTTTTAAATGCGAAGGGGCTGTAAACCCTAGGAATACAATGTCTTTTGAGGACCGGAACTAGTACGTTTTCAGAACTGACTTCAAATAGTTTATTTCACTCCATTGATCTGACCTATATCTGTTGATTTTTATTATATAGTCTATACTGAAGGGGGAGGAAGAGGCTGCAGTTTTACTATTACCTCATAAAATTAATTGGTAGCTAAAACAAATATTATTAAAGATACTGTATTTTATAATGTACCTAGGTGATTGATACCGTTTCTGTAGGGAGTTTTTGTTTTTCTGTGTTTATGTCAATAAACTCATAAAATCTGCAGAATGAAATAAGTCATAATTTCATTTTTACTATCAAAAAACGAAGTTGACCAGAAGCATGACCACGTAGTTCCTCCCAATGACTCAAACAAGTAAACAATTTAACATGTCTTCATAACACAGGGTTTTGCTCGTATCAAGAAACACGGTCACCACCCCTTGGCTGTTCAGTGTAAGGGGCTTAGCTTTATTGAAGTTGAAAAATCTAGTGCAGTGCTTTGTCAGCTAGTGAATATTTTGAGCTTCTTTATTTTCCCCGTTGCTTTTTTACACAAATGTGTAAAATATTGGTATCACAAGAAAATCAGACTATATTTGGTCTTCTAAAATGTAACTCCATTGTCCCCATGCTGGACTGGATTTCTTTTTAATGTGCTGTTTTCCTCAACCCAACCTTTCTATGGGGAAGAGTAATAAGTTTATTGTCAGTATTGTGGATATTTTAATTGAAGATAAATGAGTTTTCTTTTTAAATGTCTTCACTATTACATATCTTCAGTTTTATTATCCTAACTTTAGTAGATTGGCAAAGCCAGATAATCTTAACAGCCCTAACCTGATTCAGCATTCATTACTGCTGCTAAATTAAATAAGACCTGGCTAATAGAAACATGGCTGGTGCAGCCATTCTTCAATTTAATTGGAATATTATACATTGCATTGCACTTATATGTGTATACCAGAGACAAAACTTTTTAATCAGTTTGTAAGCACTCATGCTACATCCTCTAGCTATAGACATTTATCATTTATTGTGAAATCTCCTATTATGGGAAACTCTTTAAATTATTAAATATCAGGATTGCTTGAAGGGGTGAAGACGGGGCTAGCTCACTTAACGTGACATCAAAGGTTAGGAATTTAGGTCTCATTCTACTATAGCAGAGATTGGCAAAGTTTTTCTGTAAAGGGCAAGGTAGTAAATATGTTAGGTTTTGTGGGCCATACGGTCTCTTTCACAACTACTCAGTTCTGCTGTTGTAGTGTGAAAGCTGCTGTAGACAATATGTAAACGAATGAGCATGGCTGTGTTCCAATAAAACTTTATTTATGGACACTAAAATTTGAATTTTATGTATTTTTCGGGTGTTGTGATATATTCTTAAGAATTTTTTCAACCATTGGCAAATACTATTCCTAGCTTCCAGTCTCTACAAAAGCACATGGTGAACTGGATTTTGATCACAGGCCTTAGTTTGCTGACCCTTATTCTGAAAGAAAGTTTCCTTTCTTACTGTATTTTAGTTTTCTTATTTATTTATTTATGTACTTATTTACTTACACTTCTTTGATGGTTTGCTCTGTATCCGTGCGGTTTTCCATAGTGCAGGAAATGTGGACGGAATGAATTTTCCTGTCATTCTTTTATCTGTCAGTCTCTGCTTGATGTGGCAAAGGAGAATCAGGTGTTCAACCTCCAATGAGAGTAATTTCTGATATCAGTTGGTAGTTGCTGTTTAATTCTCAAGGTGCAGACAAGGCGGTGGAATTGACTTATCTCATTTTCACATTCTGGGAGATGATCTGTTCATCCTGAGGATGCTGTCAGTTTTCTGGTATTACTCTCCCTGCGTGGTCATTAACAACAGCAGAGTCCATAAATTGATCCCAGGTTTGAATTGTAAGTTGTTGGCCCTGAAAACTTGGTAAACAAACTTGCTGTCAGTGTTTGTATTGATGGAAATAGTCTGAGGTCAGCTTCATTACTGCACCCTAACTGTCGCATACATTGTCCGTTGATTTTTAGGTTGTGTTGCAAGAGGGTTCTTGTTTCAGACACTTGCTGCCAGACATAATCACCTCAAATATTTACAGTACAATGAATCATTCAAACTTAAGGTTGGCAGTGTCTTTTTGAAATGGTGTTCGTGAAGGACTGGGTTAATTTATCAGATACAGATTTTGAGAAATTCTTTTCTCTTAAAGCAAAGGTTCAATTTGCTAATAAATCAGTGGCAACTCTGTCTTCTGACACTATGGATACTTGTCTGTTCCACACTGAAGCTTGCCACTGGCATCTTTTGCAAGAGTGGACGTATTCTTATCTATAAAGTGTTTTCTAGATTTATTCAGAAAAAAAATAAAGTGGGAATACTAGTTTCTTTCTTGAATAATGGAACTTAAAGATAGATCGAGGTGTATGAGTTATTACTGTTGCCCATTTTCAATGGCTACCGAGCTTTGGCGATTATTATCAGCTTATTTCTAGAATTATTTATTAAGCAGGGAATTTTATTCATTGTCAGATTTGTAATTTTAGCTAAGCTCTGATCAGATCACCTTGTGGTTTCTTGCAAACATTTTTAGTCCTTGTTTTGCGTCATCATGAAAGAAAATTTAACAAAAAAGATGTGTACTTGCTCTAACTCCTGGGCATTTTTATTTATTCATTTATTTTTGGCCCTGTGGTTTCTCTCTCTGAGGTGATTGGAACACACCAGACCTCTCAGAAGTGTTCCGCTGTTTCCTTCCTCCCAGTAAGCAAATTATTTGCAAGTGACTTGAGAATAATTTCAAGTATTGGAGAGCTTTCTTCTCAACCACCCTTGCCAATGTTTTAGGTGATACACAAAGTTCTGTAGGTCAGCTTGAAATCATAATGCTTGCAAGGAAAAAAAAAATTAAAATTGACTTCAAAGGACAACTCTGACACGGTCAATTAATAATTAAAACAGTTTTTTAATGAGCTATGCAATTACCTGTATGTCCCTGGAGATGATGGTTTATGGTATTATTGCGGTGCCCTTTCTTTAGTCATGGCGCATGACATTTGTAATTTAAAGCCGGCTAGACATTAAAGTGACAGAACTTTCATTAACCTTGTCTAAAGTTTGCTGATGACAAATGACTTATAAAACATGCTGTTGTCAAAATATACCACATATTTAAGTACCTTAAAAGTCCTGTGGGCTCTGAGAAGCTATGGAGACTCAGAGAGAGACCAAGGCCACCAGTGTCCTGTGGAATTACTCGACAGAATCCCCGGTGTCTGGCACTATTTCTTTGTACTCAGGTAAGTGGTACCTGCTTCAGAGAAGAGCTTAATGTACTTTTCATGGATCTCTGGTTCAGGTAGGTTTCCCATGGGTTTTTGTACCACATGACATGATTCTGTCAACCAGTGCTTTATGACTATTGAATAATTTCTTCTAAACCTGCTTTGATATGTAAACTTTCAAGTCTTTAGAAGCAGTTTTATTTTTTCAACTTGAAACCAATTAGCAATTATGTTTTGATTTTAGCTTTTTTTGTATCTTGGCTTTCTAAATTCTTAGCCCTCTGTTTGTGCTATGCCGTACCTCTCTCTATTTTTATTTGTTTTCTCCCTGTATTTGAAATTTTCATTTGTTGTAGAAACTATATAGAAACATCCTCTAATTTTAAAAAATTTTCTCATCATACTTCTTTTAGAGGAATATCTTGAAATGCTACCAAGGGAGATATTGCAGGTGACTATCCTTTTATATTATAAAAATAATAAATATATAGTAATTAACATTAATGTGCAGATATTGTTTGCCAGGCATTAAGCTAAGAGTTCCATCTCATTTAATTCTCTTGGCAGCCAGCGCTTATAGCACTATTTTCCCATTTACAAATTTGAAACCTGAAGCACAAAAAGATTAAGTACTTGCTTACTGTCTCATAGCTTGTAGATGAACCAGGATTCAAATCCTGACTGACACCAGAGATATTATTAGTAACCACCAAGCAACATGGCTTCTCAACTCACTTTTGTTTTTGTTTTTTCAAAATAAATTATAAGTTTGCTATCTGGAAAGATAAAGTATAGCAAACTTACAATTTATTTATTATTTAATAATTATAACAACCACCTTTAATAATTAAATAGAAAGAATTGTTATTTCATGTTTGTGCTATTCAGTATACCAATAAATATATGCTGGACAGCATACCAGCAAATATGAATTTAATATTGTAAGCCAAAGTTGAGTATTTACAGCTTATTCAAGAGACTTGTTAAGAGAAATTATAACCACCTTTTAACTCAAGTGGCATATGATAGGTACTTCATAAGTATTTGCTATTATTATTATTATTATTAACATACTCCCTACGTGTAATATATCTTGATTCTGTCATGGGTCTGTGTTTGAGGATTGGTTCCAATATAATTAGAGACTACAACTTTAACAACACATTGTTTTATTCCGTTTGGTTAATGTCCATACATTTCTTAAACACTATGTAAGTATTATACATTAAAAAGTATTAAATACTGTCATCCTATCAAATACATCTTTTTGTTCATATTGCTGAATAGTAGTCTACTCTTAACTATTTTTTAGCTGAAGTATAACACCAGGGAGGTACACATAGTGTAAATGTACAGCTCAGTAAATTGTCACAAAATGAACACCCGAGTAACCATTACTGAGGTCAAGAACTTTGCCAGCAGCACACCCCGGAAGTCTTCCTCATGGCCTCTCAAAATTACTACTCTTCCTTCCTCCCCAGTGATAACCAAGATTTGAACTTTAATGCCATAGTTTTGCATTTTTTGTTTGCTTTTGCTTTTGACATTTTAAAAACTTCTTATTGTTGAAAATGTCAAACATACAAAAGCAGAGGGCATAGTGTATTGAATATCATGTTCTTATCACTCAACTTCAACAATTATTAACTCATGACCAATGTTATTTCACCTGCAATCTCACCTACTGTCCCTACCATGCATCATTTTAAAGGAAATTATAGACATTGTATTATCTTTCCATAAAGATTTTGGTATATATCTCTAAAAGACAGGGATTCTTTTTTAAAAAGATAACCACAATATTTTCTTACCTAAATACTTTCATACCAACAATATCCAGTCAGTATTAAAATTCTGTAATTGCCTTATATTATTATTACTTTGAAAAAAAAATTTTTATTTGTTGAGTCAAGAGTCAAATAAAGTCCATGAGTTATAACTACTTGATTAGCATGCCAAGTTTTTTTTAACCTATAGCTTCTTCACCCTTTTTTCTCCCTTGAAGTTTCAGAAACTGGACTGCTTGTCCCATAATTGCCCACAGTCTGATTTTGCTTACTATGTCTTCCTGATGTTGTTTAACATGCTTTTTAAAAATTTTTTGATTTCTTGTTAGTCAAATAAGTCTATCAGATTCAAGCTTACTTTCCTTTTTTGGGGGGATGGGAGAGTATAAAGGGCAAGAATACTTCATAGGTAGGTACATAATGTCTGTACCTTTTTGTATGCATGTGGTGTCAGTAACCATTTGAAGATCATTGTGTAGATTTATTCTTTCAGTGAGGGCCGCAAAATGGTGAGGATCTTATTCTGCCATTCCTTCATAAGGAGAAACTTCCCCTTATCATTTAACTTAAGGTGCAGTATATATAGAATGGCAAGACAGATGACTGATTCTTTATCTTTATTTACTGATTTTCACAATAGTTAGTTGGTTCTCAGCACCCTTCAAAGATAATTATGAAAGTTTTCTTTTGCTTTAGTATTATTTTGAATATATAGGATTAAACATACTTATGCTTCAATCCATTCAATTATTATTCTTATTGATATTCAAATTATCCTGCTTTTGGCCAGTGGAAGACTCTTTTAATTTTGACCCCAGAACCTTTGCTAATATCCTTTTCTGATTGTGATAAGATATTCGAGGCTGATCTTAGAAAGTTTTTTATTTTGTTTTGTTCTTGCCTCAGACCTGGAATCAGCTATTTCTCCTAGAAGCTCATTTCTTTTAGTGGGAAGTGTTATTTAGAAACTGTACTCTGGTCCCTGGGGTATGCTTATTCCTACTGGGTAGGTCACATTTTTAGATCTTTTTAGCATACAGAACTAGGAAATGTATTGTTGTTGTCTTAAAGATAAAATGTATAAGGACTCCATTTTGACTCTTCCAATTCAAATTCAAGACTACATAGCTTTCACTTAAAATCATGCATTTGCGTTTTCATTCATGCATGTGAAAAATCCTGACACCAACACTGGAGATTCTGAAATTGGGATACATCATACACACAGTAATGTAGTTTCTGGGAGGTAAAGCTTGGCATCTGCATTTTTAACAAGTTCCACAGGTGATTCTGATACTCACCAAAGGATGAGAACCACTGATCTATTTTTTATGAACTATTTTATGTTATAGATACTTAAATGGAACCTCCCATTTTCTTCTTAGAATCCCTGTTTTCTTTGTTCATTGTCCATTCTTTTTTCTTTTTTTTTTCTTCTCTTTCTTTCTTTCTTTTTTTTTTTTTTTTTTTTTTGAGGCAGAGTCTTCCTGTGTCACCCAGGCTGGAGTGCAGTGGCATGATCTCAGTCACTGCAACCTCTGCCTCCCAGGTTCATGCAATTCTCATGCCTCAGTCTCCTGAGTAGCTGAGACTACAGGGGTGCACCACCACACCTCGCTAATTTTTTTTATTTTTAGAAGAGATGGTGTTTCGCCATGTTGGCCAGGCTGGTCTAGAGCTCTTGACCTCAAGTAATCCACCTGCCTCAGCCTCCCAAAGTGCTGGGATTACAGGCATGAGCCACTGCGCCTGGCCAAGATTGACGATATTCTTGATGAGCCACCTGTGTACAACCTGAATTCTTTTCTTGTTTAACTCATTGCTCTGTGCATCTGATAGAAAAGACTAGTTATTTCACTTCTGTGAAAGCCAGGCTGCAGTTAACTTTGACCACTTGGAATGCTAAAATACAGGTGAACCTCGCAACTAAGGCTCTGCCTGAGGCCAGAGAGAGAACCCCCCCTCATTGCTTTGAGCAGAATGCCTGGTATTGGAGTAGATTTGCTTAAGGGCAACTCTGCATTTGATAAAATATCAGAGCAATTGATGTCCTTGTACCCTTGTTCCTTTTCTTTCCTCTTATGCAGAAGTGTTAATTGACAATCAAAGGAGTAACAAGTGCATACCTGAATTCACAAGCCTTTGGGGCCCATCTTTAATACTTCTGCAGATCCAGGCCTGGTTTAGGTTCTACCTTCTTTCATCCATGCTCACCTGAGAGTTCCAGTGTTTTCCTTGTTCTTGTTTCTGCAATCAGAGTTCTAAAATTTGACTCTAGCTGTTCATTTTATCGCTTCTCTCTGTTAGAATAGACTATAGATCTGTATCAGAACATTTAACTTTTAATTGATTTGTATTGATAATAGGTGAAAAAGAAGTTAATTAGCCTGGAAATGACTATATCGTAAGATCAGACTTTGGTTAAAAATTTAACCACACTAATTTTGATAATCTTCTACATTCATTTAATATTAGCTTTGTTTTGTGTTAAATTTGCAAACTTTCACATTTTTATCAATGTTCTTGAGGGGGAGGCTAAGATACTCTCAATTTATGGTGCAAAATGGAACTTTAGGTCAATAATTTGACCTCTGTGATTTAGGTCACACATCTTATAAGTGGAGGAGCGACTACTCAATCTGATTCCTGGTATTTTTTCTGTTATAAAGCACACTCTTAAAAAGAAAGAATTCAAAGTTGCTTCCAAAAGTGCAATGTAAGAAAAATAATTTTAGGAAAGGTCAAAAATGATTAGAAGAAGGAAGTGAGAATTCTGTTAATTTAGTCTGGCTTTGAGCTTTCTGTTTGTTAGCCAAGACATAAAGGGAAAACTTTGGCTCATAGAATACTTGTCTGATTAAAGAAAGCACATGAATTTGCATGGAATGCAGACTTTTTTGGCATTGAATTCTCTGAAGAATATATTATATGATCCTACTAGGGGATATTTGTAGCAATGAATTATACCTTCACTGCTGATTTTGTGAAAGATGTAAAAGTAAACTTCAAATGAGCATTTTTCATACTCTTCTTAACCATTATCACATGAACTTATTGCCAAGGTTTTAGGTATGATGCTGTCAGATGAAAAAGGTACAAGATATATGCTTAAGTGAAGCATTTACACTAGGTTTTAGTGTTGATGCAATGTATCTTTTCTCATTATTTTACTTTTAACCTGTTAGTCTTTATGTTTAAAGTGATTTTCTTATTGTAAGTATGTAGTTGGGTCTTAAAAAAATCCATTGACCGGGCGTGGTGGTGGGCACCTGTAGTCCCAGTTACTCGGGAGGCTAAGGAAGGAGAATGACTTGAACCCAAGAGGCAGAGCTTACAGTGAGCCCAGATCATACCACTGCACTCCAGCCTGGGCGACAGGGAGACTCCGTCTCAAAAAAAATAAATAAAAAATAAATCCAATCTGACAATCTCTGCCTTTTAATTGGGTGTTTAGATCATTTACTTTTAATGTTCTTACTGCTGTGATTAATTTTTAAATTATCTTACTATTTCTTTTTTATTTGTATCATCTGCTCTTTGTTCTCCTTTCCTTCTTTTTCTTTCTTATTTTGTGTTGATTATTGTTTATTATTCCAGTTTATCTCCTCTGTTGGTTTATCAGCTGTAATTCTTTGTTTTAATGGTTATTTTAGAGCTTATTGTATGTATCTATAACTTATCAAAGTCTATGCAAATGATGTTATACCACTTTATATGTAGTCTAAGAGCCTTAAGACTGTGTACTTCTATTTTCCTCTCAGCCTTTCTGCTACTTTTGTCAAACATTTTACTTTTATGCATATGCTATAAACCCCACAATACATTATTATTGTTTATTCAATTTATCTTTTAAAAATTAAAAATAATTTAAAATATCTTTTAAATAATAACAGAAAAGTCTTATATATTTTCTATATATAAAGTGCATTTTTTGGGTGCACTTTATTCCTCCCTGTCAACCTATATTTCTATTATTTTCCTTCTGCCTAATAACTTTCTTTAACATTGCTTGAAATATGGGTCTACTGGCGATGAAGTATTGCTTCTTTTATTTTACACCCCTCTCTCCTTTTTTATAATTGTTATTGTTCAGGCAGGACAGTAAATCTTGTCCCTGTTAACTTCATTTTGGTGAAAAATAGAAGTCTTCTTTAGTTTTAAATGTAGGTTAAATTGTCGGTAGTTAATGCTGAATTCTTTAATAGCTGAGTTGTAGTGACATTAAGTATTCACTGTGGGTGTGGGTGCCTGTGACCTCCTTCAGAGGTCGATATATAGGGATCAGGGTGGATAGCTATAAAACCCAGGTTGTATTCCTCTGTCCAGATAGTGCAGCTGTATTAGTCTGCTTGGGCTGCCATATCAAAATACCATAGTGTGGGTGGCTTAAACAATGGAACTGTATTTCTCAAAGTCTGGAGGCTGGAACATCCAAGATGAAGGCATTGGAAAGATTGGTTTGATTCTGAGACTCTTCTCTTGGCTCATAGACAGCCAGCATCTCTCTGTGTGTTTGCATAACCTCTTCTTTGGATATGCACATGTGAAAGGGGAAGACACAGCAAACTCTCTGATGGCTCTTTTTTTAAGGGCACTAATGCCATCATGAGGGCCTCACCCTTATGACCTCATCTAACCCCAATTTCCTGCAAAGGGCCTCACTCCAAATACCCCCTCGTCAGGGCTTAGGACTTCAACGTGAATTTTGGGCGGATACAAACATTTGGTGTATATCAGCAGCCACAAGTTGTAGTGTTCTGTGAACCTGAAGCTTTCTCCTTATAACTTGTGCTGTTTGTGGTTAAGGACCAGAGCCATACCTCTGCTCTGATCTCTTTCTTACCCCTCTAGGCAGCTCCATGGTAATATAAGGAACACTTTACCCATCAATAGATTAGAACCTTACCTGTACTTGTCTGGAGAGAGAATTTTTCTTCTCGTAATTCTTTTTGAAGTGTCAAGAACTTATTTAGTTTCACTGGATTAAAGAGAGCAAAATTATCAGCTTGAATCAGGAGCAACTTGAAGGAAGAGATCAGGGCTATGAAGCCTGTTGGGAGATCTGCATTTATAAGGAGATGGCTTCAGCAAGGATAAGTCATATCTTAACATCTTAGTCTTAAAGGACAGATTTGTTGCAAAGAAAATGGAAATGAAAGGAAAAAGTGCTAAGTCTTTTTTTCCGTGGCAGCATTTCAGAATTATGTATTGGAGCTCAATTTTTGCTTTTGCCTCTCCCTTCCGTTAATATTAGAGTCAGAAGCCTGATCAGACACGGTGCTGTTTTTTCTGCCTAACCAAAGCTGTGGACAGGTGAAACCTGTAAAGATATTAATGAATCAAGAAATTTCATATGAGTGAGGTGGTTGAATTTTATTTCTGTTGTTAATGTTAGGCGACGTTGTTAATGCTACGTATTTTGTTACAGAGATTCCAGGATGCCAATATGCCTTTAAATTTGTTCAGAATTTTATGTGGGATTATACTTTTATATTTTAATTTACTTTATAACTTGTTAGCTATTCTTTCTCTAAACATCTGAGAGATAGTTTTCTTCCCGGCTTTAAAATTTAATTGAAAAATAAAACTGTAACTATGTTTTGTTAAGTTAAACAATACTCTCTGCCAGGCTTCTTAAGGCAAATAGGATTATAAAATCTTACATGCCCAGTTCATATTACTCGCTCTGAACAACCGATTAACCACTCCCATATAATCCTAGGAGAGTTTAAAAATAAAATTACAGCTTTCTTAATGTTTCTCACATTTGCCCAAAGGTTTCAAAGAAGGTGCCATAAGAAATATATGAAGGTGCCCTTGGAAATAAATGCAAAGAAGGTGCTGTGGAAATTAACTTTCTTTTGGTGGCATCTTTGCAGTGAGATTGGGCTATTAGGGGCATTTTAGTTTTCCTGTACCTAGGACAATCTGCTGCTTTTAGTTTTCCTGTATCTAGAACAATCTGCTGCTTACAGTGATTCCCTGATGCCTTTATTAAGGGAAAGAGACTTCCCTTTTTAGGATTCATCTAACAAAGTGTTATTGCTTACCTATGCTTACCTATTTTTTTTTTTTTTTTATTAAGATTTTTTTCACTCTGCTAGGCACTGGGGAACTGTAAGGACTAAGAGGACCTCTTCCCCTCTAGAACCACACTACAATTTAGTAGGGTAGCCACTAGCCACCTTGGCTATTTCAATGTAAAGTTAATTAAAAATTCAGTTCCTTAGTAGTACAAGACACATTACATGTGCTCAATAGCCATATGTGGCTAGTGGCTATCATATTGGACAGCATAGATATAGAGCATTCCTGACATTGCAGAAACTTCTGTTGGACAGTACTGTACTAGAAGTTATTATTCAGATTTGTTTACCCACATATATAGTTGTTGTAGTAGTGCTTTTAGTCTTAGAGTCATGTTAACCAAGGGATGGATAGGAAAAAAAATACGCTAGAGGGAAAATTATTATGGGCTATTCAGGTGTTCTTGTTACTGTATGTGCCCCTAATATTAGGATTTTCTTCACAGAACATTATCATTCAAAAAAGAAGTCATTATATATATTCAGGTTCTTACAAAGGCTCTCATATTACTGACTAATCTTTCAATTACAGTACTTTATTTTGAACATCAAAATGGCTTTCATGAATGTTTGCTTATGGTGCTTGAAGAAGTTAGTGGTAAAATCAGATTTAAAAAGAAGAAATTTAACACAAATTTAGTAATCTGGGCATGACCTCACAACTACAAGTGTTGCACATTATTGTAAACAACCCTTTTTAAGAACAGATAAAGCAACACCACAAGTGTCATTGCTATGGAGATCACAATTATACCCCTGCAGGATCTATGACAAACTGTCCTGCTATTTAGCAAATTGGTACTTGTGGTAACTGTGCCATACATGAATTTTAAAAAGTGCTATACCTCAAACAATCTGGAAGGGAAGACGATTTGCTCAGGGAAGTAAAAAAAAAAAAAAAAAAAAAAAAAAGAATCTGGTGATAATAAAGACATTTTTGTGCCTGGGGAGTTCTTAATGGAATGTGAGAGGAAAGAAAACAAGGAGCTTTTCTAAATTAAATATGCTCTATAATATGCCATGTGATTTTGAATGTGCATACGACTAAATGAAGGAAATACTATACCTAGACATTTAACCATTTCAATCTCAGTCTTAAAAGTTAATGTAAATAAGTTGTTAAAAAAAAAACCACTTATTTTTTGAGGAAATCATCTCATATGGAAAATGAGAGATCATCTTATATTCAGGATTCACTTAAACTTGAATTTGGATATATAAAGTATCTACTTCTGGAGATAACCTTACTGTTTTTTTTTTCTAAGAAATTCTAAGCATTTCCAGAGAATTGATTAAAATTTATTAAACTACAGAAAGTGAAATCAGAAGACTACTGAATAATTTCTTAAAATCATGTTAAAATATATAAAATTTATATGCATGTAAGTATGCTAAAAGTATACAGAAAAGAAAAATGTGGAAGAAATGCAACAAAATGCTAACAGTGGTTGACTGGGCAGTGGGATTCGTGTTCTCGTTACTCCTTTATTATTTTCTGTTTCATTTTCTATAATGAATATGCATTATTTTAATAATTAGAATAAAAAGAAAATGTAAATGAACACTTAAAAAGCACATGTTAAAGAGAACTCTTGATTTGATGTATAGGTTCATCCTTCATAGGTTAAGCAAATGGAAAGAAACTTCTTTGTACAAAGACTAATTCCATGTCGGCATTGGGTACCTTTCTCAGAGAAAATGGGTTGTCTAACCAGCACGCCTTGTTTGTTTTTTAATCTCTAACAACATTTAGGATATCATACAAAATAGAAGTCTTGGAAATTCTTACATATATGATGATTATTTTTAGAGATGGGGCCTTGCTATGTGGCCCAGGCTGAAGTGTGGTGGCTATTCACAGGCACAGTCACAGCTCACGGCAGCCTCGAACTCCTGGGCTCATGCTGTCCTCCTGCCTCAGCCTCCGGAGTAGCAGAACTGCTGGCGCATGGCCACTGCGCCCAGCTTTACAAAAGCTATTAAGACTTTTGTTTTGTTCAGCATGTCTGGGTAACATTGCATGGCCTATCCCAAAGTCTGAAATATTTTAAATTCCAACTGACAAGATGTTAGGATACTCAAAGGAAGAATTGACCACACATAAAATTGTTTAAATGTGCTCAGCACTTTTTAGACTATTTCACATTAATTCCTAGTGAAATAATGTAGAAAGATTACTTTAGGGGTAAAGGTAATTTAGGCTTTTTTTGTTCTTTTTTGGTGTTGACTTACTCTGACTTTGACTAACTCAAGTCATATACATCAAATTTCCTCTGTATTACTCAAGTTTTTGGTTTTGTTTTTGTAAATTGCCTTGACCTATTTGGAGGAAATACATGTTCTAAGAAATTTGAACACAAATGTATCCTTGGGATGCTATTTCTCTTCCTTTCTTTCTCTAGTGCCATTTTTTACATCACACAGATTTGGAAACAAAATGACATATTTCTTTGCAAGTTGTGTGATGAGTAGAAGAAAGGAAAATATTAGCAACTCTCTGCATATACAAAGAGACTTTTCAGGCTCTCCGAGGGGATATGAACTCCCAGGTACTAGAAGACTAACCCTCTTTACAACCTTACAAAATCCTGTACAGATGACCTATGTGTAAAATGCACTGCCTGTTGCTTTGGATATCACTTGACACTAAAAAGCTATGCATTTTGTATTTTTGCATGTCAGAATCTTAGCCAGAGGAATTAAAAATAAATATTTAAGTAGGTTCCTGACTTTTCCTATCAAGGAGGCACTGAGACAGGCAATTTGCTTAGCAAGTCTTTTTGTTCACCTGTTTTTGTGCTGCGGAGAAATGTGATGTTTGCTTCTGATGATTCCAAATGTGCATGCATTACATGGTCAGAGCAGAGTATAGTAAATGCCAGTGCTATCGGTGGAAGGCTGGATGATAACATGTGACCCGAGTGACAGAAATAAATGTGTCCTGGCAAAAAGGAGCCATTAATCTGAATGAAAATATTACCACACAGTGGGCAGATTAATCTTGGCAGTTTATGGCAGTGGCCCTCATATATAAAACCTATTCTGTGTTCCCACAAATGCCCAATCAGTAGACAACTGCCCCAGTGTTAATTGTGACTGTGTGGGGCACTTGGGTAAAATCTTCCGATGTTAATGATCCTGAATTTCTAAATGCTCTTATCCTAAAAATTGATTCTTAGTTTAAGCAAGATTAGCAATGTGGGCCATTCAACTTTTTTGTTTGTTTGATTTTCTGAAAATATTTATATATTTGGGGTTTAAACAAAGAATTTTTTTTTTTAAATTTTTTGCCGCACTCAGAACACCTTAGCTAATATATGAGGTGATTAAAAAGTTATTGTAGAAGTCTTCTTGTCTGGTTTATTGATGCTAGTAGTTGATTAATCAAAAAAAGTCATAACAAATTATAAATACACACCTTCTACTTTTCGTGTTAGTATTAAATCTATATACAGGTATTTTTCTTTTTTTATTTGCCAACATTTGATATCAGGTCAAGGCCTAGTTGAAATTCCTTGACATCTTCCTTGTATAGACAATACCCACAATGCTAATCTCTATGATTTTCAATCTCTGTCTCTCTAAATTGGCATGGTAATTTAAAGATGCTGGGAAACAATCTAAATACGGAATCCTCCTAGATTTTTACTAAATTTCCCCACAACTTCTCAGTTATCTAACCTACATCAGCTTTAGTATTTTTTAATGACTCATCTTGATGAAGTCCATTCAGACATTCTGCTTAATTTTGATAGAAACAGTGAATCACTTTCTGTTTACACTCCTATTTCATGGATTTATATGGAATAATCTGTTCACATCCTATTTGATTAACACAGTTGGAGTAAAGAGGCTTGGGACCAAACCCAGTCCACCTGTGGTGAATGTGTGACTCAGCTGGTGGGACTAGCCATGCATGGGGGGTACACTAGAGAAGTCCACCAGGATGACTCTGCAGAGTGCCCTTCACATCAGGGCATGTTCTACAGAGGGAATGGATATCATCATTGCTTCATTAAGCCTGTCACGTTTTCTATAAACATCTACAAATAGCTATAGGTAAAAATGGATAAAGAATATAACTTTTAATATGATGTTCTCTTTATCAAATGAAAAGCCAGATATAGCTAAGTAAATGCTAATGCAACTGTTTTTAAATGAGGTACATACCAACACTAATAAGTTCTGAATTGTTCATTTTACTACTTTTACATTTATTATGTATGTGGTATATTAATTGATTGCTTTGTGAAGCTGTTTAAAATTTTTCGAGAGTAGAGAGTGATAATGTGCCAAATGTGAAATACAATTGGAGAGGTGAAGCTGTCAACAACTTAAGTGTTAGTACTGACTGACAGTGACAGGATTCAAGAAGTATCATAGATACCAATATACTGTCACAACTATAATATGACCAGAGTGAGTATGGTCCTTGCTAAACAAGTTAAACACAAGGGTTTTTTGTTTTTGTTTTTTTTCTTCCTAGTGCTTTATAGTTTCCCCCACTATAGAAAATGCATGAAGACTTTTTAAATGGTGATATTTATGGCCATGATAGACGTGTGCGTCTACAAGACCAAGTCCAGGTGTTTCCATTGCGAATACAGGGAAGGAGTTGATGTAAGCAAGTGATTACTTAAAAGGAAAAACAAAAAAATGGAAAAAGGATAGGAGAGAATGTTAATTGGGAGGGTTTCAAGTATAGAGGAGACTTAAGGATGGGCATAAATGTAAATGTTAGGAACACATTTGAAAGAACTTGGCCTTAGAAAAGAGATTTATAGAAGCAAATAATTCAAGAACTGTAGGTTTTGAAACTGAGACACACTCATTGCCAGACAGAATAAGAATGAACATACCTGAAATTTCACTGAGAAAGATCACAGATATACAGTCACGTGTTGCTTAACGATGGGGATATGTTCTGAGAAATGCGTTGTTAGGCAATTTCATCATAATGCAAAACTCATAGAGTGGATTTACACAAACCTGAATGGTATAGCCTATGACACACCTAGGCTGTATGCTACAGCTCACTGCTCTTAGGCTACAGACCTGTACAGCATGTAACTGTAATGAATAGAGTAAGCAATTGTAACACAGTGGTATTTGTGATCTAAACATATCTAAACAGAAAATGTCCAGTAAAAATATGGCATTATAATCTTAGGGGATCACTATTGTATAAGCTGTACATTGTTGACTGAAAGTTGTTATGTGGTGTATGACTGTATTTAAAATTATAAGAACATACGATCCCAAGGTCATTTGATTCAGGCCCCAATAAAGAACTAAAATAGTCCAAGAATCTTACCCTTTCCCATTAGTGAATGAACGCATTCTTCAGCCTTCCTAGTTGAACTGATGCAATGATCAGTGGACCTTGAATCTAAGGAAACAAATTTCTGTTTATCTTAAGCCTTCTCAATTGTGCTTTTGTATGCGTTCATCTTATTCTTTCTATTATTCTTAACTTAGTCATCCAGATTGCTGCTTAAAATGGAAAATTAGCCTAAAATGGAGTGGGCAAACAAACAAATCTATCACTGTCCAGAGTTTCTAAATTCTTAACCCATTTCTTACAAGAAGAGAGGGAATTCTTTTCTTTAATATTGAAAAGATGTTACCTGGAGCACCCCTAATGAACCTTGTTCCACACGTTGAATGATGCAGTAGAATTTGGAGGATTCTGACATTCAGAGAACAGCAGCCAACTGTCAAAAAAACGGTAGGAGATGGTAATAATGACCTCGATTTAAGGTCACCGGTGCTTGAATGCTTGCGGTATTTTGGCACTAGCTATGCCACGTCCTGCTGATCATGGAACTGGTGCCAGGTTCACTCAGTGGGGCCAAAGGAACTTTGAGTATAGTGACAAGAGGCTAAAGAGCCTGAGCCGCTTGGCTTATAAGATTGATTCTTAATGGAAGATTGATCTGGATTGGGCGAATCTGTGATTTTTCTGTTGGTAGGGACTTGAAATTGGTGAATGAGATAAACATGAAGTTCAGATTCCTTAGCAGATGACAACAGCTTTGCTCTGTATTCCTGTCACCTAGCACCTAGTAGGTGCTTGACTATTGAATGAAGAAACAACTGAACACATTTTCTAGGTAGACTTCTAATAGTATTAATATCTACATTGGATTTGTAAAAGTAATGATGTTACCGGTACACATTTAATTAGTGAGGAGTACTTCCTTTGGGGTTATAAGCATAAAAATACTCAATAACCTCATTGCTTTATTGATGTTTGTTTGTGAAGAAGGATTAAATAGTATCTTGCCTTTTTTCCTTTGCTTTTAATCATTCATTGTTAAATAGAGGCTTAGGCCATCTGTCTCTGCCAAGATCTGCCTCGATATGGAAGACTGTATAATAGAGATACTAAAAAAAACCTCTCTAATAATCTGTTTATACTATTATTCTCCAGGCTTTTCCCTAAAACAGTTTTAAGTAAACTTCTTACCTTGAACTGCAAACTTATCTGTTAATTAAAACTAGTTTTGTTGACTAGGTCGCAATGCTCTTGAGGTCTGTGGAAATTGTCCTTAGCTGCCTTTTCTCTTGAAGATAAGACAGAAAACAGGATGCCTTGCCGGGTTTAAAAAGTAAAATACAAACTGTCAGTTTTCTGATACCAAGGAACATTTTTTTGAGAATCAACATTCCAATGGCTAATCTAGTTAACTCTCAGTGGTATAAGATAGGAAAAAGGAAATTGACTGTGTTTTGGTATTTGGTTTTATTTTATTTTATTTTATGCTAAGTGCTTCTTAGGCAATTCTGCCTCATCAATATTCCGTAGATGTAGGCATCATTAACCTCGGTGAAAAGTTTATCACAAGCCACTGTTAGGACTTGTTTTTGAATAATATGACTCCAGTATTTAAATGAAACAAACTACCTATACCCAAACTCAATCAACAGAGTTTAAAATTATTCAGAATATGGAAAAATAAGGTTTAGGGCCTGGGTGCTGTGGCTCTCACCTGTAATCCCAGCACTTTGAGAGGCCAAGGCGGGAGGATCACTTGAGCCCAGGAGTTTGAGATCAGCCTGGGCAACAGAAAGAGACTCCATCTCTACCAAAAATAAAAAAAAATACCCGGGTGTGGTGGTGCACACCTGTGTCCCAGCTACTCGGGCAGGTGAGTTGGGAGAATCACTTGTGCCCAGGAGGTCGAGGCTGCGGTGAGGCATGATTGTGCCGCTGCACTCCAGCCTGGGGTACAGAGTAAGACCCTGTCTCCAAAAAAAAAAAAAAGAAAGATACGGTTTGGGTGTGTGATTTGGGGCAGTGTTTTTGGCATGCACGGGTGTATTGGGGGTGTGCATATGCCCAGACATATGCGCAATCTGAAGACGTAGTATGAATTTTCCTTGAAATAAATTTGGCTCTTAGAAGTGCTTTCTTCTCAGTCACATGCAAAATATGGTGAAGAATCGTAAGCAGTCATAAATAGTGGCTTGTATACACCATTCAGGGTCAACTTCAACAAAATACAGGTCACTCAATTTTATCCAGCAGTCACAGTGCTGGATCTACTGTGGGACTCTTAAAATGTTTCAAGTGAGAGCTGGATAGTCATAGCTAGAATCTGAGTTATACATTCTGATTTCCTTTATGGACTATAGATTAACTGCAACTCCGATAATACTTCATTATAATCCTACTGACTTCTTTCTGGCAAGAGAATTGCCAGGTACCCAGCTCTGCACGTCCTGAATCCTGTCAGTAGCTCTAGTTTATAAAGGATGATTTGCTAATGAGATTTCGCAGACAAGCACTAGATATTGATGGTGATTCAATGTTGTTTGTTGTCTGAGTGGTTGTTTTGCTTCAGGGTAGTTTTTGTTTTCCATTTCTTTAGCAACCTCTTTCTCTACCCCGCTCTTGCAGAATTTGAGATCAAGAAATAGGCCATTATTAATTACATATAGACATTATAGAATGTTTTGGGGGTTCTTAGTCAAAATGTAAATGATAGTTTAAAACACAGTTTGAATACCCTGAGTATCTTTGTAGTCAGTAAATAGTGATTGCCATGAGGACCACGAGTGTATCAAGACAGTTTCATTGTAGTATTCAATGAAAATCCTAAAAAACATAAAATAAAATTCTTGCTGTATTTTATGAGTAGGCTACAAGAACCTAGTAAGATTTTAAGGTAGAAGAACCTTTAGAAGGGGCTGAAGGTCACAGTTGTCACTCCTTGTGTGAAAACATGTGAATTGCCTTCCAGACACTTTTATTTTGCCTTAAGACTGCAACTGTGTTCTGTCTAGGGGTTCTGCTGACAGCACGACCGCACGAGTACAGTTTCCTTTCTGTGCATCAGCACAATCGGAGATTGCAATGCTGCTTGTGGCCGTTAGGATTTAGTCATGGAATGTAAGGAATTTTCAACAGGAAATGTATCTGGCTTTGATATATTTTCATCTGCCGCAGTCGCTTAACCTGCATGCCTTTTGGGTGTCAGCATTTAATTCTAGGATTTCATTGGAACATGTGTGTATATAGTTTTCTCCGTCACTGTCTCCAGTAACCCATTTGATGCTGTTCATGTACAGGCCCTGTTTTCATTAATAATCACGTAAGCAGCGTTAGCAGGTTTTGGCAAATGCTCCATTTCATCTATGCCGAGGAACATAAAACGCTTATCGGCAGTATAATTTAATTTCACTGTGCATTTTTGGTTAGGATGCAGCCAACAAAGTCAGCAGAAGTGCAAGTTGTTTTTAGGTGGCTCAGTTGTATTGTAGTTGTACTTACTGTACCTCACTGCTCTTAAGTGTCTTCCATAACAAATATGGTGTCAGCGCCAGCTTTTGGATATGTGACTTATACAAATGTCAAAGTAGCAGGTGTATTACTTTATTTCCAAAGAAAGGCTTCTTTAACGTCTCCACTACATGATTAATGCTCTTAGCCAGTTGGCTGCAGAATTTAACCTGGCAGGGCCCCAGCACATAGTAGGTGGACAATGAATGGATATAACCATTGTTGTGGTTTTTATTCAAGGCTCTCAACATATGATTGAATGAAGATACCTAGAAACTGAAATATCAAGGCAGTTGTGAGGATAACTGAGGAACACTGGGTGAAGCTTATGTAATGTCATGATTTAGCACATGCCTTATTATTTTCATAGCTCTCAAACTTAGTCCTACTAGGAGAGAAACTGTATTTGGAACAGTACAGAGCAAATATGTGAGTGTTTTCATGTGCCGTTCTCTTACATTTAAACTAAATAAATTTAAAACATTCAACAAAGATTGAGTCAGGAGGATTTTATCTTATTCATCCTTAAAAAAAGCCTTCTTTGGTGCCAGGCATGTAGTAGACACTCAGTAAATATTTGTTGGCACACTAGCTTGGTGCTGAATATAAGACATGTTCAATTTTGTTGAATGACCAATTGAGAATGTAGGAGTCACTGTAATCATGGTGGGACCCATTTCTCTAAGGACGTTTCTAATATGACTGTGTCATTTCTTTGTCTTGGACTGGTCTTTTATCAAGGTTGTTACTGACATGGCTATGCTTTATTGGGGTATCTACTATATGCCAACCATTATACTTGGTTCTCTAGCAATATCATCTCATCTTGATACATTGTACTAGTGAGAATTACAAGAAATTTCATATTCAAATGAAAGAGAATTTTTAATTTAATTTTTATATCCCCAAATTACTTAATAATCTGCTAAAGGGAATAGTTCTCCTTTCCCCCTGCATGGATTCCCCATCAGAAGCTCATGCCTTTGAGCGGTATACTTGGCCACTGAGCTGGAAAATTGTCAGTCTTCATAACAACGTTTTAGATCCTAGAACCTCAATGGAACAGTTTCTCAAAAATTTCTACCATCTTATGAGAAGCCACACAGATGTGCCTTCATATTGTAGTATATTAACAAGATGGTAATGCATGTATGTATACAAATTTATCCTGAGAGTCTCCTTTGAGGGTTGATTCAAAACTCACTCCTCATCTTGGTTTTGGTTGCTTGATATGGGAAGAACAAAACATTTATCTTTATGTTCTGACAATAGAAATAGTAGTTGGTATGAAATACTCAGTGGGCGAAGCAGTGAATGATAAGGGAAATAGTATTTAGCATGTTGCATTTGCAAAGGAAACTCTTAGAAAAGTGGCTAACTTTAGATTTACTTATACTCCTTAGAGTTCACAGGGATGAATTTAGGTGAAGCGATGATATTTGAAGGAAAAGGTACAGGTCTACTTACAGTAGACTAGATTAGGTGAACTTATTATGCAATATGTTTTAAAATTACTGATGTGACATACATTAATCTCAAAATAATTATGCTGTGTGAAATAAGCTGGATAAAAAGAGTATAATAGTTGATATGGTTCAGCTGTGTCCACACCCAACTCTCATCTTGAATTGTAGCTCCCATAATTCCCACATGTCATGGGAGGGACCTGGTGGGAGGTAATTGAATCATGGGGGCAGGTCTTTGCTGTGCTATTCTCATGATAGTGAATAAGTCTCACAAGATCTGATGGTTTTATAAAGGGGAGTTTCCCTGCACAAGTTCTGTTATTCTCTCTTGTCTGCTGCCATGTGAGATGTGCCTTTCACCTGCCATGATTGTGAGGCCTCCTCAGCTATGTGGAAGTGTGAGTCCATTAAACCTCTTTTTCTTTATAATTTACCCAGTCTCCAGTATGTCTTTATCAGCAGTGTGAAAATAGGCTAATAAATACTTTATGATTCTTTGAGAAGGAGGATCAATGACTGCTTGAGAGGTGGTGGATGGTGCTGGCATAGGAAGGAAGGATGACAGATGGGTACCGGGAATTTTTAGAAGTGATGAATATGTTTCTTCTCTTGATTGTGGTGATGTTTTGCAGCTGTGTACAGCTGTGCCAGAACTTATTAAACTGTACACTTCATATATGTGGACTTTATTATACATTTATTAAACCTTAAGCTATTAGAAAAAAATGTAATTTTATGGCAATTACCACATTATAATCAACTAATTATCTAGTGTCTGTCTGTTGTACTAGACTGTAAGCTCCCAAAAGACAGGCTTTTTCTGTTTTTATCTATGTTCTCAGTGTCTAACCTGTGAGATGTTCCTATTAAGTAGTCATTAAATAAGTTGAGTAAGTAAATAGATATGTTATTTAGCTAAAGCACAGACAGCTATTATTGGCTGACCACTTGCCATATGCTGGGTGCTATGCTAAAAATACATTATGTTATGAATCGTCACAAACAATATTTTTGAGAAAGGGAATTTTGTTATCCCTGTTTTACAGAAAAGGAAACAGAGCTTAGAACAGTTAAGTAACATGCCCTAGACCACTGGCTAGTAAGTGGACAAGGCTGAGTGATTTTAAGTCTGTGGTGGTAGCCTCTCCACTTTGGACCCTTTTGGCATCTCCTTATGGCCTGTGTAGATTTTTAAAGCTGTGACGGGGAAATTTGCAAGGATGTAAGACTCACTTCCTAGCCCCACACTTTCATCACAATGGGAACTTCAGTGAACATTTAAAACTGAATGAATGAACCCAGTGCTGAAAGTCTGGGAAAATCTTTTTCCTTTTGTTTACTTTCCCGGTATTAATAGAGCAACGTTGTCTTACTACACGTGGCTCTGTTTATACTGGCAGAAACCTGAATGGGAAGCAGGCTGGGGTACAGCAGGAGCGAATGCCTTTGGGGGAGCCTGGGCTTCTGCCAGCACGTGTAGCTGGGGTTCCTGAAAGGCCCGAAGGACGTTGCTTCTCCATCCTCACATTGGAGATTTTGTTCCAGGAGGGGGATGAAGAGAGCATATATTTAAATTTTCTTCACAGTGGTATTATTTTTTAGATTCCTCTAAGAGACAGTTGATTTTTGTAGGCCAGTATTAAAATTCCAAAAAGGGATTACAAAAATGTTTGCATTGTAATGTTATAACACAGCTGGAATACACTTTATTCTTCCCTTTTGGTTATAATGCTATCTTATAAGAATTGTAGAATACAAAGAATGGTTACATTTCTGAAAATAATATATATATTTTTCAGGCAATTGGTGTTTTTGTGTTCTTAAAAAAGCCATTATTATAACATCAGTTTATCTCGTGTCTGTGTATATTTTATAGGAGTACATTAAACACAAACACTGATGAAAGTTTTTTAGTTTAGCTTAAAAGCAGTAGTTCCCGAACGGTTATTTCTCATATACTATTAGGTAGAGGTCACACTGGGATTTACATGGACTGCTGTTTTCCCTGTTGAAAGGGCTACTTTAAAAAAAAATACTTGGAATGTTGTATAGCCACATTAAAAAAAATCCCTTATAGGGATATGGAAGATATGGAATATACCACTGATTTAATTAGACCCATCATTCACTGGCATGCCCCTATTTGTTTATTAATTCATTCAAAAAATATTTATCAAGGCCACTCTACGTGCCATGGTCTGTGTCAGGTGCTGGAGGGCCAATGAAAAATGTTCATAAATGACATCTGCTTTACTGCAGGGTACTTGCCCTTTCCTCCTATAGTTTTGCTTTTGGAGACATTAGATGTATCAAAATTGTTAATACTTTTATATTTGCTTGTCGGTTCTTCCAAAATCGCAGGTTATTTAGATCAACTTATTTGACCTTACTGTCCTCATTAGATTTGTATAAAATGTATGGGAAATACTTAGAAAATAAATATAGAATATTAATTTCATAAAATGTGTTAGTAACTTCTTATCCTATGTGAGTTATATTATAAATAATGTACCTCAGCCAGGCACGGTTGGCTCACGCCTGTAATCCCGGCACTTTAGGAGGCCGAGGTGGGCACATCACAAGGTCAGAAGTTCGAGACCAGCCTGGCCAATATGGTGAAACCCCGTCTCTATTAAAAATACAAAAATTAGCTGGGCATGTTGGTGTGTGCCTGTAATCCCAGCTACTCAGGAAGCTGAGGCAGGAGAATCACTTGAACCTGGGAGGCGAAGGTTGCAGTGAGCCAAGATTATGCCACTTGTACTCTAGTTGGGCTACAGGGCAAGACTCGGTCTCGAAAAAAAAACCCAAAAAAACCAAAACCTACCTCAGGAAAAGAGTAATAAAATGCATAAAGTATAAGAGAACTATTCGGTAAAATCAGCTTGCTTTCTGAATTCGTGCCTGTGTGTGTGTGTGTGTGTGTGTATGTGTGTGTGTGTGTGTTAGTGATTTAACCTTGAGCTAAATCTGTTTAGTTTTTGATTTGTGGGTAGTTTGCCTATAGCTTGATCTGGCTCTCTTTTTTTAATACCTTTTTTTTTAGGGTCAGAGGTACATATGCAGGTTTGTAATACAGTTAAACTTATGCCACAGTGATTTGTTGTAAATATTATTGCATCACCCAGGTACTAAGCCTAGTACCCAATAGTTATTTTTTCTGATCCTCGGCCTCCTCCCAGCCTCTACCCTCAAGTAGTCCCCAGTGTCTGTTGTTTTCTTCTTTGCGTTGCATCCATGTGTTCTCATCACTTTGCTCCCACTCATAAGTGAGAACAATTAGTATTTGTTTTTTCTGTTCCCGTGTTAGTTTGCTAAGGATAATGACCTCCAGCTCCATTCTTGTTCCTGCCAAGGATATGATCCATTCTTTTTTATAGTTGCATAGTATTTTACAATGTATATATACCACATTTTCTTTATCCAATCTGCCATTAATGCGTATTTAGATTGATTCCATGTCTTTGCTATTATTGTGAATAATGCTGCAGTGAACATATGCGTGCATGTGAACTTGATTTCTCTTGAGATGACTTTTGAATGGTTTCCTTATCTTTGTGTTCTGGATTGAAAATGCTAAAGGCCTTTAGAGTGATAATTTATATTAATCTCGTTCTAGCAAATTAAGCTTCTACAAGATGTAGAGGAGTGTTTTTGTTCTAGAAGAAGGGAGATGATTACAGACAGGATTTCTTTTAACTGGCATGAGTGGGCACATTAGAGATGTTTAGGGAAATTCTCTCTATAATGTATTGGTGATGAACGAAATGAATGCATAATATCTTATAATTAAGTTAATGATTACTAATTTGTTGAGAGTCCTTTTTTAATGATATGGAGAAACACTCCAGAGACAGTTATCTGGAATCACTCTGAAGGTGGTTATCTTGAATTTCAGTGTTATTTGAAAACTTCTAGTTACTATAGTCCTATAGTTTTCAGAGATACATGTGATATACATAAACTTGCTTTTTCCCATGGCCTCCCTATTGCTCTTTAGGGCTTAGGTCACTTTATATTGTAATTATTGGGCCACCTGTAAATCCCTTCAAGGAAAGGACTGTGTCCTATTGAAGTTTGTGTCTCCAATGCTCCCATCAGGGCTTTAAGCAGTTGTTGGCTGCCCTATTAGAAGGGTCCATCATCAAGGCTCAGCAACTTCCTACTATTTCTTGATCCTTCTTCCTTGCCCTGCCTTGTCCAGTTTATTTCCAGGTCGTAAGAATATCAGGGTTATGTGTGTGGAAAGAACTTGCTTCATCCTCTACTGCAGACAGATCTAGACTTGCGTATTCACTTGGTCTCTTATCAACTCTGTGACCTTCGGAACATTACATATTCTTTGTGCCTTAGTTACTCAATTTGAAAGCATGAATGATCATGCTTAATTTATAGAATCATGAGAACTAATTAAAATAATGACTAGCATGATTGTCACATAGTAGGTCCTTAGTAAATGATAGATTCCCATATCTTTTAATCAGTTCACCTTCTTCAGTAATTTTAGAAACTCTTTCACCACGTTAGATTCTTGTTAACTGTTTTCTCTATTTTTTAGTCTCTTCTGCTTTCAGATCAGCAGAGATATTGCTGCCAGATTAAATATTTACTAATTTTGTACTGTATGCTAGACACTAGGTTTTTTCTGTCCTGTGTATGATTTTAAACAAACAAAAACAGCCCGTCACTGCTTTGGTTGACAGTCCCGTCTGGCCATAACCTAGTTTTTTTAGCCTTATCTTGTGCCATTCCTTTCACATACGTAACAATCCTTACAAATTGAATACTCGTAGTTCTTAGTTGTTAGGAATTGGGATGAGATGATATCCAGGGACTCAGGCAGGCTCAAATCCCATCCTGCCAATCACGTCTACCCACTCACCACCCTTCTTTCCCGAAGCAAGGAGGAGCAGAATGAGAATCTGAATACCACTCCCTGAACTCCAGGTCAGAGCTCTGATAAAAGCTGGATTGGATTATGGATTGAGGTACGAACTCAAGTTATACCTTCAACTTCTCTGCCTATTCCATCTCAGTCTTGGAATCTTACTAGTTTCTGGCCAACTGCACTAAAGATTGAAGTTGACATGAGAGAAGGAGCTTGCTAAGAGTTTATTTCAAAGAGTAGCATATATAACAGGTCTTGCATTCCATTAACTGAACCAAAAAAGCTTTAACAAAATGTTATAGAATTAATTAAACGTAAGTTTAAATAGCAACATGCGGCTATTTAGATTTAATTAAGTAAAATTAAAACTTTACTTCCGCAGTTGCACTTGCTACATTGCAATTCTCAATCGCTGCCTGTGGCTGGTGGTGTGTGTTTTGGATAGTGCAGATGTAAAGTATTCCCCTCACAGGAAGTTATGTTGGACAGTGCTGTTATAAACACAGTAACGTGGGTCATTCATCAACAATACATTACAGAGAAGATTTCCCTAAACATCTCTAATATGTCCACTCATGCCAGTTACGAGAAATCTTGTCTGTACCCGTTTCCCTTTTTCTTGAACATAAACACTCCTCTACATCTTGTAGAAGCTTATTTTGCTAGAATGACATAAATAGAAATTATCAAACTTGAAAAGCCTTCAGCATTTTCAATCCAGAACACAAAGATAAGGAAATAATTCAAAAGTTACCTCAAGAGAAATCAAGTTTGCATGCATGCATATGTTCACTGCAGCACTATTCGCAATAGCAAAGACATGGAATCAGCCTAAATGCCCATCAGTGGCAGATTGGATGAAGAAAATATGGTACATATACACTGTGGAATACTATGGAGCTGTACTGCCTGGCCTTGAAATCTGGCTGTGCCAGCAGTAGCTGAATGAAACTTATCTCTATCTTACCTCAACTGCAAGATGGGGATAATAATAATATCTATTTCATATGGCAGTGGTGAGGATTAAGCTAATTAGTGTGAAATACACAAAAATACTAAAAACAGTGCCCACCACTGTGCAATGCTATGTTTTTTCTGTCTTCTCTTCCTCCTCCTCCTCCTCCTCTTCTTCCTAAGTCTTCTCTGTTTTTTTTTTTTTAAACTAAGAAACACGTATTCTTTGAATATGGAAGAGAAAGGAATTTACTTTGCTCATCCTGTAATTTTTTTTCCTGGAGATGAGCTCTTAGCTGGCTTCTGGGAAAAGAAAATATTTCCTCTGTTTTATCCAGCACTCTGCATAGCCTGTGACAGTTACATGAAAATGTCAGTTTAGATGTGTTAGAGATTGTTTTAGAAGACTATTCCATGTAAGCCGTGCATTGGTTCATTCATTCATTCTTGCACAAGTGTGTGAGGATTACTTCTTAAATGCAGGGCGCTGTATTTACATCAGATGGGGACTTAGAATCATCATTCCATGCTGACAAGCCCTCTGCCAAAGGGATCAGTACTCCACTTTTGTAGAGAACTGGGACAGGCTTTCCGTCACAATTTTGTTATGAAACTGTCAGGTGAGATGTTGCACTGAATTCCCTTTAGTTGATTTATACAGTTTCAGAGATTTTGTTATGGTAACTTGGGGGCTTTTAATTTGATTTTATTGCATTCTTTTTTTAGACTCTTAAGGCAGTGGTGTTTTCATCACTACCTCTGCCCAATTTGTTATTGGCATTATTGGGAATTGCTGATGTAAAGCAGTCTATGACTTTTGGGAATATTAATAAACTCCTAAAGTACTTGTTCAATTAGCTTCTCTGACCTGCTGTTCAGAGGTTGAGCTGTCATTAACTGAGGAAGCTTCCTATGGTTTAAGTGGTGCTGAGGAAAACCATTGTCTTTCTTTCTCCTCATCTTTGTCTTGCCACCTTCATTCACTACTTTCTTGGGAGCAGTGCAGGAACAGGCCATCCAATCCCAGAGCTGCAGAGGGACTCCTGTGCCCTAGAGAATGAGAAAGAACATGCTGGTTAGGTTTTATATTAATACTGTGCCTATTTTTGATTAAGAAAATGTTTGCTGTGTGTCCAGAAGTTTGAAAGATTAATAGTTTATTTTACATATCTGGAGAATTGCTTCTCTCTGCCTCAAGCATTAGGGCCAGAGTTCCGTATTTTGTTTGCATACAGTTTGAAGTGTTTTCTCTAGGTCTTATAGGGGAGAATCTGAAGACTTCATTGCTTGCTGGTTTCACTCTTACTAATGTTGGGCCCTTAGATCAGCTTGCTAGAATACAAGAATTATTCTTTCATCATGACACCAAATTCTGTACTCTGGGACTCCAAGTGGCCATGGAAAGACTTGGATTTAATGTTAGTGCCTCATGCTATCAACTGCCTATCTGTTGTGAAATTCTTTTGTTGTCAGATTTGTCGTTTCCTTTTTAGATAGGAGATCATCTGATTTAGAGCATGAAGGTACATCTTCCTAAGTTTCTATGACAGAAAGATATTGAAGAAGAGGGAGAAAAGCCAAATACCAGAGACCAGACAAGCTGGCAGGAAATTGCAAACATGGTGGAATTTCCAGTCTTTTCCATTCTTTGAAGTCACGGATAATTTAAAAACTACTCGCTTTTACTTTTGTTTGTTTCCTTGCTTGCAACCACGTCTATCTGCCAACCTTTCTAAAATGTCATGATGTAATTATTTTAACAGGCACTGTATGCTCCTTTATTTGGGGGATATTAACCTTTCTAAACAAAAGGAATGTTAATATACACTGGAGACACAACTAATGGGATTTCATTTTTCTTGTTAGGCAAGAAGCTTGATTTTTTTTTTTTTTTTTAACTTCTCGTAAAAGAATGCAGCAAGTGAAATAATTGCCTTAAGCTAATCCATGATAGCGATTTTAAACGTGACTTTCCAGATCACTTTTATATGGCTTAGAAAGAATAATGTGATTTTCTTGTTTTTGTTTGCTTTAGCTAAACAGTGTTAAAGGATGATATAAATTCAATGAATTCAAAACAAAGAAAATGCTAATTGCTAATGCACTAAGTTCTTTTAAGGCATGAAATATAGTGTTTAATTCATAAGCATTGTTTTGTTTTATATAGATTTAATTTTTTTTTAGTTAGTATAGGACAAACTCAGAATAAATTAGCCAGCTAGCCATTTTCTTAATTATTATGTATTCCTATTTGATGTTTAAATATATATGACCTGAATATGTTGTGGTTTTTATTTTAAAAAAAGGAAAAAAAAAAAAAAAGAATGGTCATAGGCTCTCAGATAGTGAGGCAAAGCACTTTTAGGATTTCTACAGGGCACCTCCTCTATCCCTGGCTTTCCGCCTCTCCCCTTCCCTACCTTCTTCCCTCCTTCCCTTTAATGAGTATCCACTGAACCTTTTTCACATACTTCCTCAATCACCCTTTTGACCAATAGCATGCATTTGCCATGGCATGGCTAGGCTATACATCTTTAGTGTTAAAGATGGTAAGGCTGGCCGGGCGTGGTGGCTCACGCCTCTAATCCCAGAACTTTGGGAGGCCGAGGCGGGTGCATCACCTGAGATTTGGAGTTTGAGACCAGCCTGACCAACATGGAGAACCCCATCTCTACTAAAAATACAAAATTAGCCGGTTGTGGTGGCACATGCCTGTAATCCCAGCTACTCGGGTGGCTGAAGTAGGAGAATCACTTGAACCCAGGAGGCGGAGGTTGCAGTAAGCCCAGTAAGCCAAGATCGTGTCACTGCATTCTAGCCTGGACCACAAGAGCGACACTCCATCTCAAAAAAAAAAAGATGGTAAGGCTATGAAACAAATGAAGACTAATTGGTCCATGTGGTGTAAAGCCCATGACTTTGGCCTTTTTATTATGAACTACCTCCCCCACAGTTCCATAGACATGTGTACCCTGAACAAAATATGAGTCATTAATCCCTCTGATGGAGGGACCTAGAACAATGAAGTAGGGAGGAGAGGAAGGAGAATGCTGCTGATTTGAACTGGGATCTTCTCATCTGTCAAGCCCTTGAACAGCTTTCCCTTTAAGCAACAAAGCTGACAAGTTTTCGCTATTTTGGATTAGCGAGAGAGTATGAAATGGCTTCCCTTTCCTTCCAGGCAAAAATACCAACAGAATCTGACTGCGGAATGAAAGTGCTAATTTCATTGGGTGGCTTTCAGATTTGAAATATGGGCTTGAACAGGCATTGTGCATTAGTCAGCTGAGGCAGTGGAGGTTATTTTTACAATGCTAATTATTATTTCATGACAGTGATTTACTTTATGTTGTCTGCTGTTTACACCCCCAAACTAGCCATTGTTTTGGGAACAGAATTGGTTGGGTTGTCTTTTCAAAGACAAATCTTACTATTTTATGCATAGAAATACTTTCCTGTAATAAAGAAGAAAGCTTTATTGAAGAGAATCTTGCATATGAAATGTAATCTGGCTAAATATTCAAAACTAATAGGTTTGTATTTTAGTATTGATTTTTAAAGTATCTTTTTCTGACATCCTAACCACCTTGCTTTATCTGCATTAAAGTTAAATCTGTTTTACTGGGATGCAGCTAAATTTTTGTTACTCACATTGAACTTAGAAAGGAGCGACACATATAGTTAACAAATAAATACAAAATGAAATCGAGTATAACCCCTTGAATGCGTAAAGGAAGATAAGTGGAAGACAGAGTTGATTGCATGTCTGGAAGCATATCTGCCTGATTTATGCTCTAATTTTAGTGCTGAGTTTCCTTTGTAATAGTAAAATGTCACATTAGCATGTCCCTTTTAATAATCTAATATGCTACCAGTGACAATAAATACATGCACTGAGTCTAGCTCAGGGTTTCTCAAACTTCAGAGGCCCATGACCCTTCCCGATGTAGTTAAATTGCCCAGATGACCCTCCTGTCATATATTTTTAATTGTAAAGCACTTGAAATTAATCATGTTTTATTTCTTTTTAAATAAGCACCTCAAGAGCAGTGGTGAGCAGTTTTGCTCACGGCACTTATCCACTCTTAAAGAAAATTAAAGATTGGAAAGGGCCTTGCGTCTCAGTGGCAGCAGAACCATCTACATGGGGGAAAACATAGCAGACGAGAGCTGCATTTGATACTCCTCTACACAGTCTCTTGCCTGTGCACTTAGTGAAAATTGGCACCGGTGAATATAACAAAGTAAAAGCATTTTGAATTATTACCACAAGCCTTCAAGTGGTCATAAGCCAAGATTTCAAGTACCTCAGTGAAGGGTAAGGTTCTCTACAATTCGTATGGTAACTGAGTGCCTTTAATTTAAACTACACGGAGCTAATCTTTAGGAGAATTGGAATCTGCCTCTGAACTAATTATGATTTACAGAAATTGATAATTTGTCTTCTGCATGTGTCTGCAGGAAGAAATTACTATTAAATTTGATTAACAAATGACAGATTTCAGCCTAGTAATTTACCATCTTTATTAGCAAACTTAGAAAACTTCTTATAGTAATCTTTTCACTCATGTCAACTCTATTCTGATAGTTGAAGTTTATCTAGAAGTAACCCCTGCGTGTGGCTTTAACAAAGAAATCTTGGTGTGGTGTCTCTCTTCAGTAGGCAAGCACTACCCAAGTGCTCACACTGATTTCCCATGGTACTTACAACTTAATAATAGGTAATTAACTTCCAAAAATGAATAATCTGTTCTTTTGAATGCCTTCCTGCACTTCCTCAAAATATATAAAATTCTGTAAAAGGGAGCAGAGCATTATATCATATATTCACCTTATTTTTCATGCACCACTTCGTCAAATGTTTTTCTCTCTCTTCAAACAGATTGTAATTGTGTAATGGAGGATACTATTGGCTAAAGCGGTGCCATAATATATGATTGACATTGTGAATGATTCTGAATCCTACTTTGGATGAAATAACTGGGATGTAAAACTATTGTAGCATGACAGTGTAGTGAGGGCATTAAACTTTTCCTTACATGAGTAACATGGTGTAGTTTTCAAAAGTATGTTAATGTACATGTTTTTATATAGTTGAAAAAATATTCCATTGTACTAAGCAGCCTAGCAGAATTGTCACAGTGGTTACAAATGCCCTTTTATATTTTCATGTCAGGAGAATCTTATCTTCTTGCATGTCAAAAAGGGAAGTTGAACTATTAGCCTTTAAAGACCCAGAGGTAAAGTTTAATTTTATAATGACATAAAATAAATGTTCTATTATCTAAGTAATAGTTCACCAGAAAAGTCTGAAATGGCCTCCTTTCTCAAGGATGCAGCTTGTATGTGATGCTAATATTAAAATGGACCTGCCAAATTGAGTGATGGGAGGTGCTAATAACTCCAAGAGGGGAGATGAAAACAACATATTGCACACACCTGCTGTCAGCTTTCTGTCAGTCTCTTAAGTTATTGAATGGGTGAGTATAATGGTGAAGGAGGGGAGTCAGACGTATGCCAAGAAGCAGCTGGGGGGGCTAGTACCCCACAACATCATGAGTAAACGGATTGTCCTTGGCTCAGGAAGCCTGCTTGTCCCTGTGGTTCATCCGTGACCTTTGACCGGAGGATGCAAAAGAAGTTTAGATTCTTTATAGCAGTCTGTCCTGGGGAGTTGAATTGACAATTAAGATTGTTTTATTCGCTTGTACTCGCATCTTAGTTTCTTGGTGTCGCATTGAGAGTATGTGCTTATATGCTTATTTTGTTTAGGTACTCTAAATTTCGTTCTGTCTCTTTCACCTTTATGATGAATCAGTAGGTTTTTTTTTTTTTCTTCTGACAATGTTTGGTGTTATTATTCTTTGGTAAGTAGGGCTATACATAGTCTGATCTGGGTAGAAGAAGGTCATTCAGGCAGTTTGCGAACACTTGTTGCTAGTAATGGTCACTCCTCTAAACTAGAACAATTTAACAAGAAACAAAACAAAAACTTAGGAACTGAATTGTGGGAAGCCCACATAAGGTGTGATGGATTCTGGGGGACTCCAGAGGTTAGCCGGTGACCCTTTGGCTTGATCCGGGCTTCTCTCTGACAGCTTTCATTCATTTTAAAGAAGCCTGGGAATAGTTGATATCCAAAAAGTACTCATTAGCTGTACATTATTCACCCCAACAGAAAAGAAGTTTCATGAAATGTCTTTCAACAACAGAAAAAAATAAGAAAAAACAAAACAATAAGCAGGCAGGGTGTGGTGGCTCAAGCCTGTATTCCCAGAACTTTGAGAGGCTGAGGTGGGGAGGATAGCTTAAGGCCAGGAATTCAAGATCAGCCCGGGCAACATAGCAAGACCCCATCTCTATAGAAACAAACCAACAAAAACCAAAAACCCACAATGGCTTCCTGAAGTTATTTAGAGTTGATTTTGTAATGTTTTATGAAATTTTACCTCGTAGGTTAATCCAATTCTGTTTTGCTTATTCTGACTTTGACGTTCACTTGCAGTCCTTAATCACGTATCTTTTGAATACAAGCCAACCCATGCAGTGGGTGGCAAGGTAAGTCAATTTGGGATTAAAAGGCTGTCAGGGATAATGCTGAAACACATGTGGATATTTGAGAGGTGGCTGCACCCACTTTACTCCCTGTCCAGCTTGTAAACTGAAAGTCTCTGGAAAAAGTAGCTTCTTAAAGTAATAGGATTCACATGAGCAGAAGAGCCCATCAGAGGTTGTCTGGTTTCAGTAGAGATGATCAACAGATAATGTGCTGAATTGGTAGGCATAGTGAGGATACAAAGAAAAGACATCCTGGAAGCCTAATGAAGACTTCACTTTATTATTTTTTCAGATAATTGCTTGGATGCATGTACATTTTCCTTTTAAATTTAGAGTTAATAAAATCAAGTTGAAACACAAACATAATTTGAGTGAAGAAATGCTTGAGCATCTGGGAGGTAAAGCAATAGGGTCCTTGGAAGGGTGTGGAGCAGCACAGTGAGGCTGTGACAAATGTCCCCCTAGCCACTGGCCTCTATCAACTCAAAGTGCTTCTCGGAAAACGAGTAATAAAATAAGCAGGATGTAAACATCAGCAACTTAAGTACTTGCCAGCTCAGTTGTTGGGAGTAGGTAAAGCTAAAGATTAAAGACAGCTTGACAAAATCCTACACACTCTCCAGCTGAGTTTTACACATTGTGAGATGTGGTAGGACAGAATGAGGGTGTTTAAAAAAATTATTGCTATTATGCAGCTGGAGGGCAATGGGCTGAGTTGGGAATATGCCAGGAGAACTTGTGCTGCTTGTGTAGATAAACTTACAGGACTTCAGCTTTCAACCACATCCAATTCTTTCTGTCAGATTCTCTTAACCTTGTCCTGTCCCTTGCTGAGCACTGACATTTTCAGAGCAGAGGAAAATCATGTTAAATTTATGTATGAGGAGGGGTACGTCTGTGTGTATTGCTGTACTCTGGTTTTAAGTGTTTGGGCTCTTTTGATTAGTTCTGCCCTTGGTTTATTTTGTAGTCTCAGAAGTGCTTATAAACCAGTGCTGGTTAAGAGTCTAATTTAGCTTCTCCTCATGTTCTTTGGTCAGCGTGGTGGCAGTCCTTTGTGGCTGTGCAGAAGAGCCTCAGCCCCTGCTGTGGGACAAAGAGGACCGAATTGTTTGCTGCCCCTGGACAGCCTAGGCCTGTTGCAGCCCAGATGGTGCTTTTTGTCAGTTTAATTTATTGGGATTCTGCCGAAGATTTTGTTTGATGTGTGAGTTTTAACACTGAAGAATGCATGTAAACCTATGTGATGTTGGAGAATTGTGAGAGATGGGCCTGGAAAGGAAGACTGAAGCCAAATTGTAGAGTACCTTGAAACCTGACAAAGGGGAATATATTTTTATTTTATCTGTAAATACGTAATGGGGAAACACTGAGGATGACTGAGCTGGAGAGAGACAATGTGAAGGATGGACTGAGTGGAGACGTGTATCAAAGAGTCTGGGTATCAGAGACTTGTATTAGAGAGGGTTGTTGTAGTAATCTAGTCAGGCTATGAGGAATGGTTTGTATTAGAGTGTCAGGAGTAGTCATGGCAAAAATGTATAGATCAGGGATGAGGGATGGGTCTCATCTCACACCCTCACTCCAGTCAGTGGCAGTGGTGGCTCCCTGGAGTACACTACGATAGGAAGGATTTTATAAAGTTTTGTCTGGCCTCAGTGGAGGATGAGGTAGGGGAGGAGTTCTATGAACAGTTAGTGATGTCTGCCATGGTTGAAACAATGGAGAATGGGGACAGCTTTTCTGTGCAGGTGTTGTTTCTGGTAGGTAGAATCCACATTGTAATGGGAGAAGTATTAGGAATCGTAACAAACTGAATGTGGAGAATCAGTAAATTATGAAAGGTGTAAAAGACTACTGATATTTAAGCCTGGTGGACCGGACTTAGAGAAATGACAATTAAAGGAGAAATATCCAGCAAAAAAGATATGATATGGAAGTTCGGGACTGAGATTAGTACCAGAGATTTGGATGGAAGATGATTTGTATAGAACAGATAGTTGATTTTACTCTTGCAATTTGGATTGAGGGTGGGAAACCAGAGAGGGCTGGGGGTAAATTAGTAGAGGTCAACTTGAATTCATGTGTTCATATCAATGCTGAACTGATTGTGAACATTTTTACAGCTTGAGTCACATTGTAAGGAGACCAAGAAGTGAAGTGAGCATAGTAAGCATTTGGAAGTAGGTGAGTGTTTGGGGTTCTCTATCTACAACTTTTAAGTTTTAACAAAACTCTACGATACTCTATTTAAACTCTTAAATATTACCTTGTTTATTAATTACCAAATTTTAGTATTAACTTGAGCAACAGGTCTCTCCTCTGCTATATTTTGAGATTATATAGAGTATTGACACTAAGAAGAAACTCAATCGTAGCTCCTTCTGTTAGAGAAGAAAAAGAACTCAGAAGGGTTAAAATTTTGCCCAGCATCACAGAGGTAATAGGTAGCGTGGTTGGGCCTGAGACTCAGGTCTTGCAATTTTCCTTCTAAGTGCTTTTTCTGTATTCGATGCTATTTTTTTTTTTTTAAGAATCTATATGATACAGATTTGAACATTATTTATAGAAATAAAGAATAAATGATGTACATAATCTGACAGAATAATTTTGAGAAATGCAGATATTGATAGTCCCCCGCTTTTTGCCCTTTTATTGTGCTGCTTCATTTATATATTCATAAATATATTTAAACCAGTCTCTGAATATTTAGGTCAGTGCTAGTCATTTGCTTTTATAAATGGGAAAAGACTGTAAGTTAACCAGACTGTCTAGGTTTAAATCTGAGCTCTTCCATTTCTTACCTATGAGGTCTTTGATAAGCTTCTTACCTTTGTGTTCCAGTTTTCTTATTTGTAAGATGGGGATGATAATGGTGCTTACCCCATTGGGTTACTGTGAAGGTTAAATGAGGGTGGATATGTAAAGTACTTAGAACAGTCTTTGGCACATGGCAAGCTCTATGTATGTAAGATCATAGCCTTGAGAGTTGACCTTTTGGATTCAAATTCTAACTCCATCTTTTACTAGTTGTTTGACCTTGAACAATTACCTTAATTTTTCTAAGCTTAGATAATAGTATCTACCTTATAGGGCTGCTCTGAGAACTCAGTGAGATAATGCAGATAAAGTACATTCTCAATGCTTGACTTAAAATAAGGACACAATACAAGATAATCATTTTCATTATTACCATCATAATCTTTATAATTAAGAATAATATGATAATGAACATCCATGCACATAACCCCTTATATGTCTTCATGAATGTTTCCTTAGGGTAAGTTCTTAGAAGTGAAATTGCTGTCTTCCTCTTGACTTTCTACAAGGTCTTTAATCTTTAAAAAGTTTTGTATATTGAAAAAGACACGCTTTTGTTGAACACATAGTAGGTACAATTCACCAACGTAGGCATAGTAGGTTAAATAAGGTTGAACATTTCTTTGTCTATATTGACTTTGTAATCTAGTGTGAGAGTAAAGAAATGAAACTAACTGTGGTAAAATATGCAACGTGAGATATATCTTTGAAAAGGGACAAAGTACTATGGAAACATCAATTGAAGAGAGAAATTTCGGCAGAGAGAAATCAGGAAAGACTTCATGCAAGAGAGGAAAAAATTAGATATCTATGATGCATAGTGTTTTGATAGATGAAGATAGGTAAGCATATTCTTGGCATAGCAAGGTTTGTCATATGGCCATTTCTGTCACTGGAGCCTTAGGGTTTAAGTGCATATACTAGCCCTTGGCTTTGGAGACTTAGAGACTGGTAAGGAGCTTATCTTCTTTTCTCCGCTCACTGTGTTCCTCCATCTAGAATCTCTTTATCTTCCTTCCATCTCCTTCAGGACACAGGCAATGTTTGGATTTCCCAGTTTCTCTCAGCAACATGATAGTACATCCTGTATTACTTAAGACAGATTCAGGCCAGAGTACACATACAACTCTTGAGTTGGTCAAATTGGAATTCAGTTGCTGGGTTCTCCATGATTACTTTAATCTGATTTCTCTGAAGAAAAGTTAATCTGTTGGTATGATCCGATGGCAAGGCTTTACAAGTATACGTGTTTTAATGTAGTCGCAATTTTTAAGGTAAGTTAAAGCCTTTCCAATTGTTACTTATTTTTCAGTGACAGTTATGACAAATGGCTGGCATAATTTATTTTTGCTTTGTAGATGGGCATAACTAGAGATCTTATATTTTGAGTATGCATTTTTTATGAATTTATAGAATTTTAGCCTAAGACATTAGATTAGATGTTAAAGCATTTATGTTGACAAGCGAGAAGTAAATTGTATTCTGATCCAGTTTGTATAATAATGTGTGACCAACCCAATTCACTAAGTTTGTATTGGTAATTTTGCATTGCTATGGGACTTAAGTTACATATATAAGAGTTGACAGTTATTTCAGCATGTGTTAGTCTTGAACTCCAGAAGGTAAAGGGGAAGTTCTGCTATTTATTTTCTGTTCAAAAACAGAGAAAAAAAAAATAATCTTTATATTATTCTCTGTCACACACCGGTAAATACATAGTCTTCCCAAATCCACCATTAACCAATGCTGTGAGCTGCTTAGTTTGCTTGTTTCCCTAAAGCTTTCATGTGACAAATTTATAATTTTATATGTTATTTCTAGGTCAACAGTTAGATTAATGTTTTATCTCCTGAGCAAAAACACAGTGCTTCTTTGTAAACTTTGTTATCTTACTGAAACTGAAAATTGCAAAACAAAGAATTTTCCAGTTCTCACATTCCCTGATGGAGAACAGTGTTTATATAGAGGTTATCTTGTGGTTTATTTTATATTCTACTTAACTTTAAACTTTCTGCAGGTGGAATAAATATCCTACTTAAAGCTTTCAAATCTTATTAATTAAAGGTAGTTAGTTGTCATTACTGATGGTTTACTAACTTTTATTTATTTTTGCTTCATTGTAGCTCAGGAGGAGGCCACCTAAATTGATCAGAATATAAGCTTATCCTACTCCCTGAAATATACTTAGTGCCAGCAACAGAAATACACTCAAGAAATACTTGTTAAGTGAATAAACTGATAATGACCTAGGAGGATGCAAGTCTTACAAAGTAGTTCAGAATATGCAGATTTTACCATCAGTCTGAGAGTTGGTAACTTCGAACATTTTCTGTTTGAGCTAGTATGAATTTAATTTTTTACAATGCGATATGTCATCAGTTCTTAAGTAGGCCTGGGAACTCATTCTTTTTGAAATCTATTACATTGTAAAGACCTTATAACAACATTGTCTTCCATGTGCGTGTATTTAAAGTTTTTTATGCTCTGGCTGGTCACAGTGGCTCATGCCTGTAATCCTAGCACTTTGGGAGGCTGGGATCACTTGAGGTCAGGAGTTTGAGACCAGCCTAGCCAACACTGAGAAATCTCCATCTCTACTAAAAGTACAAAAATTAGCTGGGCATGGTGGCACATACTTGTAATCCCAGTTACTGGGGAGGTTGAGGCACCAGAATATCTTGAACCTGGGAGGCGGAGCTTGCAGTGAGCCGAAATCATGCCACTACGCTCCAGCCTAGGCGACAGAGCGAGACAAAAAAAAAAAAAAAAGGAAAGAAAACATATTATATTGTGTGACTCCATTCTCAGACCAGGGGAAATTTGATTTTAAATATATCCCATTATTTGATGTATATTATGACCTTTTTTTTTTCTTTCCACAACCCCACCCCAAAACACTTAATACATTTCAGTAAGTGAGTCAGCTTCATTATTAAAAACTCTTAGCATAGCCAGTTCTAGTTATTTTTCAGAGTGTTCCTAGAAAGACACATCCTAAAGGAGATTGTCATGAAAGATTTTGTATTTCCTCAAAGGAACAATAGAGCTTGCATTTGTGATCAAAGATGGAACAGAGATAATCATAGAAGTGACCCAAATGCCATAAAAGCAAAAATACAGCCATAAACCTACATATTATTTTATCTTTATTTCTATTTAATAAACATTTTGGGCATGTACAGATATGAATCTTAGGTAGTCATTATGCTCAAACAAATTTTTCAGGCATTGAGGGAACACATGATTGGAGTGGACTCCAGATGAACCATGTAGTCAGCCAGCGTTCAGGATACATACGGGAACACTAGCTTTATGGCAGCTGGATAATTTGGAATCTCATCTTTATAACTTGGATGCCTGGTCTGGCATGGTAGAGTAGACCTGATGAGCAGACTGACTTGAAATCTGATCTGAGGTACCTTAGTGATCTTATTGGAAACACAGAATAACTTAGAATACCTGGAGGGATCAAATTTTTTTTCTACCTCTTTTAAACTAAAATACTGTAAATCTCAGTTGGGCATGAGAGGTAGTGAATTGAAGAGGGTTTGTGTCCGAGCTCTCTGGTCAAAGCTTTGATGTACTTATTCTGTGCTATAAATTAAAAGGGAATTCGTTCTCTTAATTGGTGATTCTGAAGAGACTTGCTGAAAGTTGCCCAGTTTGTAATTAAGCTTTGGATCTAATGTTCTTTTCTTCATTTTCTATACTTTGATATTAGATAGCTGCTTGTATGACTATACATTATTAAATAATTGGATACATGTTAAAAATGAAAACTAAACTCTGCATTAAGTAAAATTAGTGAAGAGGCAAAAGGTAGGGGTGGCCTCTATGAAGCAGGTATGAGAAAAGCTCCATGAAGATATAATTACATTTGTTTGATTTTTTTTTAATTACAACATGTTTAGATGGATATTTATAAGAAGGTGGAATAGACCTCTTTAAAATAGAAAGTACAGGAGCTTACAAATCATATAGCACTTGCAATCTCCTCTCCTCCTCTCCTCCTCCCCATTATCACTTTTATGCTGGGAAGGATTAAGAAATCTGAATATTTGGAGACAAAGCAGTGTGAGATGTAATTGCCCAATACTGAAGGAGAGGAGCCATAGCACACACCAGAGTAGGGATGCTATAACCAGTTATGCAGGCGGAGGCACAGTGTGGTTCCTATGTGTGAGTATCTGCTGTTGGTCAGTGGCGGCCTTCCAAAGGCTTAAGTGATTATGATGCTTGAAAACATGTTGGGTTCAAGGATTTATAATCTATTTTAAAGACAGTAAATTCAAGGTTAAATAGAGTGCACTGGTGTGTACCTTAGATATTAGTTCTTTAAATCTTTCTCCAAATGGTAGTTTCTCTAGAATTTGAGACATGAACACTAGGTAATTTAGTATTAGGCAAATATTTAAACAGTTTAAATGAGTTTATTGCATCCCGGCTCTATTACTTACTAGCTGTGTAAGTAACCTTAGGCAAATTATTTGAATTTTTTGCGACTTAATTTTCTCGTCTATAAAAGACATTTAACAATGGTTTCTACCTCTTAGGGTTTTTGTGAATATTAAATGAGGTAACATATGTGAAGTACTTAGAATCGTTTCTAGCATATAGTAACACTATATACGTGTTAGCTGTTATGACAGTGATAATGATGTTCTCCTCCTCCTCCTCTTTCTCCTTTTCCTCCTGCTAACATTTGTAGAAGTGTGAACTATCTCTCAATTCATCTACTCGCTTCATCTGAGAAGAGCCAGTCTTCCTGACCAGTATTTTACAACCCAAGATACCCACTTAGGGCCAACCAATATGCTACCAGCTTTGTGCTTAGGTTATTTCCAACCAATCACTTAAAAGCAGGACTCAAAATTCAACTTCAGTTCAGTAATGGTCATTGTTTTTCTCTGGTCATCCCTAAGGTTTATTTATTACTAGACGCATCAGTATGACCCTCTCATAACATTTTTGTTTCCTGAGAAATGGATTTTTAATAAACCATTATCACAACAGCATTATTATCACTATCCATGGTGTATTAATTCAACCACGTCTGTGGCCCTCTAGTTTATTTATAGTATTGTGATAGAAGTCATGGGGAATACAAAGAGGGCAAAAAGGAAAAAATATATATAACTTAGTTGGGAAGACATAACAAATGTGTATCAAACGTTAAACAGCATTAAGAAAAAACACTAGTAAAGAGCCAAGGGAGGTTAGAGTAAGGAAACAGAATGCCTGCCCCAAGTTTTGGGGCAGAAATAGAAATATAGAAGGCAGGATCTCAATACACAGAAAGGAACAGTGCAGGCCGAATGGTGGAGGAAGAATATCTGTGGTGCCTTCAGAGAAACCATGAGCAAGCTGGTTTCACTGGAAAAGAGAGGTGCTGTTGAGAACTAATAGGAGAGCAAGTTGGTAAGTTTGGAAGATAGACAATTACGTGGAAAGAAAAAAAATTCTGTTAACTGCAACAACTAATGTCTACAACCTATCAAATTAATACATGTATTAAGCACTGATAATACCAGCTAAATCTCAGTCAGAAGCTAACGAACTGGAGAACATCAAGGACCTAGTTGCAGAAGCATATCAGAGCTGCTGGCCCTGAAAAACCCTGAAAGAGCCGGAAATTAAGAATTTCATCTTTGGACTCAGCCAAACTTAGACAGACTTGGTTTTAAACTCGGTTTAGCTGCTTACTAGTTGTATTAGTGGAAACATTAATTAATTCTCTGTACCTCAATTTCCTCATCTGTGAAGTGGTGATACGATTAATTTGAAGATGGCACCTTTGAAATGTGTAAGGATTGAATGAAATGGGTAATTTATGTGAAGGTCTTACAAATTAAAACATATAGTGAGTACTTACTTAATGGTCACTAATATTAACAGCAACAGAGTATGTTTCAATGAGACAGAATAAGTTCAATTAAAATTTTTTTCATATTGAGATGCCATGTAAAATGTTAACTAATGTTCCACTTCTTTAAGAAAAAGTTGGAAACACATTCATACTTATTTTTAACCTTACTACTGTGAAAAGACAGTGCTTCTAATTCTGGCTGTGAAAACTAGTAATCCTTTTAAAAGGATTAAATTGTGAACAAACACATCAGGAAAGAACTTAAATCTAGTGTTTCCTGACTTCTTGTTTTGGTTCTGATTAATTAAATTTTTTTTTCAGAAAGGGTAGAAACCAAGAGTAGGTACAATTGAAGAGTTAATCAGAAAATTAAATAAGGGTACTCATTAACCATGTGTTTTAGTAATAGAGGTTTTGCTGTATCGGGAGTTCCCACTTGTTCTTTTTCTGCAAATGTGACACTCAGTTTTATTTTTAAATGCTGACATAAATTGAAAGTCTTTTATAACCTCTGAAGCCTGGTTCTCAAAGTGCAGTCCATGGATCCTTGGAGGCTCCCAAGGTCCTTTTGGGGGATCAATGAGATCAAAACTATTCTCATAATACTAAGATGTAATTGCCTTTTTTGGGTGTGTTGACACTTGCTCTGATGGTGCAGAAGCAATGGTGGGGAAAGCTGTGGGAGCCTTAGCTTGAATTGAGTTAGTGGCACTCAACTGTCCTAGAAGTCATTGTATCCTTCACCTCCACATACAGTAAAAAAGAATATCCCTGATGAAGCAGTAAAAATTACTAATTTTATGAAAGCTTGACCTTGAGTTACATGTTTTTAAAAATAGTCTGTGTGAAGGGGAATTACAAATAAAGCATTTTTGCTACATACGATTACTTGTCTCAAGGAAGAGGACTGGGGAGATTGAGTTAAACTATAGTTATTTAGACTTGGGTATTTGGCAGACATTTTCTGGAAAGCAATGAGCCTGTCATTTTAAGAGAAACAACGCACAGTGATAAAATTAAAGATTTCAAGTGAAAATATGAATTTTTTAAAAACTTGCATCTTCCTCTGTGAACTTGACAAATTCCTAATGAACCATTGACGACTCTTATGATATTGGTGGTGATACTAATGAATGTGACTTTTTTGAAACTGAATAATGAAATGTGTCAGCATTTGGAAAAGCACTGCATAACTCAGTGAACTCATATTTTCCAAATGTCCATTGCATGATTTTAAAAAAACATGAGTGTCTAAAAGATCCATTCAAAGTGCAGGATTGGCTAATGAGTTTTAATGTAACAGAGTGTGAGAAGTTCCTTGATATGGTTTCAGATTCCACAATCCAATTTAACCATTAAGAAACCACCACTTGTTGAGTTTTGGTCTAGTATCAAAGGAGAATAACCATAATTATCTGAAAAGACTATTAAAATACTTTTCCTTTTACAACAAAATATCTACATGAGGCTATTTTATTTCCCATATACTTCAACACAAACAATGGATCACAACATGAATGAAGCAGCAAATGTGAGAAGCCAGTTGTTGTCTATTTAGCCAAACTTTAGATTTGCAAAATTCTTTTCAAAATTTTTTGCTGTGGAAAATGTAGTTATTTTCACAAAAATATGTTATGTTAACATGTGATGGATTTATTAAGTGAATTCATAAGATTCTTTAAAAAATATTATCAGTTTTATTTTTAAGAGTTTCAAGTGGTTCTGACATTATGAACTTTGAGAACCACACCTCTGATGTGGTACAATTAAATTTTCCTATGAATTTGTATGGTTTACCAATGCATGAGATTGCCATCTCGTGACAAAATAGGGAAATGCAGGTATTTTTGGAAAGCTCAGCTTTAAGGACTTGGAGCGATTTCTAATGACTACTTTTTGGAAATTTATCAAGAGAAAGATGTAAGTTCAGATTTCCAAGGGCTATGTCTTAAAATATTATGTGCCAAAAATATTAATTTTCAGAAAGCAAGCAAAAAACAGTTAATTAAATGGGTATTTTTAAAGGGCTGACATTGGTTTGGGGCCAGTCTTCTGTTAAGAACACGTTTAGTTTTTATGTTCAGTATGTATATTTCCTATTACACAGAGCCCCTTTGTATGTGATGTTATATACTGCTCGAATGTGTATTTACTGTTCAAAACACTGATAAATGTTTGTGGTGATATTCTGGTGGCATACAGTAGTCCCCCTTTATCCTCAGGGAATGTATTCCAAGATCCCCAGTGGATGTCTGATTCTGAGAATAGTATGGAACCCTATACAGACTATTTTCCCTATACATATATACCTACGATAAAGCCTAACTTGTAAATTAGGCACAATAAGAGATTAACAGCAACAATAAAACAGTTATATCAATATGCTGTAATAAAAGGTGAATGTGGCTTCTCTCTCCAAATATCTTATTGTACTGTACTCACCAATTTTCAGACCCCCATTGGCCTAGGGTCACTGAAACCGTAGAAAGTGAAACTGCAGATAAGGAGGGGATTAGTGTAACATCACTAATGATTGACTTAAGGTTTAGTCATTGGTTGGTACCACAAACTTGGCTGATAATATTCTTTCTAAAGGGAAATGTGATCAATTCTTTATGATGTAGAGTTTAAGTCCACACTCCGGTAAAGAGTTTGAATTTGCTGCCCTTAAATACTACATCACTGTAGTTCTGTGTGATGTGTCCTGTACAAACATGCAGAGTAAACATCGTTCCTTGCCTTCTGCTTTCTTGAGCACTAAAATACACAGTGTCAATATGCACAAACATGTGGAAGGACATACAGACAAATACAGCCTTAGCCAAGTCATGAGAGATGCAGCTGCAAGAAACAGGCTCATGCATAATGAACATTTATGCTATGGCATAGCTTGTGTTTTTGCATCGATGAGCTGTGTGAAAAGGAAGGAACCTCACTTCATTTTCATTCAGTTAGAATGAAGGCCCACTGGTCAGTTTTTTGACTCAATTCAGCTGATTGTTTTCAGAATAATCTGTTCTTTTCTAACAGTTGTGTGTAGGGACAGCCGCACTCTGATGAAATGACTGTGAGCCTATATGCTAACTACTGTACGAATTTTCTGCCTATATTCACTACGTGCCCAGTGACCCTGCCGATGAATATTTTAGACATCTTCTTGAATAATGTGACTGCCCACAGGAGAGCTGCTTGTGTGTTTGTAAGGCTGGAAATGCTATCAAGATGATACTGACTCCAATTCTATGTACCAGTGTGAAGATAATAAAATACCTAAGTAAGGTTGTTGGTCAAGATTGTCTTTGAGGAATCGTGGATGCTCTGAAATTGGATGCCAAATTTTACATGTAGGTGGATGTATGTGTTTTTTGAGAAAACACCACAGCTTTTATCAGACTCTCCAAAGGGATATGACCTCATAAAGACTAAGAACCACTAGATAAGCTTTACAGTTTTGAAAGTGCTTCTCCATACATTTTTATTTGATCCTCCCAATGATTTTGAGGGAGGCATGTTGGGCATTCTCTCTCTTTCTCTCTCTCTCTCAACAGAAGAGCATGACTCAGAGCTTAAGTGGTTTTGTGCTTCATCCTGTAAGCACTAGCAGCCTTTGAGGGTTTTAAGTGAGGAAGTGATCTGATCAGATTGTCCTTTAGAGAGATTGCTCTGGTGGTAGCGTAGAGGATGTTTTAGGGGAGTAGGAGGCTAGTTAGGACATCATTGGGAAAATCAGGTAAGAAAAGATGGTTGGCCCTAAGTTTGTTGCAGTCAGATTGGAAAAGAGGGGAGGAATTTGCTAAACAGCTTTGATTTTGAAGAACTGATGGAACCTCAGGGAGAAAAGGCCAGTAAGCAATTGGAAGTTCTAGTCTGGGACTGGTGAGGTGAGGAGGACCTCACGCAGGGTGTATAGAGTGAGAAGTGAAGAGTTTCTGGGGAGAAAATGTCAACTAGGTGTTTGGCTGGAGTTATGGTCTTAGGGAAGTTCCGAGAGATCCAGGAGTGGCCAAGGAACATCACTTTTTTCACTCCATTCTCTCTATTCCTGGGTTGGCAAGTAGGGATTAAATATATTTTTTAACCTTGTTCATTTACTATCAGATTATTTCCATTTTTATTTCTCAAGGACTTTAAATTTATGAAATTTACATAAATCAGTCATACCACTCTAATCTACCTTCTACTCAGTGGAGGCATCAAGCAAAGGATGGGTTAAGGGTACTCCCCTATAACCAGTATGATCTTCTCCATTCTTAGGTGTGGAAATTGACACATTATCAAGTATATGTAAGTACCATACCATTCCAACTTTACATACCTCTCACCACCCCTACCGCACCTCACCTCCCTAATAACACTTTTGGGACCATGGCTGCTTCAAGATCAGCTAACTTTTTCTTCAGTGATTCAGTGCAGAATCCTCAGTAAGTAGAGCATTCCTTTTGATGGCTTTACTAATACCCAGATCTCGTAGTTCTTTAAATCCTTCAACTAAAATGACCTTCATCTTCCTTTCACTTTGGCTGTACACACACATGCCACACCTAATAGATCTGCTCCACTTTGAATATTTCAAACTCTATTAGTCTTTGCTTTGAAATAGCCTTCTAACTTCTACCTGCCCCATCCATGTTTCTCCTCAACCTGTCTTCTCTTCTCCTGTTTCATTTCTTGTTCTGTCCTTGTTTTCCAGTGTGGGAAGATAGGGAAGGGAAGAGGCTGGCAACTCTCTTCAAATCCCTGCTTCTGTACTCAGCCCACAACTAATCAGATGGTTCAGTAATGATTGTGCTTACCCTGCAGACTTCCTCACACAGTATTCTTTGAGAATTTCCAACTCAGGTTCTTTTCCTGTTTCCCCCCTATGCCCCCTTATGTTCAGGCACCTGGGCATTGTTAGTAAATTTCATAAAAACTGGGACAATTGGATCAATAAATGTATGTAGAATAAAGAAATCTATCAAATCTTTCGCCATCCAGGGGAGGGGAAGCTTAGGGCTGTGTTGAACTCAAAAAAAAAAAAAAAAAAAAAAGGTCTATATTTCATTTTAGTTACATCTCAACTAGCTCTGCCTATGTGAATATTTGTATGTGTGTCACCTGATAGTGGTCAGAAATTTGGGTCCTTCATACCTTTATTTCTATTAGAAAATCAGCCTTTGTACCCATTTTTTTTCCTTACTGGTATAGACTTGGTAAAATCTTGATAAAATTTTTCTGCACATATTTACTCTGTTTGAGTTAGGAACTGAACTGTGTGAATGCTTTTTCTTCTAAGCCATGAGTGATATTTATTTATTTTATTTTTGTCAGTTGTTTCCATGGTTCATGAATTCTTTATTATAGTAGGAGTCATCAGTTGGATGGAGAATCATTGAAATTGTAAGTTTAGGACATTAGTTGGAATAACCTGAACAATGTGCTTACCTTTTGGGCCCTTAATTTAATTTAAAATTAAATGAGTCTTATGATGGCAAGCTTCACAGATCTGCCTGCAGGGCTTTCAGAATGGAAATGTGCGTCTCTGTGTGTGGGAGGCTCTTTTGTTTAGTTGGAAAGACTAGGAAATCTTTGCCTAAAAACCCTCATTGTTTGGAGAGCATAAATAACTGAACATAATGTTAGTGAGAAGTTTCGTTTGAGATTGAACCACTGACTTCCAAGAATATAGCAGTGAGTGGAAGTGCTATGAACAATGTCTTCCTTATTTCCTTTAAAATACCCAGGAAATTGTCTAAAAAAACCCCCAAATCCCCAGAAGTAACTACGATGAGTGTCAGGCATTGAGCCCATTCTAGTTTCTGGAAGGAATTTTACATTCTTTTCTGTAGTTGAAATCAGATGGAGTTGCCGCTTCTTCACCAGGACCCCCCACCTGCAACCTGATGCCTCCTCCTCACTTCCCTATTTCAGCCACTAGTCATGGAATCCTGCTCCACACATATGGCTTGTTTCCCTTTTGTTCATGTCCAGTGCTGCTCAGTGTTAGTTGATTCTGTAACAGCTGCTAACATGCTCCTTCTTTGACTTACGCAGCTTCTGGATGGGGTGGAGGTGGTCCTCATTGAACTGACTCCTGGTTCCCACTCAGGTTCTGGGCTGGTCTGTGACGTTAGGTGCTTGAAAGTCAAGAACCAGGATTTACACCTGCTTCCAACCATCCTTTGGCTCCACTTTGAACACAAAGGCATCTGCAAAGACCTCTATGTTCAGTCACTAGTGTGGGATTTTCTTATCTCCTCCATTAGACTGAGCTCCATGAGGGTGGGGAAGGAAAAGATGGGGGTGGGAGTAGCTTCCTTCTCATTGAATCCGAAACACCCAGAATAGTACTTAGCACGTGTTGGGTACTGAAGACACGTGTCAAACTCATTAATGTAACTCAATCATTGGGAAGGACTTAAAAGCAGTCCTCAAGCATGGTAAGCACTAAAGGCCAAGGTCAAACCAAGCCCAAGGATGTAAAAAAGAAATGAAATCACATATTATAGATGAGTAATTAAAACAAAATTCTACAGCTCCAAAGCAAAGAAGTTATAGAGATCTATAGCAATATCTTTCTGAAACAATTTTGCTTTATGAAACAGTTGTAAAAGCTCTGCTTTGTAAACTCAGTAAGATACCTGAAGAGTTTACATCTAGTAAATGAGAATTTTAAAAAGAATAAAATGAAATGAAAATTATAGTAGATAAAATAAATCTTCATTGTAATAAAAAGCTGACTGTACTTAGAAAATTCATCCAGTTGATATGGACAGGAGGCAGGGAAATACTGGGTAAAAGAGGGTGGTTCCCTGGCAAAGGCCCCACTCTCAAGCCCAGAAACCCATGGCCCTAAATGGGAACAGGCATTCCTGTTTTCACACCCAAATGTTCTCTTTTGGCTGCACCCCTCTATCCTGTACCTATATAAACCCCAGATCCTAGGCTCCACAAGTAGAAGAGAAGAGGAGTAGTAGAGCAGCAGAAGGACACAGCAGAGAAGGAGAGAAGAGAAGGAACATCTCAACACTGAGAAGAGTTCAGCTAGGGATGGCTGGAGAGGAGATGGGCCATGGGATGGTCATGTTCCCGCTCCATCTCCTTTCCAGCTCCCCATCCATTCTGCTGAGAGCCATCTCCATCCAGCAATAAAATCCTCCGCATTTACCATCCTTCATTTTGTCTGTGTGACCTGATTCTTCCTGGACACAGGACAAAATCTCAGGTACCAAGAGGGCACTGAGCTGGTTAACACTTAAACCGTCTGTGGACAGCAGAGCTAAAAGAACACTGTAGCACACCCACTGGGGCTTTGGGAGTCACAGGCACCCAGCCCTAGATGCTACTGGGGTACCAGCTCCCAAAAGTGCTCTGCCCGGCTCCTGCACCTGCCCATCTGTGTGCTCGCCCTCCCGTAAGGTGTTCGAGCATGCAGCAGCCCAACAGACGAGCCACACTCCTGTTTCATGTCTTGTGCAGGGGTTCAGGGAACTCTTTTGTTTCATACTGATCGAAGATAGACTTCAAAAAATTGCCCAGACTGCAACAAAGAAGCCCGGAAAGACACAGATCCAACCTAGAACTGATGGGGATTACTGTGGAAGACACAACAAAATCCACTGTGATAACTGTTGGAGGGACATTTTTCAGTTCTAAAAGACCTGATCTTGGGTACTGATATACCATACCACATTCCAGGTACACTTTCTCATTATAAATCAACACTGAAAAATATTCAGATTTTTTTTTAACTAGAAAACTTGCAGGTAGAGTAAGGAAGTATAAAAGTGCTAAATTATTTGTCCTTCATTTAAAAGAGACTAAAGTGATCTTTTGGGATTATGTTGAGAGTAGTTAAATAGCAGTTGAAAGTTTATTAAAATTTATTTATTTAAATTTAATAGTTCATTAAAATTTATTGAAAGTTTATTAAAGTTATAAAAATAACTAATAGAAGTAAAAAACAGGATGCCTATAAAAGTTAATACAGAAAACAGAATCAAATAAAACACCATAATCTCATCGGGCTACAGAGAAACGGAATTGTTCTACTTTCTTTCTTTGTCTCTCATTTACATCTCCTTAGCACGTCCCAAAAGATATACTGATAACTTTCATAGGGACTTTTTTAGCCCACTAAAAGTTCTTTTGTCCCCCCAGAAGAGATAGGGTTTTAAATATATATATATATAGTGTGTGTGTGTATATATATTTATATTTAGATAGTATATCATTAATTTGACTCATAAAAATTATAACATTCCTTTCAAACAACTGTGTGATATAGGTAGACAAGAATTTAGCACATAAGATATTGCCGTATCTTTTTGCAAAAGTATGTAATTCACCTGTCATGGTGCATGGTAGGCACTAAAATACTGTTGAAGGAATGAAGATATATATAACTTAACTAGCTGTATACTTGGGAAAATGTAATTTCATCTACAAACAATAACTTTATAAATAATTGAACTGTTTCTCGCCCATTAAATTTACTGTGAAATCTGGACAAACATCTGTCATGATGTAAGCCATGGAAGAAATGTTGAGATTAGCATGCAGTAATGAACATGGTAGTAAATGCTGGGGAAGGCAGAAATCAGAAGAGACTTAAATAAGTCCTAATTTTTAGGTTCTCAAAAGGTTAATTCGGATTGTTGTTCTGAATGTCTTCATATCAGAGAGACTTGGCCAATCTTTAAAAAAAAAAAAAAAATCAGAGGTCAACAGAAGTGATTAAGCAGCTAGGAAAATCAACTCAGAAAGAAGATCTTAGTATATAATTTGGAAAAAGAATTTGAATCTCTCAAAACCCAGAGAAACAGAAGGATAATTTAGAATGCTTTGTAGAGCTGTGGAGCTGATGGCATAAAATTAAGTAGAAAAAAATACTTACTGAGTGTAAGACAGTTCTTAATAGACAGACAAATTAAAGAACCATATAGCATTCCAAAGAAAGGAGTAAAGTTGTTTTGATAGAATCTGACACCCCAAAGACAGACAAGTGCTAACATTTATTGAGTACTTACAATGTATCTGGTACTCTGTATGCATAATTTAATTTAATCTTGCAGTAATCTGTGACGTAGGTACTAATACAATCTTCACTTTACAGATGAGGACATTGAGGCTTGGTCACATGAGTCTGGTAGGAGTTAGTGCCGTATTTTGAACTCTTGTTCTGGAGTTCAGCCTGCATCACTATACTCTCCTGCCTTCTAATAACGAAGTTGGGTCTCAGTAGGTGTGTTGTGCAGAGGTTTGACAGAATAACCGAGCTGGTTTTCCAAATGCTGAATAGGTGATCCTAACAAGCCATTTTAATTAAGTTAAAAACATAATCTCTTATGTATTCCAATCAAAAGTGTACTTTTGTTCAGTCTTCTGGATGAATGAGTCCATGCAGAAAAAAGATTTGTATATGAAAAGGCATTCTTAATGCAGATTTAAAATAAACAGGTATTAGTCTCCTGGACCCAATAGAGTGAGCAGCATCCAGCAAGTGCCAGCCTTGCAGGAGGTTTGATCCGCTGGAATGTTGGCTGCATGGTAGTGTGTAGGGGATTGGAGAGAGAGGCTTGGGTTGAAATATTCCCGATCTGCCTTTCCTTTGCTTATTACCTCAAATAAGTCACCTAACCCCTCTGAAAATAACAACACTACTTATCTCATGGAGTAGAGAATCTGATATGATATGTAAAGATAGCCTGCACATATGCAAACTAGGTAGTATGCATGTAAAGATGGCAAGTAGATAAGATAGCATGTATATAAAAATAGTATGTATGTCTTTATATGTAAAATGCTTAGCTCAGAGCCTGACACATAATGCATATTTGATTAATAGTAGCTGGCATTATTATTATTTATTATCCAGATACAATCTTCAAGTAAGTACCTTAGAAAGCATAGCCCAGTGGTACCCTAAGGTAGTAAGTTTTAAAAAAGATTTTAATTTTATGCAGTCCTCTCAGATAACATATTTAATAGTAAAATTTCACCCTCCGTGTACCCTTTTCACAATTTGGGAATTTACCGAATGCTTTGGTGTTTTAAAGGCAGTCGTTTGTTCACTGAAAATGCAGCTTATGACAAATTCAATGGTTGCCAAGCTCTAATATGTTAGCAGGCAAAAGCATGCTTTTAATATTCATCATCTTTAAGTGCTACCAACTGACATTCAGTACTAAATGCGCAGATATGGGTGCTGAGCAAAACAGAGCTAGGAAGAGGACTTGCTATTTTGTATTCTAGATGGAAATCTTAAATTAGTTTCCAAGATTTTTAAATGGATTTTTAAATGCTGGGCACATAGGAGATTGAGTTCATATTAATATTTATAAGGTTTGAGAAGATATTTAGTGAAATATTTGTATAATTTAATTTTGGTCATAATCAAGTAGGAAACCATAACAAGAAGGATATTGTACTTTAGTCTGGTGGCTGCTTTGTGACTTACAGTTAGGAATATCCTTCTGGAAAAGCCCTGAATGATACACACATGTACGTACATGCTTCAAAAGTTCTTCTTTATTAGAACCCAGAAACCAGAGGTTATTTGTGTATAAATACCTTGGGTTGGATTGTTTTGTGTTAATTTTAAGTTAATTAATTTAGAAATTAGTGTTGATAATGATTTCTTTAAAAGCATTTATTGACAGTTCGGCAGAACTCTATAATCTAGCTGCTTTTATATTCTTTATTATACAGAACAGCTCTGTTGGTTCACGGAAAACCTGTTTCCTGTAGTTTTGCTTAGGGCTAATTGAGTTTAATGTAGTTTTGTGTGCAGAAGGTATTGACTTGTGCATAGTATTTAATTTGTGTAAATATGTGTGTATGTAATATTTTGCCCCTCTGAGTTTTATTTTAAATGTAACCCTTGAAACTGGGATAATAGAAATTCTTAGCCTAGGCCTGCTAGCAATTGCAGGTGCCAACGGTTTAAACTGCTGTAGAAATACAATTATGAGCAGCCAAGAGCAAATCTTGTTTTAAGGTCCATGTGTAATGAATACCTGTTAGTATCATAGAATACAATTAAAAAGAGGTTTACCTCTCCTAAGCTGTGATTGGTTCTTTCTGATGGAAGTGTAGAGTCCCATGAGTAGAATGTGTATTCAGCTCTTGGTGATTTAGACTCCAGTGAGTCTGGCATTCTGCAGGCTTGGATAAATTCAGGGCAGTTATAGTCAGGCAGAGATGGGAAAAGACTGAAAGATTAATGAGGGAGCTTAAAACAAAGCTTCAAAAATGAGAGCAACACACTGCTTGGTCTTATGTAATTGTGCCGAGTAGAAGTCAGTCCTGGCTGCTGCTGTTTAAAAATTTTAGGAGGTTGGCAGAAAATATTTGTTATAAAAATTGGATCTTGAGAATAATAGTGAAAATTTAGGACATAAGATCTAATTCTTGCTTGCTTGTGTATGCCTTCCAAGACACACCCTTCATCCTGCTTTTATTCCAGTTTGACCAAGGCCCTTGCTTCCCCGCTGCCCCCCACCACTTCTTTTCAGCAAGGACCCTTATTGATGACTGATGTCCAAGCCCTGGCTGCCTCCAGGAGATGCACGTCTGGGACATGCTCCTAGAGGTCACGTTGATGCTCTCTCACTACAAGGCCTGAAAGATCGGGAGCATATAGAGGTGTGAGAACCCTCTGGGGAGAGAATCCAAGGGATTGTTGGTGACCTATGGCCATTTCTGGTTGATGGTTTTAAATAGCAGTGGGTTAACATTTTTTTCTATAGAACTTAACTTAAGGGATGCTAATGGCTTTAAAATGCTATTTTGCCTTTGAAAATCCTTTTAATAGATGCTCTAACGAACTTCCATTTACGTGATAGGCACGGTTGAGCTCTGCAGTGAAGCTGGTCGTACTGTTAATGTGAAGCTGGGTGCTTAAAGGGGAAAAAGCAGCTCATAAATAACGTGGCGCAGGTGAATCACTTCTGAAATCTAGAGCTTGCCAGTACCAGTGAAGAAGAGCTGCCTTGGAGGAGAAATTGCCAACTCACACAAGCAAATTCTTTAGCGCTTCAATCTAGACACACACCAGCCTTTTAACTTTGCTTTCTGTTTCCTCTTCAAGGAGTTTGTCGCCACCTACAGGAAACAGGAAGCACAATAACCCAGTCAGTCTCTGAGTGACACCTGGTTTCTTCCATTGGTCATTCCTCATCGCAGTTTTTATATTTTATCACTTGTTCATCATATAGTATTTATCAAGCTTTTTTCTTGGCTATGGAATGAGGCTAAGCTCTATGGAAGAAAAGATTCCATCTGCACTAGCTGTTTGGCAGGAGATTCCTCACCCTTAATTGTTTTTTAAGGTCTCTGTCTGTTTCTGCTGTCATGTACCTTTTCCACAAACACACCAACAAGAGAGAACAGACTTATCGATTGGGGCTCGGTAGTATAGCATGTAAAAGTACTAGTGCTGACTTATTCACAATTTTGCCCTCTTTTGTTTGTTGGAGAGAGCGTGGCACCAAAATCATCATTTTTATTGTGGATGCTGTTTATTTGTTTTCTTTTGCCTTATTTGGAGAAAAATGTTAGGTAGTTAAAAACCTACATAGCAGAGAAAGTTCAAGATGCATGATGCAGTTCAGAGAAGTCTAAAGGAAGACATGTGATTACTTTTATGGGTGCATTAAGGATGTTGAAGAGATAATTAGGATCAATTCTTTTCATTCATTAGCATCTCATAACTATATCACTGAGTTAAGTTATTCCCCATTGTGTGAAACAAGAGTGAGTTGGCTTGAAAGGAGTTAAGAAGAATGCAGGGTTTTTCTCCTTGATATATGAATGACTGTGGCTCTTTCTTTTCCCACAGCATCTTTAACCCACGCCCTCTCCTGAACTCCTTCTGGGTTCTTTGTATGGCTATCTGCTTCTCTCTCCTGCAACAGCAACTTACATATCCTAGACCAGGTTCATTGTGGCACAAATTAGATTAATCCCACTTTTTTTTTTCCTTTTTCATATCTCTTCTCTTAAAAGAGCAACAGAAACCGCTGCCACATAATGAATCCTCCTTCAGAATATTTATGTTTTGTTTTGTTCTCCTTTTCCTCCTCCCTCTTCCTTTGGGCAAGTGATACTATAATCATCCACTGTCCTAGGAACTAATTCTTACTTATCTTTCTCAGTTCAACATCTGTCTACTACTAAGTCCAAATAAGTTGCTTTACCTTTGTAACATTTCATGAATTTCCATGACCTGAAACTGAATCTGTTGCTTTATTCTTATTGCCATTTCATCATCTTGAATGTTCTGTACCTCAGCCTCTTCTGCATCAAATTCTTACTAGTTGACTTTTAGTAGATTTGGGAAATGGGCTGTTGGCTAGAAAAAGCTATCTAATCAAGTGAAATTTCACCCACCTACTTCCCCGCCCCATGCTTCCATGTTTATGCTGTGGAATTTCAAGACTGGTTTTAGGTATTATCTTAGAGTTTTTATTTAAACATCAAAAGTAACTTAGGGTAAGAAAATACATTAGTGGCTTGTTGGGAAATGTTACATAGTGCTGGAAGATTATAGATACAATATTTTATATATTTCTAACAAATAGTTGATTAAAAGTTGCTCAAAATATGTAGTACATTTGTCCAAAGAAGATATACACGTCACCAATAAGCATGCAAAGATGTTCAATGCCATTAGTCACTGGAGAAATGCAAATCAAAACCACAGTGAGGTACCACTTCAGACCCACTAGGACAGCTAGAATTGCACAAGAAGACAATAATGAGTGTTGGCAAGGATATGGAGTAACTGGAGCTCTTATAAATTGCTAGGGGTAATGTAATATGGTACAGCCAGTTTGGAAACAGCTTGACAGTTCTTCAAAGTGTCAAACATAGAGTTACCAATATGACACAACAATTACACTCCTAGTTATATACCCAGGAGAATTAAAACATGTGCCTGTGCAAAACATGTACATGAATATTATATTATTTATAACATATTGCATTATATTATTAAGCAGCGTGATTCATAATAACCAAAAAATGGAAACAATATCCAATATCCATTTATGATGAACAAACAATATGTGGTATAGCCAAACAACGGAGTATTACACAACCATTAAACAGAATGAAGTACAGATACATTCTATGACATGGATAAGCCTTGAAAACATTATGCTAAGTGAAAGAACCCCAAAGGCCACATATTATATGATTTCATTTATGTGAAATCTCCAGAAAAGTCAAAAGCTGTAGACACAAAAAGTAGATTAGTGGTTGCCATGGGTTGGGATAAGAGATGAGCCAGAAGTGACTATCAGTGGATATAAAGTTTCTTTTTGGGATGAAGACAATGTTCTGAAATTAGATAGTGGTAATAGTTGCACAACTCTATGAATATATTCAAAGCCATTGAACTGTACACTATAAACAGGTGAGTTCTGTGATATATGAATTAAAACCAATAAAAGTGTTATATATATGTGACATAAGACTGTATCTTATGAAGTCATTGGCAGCTGTATATACTTAACAGCCTGCATCGGATTCATTTTTGTGTCTTCCAAAATACTAAACACAATGCGTCGCATATGTAAGCCTTTGATAAATGGTTGAAGAATGAATGAGTGGATGATTCAATAAACATTCACGAGTGGTCTTGTTATAGTGTGTGGAAGAATTTTTTTTGGCAAGTGCTACCAGAGAGAGGTAAAGAACAATGGCCACGAATTAAAGCTTCTGTCCTCCTGTTCACTTAGGCTGACAGTTCAGCTGTCCTGTCATTGATCTGATGTCAGTCTGATAGAATCATTCTATGCTTTGACGCTAGCTAGATGGTGTATTTCTTTTTTCTTTTGAGTGATAGGTTGGCAAAATGTACTTTAGCGACTGTATGTTATGTGGATGATCCATGATGCCAGTGCTCTGTTGTGACCTTTATTTTTATGAGCTGTGAGAATTAAGAACCTACCAGTTTTAGTTTAATTAAGCAGTAAGACACAGCAGATGGTGCATTTGTGGGTGATGATTGCATTCCACTGGTTCCCTCAAGCAGCACTCTAACCCTATGGAATGCTTTGCCTGGAGTATCACGCCACTGTTGCAAAATTACCAGGAAGACAAACACATTGTAATAATGTAGTCAGAAAATCTTGGAGGACAGTTTACAAAAGGACCTGAACACCACAGGAGTTTTAGTAGTTAGCAGCTACTGGAACTAGGATATTAAGGAGAGGAATTCATGACATAATGGTTGTAGCGGTTTACCACCTATCTTTACTTTTCAGTATTTGCAAATAAAGTATATGGAGATTTTTATTACCCTAGTTTTCTTTTGTGTAATCTGGGTCAAACATTAAAAATGCATTGGAATATGATTTGCATGTGTTAAAGTGCTCAGAGAAGTTTCGGTAAATGGAGAAATACTGAATTGATGTCAGGTTGTTTTATTATGTTTGCTTTTAGTCACTACAGAGAGCCTAGAGTGTCCTACAAAATGCATTTTTTCCCAAGAACTGTGTTCTTACCACTAGCATATTTACTCCATAGAATGTTGAAAACATACCTAAGCAGAGAGAATATAGAATTAATCCAGTACTTCTTACCAATCTTGCAACTCTTTAGGAAGCAAACCAAATTGGTAAGTAGAATTGCTTTCATTGTCAAGGGAGAGACTGCCTCGGCCAGAGTCTTTTCCCTTCACTATCTTTGAAAAAACTGAATTACTTGAAGGCTGGCATAAAACTTACAATTGCACAATATTTTAGATCCTAAGATAATATGCCTCAATTTTTCTCATTAATGCAATATATGAAGTCATCAAAATGAAATACATTCACTTACTGGCTGTAATGTTGTTAAAAGTATGAACTATGTGGATTTTAAAAAATATAGCAATGGTTGCTTTAGATAGAATAATTTGTCTCGTGTCTTTGCTACAAAGGAAGACTAGATTTGAAATTCTAGTAAAATAATGAAATTCAAAACTAATATTTTAATAAGAGAATATAAATTCTCTTTGGAAAAGCCCACATTTTATATTGAATTTTCCTCTGTATTACATACAGAATTTCTTTCCTTCGATTTTTAGGGGAATTTTCATCACAAAACACGTGACTACATCATCCTTCTGCTTGGAGACCTGACTTATATTTAATTAAAGGAAACATTTTTTTTTTTTCTGGATTCCCACCAACTTCAGGATACTCAAGCATTGAAGATAAAACTGAAGGTCTAAGCACTAATTTTGCAATTCTTCTTGTAGGAATAAAATATTATTAACCTTTTAGTTAATACTAGTTTATAATATAGTATAGGGAAATACCATAACACCTACCTGCACAGGAAATTCAAAATAATAACTGATTTTATCCTATACATTATTCAAGATTCTGGCACAAGAAATTACATATTATATTTATATGGAAACATGCTTTACTGCAAAATCATTGGTATTTCATTTCTTTACAGAACTAGATTTTCATCTAATTAAAATTTAGAAAAGCACTCATCATGGTAGCTCACATCTGTAATCCCAGCACTTTGGGATGCCAAGATGGGAGGATTGCTTGAGCCCAGGAGCTCCAGACCAGCCTGGGCAACATAGAGAGACCTTGTCTCTACAAAAAATAATTTTAAAGAAATTAGTCAGTCATGGTGGCATGTACTGGCAGTCCCAGCTACTCGGGAGCCTGAGGTGAGAGGATCGCCTGAGGCCAGGATTTTCGGCTGCAATAAGCTATGATCACACTACTGCACTCCAGCCTGGGTGACAGAGCAAGATACTGTCTCTAAAAAATACATGAATGAATGAATGAATAAATAAATACAATTTGGAAAAGATGGAACTAGATTGTTTCCTATTTACTGAGTATATAGGTAACTTGCCAATTTTTTAGTAGCTCTGTTTAATAAAAATACACTACAGGATTCCCAAATAAGGCCCCAGCAGGAAGATAAAATTATGCTTGATAATTTTAGGGTTGTTAGGATTATTTATTTTAGTTCTCTAAAATTGGTAAGATGTTAATTCTTCATCATCTACATGGTTTATCTAATGATAATACCTTCCTTTTCGAATGATGATGCATATTTTGCATTATTTTTGTATTAGAGGAAGTAACAAAATCGGTCAGGATGTACCTAAACCAATAATTGACAATCTGCACCTGTAACCTCAATTGCTCCCTTGAGCAGTCGGGCCCTTTTTGTTGAGATCATAGAATTTAGAATCAAAGAATTGCCTTCCGTTTCTGACTATGCTACTTATTAGCTGTGTGACTGTTTATTTTAGGAGTACTTTTTGGCTCCCAAAGAATTGGCAGGGTACCTATATAATGAGTAAATGGGAATATAATTCTACCTGCAAAATCACCAAAATAGTGATTTAAATAATGTTTTTTTTAAAAACATTATTTAAAGTAGAAAGAAGTAGAGAGATAGGCAATCCAGGGCAGGTATGGTGCTTCCGCAAAAATCTTGAAGAATTCAGCCTTCTTTTTTTCTGCTTCACCATCCTCAGTTGGTGACTTTTTTCCTGATGGTCATCTCATGGTCTAAGATGGAGTTTTTGCCAGTGCTGCTGCCTGTTAGGCATCAGGAAAGACGAAGAAGAGCTTCTTTTGGCAGAACCAGTTTCTTTTCCAACCCACGCAACACTTCCACTTAAAGCTCATGACCTAGATGTGAGGGAGGTAGGAAATGTTATCTTTGCCAGGCACAGCTTAAAAAGAGGGGTTTTGTTACCAAGGACAGAGAGAAGAATGGATGTTTGTGAGGCAACTAGCATTCTCTGCCCTAGTGACCTTGGATCCTTTCATCTCATTGAGCCTCAGCATTCTTGTCTATAAAAAATGGTTGTAAAAACAGGATCTAATTCAAGATCCTATTGTTTTGAGTAGCAAGTGAGTTAATGCATCTAATGCATTAAGCACGGTGTCTGGCATATAAGTAAGCAATAAATGTTAATTATTATTCTTGCTACTTCCTTAATATCTCTAGATTAATGTCCTATAGATACTTAAAATGCTTATGTGTATTACAGATTCTTACTGCATTACCTAGCTCACCACCTACCTATTCCAACAGGCTGGAAATCTCAGAGCAGTCTTTAAATATGTCTTTATTGCTGTCTGTACCTAAAAGTCATCAAGTGTAATTCTGCCTGCAAAATTCTTCATGGATTTCTCAAATCTGTCCCTCCATTTCCATTCCAGTATCTGAATTCAAGCCGTCATCTTTCCTTGCCTTCTACACGTCTTCACTATCTACAAGATCACATCCAAACTCCTTAGAATAGTATTCATGTCTTCATATAGTCTGATTGCAGTATTAAAAGCTTAATCTTGATTTCACCACATCTCCCTAGTCTCCAGATCACACATTTCTTGTACTCTTAACTTCACTGAAAATTCACTATTCCCCAAATAGGACATTATGATTCTAGTTTCATCTTCAGGGTAAATTTTTACGAATTTTCAAGTTGAAACTTGAGGAAACTAAGCATAGATGTGTTTCAGCCTATAATTTTGAACATTAGAATGTGATTTCTGGAAACTCCTTTGTGATTTTATTTATGAGGACAACAGACGGACAGGTATTCCAGTATTTCTTATCATAGCTGAGTATCTAAATGTACAAATGTGAAAGAACAAAGGGCTTTTAAGTGAAAGGAATGGATGGAAGGGAGTTGATGCATTTCTAATGGATGGGTTAGTTTGTTCAGCAGTTCTGAAAGTATAGGTTTAGATCTAGAGACTCATTGTTTTTACTTTGCATTAGTTTAGGTACTTAATGTGAATGTTATATATGCATTTTGCTTTCAAATTTAAAAAATAAGTAGGGAAGTTTAGCTTTACTTTTATTGTGTGTGTGTGTGTGTGTAATGTGTAATGGGATGTATAATGTAATTTCAAAGCCCTCTGATGCAATATTTTGGAAATAAGTTGGTAGTACAATTAAAACATATCTTTGGTCATAGATTACTTGGCCTTATGCCATTTTCATAGGCAATGTCCTACTTAAATAGCCTGGATTGGCTGAGAAAAATAATTGCTGCTATGAAATAATTTTGCAATTACCACTGTAATTAAGGGCAGTTTGTTAATGAAAGTGCTTGGTGAATAATGACTGCAGGGCACTCCATCTTGCCGCTTCATGCCAGATGATTGGTTCATGTGGTGGAGGTAGTTAGGGAATTAGTGACACAGCTGTCATGGTTACAGGATGGATGTAAATATCCTTTGCAGTTGATGATGAAGAACAGTCATTAGCCTCCTGCCCCTTGGGAACTGGTCAGAGGAACAAAAATAAACTTAACACATGATGGTAAAAGCCATTCCTTATGTCTCCTTTTCTTCAGTATGAACAATTAACATTCTAATAGAAACTGCAGAGAGCATGTGGATGAACCTCTCCACTTTCCAGGCGTGTTAGTGTGATAAATGTTCTTTTGTGTGGGGTATTGGTTGTTCACAGTTTATAACCACTCTTATTAGCTTCTAGGCCAGTTAAAAACTGCTCTTTAGAGACCCACAGGCCCTATTTAAATTTTTCGTGTTCATCTCCAGGTGTTGTGCATTCAGTTTGACCCTTTGAAGACGGTCCCCGGATGGATTTTTGCATGCTGTCTGCAAGGCTGCAGGGGCAATTGAAGATCAGTTTTCTGTATCTGGGCTTACTTGCTTATGTAACATATATATTGTTATGAAGAAGACCTAAATGCTTCTCTGATCTTCCTTTATAGTTTGCAAAAGTCATTGAAGGTTAAGGAGCCTGTTTTTCCTCCTCCTTCTTAAAATAAACGTCCTAGGTGTTTAAGTATGCTTCGTATTTATATTCATTCCACTTCCTTGGTGTTTTGATGTTGTTTTTCATTGTAAATTTGCTTAAGCAATCTTTTGTGGAGTAATTTCATAACATGCACACACTGTGGTTTTACATTGAGTTGCTCGTGATCTGCAATTCATTAACTTTTGCTGACTAGGAAGTCAGTATAGCACGTTGCATTTTCTCTGTTTATCTTGCTATAGAGTCAGTTTCATTCCTTGTAAAAGATGTTGGTAGAACACTTCCTTAAGTATGGCTTCTCTTGCTGTCTGATATGCTGAATCTTTTCCTCAGGGCCTTAAGGAGAGATTGTTGGAGTTTGTATCATTGCCTCAGAGGTGACCAGATATCCTCACTAAAGGAACGTAACAGTTTTCTGGGTTTTAGCTCAAAATGACTATTCACGGTAACACTATATATTTTAAGGATGAATTTATTGCCGCTCGTGTCCGGATACGATTCTCTGCATTTGCTGTTACTTTTGTGCCCGTGTCTCCTCTTGACTTTAACAAGAGGAGGTGCCAAATGGAAGGATCAGAATTCCACCTCAAAACTACCATACACTGTAGCCCGAACCTCTGCCTCTTCCTTTTCTCTTCTTTGGCCGTTGTGGAAAGAATGAATACTATCAACCAGCTGAGGTGAACAGAGCCTTGTTCAGATGTTTAAATGCTTCCTTTGCAACTGAGTCATTCACTCTCCCAAGATGAACTTCTTTTCTCATTAGCCATAGCTAACTCACTGTGGAGATGTTTCAAGCTGACTTGATTGTGATCAGACATGATAGGATACAAGGTAACTTGCTGACCCTAAATAGTAGGGGTGAGTCCCCCAAAGCCAAATAACTTGAAAAACTTTACATACTGAGCATTTTTAAAAATCTGTTTATCTTAGTCCAGTAAATGACAAAATCCTTTGGAAAATGGGCATTATTCTCAGGCATGTTCATGGCTGGCCAAATTATTTGGGTTTTGGTGTGATACGACTTTGGGGACTCTTCGCAGGATGCCTGGGTACAGGAGGAGCTGGAATGCTCCACATTAAACCAACGCTGGGAAGCAAGAGGAGAGAAGCATGCTAGAAAACACCCTCCCAGTTGAATGAAAATTGCACTGTATTATGATTTATTCTCTCTTTAGCAAAAGTAAGGGCTTTGTGGTAGGTCAAGATAACTAAATGGGAAAGAAATAAACAATTGTGTTTTTAATTGGTGTTGCTTCAGGTACTGGGACTGAGAAACTTTTCTTCTTTTTCAGGAGAGTTATGACACGCTGTCGTATTTAGATACTCAGTTTGTGTTACCATTTTTGTTTTGTTTGGTGGTGTTTTGATTTTTTTTTTCCTATTTTGTTTGTTTGTTTGTTTTTGGCTAAACATATGCGATGCGTGTTTAATTGAATTTCCAAGGCAGCGATACAGGCACCCGTCAAAAACTATAAAGATTCACTGCAGGTTTTCGGGAGAGGTGGCCATGTGAATTTAACAATCTGCAATGAGAGGGGAAAAAAAGTTTCTGAGTTTGTGTAAGTAGTTGAGATTCCCAAGTAAAACAGCGTCTGTTCTCATGTAGCTTTCTGGGCTAGTTTGGACAGGAGCTGGCATCTCATTTTTATACATTAACAACTCTTGTCAGATTTCTCTAATTTCTTCAGGACAAGTCAAAACCCTTATAGTTCTCCACATGAAAATGTGTCGTGTCCCATCCTGTCCTTTTGCCATCTTTTCTATCAAAGAAACACTAATTATAAAAACTGAACATAAATTTGTGCTGTTTAATAGGTCTGGGTTTAATTTTGCCTCAGTGGGAAGACGTTTCCATTAAAAGAGTCCTTTTTTTTTTCTCTTCCTCCCCCCTTTTTCTTTTGGTAGAACAGCTAGGAAAGGTGTAGGAAATTGATTTTAGTGTCACAAAGGACATTTCTGACAGGAATGTGCTTTGAAATGATTCAAGGCATCTGTTTCTCTTGCATATGCCTAGCACTGCTGAGAGCTGTACCTAGATGAAACTGTTTAACGTGTCAACTCCAAATCCGATCACAATTTACATCCCAGTTGCTTGGTTGGAATTTTTAACATTTCATGAACTTTCTCCCCTAATTTATGAAACAAGCTTCTGCTGAAAGTGACCATTTGTTCTAGATGCCAATATGTCATGGTCAAAATTGACTTAGCTTGAGAAGTTATTTGTTTTTGTATGGTCACTTTGCCTGTGAAACAAAATCATCTTTGCAGTTTTTATTCCTGCTGGCAGGGTTTGTGAACGAACACTTGGTGGGTGTTTTTGTTACCATTTGCCTTCCACTGGTGCTATGTCTATCATACAAGCTGGCTCAGAGAATTCCAGTTTTAAGAGTGTCTGAGCACAGAAATTATGGGCACTCTGTTTACTACTGTATCCATGACATCCAGCATGGTACCTTGGAAAGGCACCTAAAATAAATCTTTCATATACAAATGGGGAATGAGCACTTTCGACATAGTCATACTACATAGTCTTAGTCATAGACTCTTGATTCTGAGGGCTCACTCGTCTACTCTGCTTATGTTTCTCAGAAATTAGTAAGGCTCAGTTGTGTTACTTATAGTGAAGAATGTCCTTTGAAGTTGAAGGGCAGGGGCAATTATTTTGTGTGTGTGAACTTTTTATACTCATAGAAGAAATAATTTACTGGGGATGAGAAGAAAAAGCGACTGTGTTGATGCATAATAGGGACCTGAGCTCATTAACTTAATTGTTTAGTGGCTCCTGACTGTTCTTCTCTCCCCCAGTGTCCCCGCATGTGCCCTTGCACAGTATTTACCCATGAGTTTTGAGTGGAGAATCCTGAGAAGGGCTACTACTCTGGCCTTTCCCTCTGCTAATAAGTCTACAGCCAACCGAGCATAGTGGTGGTGTTTGTACAGGTGTATCCTGGGGGACTAGTTCCCCAGTGGACTCACTTGTTGACCTTGAAGATGCATGGTCACTCATGACTAGTCAGTTGAGAACATTATCCATAATATTGTTATCAATATCTTGCATCTCTATCAGCAGTTCTCTGGGATTGTGTTAGTGAGGACAGAGAGCTTCACATTTGCAATAGCTTGAATGTTTGGAAATTTTCTTTCCCTCACTTACTAGTCTAGGGTGGGTGGTCCAGGTCTGTGGATGGGTTGACTCCACCTAATTGTTCAGTACCTAGGTTAATGGCGGCTCTGCCACCTTTTGCATGTCACTTCTGGAGTCACTCTGGTCATACTGTTTCAGCTTCCCAAAAGGAGAAAGAAGAAAGTACAGGAGGAGCAACCTCAGGCACTAGACTGGAAATGGCACACATCACTTCCACTCACATGGAAAAGAACTTAGTTGCCTGGCTGACCATGCTGCAGGCAAGGCCAGGAAATGCAGAGGAGCAGGCCAGCCTTGTGCCAGGCAGCATGGAAGAAGGGGAAAATGGATTTAGTGGACAGTTAGCAGTCTCTTGGACTTTAGGTTTTTCCCAGTCAGTTAGCTGTCCAGCAGCTTTATATTGTAAAGCTAGTTGATCTTAGACTTTAAATAATAGCTAGTACTATCTATGATAATTATTCCCCCTTTAGGTTTCTCTGGGTCCAAGCTATTTATAAATTGTACTAACTGGCAGAGCACACAGCTTACCTTCTTCTGGTTAATGTCAAGGGCTCAGTAGTTTGCACAGATATATTTTTACCCTTTGAAGTGATAAATTAACATTTGAATGGTTGTTTCATTTCCTTCCACTTTTTTATGTCTGGGACACATGGTAGAATAGGGACATGTTTGTAGATTTGTGATTTCTTCTTCATTTGGGAATATATTATATGTATTATTGGTATGCTAGTCATTCATTGTATAGGAAAACCCAGAAGGGCATAATCACTATTGTCTGCAAATATTATTATATAGTATATGCAGATGGTCACTGCGTAATGTAAAATTAGGTTTCCCTTCAGGATCTTTGTTTAGAAGCAGTTCTTGAGGTGACATGAGAAATCGTAACCAGTATTATTGCTTTCTGCTTTTCTAGTTTTTTTTTCCTCCAAGGATCTAAAAAATCATCTACAGCATACTTTCCTCTGCTTTGATTAGATTTCAGAAACATTGTCTGATATTTCTGCTCACATTGTTTAGAGAAATTATACTCCCAACCATCTCTTGGCTGCTTTCGGGTGAAATACATCAACATCTTTGAGACATTTTAACCTGTGGTTAGACTGGCTTTAGTCTCTTCTGCTACTTTCCCACAAACAAAGAGTTGTCAGAGTTCTTGCTATGCAGTAGATTCTATTTTTAAGGCAGGATTTAGATTATTAGTCATCTGATGTTTTAGGTGTTAGCACAACTAGACACTTAATTTTGGTTTTGTGCCAATGCACATCACCTGGAGTTTTATTTTTGGTAAGGCGGGGACAAGAAATAAATGAAGTGTGTTCTAAGCTGTTTATTTTATGTAGAATATAATTTTATTTTAAATATACTCTTCCTTGATCTATCTTGTTGCTCTAGTATTGATATGGCATGAAGTAGAAGTAGATGTTTTTCCTGAGTATGATTTACTGTAAGTCCTGTGACTTCAGCTATATTGAGGCTACTACTAATGGATTAGTACATTCCCGCAGTGTATTTATTTAGCATCCTACCCTCCAGTAATCAAAACATGAGATGCTTCAGTGTAGAACTGCTTGCTAGAGGTGATGGAGAGAAAACACACCTCTCTAGTGGTGATATTAATCTGTTTTCACTGTCTTGTGTATGTGCTTAATGTCTAGGGCATGTTAAATTGAGTTATCAAAAAATAGAGTCCCTGAAATTTAAATAAAGCGGCATTGGAGCAAGAAACTAATCATTCTTTTTCTGATAGTTAACCAGTTGCCACCTTTCCCAGCTCACATTATAGCAGCTCCTATGGGTGTCACTACACTGTCACATTGTTCTGTAATACTCTGTTTACATTTCTGTCTTCTGTACCAGACTGTGAGCTTCTTGCAGGAAGGGAATGTGTTGTATTCATGTTCGCATGGAACTTCTAGTCACTAGCTGATGAACAAATTAAAAAAATGAAGAAACATTAAATACATTAAGTAGGAAAATCTTATGCTTGTGCTGATAGGTGAAAACTAATCTGATGGCATTCCTTTAAAGTTTGTTCAAACAGGTTGGTATTTGTGATTTCTGGATATAGGGAATCTTTTTGTTGCCCATCACTGCTCATCTGATTAATCTTAGTTTTCTTAAAAAATCAAGAAAACATAAACACCATGTATATTGGTCTAAAACGATACAAATGATAACATGAAAAAGAGAGTTTTCCTCACTGAGGTGTGTCTGACTTCCTGCAAGCTCAGCCTGTTTTCCCATTTGTCAAACTGGGGGAATAACGGGACTTAGCTTTTTGGGACTGCTGGGAGGCCTGAATGAGATATATTTGACCCTTGAACAACATGTGTTTGAACTGCAAGGGTCCACTTATACGTGGATTTTTTTCAATCAAACATGAATGGCAAAAATAGTATTTACGGGATGTGAAACCCACGGTCTACACTAAGGGCAGATTTCCCTATCCTCACATTCTGCAGGACCAATGGCAGTACTTGAATACGCGTGGGTTTTGGTATATGCAGAGGTCCTGGAACTGATCCCCAGAATACACTGAGGGATGATTATATTTTGTGGCGGGCTTAGCCCAGTGCCTCACACCATAGTAAGCTCCCAACAAATGTTAGTCATGACAATCATGAGAATTGTTATAGTTTTTTTCATTTCCTGAGACGTCTTCCATGATTATTAAATCTTTTAAATTTTTATTACCTATTTTTTATGCTTGATTTTTTTTTTATACTTGATTTTACTGTTAAATAGTTCATTTCGACAGCAATCATCAAATAGTGTCTTTCATTACCATGACTAGAACTCAGGGAAAGTTAGGATAGCTCTCTACAGTCATGGAAAACAGGAGATAATAAGATCATCTTTCTCTTTGTAGGGATGTCATATCATGAAGTAGCTGAACTATGTAAAGTGGTACTTGTTTGTTTATCCAGCATGTAATGCCTGTAACAACAAATAGAATCTCTTGGTATCAGATGGTTCTGAAAGCTTGCACAGAACACAGTGATATGATAAGATGCCACAGACTTTAATGTTACCCACAAATACTACTCTTCTTTTTCCTTCATTTTTAAGTGTATATTTCTGGGTCAGACACTGAAATGTATTTAAGCATTTCTCTGCTAACCTTTTATTGAAGCAAGTATTTATTTTCTATTCTTTCTAAGATCTAGTGATGAGGTGCAGTGCCACCTCACTTATCTGAAGGCCATGTATCAGATAACCTCAGCTATCTGGAACACAGCTGTGGCTTAGGAGTAAACCAGAAAGGCCTCGAGCTGCCATAGGTGTCACACAGTCTTTGCATTAAGGCCTATGCACACTACTCAAAGAAAAGCCGCAGGGTTTCACCAACAGCAAATCTGTCTTAATTTTACAATCCTGTAGAACTTGTACAAAATCTTATCTGTTACTTATCTTTTCTCCACCCCCCCATACATACATGGGAACTAGAAAATTTGAGGTTTGAGAGGTACAGAGTTGGGGAGGTGCTGCTAGATACAAGTAGGCTCAAGTAGCATGAAGAATTCATTGATAACACTTAGCAGGATGCAAGTGTTGACCTGAATCAGCAATAAAGGTAAAATTCTTTTTTATTTTCACTCTGTTTAAGAAGGCAGGTACTCTATAAACTTCTGGAGTATTTTCGTCAATTATAATTTAATTAAAAACTGTCATGATGATTCCAGATAAATTGGAAATTTCCTTTTTCTCTGTTATTTCTGCCTACTTATGAAGTTTCATGGGCATAACCTTTTACTTATGAGTATGTTTCCTTTACTTGCCTTTCCCCATTGTGCATATATGATTCTTTCCTACTTTTATTTTTTTCCCATCGAAGGAATAAAAATAAACATTTAGGTAGTAGAGAAGCTTAAGATGTCTTGAATAGTACATTTGCCAAAGTTTGTATTTTTAGTTTTTAGCACGCCATTCTGCATTAACTACCCCATCCCAAATACCCAACAACAGCAAACCCAGCTGTGTCAGCCTCTGCTTTCCCTCCAGGACTGGATTTATAAGCATGAGGCTAGGGATTACTCTCAAGTATCAGTAGAATTTAGCACCATGCTATGCACACAGAAAGTGCTCAGTAATTCTCACAGCAACAGTTATTTGAGATAGATATTGTTGTTATCCCCATTTATAGGTGAGGATGTGGAGGTTCACAGAGATTGAGTGACTTGCCTCAAGTCACACCGCCAGAGGATAGAACCAGAAATCATATCTCGCCCGCTGGTCCTTTAGTCCATGTGTCTGATTGTCCTAGCTGCAAGGCTCACTGCTTAGCTTCAAGAAAAGCTTGGCATTTCTGGATTTCCCATTTCAGTTCTACATAACATAAAAACAGATTCGTGTTTCCTAACTGACAAAAAGTAAAAGAAAAACAAAGGACTGATTGAAATCCGTTATTAAACTTCTTTGAATGATTGAATTGGCATAAATGCCTAGCTCAAAGAAAATGAACTATTTTAAAAGCAGTAATATTTCATGATACTTTTTTTCCCCAATTCACCTATTCTTTTCATTTTTACTTTGACAGAATTCTTGGGTTATATATTAAAAAGCCTATGGGTTAAAGCTAATCTTATATGCTTAAAATTATACATTGACAATCTTTCTTTTGGTTTTCCTTTTCTAAACTTTTTTGGAGTGTTGACAACTTTAAAAGAAATGGCATGTTCCTTTAACCCTAAGAACATTTTATTTAAATTTAGTCACTGGTTTGGAGAAAGAATAAACAGAACTTTTCATTTAAATGTTCTCATATCTTGGTAGAATGAATGGGTAGTGGTATGATTTATAGCTTGTATAAGAATAAAGAATATAAAAGAAAATTGAAACCCAAAATTATTGGTTTCAGCAGAGCATTTCTGATTTAATTCTAAATTGTGAATACCGTTTACATCTTGCTTTTAAATGTTTCTTGCCAGTTTGTAGAAGCAAATCTCTACCTTTTGTGTGACACATAGTTTAACTGAATACTCATCGTCTATATAGATAATTTAAAATTAAGAGAGGTAAATCATCATTCATATCTAGCATAGTGCTTCAATAAATATTTGTTGATTGAATAAATGAATAAATCAAGGAAGGAAAGGGAGAGACAGAAGGAAGGAAGGAAAAGAAGGAAAGGAAAGGAAGAAAGGAAGGGAGGAAGGAGGGAGGGAGGGAGGGAAAGAAGGAAAGAAAAGGAAAGGAAAAAGGGAGGGAGGGAAGGAAGGAAGGAAGGAAGGAAAAAGTAAAAGATTGCTGTGTTACACAGTAACAGGAATAGCACCCACACTTTACAGAAAAGTTTTGGTACCATAGATATCTACACCTTTCTACGAGAAAACTAAAATGTGAAAAATAGAATAGGTTACTTTGCGGAAAAAAACACTAACACTACTGTTTTGCAGACGTACCATAGATCAGCTTTGCATAACATGGAAATTATCTTGCATTGTCTTCATTTAAATATTTTCTAGTATATTTATTGAATAAAAAGACAGATATAGAATTAACGGTGGTTACAATTTCTGTATATATGAAGCATCTACCACTGTCTTTGACTTAACCCTTCTTATGTCTGAGCTTCAATCATGAGTTTTTCAAAAAATTATTTCTAGAAAGCAGAATTGGGTTTCTTTAATTGACAGTGGAGTGTTTTGCTCCAGAATACTGAAATACTCCGTTGTGATATTGGAAACTTTCACCAATTAAGGACAAAAACCTTCTCATATATATATATAGTTTGTGTCTCTTACAGGAATCGTTTTAGAAGTTCATGTAGACTTATTTTATTGAGGCTGTTGAGCAATGTCTTTTTTCTACTTCTCCTTGTGAATTTTATTTGGATATTATTTGAATAGTCTCAGAGGTAGCAGATCTTTATTTTTTAGTATAATTTATTTGGAATCAGCCCAGAGTTATTTGGAATCATGCTGTTAAGGTGGACACTGAAGTTGTGGATTTAAAAAAAGAAAGCCCAGTTGTAGCTGTAAAACACTAGGGTGTACGTATGACACATCAATTGTCATAGAAGGGAAGGATATAAGGAGTAGCTCAAAATATGCAGGACCAATGACAGTATTGTTCGAATAAGCATATGACCCTTCAAGGCAACTATTGTGAAGAGTAATTCTCTCTTAAAATTTTAAATCTATAAATTCCAGTGGTTTTTCTTCAAAGTTTTAAAGTCTCACCTTACATAGACTCAAAGACTGATGTGTAACAGTAGGACAAGAAGAACCTGAATACTTAGGACCTAGTTAATCCTAAAGAGCTGAAGCTAAACATAAAGATCACTGTCAACCTTGGCATTAGCCTATTTTAGTAATTGGGCTCAGTGTGTGTGTGTGTGTATATATATATACACACATATGTGTATATATATTTTTTCTGGCTTAACTAGTTGAAAATTCATTTAAAAATGTTCTTCTGATTTTTAAGTTTTGTATTTATATTTTTTGTCTTCTTGTCTCATTGGAAACAGGGTAACTGCATTTTTGGTGTTCTTGCTGAGAGAGGATAGGGCCCTTTGAGGAACATGTTTTCTGATTTGCAAGATCTGGATACCTGGGACATTAAAATTTTTCAAGTTACTTTTTGCAAAGGAAAATTGCTAAAAATTATTTAGCCTCTTGTAATCATAAATGCTGACTTCTGCTTAAAGTATTTTACCAAGAATGGCTAACAAATACTTTTAAATGGGTTAGAGGCATATCTATAACAAGTATCTCTGCAATGTGGAAAATTAAGCTTGCCCTCTAATATGGAAATTGAGATAAGTAGAAATGAAAGCATTTAAATATATGTTATAAATATCATGTACATTTCATTGGCCTGAAATACTGTAACTATTTGAATGCTATTCCATGATGCCAGCTCTCTCTTTGACATTCTGACCACATCACTCACTCACTCCATGCTACCCTGCATGGAATATTGATGGAAAACTTAAATCCTTCTCATTTTGAAAAGTGAAGCATGGGTAATTAAGCAATGCATCCATAAGTTGGACACTAGGTTTTTACTGAGGCCCAGTAATGAATAGAAAGTGCATTAACCAAATTAAAACTGTTGCATGTCTATATGTTTGGACATTGACATGTCTGTGAATTTCATTACTAGATAGTGAAGTCATGCTTATCAAAGCGCTTTCCAGAAATTTCCCTTGTATTAAAGCTTTGGTTAACTTCTAAGTTAGTCAGGGGAGATAATCCGGTGACACTTCATCTTGCTTACTAATTTAAGAGTAGTCCTAGATAATCCTACTTGTCAATGACCCGGAAATCTAAGACAGAAAACAAGGCCTTTCTCTTATACCGTGTTCAGTACTAAATAAATGTTATCCCAGATTCTGTTCTGTACCAATGACTATGAAAATTTTTAGATACTTACCTGGCAGGGGTATGAAACCCCATCTCTACTAAAAATACAAAATTAGCCGGGCATGGTGGCACATGCCTGTAACCCCAGCTACTCGGGAGGCTGAGACAAGAGAATCGGTTGAACCCGGGAGGCAGAGGTTGTGGTGAGCCGAGATCGTGCCACTGCACTCCAACCTGGGCAACAGAGCAAGACTCTGTCTCAAAAAAAAAAGAAAAAAAATTTTGAGAAGAATTCTGTTATATCTATGTCTTTAATATAGAACTGCTAAAAGTGAGTAGATGACCATTAATCTTAGTAGGTGATGTACAGTCATGCATTGCTTAACAACGGGGATATAGTCTAAGAAATGTGTTGTTAGGCAATTTTGTCCTTGTGTGAACATCACTGAGTCTACTTACATAAACATAGATGGTGTAGTCTACGGCACACCTAGGCTCTATGGTATGGCCTGTTGTTCCTAGGCTACAAACCTATACACATGTCCCTGCACTGAATACTGTAAACAATTGTAACACAATGGTAAGTAAGTGTTTGTGTATCTAAACATACCTAAACATAGTAAAGGTACAATAAAAATACAGGATTATAATCTTATGAGACCACTATCCTGTATGCAGTCCATCATTGACCAAAACATTGTTACATGGCACATGACGGTATGTGTGTGTGTGTGTGTGTGTGTGTGTGTGTGTTATATGTCCTCTGCAAATATCCCTTAATTAAAATTTTGAAGTTAAGTAATGTTTATTGCTGAAATTAGTTTAATACATAGAAAAATGTGTAGGAATTCTATATAATCAAAATTATGTATTATACTGCCTGAAAGTTTACATTGCATATTCTTTTTACACTGTAGCAGAATTTGATCAGAACTAAATATCCTGAAATGAATGAATGGCTGGTCTGTTTCTAGCTCTAACATGAGTCACTAATAAAGTATTTTGGCGCTTCGTGTTTTTGAATGCCTTAGAATTGGGCTGTTGCCCATCCTAAAAAAAAATCTAAAGTCAAGATGCTGGTTCCCTGTTAGCTACAGAAAACACAAAGGGGGAGGAGGGAGCTAGTGCTGGTAGAATAAACTCGATTTTAATAGAACTTTAAAGAATCCCTCTTTCATTGTGGCCAGCCAGTGCTCTATTTATCCCTTACCTCATTGTGCTGTGATTCTCCAAGCAAGAGGGGAGAGAAAAGATTGAGAATCAAGGTGCAGAGAATAAGCAGTAGAGACCAAAAGGACAAAAAAGCAAACACTGACTAGAGGAAGCAGAGGACTGAAAACACAGAAAAGCAGAGGAATTTCAAAGACAGAATTGGATAGATACATATCAAAACCAGTGAGAGAGGAAAGTTCTTTCTGATAACGCGAACTGGGTTGAGGCCTGTGTATATAATCAGAGACCTGTCTGAGCTGGGAGGCACCCATAGGCGGGAGTCCAGATAATCTTGTGACCTTCTGGGTGTTGCATGGCAGGTGAGGCTAGAATCTAATTGTTTTCTATCTCGACATCATCTCCATTAAGTACTTGTCAAGCTTTGACTTGAGGGCTCCGGGTGATTTGGTTTTTGGTGTCTCTCTCAGAAGGTGGTTTCCTCACTTAGTTGAGTGAGTTCTCATTTCACCATCTGAGCTTCTGTGTCTCCTGTGTAGGTGTCGATTTCTTGCATGGTCTAGAGAGTCTGCGCAGTCTTCAATTGTAGTTCTGACTAAGAGGAGTCATCATAATTTACCCTTCATTTCTGTCAGAGACGGACAGTTGATAGGTTTTTGCCGTTGTTTACATAATGATTCCATACAGCCAGAAGCACAAAGGCAGTGACCTCATATTACCTGGTAATTTACTCCCAAATCAAGGACAAAAACTGTCTGACAATAGGCACTTGATAAAAGTGAAGCTTGTCATTTGTTTCCTTTTTTAATTTGAGTTGTGAATTTAACATATTTGTTGTCATTTTATTAATATTTATAGGTGTATGTAGCAGAGTTTTATCTTACACCATTTTAATTCTTTGTATACCTGTTTGAGGTATGATATCCAATCAGATTATTTCTTTGATAATTCTAAGATGAAATGCATAGGTAGTAAATGTGTAATTTTTAGCACAATATCTCTATTTAAGTTTTCTTTGAAGTCAGGAAGTTTGGACATAGCTGTTTATTATGCCATAGTTCTATCTCTTCCTAAAGAAAACCTACCATTGAATTAACTTTTGCATAGTGTTTTTCTATCAAAGCATTTGATCCTTGTTTCCGCAAGATAATCCTAAGAACTTTTTATTTTGAGAATAGAAGACCATGATGGATTTAATTCATAACGGGGAGCTGCTGCAAGGAATGTAAATGTAAGCGCTTGATAAGGTAGGATTTCCTAGTTGCTATGGCAACCTTTGGGTCATGAGCCTGAGAAAATATAAAGTAAGTCCTGAAGCTGTGAAGATGATTATAAAATTTAACTGTCATTCTTCATTTAGAGTTGATGGCAAACATTATTTACTTAAGTTTATCTCAAGGCAGGCGAAGATCCATTTTTTAAAATCTGAGACTCAGATCACAAATGAATCCATGTTGCACATGTCTAACATTATAAAGCACATGCAGCATTTATTATTCTAACCAGACTATTTGTACATAATATCCCTGTAGATTTGGTCACCTTCCTATGGAAGCCGACAGTTTTCATCTCTTGAATTCTTAATGAAAACTGTAGAATGCAGTTGTATACATTGAGTAATTTTGCAAAAATGTGTGTGCTTTCCATGCCAAAAAGAAGGCCTAGGGGATTGTATAGGAAGGAGGCCTTTGTGCCTTCTTTTCAGGTTTAAATATAAATGGCAAACTTTGTTTAGGGTGGACAAGCGCCAGGATATTAATACAGTTGTATATTCTCAAAATATATCACAACCTGGAGATTAAAGGGATAGGTTAGAACCTATTTCACTAATGCTTCCCATCTCCTGGTAGGACACAGGGTTGTGGGGAGGGGGAGTAAAATCTGCTTTTTCTCCGAGGAAAGAATAGGTTTGGGGTGTCAAGTTCCTAAATTGAGATGTGACGTTTACCTGTACACTATGACAAAGTACCAGTTTTTCTTGCTTTATCTTTTACAGAATGCTGTTAGTTTGCACTAATGACCTATGAGACCCATTGCAAATTACCCAGTCTTGCAAATTAGTGAGTATGTGAACAAACACTGTAAAACTATCAGATACAGGATCAAACAAATGTCGTTGACTGCAGGAAGAAAAATAGACTTGCATATGGAGAAGGAATGCATTTTCGCAACCAGATAAGTGCTTTCCTGTTGTCTGCTTGCCCACCGGGGAGCGTCAACACATGATATGGTCTGTGGCAGCCAATGGCTTACTGGCTCTTGGGCAAAAAACATCATTTTTTAAAATGCAGGCATAGAAAATCTCAGTGATTACATGCATACTGGAATCTGGTATTGAATTGTTTCCCTTATACTTTGCCTCCTTAAAAGTATTCCCCTTTCCAGCTTCATATGCTGAATGTTTACACTAGAAAGGAGAACAGGATTTAAGGCTATTAAGAATAGCATGCATACCTGGCCGGCTTTTTTGTACCACACCCATCTGAACCTGGGGGATTATTTGTTGCTCCCCTTTTGGGGGATGAGGTAGAATCCAGCCCACACACCCAGCAGCATACACTCTGCTCATCAAAGCACTTTTCTTAGTTGGTTTGTTTTCATGTCTAGCAGCAGAAATAGCCGCTCTTTTGCTTTCCTTTCTTCTTCTGGCATCTTGTAATTGCAACCGGTAATGTGGCTTCCTCCTAACCTGGAAGCAGCACAGAGACGGCAGCATTTCCCCACTCACACACAGCCTTGCTCCTGGCTGTCATCCAATGCTGCTACCGTTGGGTCACCAATGGTGACCCAGTGCATCACCATTTGTCTATCGCTCCATCTCCCTTCATTGAGAACTTTTCCTGGGCCAACCAGTTGCCTCCTTTATTTTTGTCACCCTGGCTACATATGTTCTATCAGGTTTGCTAATAGCAATAGCCCCAATAGCAAAAACTATATCAATAATGAACATTTTCTTTTTTTCTTTTTTTTAGGTAAGAACATGAATATTTATTTAGAATGAGAAAATAAATAACAACAAAGTACAAACTTTAGAAAGCTAACATATACCATAAACTTCACAAAATCTAGAAAATATAATTGTTTGAATTGCCTGATATGACTCTATAATACCTTTCCCGCTGTATTTTTATAGGAAACATCTGGAAAACTCCCATCAGGTGTCTTTGATATATCAGTTTAAAAGATGCACTTGCTATTTGTAGGTTTCTTATAGGTTTGGGGTTACAAACATGGGAATCTGAGAAGTTCTATTTCACATAATTACTAGAAAAAACATTTCTCTTTTTTCTGAACTTTAGGTTCAGGAATACATGTGCAGGTTTGTTACACAGGAAGACTTGTGTCATGGGGGTTTGTTGTACAAACTATTTCATCACCCCGGTATTAAGCCTAATACTCATTAGTCATTTTTCCTGATCCTCTCCCTCCTTCTACCCTTCCCCCTCCGATAGGCCCCAGTCTGTGTGGTTCCCCTCTATGTGTCTGTGTGTAGTAATGGACATTTTTAAATTATGTACTAGGCACTGTGGTAATGTGTGTGTGTGTGTTTACTGAATGTTTTACCTGACATAATTTTTATACATACATATATATTTCACTTCATTTTAAAAATTATAGAGTAACATTTCATTTTGTGTGTGTATAGTTCTAAAGTTTTAACAAATGTATATGTTCTCAAGACAGAGAACAATTTTGTCACAACAAAAATCTTCCTCATGCTCTGTGATAAGCATTTTGAGTGACTGCTGTTTAATTCTTATAATGTTATGGGGTGTGTACTGTTATCTCTTTTTTACTGTTTTATTTTTAATTTTTGCTGAGGAAGGTGAGACTTAGAGAAATTGAATAACTAAGCCAAGGTCACACACTAAATGAACAGGGAAGCCTGGATTGGAACTTGGAACTAAGTTCTGTCTAAGCCTAGAATTCCAGCTTTTATGCATTATTTCACATTACTGCTAACAGAACATGGCTTGGGAGCTATATGATCAGTACAAAGGTCTACATGTTAGTTTTATATGATATAAATGTGATGTTGCACCTTGTAGATGATCACAAGATATTTTTATGTGATGCACTCTCAAAAGACTCTGAAAGACTAGGGTTATTTTTTGTTTGTCTGTTTTGTTTTGTTTTGACTTCAAGTAAGACTAGTAAGAGGACTGAATTGAACATCTCAACTGGAAACCATTAGTACTCTGCTTTTTAAACTAAACTTCCCAACACCCAAGTCTCATTACTGTCATGCCTGTTTCCCTCCCGGGCTGTGTCATACACATAGAAAGTGAAGCTGGGCTTTTTCATTTGCCATGGCCAACTCACACTATCCTATCCCTCTTTTGAAAAAAAAAATAAAACCCTTTTCAGTAGCTGTGGGCTCCTCTGTGAGGGTGAGTCAACTTTAGGAATAATAACCACAATCTTTCATCCACGCCTTCACTCTAATGTGCTGATGCTCAAATCATCCTAAATATCAATACAGAATTTTGCTTTAGACTAGTGATTCTCCTGCCATCACTCAGTATAAATCCCCTGAAGTGCAAAAGAAACTATGAGCAATAAAGGAGGTGCTAAAGTTCTATTTGAGCTGGGGGCGGAGGCAAAATGCTTTGCTCAGGGAAAGGCTAGTGCTTCCTAGATGGTTAGAGAAACTCCCTTCTCCTCAGAACTTTTGCAGTTTGGAGCCCAACCTTAAATTGAGCTTTACTAGGATAAATGTAGTTTTATGACCAGAGCCTACATGTATATCTCACAGTTTTAAACAGTGTATTCACCTCTTCCGGATGATCATAGTCAGTGATGATCATGGTGAAGCTATGAGGAAGCAGCCCTCCATGTGCTTGCTTTCTTCTTGTCTTTCCTTCTCATAGTTTTGCTTCTTAATTATAATGATGCTAGACGCAGGCTGTTAAGGTACATTGTAAACAAGGGATACAAGCATTCCCTTTGTATAGGGTGAGAAATATTACTCCAGCAAATTTTGTTTCAAGAGTTCTTCAGGACAGAATTTGGATAGCATGGGTTTTCTGTGATATATATACTTAAGAAGTAATATTCACGGTATATTGGTATAAAAGAAAGAAAGGGAGCCCGATATCAACATAAAATTGTATTTTGGATTCTTTGATGCCTTAATTTTATCTTTCTCAAGGCAGCATCTTAGACCTTCACTCCTGTGATAAAACACGCTCCTGTCTAAAGACAGATGATGGGGTCCATTTTTAAAGTGAGGCTGTATTGAAAGCCTAAAAGCCAAGAAAAGAGTTTCTATCTTCTATTTGTGGTTACCATTCATGATGAAGAGGGTGGGAATCATTGCCATAATTTAGATGCAGGAGCCCCTTGAAAATTCTCGTCTTCAGGAGGTCTCTAGGAATGTTATTCACATCATCACCGAGTAGCTAATAGTACTGAGAGTTGTACATATCTATGTTTGTGTTTGTTTTAATGTTTTACTTCCCTTTTTGTAGCCTAATCTAGGCTGGATCAACTAAAAAAAGTCTGTTGCATTTGCTTTTTATAATACATTTAGAGTAGATAATCTGAAATCACAGTTTTCAATCAGAAAGGAATTTTGGAGGCTTTTATGGAAAGATTACTACAAACTAAGTTTTCTTTCCATTTTTTCTGATTTAGATTCCTTGAATGCACTTTGTTAATGTCTGAACATTGAATCAAAGAGTGTATTTCTCCCATTTTTAAACATTGCAAATTCAAGGCAGGGGCCTCTGCTTCTGTCTTCAAATGAATGAGAATACCATTTTAAGAGAAAATGGCGGCTAAAGTGTCAGTGCTCTGTATCACCTCTATCAAAGAGACTGATTACAATGTTGATGGTGATTTTCAAGGCCATCTCCGTCTTGCTTCTGCTTCTTAAGAATGTATAATGGAGTCCAACCTTAAGACAAATAGGTCAAACTGCAGAACTCTGCAGGAATATAAGAATGGATTTCAAAATAATAAAGCCGTGGAACTTTGAGATTCTATATACTATATAAGTATCTCCTAATTTAGAGGACATACCTTTTAAACATCTTTCCATCAGGATGCATATTGGTGTCTGATCTTACCATTCTCATGCATTTTCAGCTATTCTAGAATTTATTGAGTTACTGATGTTTAATCTTGAATGAAGGTTGAAGAGGAGAAAAAGTACATACACTGTGTTCACCAATTCTCACTGCTGATAAACTGAAAACAAATTGTTCTCCCTGTGGGGCAGGAAAAAATATTTTTGAGAATATCCCATCTGCAGATAAAGTCAGTGGCCATTTGTGGTCCTGTCAAAGATAAAAATAAATGCCATGTTCAGCTGTATTAAATACTGTACTTGAGCATAAGGGAGAGTGTGCATTTGTCTTATTTCATTTGTCTTCCCAGTCTGCGCCCATTTAGCACTGCAATAGCAGTGAACTTCACGCGCAGTCAGGCCCGCTCGTTCATGTTTCCTTCCAGTTCTAAATTGAAAATATTTTTTTGAAAAGAACTATGACAAAAGCAATTTGAGTTAGTGATATCTTGAAAGAGAACCCAATTTAAGATTACCTTTATGGTTGGTCATTGTTACCTACAGTAGGCAGATGTCATGGTGATCTTCTTGGTATTAGTATTCCGAGAGAGTCTGACCTGACAGTGTTCAGGTAACATCACAGATTGGGCTATAATATTGAAATTTCAAGTGCTGGTGCGAAGGGCTGCTCGCGGAAAGCTAGTGCAGAGAGAACCACTGTAACTGAGGAGGGCAGCCAGCCATTCTCCTCATCCTTCTATAGTTAGTAAATACCACGTGACAGTGAGTGGCTAATTAAAATGTGTGGAGCGTGAGCTTTGTAACTGTAAACTGTAGAGAAGGAAATCGGAAAACAATGTTGTCTTCGCTGATTTTCCGACCTGTAACTGAAAATGTTGTATCTTTCCAACTCTTTCTCAAAAACTCACCACGCTGGTGAAATGTAATCATATCTTTCAGATTTATGTCATTACAACTGTAACAGGATCAATGATTCATGAACATACGGAGCTAAAGTCTCTTACAAGATGGAGTGGTGACTAGGAGGAGAAGTTGTTGTTAAAGAGGACCATCTGTCTTTGAAAGTGTGATTTACTGAGGCATTCACCTCTGCCCCAAGCCATGAAGACAGGATCTAGTGACTGGGTCTCATCGCCTTTCTCTTCCTGCCTTCTTCCCTTTCTTCTCCTCATTCTATCCTTAGAGCCAGAATCAGTCAAGAGATTCAGTAAGAAATGATGCTACTGTGAGTCACATAGCTTCTTAGAGCATCTTATTTACGTTCCTAAAATCCCTACCAGACAAATAACAAGTGTTACAATTGTTTCTGTGTTTCAGATGAGGAAGCCAAGACAAGGAGATGAATTGGCATGCCCAACACAGAAGGGTGTCAGTAGCATTGCTGAGACTTGTGTCTAAGTCTCTGCTTTGTGGATTATTCACAGCAACAATTATTCCCGTGAGAATCCCTAATTACCACCTACATCCCTGTCAGTTGGTGGTGAATCTGTAACAATTCACAAACTGCATATTCTGCCTCTGTGTGATGAGGGAATCCACTCTAATTTTACACTATGCAGAAATGAAATGAGAGGCCAATGTTACTTCTAAGGGACCATGCAGTGCAGTCCAGAGGCAAATATGAATGACATCTAGCTCTGCCGTTTTGGCTGTTCCACATTAGTGCAGCTCTCCATTCATCTACATAACCAAGAGTTAGTTATTCTTAAACCCCAGTGTTCTGTCTACTCATGCACAATTTACCTGCATTTCTCAAATTCACCATCCCGTAGTGTGTTTGGCTTTCAAATCCATTTTGGTGCTTACAGTTTGTGTCATGTTTTTGGCCCTTAGGGATGCATTGGATCACATAGGATAATCTATTGAACATATATTAGTTTCTTGATCTCAGTAGAGTAATGGATGCTGAAATGTTTCAGCAAGATGTATTCTGTAACGATTCAGGAATTGCATACTCTGCCTGTGTCAGAAGCACAACATGTATGATTTTATTTGTGGCTTAATCAACAGGAAAAAATGCCAAGCAGCTTTGACTAGCTGGCAGTGGATCTGTTTGTGTTTGCCTTATTTTCTCTATAAGACACCTGCTGGAGATGAGAGCCGGCAGAAACACCGAGTAGGTATCCAGGGCTTCATTATAGCAGTATCTCTAATGATCAAAGAAGCCTTTTTTATACAATCTTGTTCCTGATCATGCAGCTGAACATCTGTCTACCTGTCTGTCCACCTTTTAATTGCATCATCCAGGTCTCTCTGATCCTAGACGGTCTGTCAATGCAGCTCTGCTTTCCACCATTTCTGATCATAGTTAACACAAAATTTCCCACAAAGCAAAACAGTAAAACTGAGAGCTTTCTAATAAACTTGAACTGAACCATTTTATGAGAAGCTGATTTTCTATTGCATATCCAGTGAAACCCTTGTGCTAATTTATTCTCCAAAGCCAAATACTGTATAGCAAGGTGGGGAATGTACTATAGGAGTACTTGAAGCATTATATTTACTGGATACAAAAGGAGCTTGTTCTACACAGATGCTGCAATCTGCTAAACACTGATTTGTTTTAAAACATTGGCAGTAGAAAGTCAGGAATGTAATTCACTGATTTATTTAGGTATTCACTTGTCAAATACTTATTAAGACAAACCCATTATGTATAGGACTGTGTGTGATTCGAAAGTGAGATAGTGTCCACACTCTAAAGATGAGATTCATGTAGATTAATTGTAAGAAAAACATTATACATTGATTTCTATAAGAAAATACTCAAAAAGTGGTGTAGTGCTTGTCTCAGTCTGTTTTGTCTTGCTAAAACAGAGTACCCGAAGTGAGATAATTTATAAAGAAAAGGGATTTATGTAGTTCATGGTTCTGCAGGCTAGGAAGTTTAAGGGCATGTCCCTGACTTCTGGTGAGGGCTTTCATGCTCTGTCGTAACATGGTAGAGAAGATCAAAGGGGACGCAGACACATGCAAAGAGGAGGAAACCTGAAGAGTGTCCTGGCTTTATAACAACCCACTCTCTGGGGAAATAATCCATTTCCGCAAGAGCTAATCCAGCCTCACCAGAGTGAGAACTCACTACCGCGAGAACCAGCACCACGATGTTCATGAGGGACGGCCCCCATAGCCCGGACACCTCCTACTAGGCCTCACCTCCCAAGCCCACCACACTGGGAATCAGATTTCCACATGAGTTTTGGTGGAGACAAACTTAAAGCATAGCAGTACTCCAGTGGAGGGAGAACTCACTTCCAGTGGGGCTGATAGAAAATGGCTTTGTGGGCCAGGCACAGTTGCTCATGCCTGTAATCCCAGCATTTTGGGGGTCTGAGATGGGAGGATTGCTTGATTCCAGGAGTTTAAGACCAGCCTGGACAATGTGGTGAGACCCTGTCTTACTAAGCTAAAAAAAATATTAGCTGGGCATGGTTGCACTCACCTGTAGTCCAAGCTACTTAGGAGGCTGAGGCAGGAGGATCACTTGTACCCAGGAGTTGCAGGTTATAATGAACTATGGTTGCACCACTGCACTCCAGCCGGAGTAACAGAGTGAGATCCTGTCTCTTAAAAATATATAAGAAAAGAAAGAAAATGCCTTTATAAAAGAAGGAGGCCTTAAGTTGAGCATTGACAAATGAGGAAGATTTGTAGCATTTTAAGAATATAGTATTAATAGTTGAAGGTATTCTGAATAGAAGGACCAGCATTAAAGCGTGGAAACAGGAAACCCCAAGTCATGGTGAGACAACAGTATGTTGTAGGCTAGTTTGATCAAAAACATGGAGAGAGTAATTCCACAAGAAATCATGCTGAAAAAGCAGGTGATAGTAGATCCTTCAGAGATTTGAATATTATGTTAGGAACTTTGGATCTTCTTCAGTAGAAAGCAGGAAGTAGAAGTAATTGAAGCCTTTAAGAAGGGAAATAGCAGGATTTATATATATATATATGTGTGTGTGTGTGTGTGTGTGTATTATATTGATCAAAGCATGCAGTATGGATTGCAGAGGCAGAGAGTGGAGCCTGAGAGATCCTAATAGTCCAACAAGGAGTACTGAGTACTTTAACCAGGGCAGAAGCATTGGGAGACAGAGATGAAGACCAACCTCAAGGATGTAGAATGTACAAAGGCAGGGCAATTGATCACAAAGGAAGGAGTGAAAGTAACTTAGAGAGGGGCCAGTAGGCAGGGTAGGTGGATGTACTGATGTGATGGATTTTGCCATGGACTTGTTGAATGCTCATTGATACTAATGAAAGTGCCCAGGACTCTGTTGTCAATATAGAGTTGGGAGTGGATGAAATGCGTCAGAGTGTAGAAACAATGCATAGTTGAACTGATAGCATCTGATAAAACGTCTCCAAGCAAACTAGATTAACTAATAAGCATTGCTGTCTCATTGAGCTGATATAATACTTTTTGTTGTTGTTGTTGTTGTTGAGACGGAGTTTCACTCTTGTTGCCCAGGCTGGAGTGCAGTGGCGTGATCTTGGCTCACTGCAACCTCCGCCTCCCAGGTTCAAGCGATTCTCCTGCCTCAGCCTCCTGAGTAGCTGGGATTGCAGGTGCGTGCCACCATGCCCAGCTAATTTTTGTATTTTTTTAGTAGAGACGGGGTTTCACCATGTTAGCCAGGCTGGTCTTGAACTCCTAATGTCAGATGATCCACCCACCTCCGCCTCCCAAAGTACTGGGATTACAGGCATGAGCCACTGCACCCAGCTGAGCTGACATAATTCTATGTATCAGTGGGGAGGCTTATCACAAGTACAATTTTTATTTAGGCTTTTTGAAATTTTTTTTTGAAAATTTTATAATCACCTGAGGCTTCCCTCTCTATTTTATTACCTTATAAGAACCCTCAGAAGAATAGCCACATAAGTGGGCAGGAAGAAAAGGAGGAATTGGAGGTGGGTGTGGTACAAAAAAAAATGAAAAAAGCCAGAGAAAGGAGGAAGGCCCTTCCTCCAGTCGAAGGGAGAGTGCTGAGGTGGGAGTGGGTCAGCACAGTATTAAATATTAGAAGAGGTGGAAGTAGATGAGAATGGGCTATTGAGTGTAATGTTTAAGAAGAAGTTGTTTCAAGAGAGTAGTTTCAGTAGTTTAGTTGCATTAAAATGGTAGGAGCTGAAGGAAGGAGGGTTTGGTGAGGAAGTGGAGGCAGTAGGTATATAAACACCACCACTGGAGAACAGGCTGTGTTTCTCAATGGTGCTAGCAGAGGCCTCCTCTGGCAAATACGTGACTTGAGAAGGCAGCCCAGGTTCCTTGTGAAGAGTCTAGTGGGGTGTAGTAGGGGTCACCAGAGGCTACATCTGGAGAGGCAGACTCATCCTGATCATGTTTCCTGGCCAGTAGCCATCTGAGCATTATCCTGTTTATTACCTGTATTGCTGAGATACTTCTCCCCACCTGATACTCCATACTGAACAGTGGTGGGTATCAGGAAGCCATCATGAATTTCAATATCTTATTCTTGCTTGTGAAATAACTTAAGATATGTTGTTTTAACTTCCTTATTTAACCTCTCTAAATCATACCGTCTGAACCCTATGAGTTCAGACCTTAGAGTACCTTCAGATTCTAAATCATAGAGTCTGAAGATTATTTACATAGAATAACTGGCCTTATGACTGAGAAATAAAAAGTTTGCTTCTTATTCTGTTCCTGTACTTGAATTTGGGACTTAAATTACAGATGTTGATTACTAACAGAAGTCTGCTAAATCCTTGGCTTAGGCAGTATAATAACATAGCTAATCATAGCCAATAATAATAAATATTATTAAGCAATAATGAGACGAAAACTAGTGGTTGTCTCCTTCAATAATACTGGCTCCAGGGCATTTACAGTATAACATTTTGTATGTTTGCTTCAAATTTATGATTTTGGGTTAGATGAGACTGTAGGATAGAAACTTTAATTACAAGTTGGGTTTTTGGTTCATGTGCTGTGGAATAAGGGATAGAAACCTCAGAGATCTTTAAAAGAGTTTTTGGGGTCTCTTGAGGGTGGAGTAGTTATACTGGATCTTTTCGCTATAAAAAAGTCATTGGAAACTTTGGTTTTCTGCCTCTTCCCCTCTTTTAATGTCATTTCTTCACAGTAGTTTAAATGATGGCTAATTGTGCTGCAGCATTTGGTACACGTCATATATCTACTTTTCTAAAAGCAGTGAAGTAGTGTAAACATGTGGCATCTTTTTTCAAAAGATCTATCCAGTAATTATCCTGAAGGCTATTACAGTATGCAAATAGCAAGGGGCGTCCTTGTCTCCTAAATTAGAATATCAATATTGATTCAACATGTTCAAAAAGAAAACAATTTTTCTAACAAATGTTAATCCTGCTTCAGGATAGTGGAAAAGACGCTGGATGTCAAGGTTTGATAGGATTTTTATAGGATTTGAGTTCTGGGTGCCCCACTGACAGATCTGCCTGTCATTTGAGCTACTGCCCCTAGTTTCATTTTTCTCATCTACAAAATGGGCATGCTAATGTCTGCCCTTCCTTGGAGGATTGACTGCGATAATGACTTGGTATACCATAACATGCTATACAAGTGTAGATTATTATTATTTCAGGAGAAACTGTCATCTCTGAATTATTAATTATTACTAATTTAAAATGTTCTGAGCACCCGATTTGTTCTGGCTTTCACATGGAACTTAAATTGGCCTCAGATAAGGATGTGCTGTGCTTCTGCTCTTTCATGTTAGGGAAGTTGAGGTATGTAGATACGAAATTGATTGCTTTTTGTTTTCCATTGAAATCGCTTCTCCTTGCATATTATTAATGAGCTTACTATACTTGGTATAAATTAAATTCACATTGCCTGAAATTACTGCATGAAGCTACAAAAAATAATTTCTTCTGACAATGAAATGATACAGTCTTACAGGTACTTTCAGTTTTAATGTAAACATGACTGCCTCTGATCCATTTAATACTGCCATCTTGGTGTACTTGTATGTATTTGGAATCCCTTGACTTTAGACTTGAACAAGGTTGTCAGCAACTGTGCAGAAGTAAGTGTTTTTGCCATCACACCAGGTGGATGACCCCTCCAGCTGTTGTTTCAGTGGGTGGTAAGAAACAGAAGACAAGCCCCTAGTCTTCATTACCCTTAGGTGTGAAAAATTCTCCCAGTTGTGTTTTCCATAGGTTCCCAATATACCAATTACTTCCTAATGTCATGCAGACACCTATATTCTCAGAAATGCCAAAGAAAGGCTGCTCTGCAATCTCTCAGAATTATTTTCCCAGCTGAATTTGTCAGTCCAAATTTAAAAGAGCAACAGGCAATTAAATATTCATTTTTAATTTTTTTTTTAGTCACTCACTGCTGCAGGTCCTAGCTTTTATAAGATTTCTCTGACTGTGTAGAGTACCGTATACTAAACCCTGTTGTCATAGTATTTATTAATATTCCCTTGCAGGCCCAAGTGAGGGTGAGAGAGATTTGGCTGGGCATTTTGGCTAAGCAATGCTAATTTATAGGCCTGGGCGGTGGAATATTATGGAAGTGTGTAATGATAATATCAAAACTGCATTTAATTCCTGAAGAGGAAGGAAGGCTAGCACATGAGAGACAGAATCTGCTGTTCCCTTTGTAAGTGAAAGGTCATGCTACTGAGCGCTGCGGGGTGGATCGGTGAGAAATGAGCTCCCGTTTGCTAGGAATTAGAATGAGTCTATCTGATTTTCCTTCACTTGTGACCTTTAAAGATGCAGCTTTTAGATTGATAAGCAGGTGGATGCTTTTAGTAACCCAATGCAGAATTTGTTTCATATAAAAAGACTATCTTTCAGACACTGAAGATATTGCTTCCACAAAGGGATTTTTTTCTACAAAGCCTCTGGAGGAAGAAATTCAATGATTATATCTTATCTGTCACACAAAGAGAAAATTCAGAATTACTGTATGTTCAATTAGAACATTTTTTTTTCCCCTCAAAGCATTAATCATTTTCTGGAACACACATCCTCCAGTTAAGAATCTCTAGGAAGGCTTGACAGTGGGCACTCCTCGTTGCTCTCGCCTCTGGATTTCCTGCGCCACTCCACAGAGCCTCCTCCGTGCCCATAAAAGAGCTTCCTGTGTTGCTATAGTAATCCTTTCATGTTGGGCACTACGCTATCTTGAAGGCAATCAGATGGGAACAAGGAGTGGGGAGCAGTACAGAGTTAATGTCAGACAGCTGAAGGTGATCTGCGCTATTCTATTTGGAGATGTTTTGGTATGCTGAAGACGGGATGCCAGGCAGCGCAAGCCCTTAGCCCACTGTGGGCCCAATTTGATGTTTAGATATTTAAATATGGAGTTTTTTATGACACTTGTGAACTCTAAACGTGCCTTACTTTGGATTTAAACAGGTTGAAACAGCTTCCTTTCCACAGCCAACAAGCTCAGATTTCTCTTCCTCTCCACTTGTTTTCTGTTCGTAATTACATCATCCATCTTATTTGTTCTAATTTCCTCCTTTTATTTTCCTTATCTCCTCAGCCATCAACAGCTCAAGCCCATCAGTGTGTGTTTGATTTTGTCAAATGCTGGTGTTTTATTGGGGCTTCTGTGCTGTTTCTGTTTCTCATTTGATATTCCTACCTGATAAGAAATTCTTCATAAGGCACCCCTGATCAAATACATCAGGCCTTCGTTCTTTTCCTGTGCACAGGTTTTCATTTCCTATTCAAAAATCACAAATGAGGTTAAAAAAATGCCTTTCTCCCGCACAGTATGCCTGACTTTTTAAACGTTTAGGGAAAGCAGAGGAGTGAGCTGACTGACTTCATCCTATCAGACTTCCTGCCACTGTCTATGGCAAGAGTGATCAGCTCTGTAGAGCCAGCTTTCACATACCAGAAATTCCTCTCTAATTTAAAAATATTCTGCTTAAAAAAACTAACCCAGCAGCGTGTTGTACAGACCACGTAGATAAACATTCCCATCAGAAGTGTCTCAACACTGCAGAGCCCCTATGTATAGAAAATGCCAGCTTATCTGCAGGCAGAACCACCAGGCCTCCGCAAACGCTGCTCTCACCTTTCCGCCCTTCCCTCCATCCGTTTCATGTGCATGTGTAGTTCCACATGCACTGAAGTCCTCCCAGGCACTGTTCCAGGCTCTGAGCATGACTGGCCCTGGCGCTCGTGGAACCTACATTCAAATCAATTTTGACCTATCTGAAAGAGAGGATACCTTTGTAGGAGGCAATAGACCCACACTGTGTGTCACAGAAAGCAGCCCATATGACTGTTGAATTTAAGTTAAGCAAAATTCAATACAATTAAAAATTCAGGGCCGGGCGCAGTGGCTCATGCCTGTAAATCCCAGCACTTTGGGAGGCCGAGGCGGGCGGATCACGAGGTCAGGAGATCGAGACCATCCTGGCTAATGTGGTGAAACCCCGTCTCTACTAAAAATACAAAAAATTAGCCGGGCACGGTGGCGGGCGCCTGTAGTCCCAGCTACTCGAGAGGCTGAGGCAGGAGAATGGCGTGAACCCGGGAGGCGGAGCTTGCAGTGAACCGAGATCGTGCCACTGCACTCCAGCCTGGGCGACAGAGCGAGACTCCGTCTAAAAAAAAAAAAAAAAGAAAAAAATCAGTTCCTTAGTCGCTGTAGCCACACTTCAAGTGCTCACATATGTTCAGTGACTACCATATTGGACAGTGCAGACACGGAACATTTTCATTATCACAGAAAGGTATACTAAACAGTGTCACTGTAGATCATCTGCCATTCTTAAAGGTAAACAATTATTACAGAGGAAAGTCTGTAAATAAATAACTTTATTTATTTATTTATTTTTATTTATTTTTTGAGATGGAGTCTCACTCTGTCGCCCAGGCTGCAGTGCAGTGGTGCAATCTCTGCTCAATGCAACCTCCACCCGTGCAACCTCCACCGTGATTCTCCTGCCTCAGTCTCCCAAGTAGCTGGGATTACAGGCGCACGCCACCACGCCCGGCTAATTTTTGTATTTTTAGTAGAGACAGGTTTTCACTATGTTGGCCAGGCTGGTTTCAAACTCCTGACCTTAAGTGATCTGCCCACTTCGGCCTCTCAAAGTGCTGGGGTTACAGGCATGAGCCACTGAGCCCAGCAAAAACTCTTATTTTTCATCTCCAGAAATGTTTAAGCTTTTTTGGCTTCTTCGGTTCTTCCTGAGAACATTCAGCTAAGCAAAATCAACATGTTCCTTATCCCAACCTGGGGGTAGTGTGAGGTTTACAGGAACAGGACATGGAGGGAGGAGGGCAGCTGAAATTGAGGCTCCCTCTGAGCCACCTGAGTCATCTGCCTCCAGTGTGGAGAAGGTCAAGATGGGAAGGTTAAAGAGGAAGGTCAAGGTGGAAAAGCTGAGTACCAATTCACTTTTTCATTCATTTTTTTCCAGAAAGTTTTCTTAGGTGTTGAGAGGCAATTGCAGTGAAGTAAATAAAATATTTTTATCTGTAGTGGAAGGAGACAAGGGTCAGTGACAGGGTAGCATAAGTGCCATGATACAGGAATGCATGAGAGACTGTGGGAACTTGGAAGACGTGGTACCTGACTGCCCTGTGAAGTGAGGACGAGGGAGAGAAATAGGAGGAGGTACATCAGAGAAGGACCACAAGTTGTGTGGGAAGTGTAGTTTTAGTTTGCTTGTCTTGATGTAGCCCTCTTTAGCATAAACTAATTTGAAAGCCAAGTTATATAGAAATAGGGGTTGGTGATTTTTTTTTTCTTAATCCTAAATGTGATGGTATTTTTTTTTTAAATCCCGAAGGTGATTGTTGATTGCATAAAATCAGCAGTCATAAAATTCTGCAAGTAACAAAACCCTGCCGTTCCTTTGAAATATTTGCTGTACAATGTAATTTTTCTCCTGGTCTTCGGGAAGAAAAGTATTTTATTTGGAATGAAGTGTGAGGTCCTACTAGAATTCTAGATGACCCATTCTCTCCCCAGCATCATCTCTTACTCCTGGTCATGCTGGCTTCCTTGCTGTTTCTGGAACACACCAAGCCCATTCTCCCTGTAGGGCCCTTGTTTTATTGCTCCATTTGCCTAGAATGAAACACACTTCCTCACAGATACTCACTTGGCTGTCTCCTTCACATGCTCCAGATTCTGCTGGAATGTCATTTCATCACACAGAATGTCATTTCATGACAAGGCCTTGCTGACCACCCTGTATGAAATATCAGCCTCCCCACACATGGCCCCCATTCTCCTGAAGTTTTCAAAGCACTGATCATCACCTGACATAATGATGTTATTGTCTATTTATGGCCTGACTCCCATCTTTAGGATACATGCTCCCTGAAGACAGGGACTTGGACGTGTATACCGTCATGTGCCCAACACCTAGAAGAGTCCCTGGCATGTAGTAGTTCTCAGTAAATAGATACTGAGCATATCCTTTCTATCTTGATTTATGTTATGGATCCCAAAAGAAATGGTTAGGTTAACCATTCTGATGATCTGTTTCACTATTCCTTTTGTAAAGATAATTGAGACTTGGTGTTTTGTGGCAATTCGTAATGCAAGAATTCTTAGTAACTTAATCTCAGAGGCTACTCTCATCTTCACCACACCAAAGAACTGTAAAGCAAAACTGATGCTCTGGTGCTGTTTGTCAGATGCCTGGTTGTCTCTAGTGTGGTAGTGTTCAAATACAATTCACTGTGTTTGAATGCTGCTTCTGGCAGATGACTAGAGTGCGCTGGAGAAGCAGCATAGTGTGCCTGTGAGGCCAGGAGCGTGGAGCTCTCAAAGGACCATCTTGTTTTTCTGATTTTAAACCAGGTAATCTGGGCTTGCCTTTTTTCCTGCCTCCCTCCCTCTGGCTCCCTTCCCTCACCCGCCATCCCTTTCTTCCTTACGTCCATCATACCTTTCAGTAGAATAACAGCAACTAGTAATGAAATCATCCCCATGGAGGCAGGTGTTAGAGGTCCATCCCCAAAACCTTGTTTTCAGTGCTGTAGAATATCAATGTATAAACTTCAGAAGAAAAACTTCAGTGCAATATATACAAGCTCCTTTTCTTGCATAGCATGTCATTCTTAATTGAGAGAATGCAGTGTGTTCCTGCTTTTCCTTGGATGCTTGGCCCTAAATCTAAACAGGAAAGAAAAGGAAAGGCAGTGTTTCCAACAGGCAATAGTTGGGAGAAGGGGTCGGGAGAAACTACTTCTCTTTTATTGATTTTGTGAAATTGTTTGAAGAATGATTCAGCATTTTGGGGTATAAAAATAACAGCTTCGAGTAGCTTTTCAATTAGGCGAATGTACTTTTGCTGAAAGGTTCTGTTGTTCTTGAAATGCACTTTCCTTCTGTTCTTTTGGAGCCTCTTTACTCAGTAGTGATGTGACAGGAGGTGCGGCAACCTCCCCGACACCCCTGCTTCTTCCTTTCCCTCTCTCTTTTGTGAGGCTGAGTTGCCAGGAAAACTGATTGGCAAAATTGTTCCTTAATTGGGGGGAGAGGTAGTTCTGCAAAGACAGGCACTATCCAGAACATAACAAATTGAACTACCAGAATGTATGTTTTACCCCAGTTGGGTTCTGTTTCAACTAGAAATCCTAAGCAGCCATGGACTGGGTTTGAAGCAGGCACTTATTGTAAATTAAAATATTCCTGAGGCTTACTTTTTCTTTTTTCTTTTTTTTTTTTTTGAGACGGAGTCTCATTCTGTCACCAAGCTGGAGTGCAGTGGCGCAATCTCGGCTCACTGCAACCTTTGCCGCCTGGGTTCAAGCGATTCTCCTGCCTCAGCCTCCCGAGTAGCTGGGATTACAGGCACGTGCCACCATGCCCAGCTAATTTTTGTATTTTTCGTAGAGACAGGGTTTCACCATATTGGTCAGGATGGTCTCGATCTCTTGACCTCGTGATCCGCCCACCTTGGCCTCCCAAATTGCTGGGATTACAGCGTGAGCCACTGTGCCCGGCCTACATTTTAAAAAATATTATTACTTAGAGCATGGTAATGAGAATTTTTGTTTCATTATTGTGTCCACTGTCAGGTCACTGCATTTAAACTCCTTTTAAAATGCGTATAGTAATCAGTTTTGTATATAAGCTGAATGCCCTGGGCTTTAACAGAATGGCTAATAGGTGTTTCCTGGCCTAAAGAAAATGAAATTTCCTTTGGTTCTCTTTGTGTATTTGTTCTGGAGTGTGAGTGTGGGTGTGGGTGTGTGAGTGTTGATCTGGGAGAGAAAAGATGATTATAATGTAGCATTATATTAGCCCTTGTTGAATATTTATGATAATGGGCCCTACAAATTTGCTGTAGTTGCAAAGTAAACTTCAGTGTGCATATAACGAGTAGCAATTTTGTTTGCTAATTTAAAAAGATTATATAAAAACATTTTTAAAATTTAATTTTATTTACACATATCTAAACTACCACCTTCTTTAGAAGAACTGAAGAACTAAGAGCTGATTATGTTTCTTGTTACTTATGCGCTTACGATTGACAGGTGTCCGTGGCCTTAGAGTATATGATGGCGCTTTCTGCTAAATTAGTTCCTTTTCCCCTCAAAACAACCATGTCTGTGATAATTTTATGGATGGAAAATATTGAGGCTCAGAAAAGTAAAGTAACATCACTCTGTAAAAGCTGATATTGAGTGCCAAGGTTTCAGGCTCTTGGCTGGGCACTGAGGATTCATGCTAAGATTCAAGCTCTGCCCAACAGGACCCACGTGATAAGAGAGCTACAGTGGCTCAGAGGGAGGGGTTCACCGAGAGCTCAGAAGCTCCAGGTGTAACCCCAGCTGCCTGTGTGCTCTTAGACACGTTAATTTCTCTTCTACCTCATCTGTCAAACTTAGGCTACTGAATACTCTGTTTGTATTTGTTTTCAGATTAAATGAAATATATGAAAACACATAGCAGTCACTCAGTGAGTGTTAACTTTTTCTTTATATTTCTAGCCCAGGTCTTTTCTTCTTTCCTTATACCAACGTGCATCATAGACACCACACTTGTAAAACTCTATCAGCGGTTCCAGACTTCTCTCCTTACTAGCCGGGTGACCTTGAACAAGTTAGTCGACTCTCTGTGCCTCAGCTTCCTCACTTAAAATGGGGATAAGACGACTACTTCATTGGGATTTTATTGAGGGTAAATGAGCTAATGTATCTAAAGTACTTAGAACAATTTGTAACACAGAATAGGTACACAATGAATGTTACATATTATGAGCTATAATATTAGTTTTTCTCCTTTAGATTATAAATTGTGTTCACAGTTGTTTTCAGTGTAAATTTGTCTATCAAAACAGTTCTAAATGTTTGATCTGATTTTAAGCCTGAAAGTGAAGTCATACTCTTCTGAGTCCTTCGACTGTATAAATCAGGGGGTTGGCAATTTGGTTTCTGATTCCTTGGCATTGACTGATCAACATTTGGTTCATTGGTGAGCATTTAAGAACCACCAGTGAGAGCATAAGAAATTAGCAATCCTTCATACTGTCAGGAAGCATTGAGATTGAGCTGTCAGAGGCTGAGGGTGAATGCTTCATTGGATTGAGCCACTGAACCAGCTGTATTTCTTTGTCTTCCATGGCATTCTTGGATAGAGTCCATTTAGCTAGGAAGTAAAGACTTTGGTCAGTTCATTTAATAAGAACGAACTTAGAAAATCCTGCATTGACCACTTAGACGTATCGAAAATAGGAGAACATTAGTTATTGAGCTAAACTCCTTTAAAAATAAATCAAAAATATTAGGGCATGAAATAGTACATAACCTTTAACGTTAATGCACAACCTAAATTGTAACTTTAAAGCAGTAGAAAATTTTTATTTTCTTTCTTTTAAAAAAAATTAATCAGAGTGGCCATGTTTATTGGATGCTGGAGTGGTTGTAGTAGTGAAGAAAAAATAGAAAAGGAGAAACTAGACATTCCGAATTGTGTTTGGTCACAGTATCTAAACTTTCATGAATGTGCTTTATTCCTTTTTGAAAACTATCTTCCTCTATGTTTTTCCTTTCTGTTATTTTTTTAGACAAACCTTGTCTGACTATAACCTTTAAATAATTGGTAAACTAGAGCAGCGAAACTGACATGAAAATCTATTGAAAAGAAATGGAAGCTGGGAGCATTATTCTAGTAAAGGACTGGCCAGCCTATTGTCCCCTTCCCTTGTGCTTTGTGTGGGAATTATTTCTGCTGGCAACAGACAACATTGACAGTAGTAGTAGTAAAATAATTCACATCTATTTCTATTAGTAATAATGTAATACTGGATCATCTCTAGGCCACAAAATAATTGACCCATTTCTAGGAGCAGAAAGTCTTCAAACTACAAGTGCTTCTCTATCTGCCCACGTCTGCTTCACTTTCTCTTCCTCCTCACCCCCCACACACACACACACACACACACACACACACACACAGTTGAGCTTGTAGGTCTTCACCCTGGTTCTTACAGGCCCCCCTGCGCTGGAACACCACTTTCAGCCTCAATAATTCTATCATTTTTTGGGAGCTAGTCTAAGACCCGATCCCTTAAGCTTTTCTTCACTTGTCCATTGCATTCAGTCCTATTCAAGAGACATTTGCTGAGTGTAAAGCACTGGAGATACCACACTGAAGAAGGTGGGCAAGCCTCTGCGCTCAGAGACCTCCCAGTGAAGTGGGGATTTGTAAGCAAGGCCAGGCCTTTACAGCAGTGTGGTAGACACGACGACAGGTGGGGCACAGGGCACTGTGGGAGCCTTGCCCAGACCTTACCTAGTCTTCTGCACCGATCCCACTTTGCCCTGAATATCTGGCCTGGCTTTAGTAGCTTCCAGGGAAGTTGGCACTTAATTTTATGCTGCCTCGCATTGTCTTCTTTCTGTCTGTTATCTCTCTGGCTGGATGGTAACTACCTTGAGGATAATAGACTTCATTTTATTTTTATGCTGCCTTTTTAAACCCTAGAGGGTCTTACATAGCACTCAATGGATGGTAAATACTCAGTACACACTCACTGATTTGCTTAGACCCTCTTCCCTTCCCTCCACCTCTGTGGCTTCACACAGGGATGATTCCCCCTCACTGTATTCCTTCCGATACCTTCTATAATTTGCGAATGGCTGGCCTCTGAACCTTGTGTGCTTATGGGCAGTGAACTCCAGCAGATGGTAGTCATCGCCTTCTGACCCTGGGTTCTTGGGCAGCAACGTGTCTTCCTTCTACCAAACTATCCTTTCTTCCTCAGCTCCCATCAATTTCATTATACTTCAGGCTCTCCAGGCACAGATCTACCATCACCTCTTTTTGCATAGCCTCTAAAATGCTTTCCTCTTTCTGGGACTGTTTTCCTAATGAGGGCGGAATATAATTTAGAGGCTTAATTTTAGAAAACTATATGAAGCAGCAGACCCATAAAATGTTATGATTCACAACCACTTGTTTTGTTCTCATAATGCAACCTAAACTAAAAAGCCATTCATCAGAGCTATAAAAGCTGTTCATGGCTGTCTTTAGTATATCGTGTGGAGCATAATTCAGCCCACAGAGAGGCTACAGATGGATTCATGGGGCCATTTGCCTTGGTGTACGTTAAAGGCCAGTAATTTCTACGCTCTGTAGAACACTCTATTTTACTATAAACCCTGGATTTTTTCTTAACCCCACTTAGTTTTCCTTTCCATTTTAATATAAACGTGTCGCCATTTATAACCTCTTCCATCCCCTGTAAATAATTGCCAAGATTCTGACTGTTCCCTAATTCATAGTCCTTCTTGTCTCAGCTACTTTGACCATTTGAGGAGATTGGTGTATGAAGATGTGTTGACTAGAAGCCCAAAATGCAGCCTCCACGGAGAGTTGCCTTGGTCATCTGTCTCCTCTAACAACACCCTAGGAGAACCATTGGTCCTCCCGTCACAGCTCCCCAGAGAGCAAATTGCCAACACTTTCCTAGAAATGAATGAGGGAACAAAGCTGTGGGCATTCTGGGCTCTGTTTTTATAGTGTTATGATGAGAATGCACTGGTGATTGTGAACCCAAGTTGCTAACTATAGTGTTGTCAAAACTTAAGATGCCTCTTATATTGTGTTCACATTTAAATAATGAGGTCTGACCTTTACATTTACCCGCAGTCATGTATCTAGGTCATCGCATCGTATTTTCAAAAGTACAAGATAATATCCTGGAAGTTAAAGGCTCCAGCCATAGGGTAGGTACACCTGGGTTTGAATCCTGGCTTGGGTACCAGTTTGGCTGTGCTTCCTTAAGTATGTTACATAACCGCTCAGTTTCTTCATCTGCAAAATAAGGTTTCTCACTGAACCTATCCCATAGGATTACGGTGACAATAGCAAAAGATAATCCATATAAGACCTCACCATAGTACTTGGTTCATGGTAATCAGTATGACATATTCAGTAATTCTTCTTTTTATTAAGAGTCTACCAAAGAAAAATAATAAAGCACGGAACTGGAAGGATCTTATTAAATCTAGACAAACATTTTCAATAAAACTCTAAGATGGACGGCTTGTGTGTCTTTGATACATGTTTTACCTTCTAAAGCTAGTTTAAATTGTGTTGTAAACAGAAGGACATCTAACAAAAAATGAACCAGTTATTTATTTAACCCCATGATTAAATGTCAGTAACATGTTCTTTTTTCTTTCAGTTAGCTATTAAATATAGTATTATGATTTTTAACTTACCTTTTGCACATCAGTTGTTTAGCTGAAAAGTAAATTCTTTTTTTTTGTATTAGGAACTAAGCTTTTTTTCATTGAAAACTGCTGTAGTTATAGACAGCTCATGTATTTCCACTTAAAGTGTACCTTGTACTGCATATTTGCCCTGGATCTGAAGATCCATCTTTTTTTAGCAGACTCTTTTAAACTCTCACAGAACTAAATGATTTCCTTGAAGAACAAGTTTCATTATTTGGCAGATGAAACTGGCGGTGGCCATTCAGAATCTTAGTCTGGATCACACAATTTTTAAAAGCTCAACAACTTTGAAATAAATTCATGCATAATTTATAATAGAAAAATGGTTAAAAAATCGAGAATTGTTTTGAAAGTGGCTTTGCCCCCCTTTTAAAAATCTGCAATTTTTCTGCAAGATGTAAAAATAGCATTTATCTTAGTGTTCTCTTTAAGCTTAAATCTTGAGGGGGACGATTCCCTAAAATTAAGCTCTTTTGGCTGAATTAGTACTCCCATTATTTATTATTTTTATTGGGAGTTCCTGGGCATTCCCTGTGCTACAAAAGAACCTGCCTCCTACGCTCTGGATAAGTTTGTTAGGTCTGTTCAGAACAGCTTGATGCAACTGTGGCCAGGCATCATCCATAGGACCCACAGCTTTAGGAATGCTCAGGCAAAATGATACAGTGTGGTTCTTTCTATAGCCCTTTTCCATAATGAAAGAAACAGAGTCTGTCTTGCAGTTGGGTGGATTTTCCCAATCTACTGGGAGTTCAATCCATTTATAGCTAACATTAGGTCAAGGCCAGAGGGGCCATGGCCCTCGCAGTTGTCATTAGTGAGCTCTTATTTCTATTCCATTGAGAAGCTGAAATTGACAAACTGTCTAGGGAGATGTGCAGTTTCTAGCTGCCCGTTTTTGAGCAGAACACATTAAGGATAGGTCACTTGTCATGGTAGAATTCCTCATCATTAATCACTGAAAGACCAAATTCCTAGGTAAATAAGTAAACTCGTTGATAAAGCCACATCTTGATAGAAAATGTACCTTCTTGACATCCTCCTGTCTGCCAGCCTGGTCAGCAATGTTGCTGCCCCCTCGGAACAGACAGCCTTATTTAATTCTGATGATGGAGAATCACCATGGATCTGTGAAGACCTGAGTCGTAGCTGTTGCAGGAGGCCTGCTTTGATTTGTATACAATGTGAATAACTGTCTGTGCATTCGGAGTGCTGTAATTTTTTCTTCTTCTGTGCCTACAGGGACTGGATTGCCTTTTCAGGGTAAAGTTCATTCGGTAGGACTAATAATTAATCCCCTGTTCTTTTTGTTTCCTGCTTTCTTATCTGATGGCTACATTGTATACAAATTCCAGCATTTTTCATCACTGTGCCAAATAAAGCAATTTGGAGATGCAAGCAATAAAAAGCTTATTTTTATAACCCCTCTAGAAAGAAAACTGCTCAGATTCCATTTGAGTGAAAAAGGCATTCCATTTTGTGGCCATGTATACATCTACTACCTAAACCAAGTTCTGGGAGAACGGGATGACCCGCTGTGACTGATGAGTCTCTATTGTCCAATAGAGTCAAAGAAACGATGGTATATTTGTTAAAGATATTGCCACTATCCATGAGCTTCCTGTACACACCACACTGCCTGTTTTGTTTCTCTTGCTTTATAACTTTTGAAACACAGAAATAAGATAGTCTGTAGAGGTTATCAACTCAAGATTCACATCCTTAACTGGATAGCAAATGTCTTTCTAATTGAGGCGTGTATTTAACTGGATTAAATCCAGTGGCTTGATGTTAGCATGCAGTGCGGCCATGTCTGCTGTCCTTTTATGAGAAGGGGCTTAGCTTTCTATAACTGTGCAGTATGCGAGTCACGCACTCATCCTAGGGTACTGGCTTGCCGTAATTTCATTTGGGGACAGGGGAACATTGCAGTGTGATGAGCTGGGTAGGAGCTAAATATTTCACATGTAAGAAGGAATATTGTTCTAATTAAACCGAATTTGGTGCCCATGGCAAGATCTGTGCTTAATATATTTGGGTATGTGTGAAAAGTTACATGTATTTTTTATAAGTTGGTCCCCATCCCATCCTTGACAAAGGCTTTTGTTTTGGATATCATTACGTAGAGGAATTTTGTTTTGAATATCGTTACATAGAGGAATTATGTAGTTAAAGATATTTCATAGCACAATACAAATCTGAAGAGTTGTAACAGTTTCCCCGGCCCTTATTTAAGGGAAGAGTTCAGTTTTCACCTGTAACTTGTAAAATGAAAGAGCAAAATTCTCTTTGCATTATCCAATACAGAATCTATTGTACAAATCCCTGAGGTTTTAACTGTTTTTCATTTGGAAAAGAAAAGCAATTATAGCATAAAGTAGATCTTGGATATTCAGGAGAAAATCGGGATGAGTACAGGATACTCCCCCTTTCTTAGCCTGAAACTTTGCTCTTAGGTGGTCTTTGTGAAATATTTGGTTGGGGAGGAGGTGGGTAAAAATGTTAAGTATCTGATTTCACTTGACAACCCATTGGCAGGCATTGACTATACCCCCAAATCCATGTTTGCAACCTTGAAATGTCTACTTAATATATTACAATTAGAAATAAGTGCTAGTGAGTCTAGTTTTCTGACTTGTGGGTTGTTAAAGGGTCTGTCCACAAAGGGCTAGTGGAATGTGGGATTGGAGAGGATGACATTCTTAGGGACAGGATCGTCTTACCAGTGGTCTCTGAAGGTCTGACTCAACTGTCATCTTGATTTGGGTGACTCCCAAATCTGCAGCTTCACCCTTGAGCTCACTTAGAAAATGTAGTTCTACACACCATCCAGCTGGTTGAATGCATTATCTGCTTTTCCCTGCCCACATCCTCCAGGCTTCCCGTCCTCATCAGTAAGTCCTAACTCTCCAGTCTCAATCTTGGCATTTTCCTTTATTCCCTCCATCCTCTCTCACCACCATTTTGTGATCAACCACACTGTATAAACTTCTTCCTTGTAATTCTAGGATTTGATCTTTCCTGTGGTGACTGCTGCTCCTCCCTCCCTGGTTCAGGCCAGCATTGACTTGCCTGGCAATGCTCCAATAACCTCTTCGCTAGTCTTTTAACTTTCGTGGTCCCTGCTTCCCACCCTATCACACACACAACATTCAGTCCTTCTTACAAACCTCTGTAGAATTGTTCTTCCTGGAATACAGTGTGGAACGTGATACCTCTCTACCCTGTTCTCTGTATACTCATCAACCTCTAACTACCTTCAGTCACTTTTCAACATGTATAGGATAAAGTCTCTATTTCTGGCTCTGGCATTCAGAACCCTCCACAGTAATGACAAAATAAGGTCCTTCTTCCTCTCTCTTAACTCCTACCAGTCCTTTCTGAAATATTCATATGATCTTTATTATGCCCTGCTCCTTATTCTAGTTATATGAAGACCTTTCTTATGTATCCTACTAAATCCTGAGTTGCTAGAAGTTCTATTTCTTTTACTTGCTTATATCCACTACATACAATTCTAAGAAACTGTGACCAATACTAATGATAGCTAACATTTATTGAACATTTACTATGTGCTAGTTACTGTTCTAAGTGTTTACATAATTTTTTTCTCATCTTAGTTCACTGGGCAGGTATTATTATCCTTTCCATTTATTACAGTGCACTTGGAATTTAAAGAGGCAGAAATGATAACTTCTGTGCAACATAATCAGGCAAGGTTTCATGGCAATCCACAGGATATAGTGGTGAGGGAATTGATTGTAGAGATGGGCATCTCTACAGGGGATGAAAATGTGATTGGGGAGAGGTGGGAATTACAGGATAGGTAGAGAGGGGCATGGTCATTGGAAGTGTGATACCAGGAATGGAAGAAACTGAGGATGAGGATGAATCTTCTATTAAGTACATTGGCAAGCAGTAGAGAAAGGAGTTCTGCAGAGATTTGTGCCTAGACCACTTGCTCAGTAGTTAGCACAAATGGCTTCATATTCTTCTTCTGGTCTATTCTGTCTGTACAGCTAGATCCTAAGGTCCTTGAGGAAGGGGAATGCAGTTTATTCTTTTTGGTAGTTTCAGCATTTAGTCTATAGTAATTGCCTGGTCAGTGTCATTTGATGATGAGTATGAGAGAAAAAAATAAAAATATTACAAAAGGCAGTCTCTACTCCATTAACAGAAGCCTTCTTCGTGTGAACCAAGCATGAGGATGGTATACAAAACCTATTTGGAGCAGGAACTTTATGAAGAATAGAAGAGCTTCTTTCCTCTCATCTTTCACAATTACTCGACCCTAGTAATCGTATTGTTTTAATCTCTGAATTCAGTGAAGGGATTTATAACTAGCATTTCTACTAGTTAAGATCTGCTTTAATTTTGACGTTTAGTGGAGTAGTCACCATAATTTCAGTGGACTGTAGATTATTGTTGTTATTATTAATGATAGTGTTCTGCACATTCTGTTGTTATTAAAGAAGAAAGCATACCTTACTCGTTAGCATGCATTTCAGGGAGCTGTGAGCCCCGTGTATTTTGTCAGGCCATGGCTTTCATCAAGTCTCTGTAACAACATTAGAGCTTGGTGGTTGATGTGAGCTTTCAGGGTGTCCATGCTGCATAATAATACTAATAGGCAAAACAAAACAAAACAGAAACTTGCAGTAGCAAAAGATGTTGCTATGGCTTACTTTGTGGTGGGGCATTGTGTTGCTGGTCAGCAATATGTTCCTGTCTATTCAAGCTGGCTTTTGGCTACCCAACTGTGAGATGTTTCGTTGCTCACAAGCCTCCCCCATTCTGTATTTTGCCCTCGGGCTCGCAATTTAGTGGATGCAATCTTGTTGAGAAAATGTGGTCTTTATTAGTGTTCGGCACAGATCGACTTTTCTTTTTCTGCTTCTGCAGAGCTAGTGGGATGCTTGGTGCAGGGAAGAAACAGGGGACAGATGACAGTATGAGGGCAGGAAAATAAGGGTTTTCGGGTGCTGAGAACCAGAATGCTGGCTTCGTGTAGAGATGATTGGAGCATCTAGGGTAGAAACAGCTTATTTGTACCCACCGGGCTTTTGGCAGCATTCCAGTCAACAACTAATTGTCAAAGAAAGATATTTGTCAATAAAAATACTTGTAAGTTAGTTTTTAGGTACATGACAAATAAGGAAACTTAATTGTATAAGACAGTTCTTGCCCTCCAGAGGTTTATGATGTAATGAGAACACAAAAATAACGTCGATGCTCCCCAAGTCACCATGAATATGTATGGTTTTACATACAATATTTTATTTTTCACTGTGAGGATCTATGCATGTATTCTTGTGTATATTTTTCTATCTGTCTCCACGCCGCTTTGTCTGTTGACTTGGCTCTGTTTCATTGATCTAATGTATTCTACAAAGAGATTTGTGAGTGGCATGCTGCAGCCTCTTTTCCTTCTCCCATATGCTGTCTCTTTAACAAATGCCCACACATGTGACTTTCCCCCTCCTCATCCTGATGGTGCCTATTGTTTTAAGCAGTTCCTCAATTTATAGGTGTTACTGGGTAGCTTTTTAAGCACAAATACAAATGCATTGCAAGTGGAAATTAAATGCCAGAGTATCTGTGAAAAATATAAATCATAGTCATTTAAAATAGTCATTCTATGAAGAATTGTAGAGATGTGAAATTAATAAATACTAGTATAAGCATTAAATATTCACTGCCTGCTACTTCTGAAATGGTACAACAGCATCATTTTTTAATGATGGGTAATGATAAAACACATCAATTTTAAATAACCTGTTTTCTCCTTTTCTCTTTCTGAAGCTATGAGTTGGCAAGCTTGAAATTAAATACAAGTAATGGTAATAACTAAACTTCTGTTAACCTTAGTCATGGAATAGACACATTTTTGTGTTTTCTGGATGTTCTGTGGCTATTTGAAAAGACCAGTAAATTGAAAATTGCAGCTAATGGGATCACCTTGAATTTAAAGAAAAAAAATATGTCTCTGTTAGTGGAAAATAGGAAACGTGGAACCTTAAGTAGCAAGTGCACCATTATCCCCTAATGCATTCTTATTTGTCTCCTTATTAAAGCTCACTGGGTCCTCTTAGAGTAGTTAAAATGAACCTTTAACTAAGATACTTTTCTACTCCCTCCCCTCCAACCCCTCTAAAATCTCTCAAAAACACCTTTATTTTTAGTTATGCTTCACTTGTTCTTTAATAAATTACTTGCAAAATACAAGAGTAGAATTAAAGAGCCAACAGTTATACCTTGAATTCATATGTCCCTGTGCTATCAAAGAACTGTGTACACCTTTTATCTTCAATCTTATACACCATACAAATGGAATTGACAGAAATTGTTCCCTCTATTTCATAGATGGGAAACACTAAAGCATCTGTCTCCTAAGGTCACGTTGTAAAGCATGTTACAAGCTTATGTGTCCTAAGATGGGGAAGGGCAGGATGTTGTGAGTCCCCAGCCTGTCTAGGGAGGATGGAGTGAGGTAAGGCCTCCTGAAGGAAATAGCACCTGCACTGAGATCTGAAAAATGAGTTGGAATTGATTGGGCAGCCAAGGGGTGAGAAAGACGTGGGCGAGAGGAGGACATGGGTGGGAGGACGTAAGCGAGAGGAGGTAGGCATGTAGAAATGACTGTGTGTGGCTCCCACGGGGAGGGGCCGTGCCGTGATGTTATTGGGCCTGATTCTGGGCAGTGGCATAATGTGGGGAAGGATTTTTGTGAAATTGCAAGGAGTGGGTTTCCCCAAGGTTTTCCTTGCTCATTCTTTCTCTCGTGCTGGTTAAGAAAATGGCATGACCATTTAGAGTGGTGAAATGTAATCTTGATTGCAGACCTCAGTTACCTCAGCTGAAAATACCATGGCAGCAAGGGGCCTTGAGACAAATTCGTGGGAAGGGACTTCATAGAGGACCCAGAGCAAGAGTCAAGACCGGGCCAAAAGGAGAGCGCTTATGGTGAAAGCAGGACCGATCTGGGGGAAGACACAAGATCTGAACTTCTGATGTCATTGCGGGGTCACTGGGCTGCCACCCCACCCAAGAAATACCAGTATTTATAGATGTCTGAAGCATCTGGCCTGTAAAGAAAGATGTAATGAAGTTATTAATCCTATGAGGACTCTATAAAATCAAAATCTCATCCTGTGGTTCTACTCTTTACTGCACATTCTCCTGGTTTTTGTTATTGCTATTGTCTTGTCTCCCCCAGTTTTTAGGCACTGTGCTGCAAAGGCCAGGAGTGGCTCTGACAGAAACATTGCCAATGGCATTATTACCCTGGACCATTGTCAAGATTTTGTATTAACAAGTTGTATGAAACTGAAATGCGGACAAGGGGGAAAGTAGACTTTTTTAAAGCCCAGCCATTTTGTTTTTCAAGGGACAAATCTCCCTGGGTGATAACTACCAGATTGATGGGGATAGTGAAATGGCACTCAGAAAGGAGAACTGTTAACACAGTGTGCTAGCAGAGCCTGGTGCTCGTGCTTAAGCACCTGTGCCATTCCGTGATTCAGAGCAAGAAATAGGAAACAAACCCCTGTTGTCTAAAAAGAACCTAGCAGGAATAGTCTCTGCGTTTCCATTTGAACAGAACTCCATTAAGAGATTACTAACTAAGAAGCACTAAGATTTATGGTTGAATAAGCAATTGAAATCAAACCCTAAAGCTTATCTAGATGAATTCACATGCTTCTTTACCTGCAGATGTTGGCTGGAATTATGCACACCTTATGTCAATATTGAAAAGCATGGGGTATGAAGTGTGATTTTCAGGGAGGAAAATAGATCTTGAAACCCACCAAAATGTACTGTGGTTGGGGGACTTTTCTGGAGAGAACAGAACTTCTATTTAATGGGTATGAAGACCAACACTGTAGTATGTAATGTCAGTGTGTGTTTACTGGGACACCCCTTTGTCATGTATCTTCAAAGATGGCATTGAATTTGTCGTGAGCTATAGCCATCTCATTCTTTCTCCAGGCGATGTTTTGATAAATGTTGATGAGTTTATAACTGTAAAACCAAATGACATTTATAGTGTGATACACACTTTACCCATTGCATAATTATATCTAATGGCTTTGCATGCAGAAAGGCATTTACCATTTACTTTTGTATAATATGACAATCTAAACCCCCAGGCCTAATTTTTTTTTTTTAACACAAAGATAAAGACTTAATTAAGAACCAAATACAATTTATTTTTGTAACTGACATTTAAGGTACCTAGTTCTTTGGTTAAATATGTGATAAAAATCATGATGCTTCTAGTAACAAAGATCAGTGGGTTTCATTTATTTCCCTCTGTCTTTGAAACATTGGTGAACTCATTTAATTATTGAACTGATATCCAGTATGACTTCTTGTTTCTCATTTCTAGTTAAAAGAGCTATTTTGAAAGGTAGCACAGAATTGAATAATGTGTTCAGTTAATGAGGAACATTTAAGAGATGTTTCTGAATTTAATATGATGGGAAAATAATAAACCACCACTGTAGTATAGACATACTTTATCCAGACAGTGATGATGTCTCAGGCCTCTTGGTTGTGGTCAAGCAAGGTTTTATTTTTAGCCATTTAGACATTTTGGAATGTTCATCATCATACAGTAGGTCACTTAATAGATCAAAACAGTTTTGTTCTTTAGTCTTCATGTCAGAAATATAGCTTTTAGTATCTTGTTAGGATATGTACTGTGTTCATGCGTAGACAACTAAGTAGCTTTCTCAGAAACAAGTCTGCTGTAGCAGTAGGTTTATCTTTCTGACCCGGTATTGACCCTACCTGCCCTGACATTGACGGCCTCTGATCAGCCTACCAATGATCTGAAGTTAAAGTTGTTCTCTCTGTCTGCCTTTCCATGGTGAAAAACTTCACATCCTTGCTCTCTTTTTACAGGAAATAAAACTAGATCAAAATACGTCTCTTCTCAAGTGTTTGGTTATAGAAATAATCTTATTTTGAGTCTCCATACTTCTGAAAAATACTGAATTATTTGTGAATAACATGAAGTTTGTCCTCTTCAAATTGCTGATGTTAGATCCTATTGAGACTCTAAGCCTTATGGAATGGTGGAGAGTTAAAAGTTTGTTTTTGTTTGTTTGTTTGAGGTTAAACTCATAATAATCTAGCTGTATACTAGTTAGGTCTAACTGATTAAAATTTTTTTTCTTTTAAAATATGAAAACAGTTTTTATATATACCTGAATAAATATGGAACTCATTACTATTTGATAATTGGCAAAAAAAAAATCTGTTCATCTTAGTAAGCTCATAAATAAAGAGTAGGGTGTTCACTGATTTCTGAACTTGAATGCACAGTTTGGAGAAATGTTGCGGCTGAGTATAATCCTTTGGCTAGGAGGCGTAATAGAAACAAGAAATGCACTGACCACAATTAAAATGCAGAAGTAAGACTTTTGCTTGTGTCTGAGGTCAGGCTTTTAATAATGCATCTGTGAACTGCTTTCTTTTGCCTTTAACAAAATTGTAGAGCAATAGTCTTTGCAAGTTCCTAAAAAAAAAAAAAAAATCTATAATGAACCAGAAAAAGTAATGTTAAACTAACATTTAAGACCTTCCAGAGAGGTTGTAGAATTTATTGGAAGAAGGAGCAGAGTAATTTTCTGTGTAAGAGTGATTAGGAAGAACCATTTTCATGCTTTTAGTCTGAGACAGGTGGTATAGATTAATGTTGAATACATACAAAATCTATTGAGACTAATTAAAGATGCATATCCACATGGAATACCACATCTCAGTGGATCTTTGGCAGCCAATCCAACAAGCACATGTAGTGTTTATACCAAGCGTTTTTCAAATTTAGCCAAGAGTGGTACCAGTGAAACTTCTGAAAACTGCCCTGAAAATCCTTAGTCTCTTTGTATTATAAAGTCTCTTGAGAATTTCTACCTCCAATAAATGCTTCTTGGAATAGAAAAGATTATAACCTGTGTTCATCTATAATGGGCACAAATATTATATAGCAATATAGAGTACTAGTTGACTGTACTGATCAAAATCCTATATACAGAGCTTCAATTTAAGTATTTGGCAATAGCTGTAAGAATGATCTTGACCCTTTACTTCCTGAGAGGGCATCCATTTCTAACCTGATACTTAGCCTGATAAAGATGAAGCTGTACTAAGGACCTATCTCAGGTGTTTAATCCAGGAGAGTGAATTAACACATCAGTCCCTAAGCCTCTGTCCCTCATCCAGGTTGGCTTAATACCCTTTGGTGACTTGATTGCTTCTTACAAATGCTAATGAACAGTTCACTTTGACACTGTACACAAACACAATCTGGTGGTTGTGTTCAGATGTGTTTCATACTGCTAATGAATAAACTCCCAGTGGTTCACAGTTAGCTGAAATAAGCAATGACTTGAGGTATATCCCAAAAGTGATTTATTAACCATGTTGTAAACCAAGTGGACTGGATTTTAGAGAAAGTGGGAATGTTCTCTTGAATTCAAGGGCCAAAGTAAGCAGGATATTTTAAATAAAGGAACTTAATAATCTTAGATAGTATTCCGTACCAAGGTTTGTATTGGGAGTAGGGGTGAGAGTTGGGAATATGTACAGGGAGATAAAAATGCCTGTTTATCATTTAACAGAAGAGGTATCAACATTTGTCTGTAAAGCTTTCTTTTCAATAAACATTGAATTGGAGCTTTACTGGGCCATCAGCTATCCAGTCAGTAATGGGCTTCAAAGAAGCCACCCTTTCCTTCCTTTTAAGGTTTTCACCAATAAAGCAAATCCTATAGTTGCAGCAAGAATAAGAAGGAAATGTTCTGGAAGAAGAGGGGAGGGGGTGCCCAGAACTTATGGGGAATAGATTAATATTTATAGACATCAGCAATGGTCTCTTACCAACATTTATAACTCCAACAGTAGCAGATTGAGGGCTGAATCAACATTTTTCCCCCTCTGTAAAATAATAAATATGGTAAAGTAGCTCTCAGAACTGCCTTTATCATAGGGATAAATCAGGACAGTTTGTGTTGCAGGAGAGACTTAAAACTTATAAATATGTTGCCCTTTAGGCTACTATTCATCAAAGTGTCTGATATGAAATCTAGACTAAAGGCTTTTGTTATTGTGTGTCTGCGTATTCTCTTTTAGAAGTATAAATTGGAAAGAGCACTGTCATTTTGGTCATACTGGCCTGCTGTGCTACTTAAATGCATGTCCCTTTTGGGATGTATTTGAAGAGAAGGAAATAGTGGGAGTTGACGACTGCACACTTTTACACAAATCCTCTTCGTTGCCTAAACCTTCCTTGCAGAAGGCATAATTTCCAGCAGGAAAAATACAGTAAATAACCGCTTGACAAATGATCTATTTTGGTGCAGTCAACTTTCTTCCTAAGACACTGGAGTAGAGAAGTTGTTCCTTAAAAGCCTCATCAAATCCAGAGGGACGTAGCTTTCCTTCTTGGTGCTCCAATTCAAATGTATACAAATGGGCATGGCTAAAGGTTCTTTCAGTTTGCAGAGGGAAAGCATATCAGGCTAGTGACAGATGCTTTATGTCACATGACTTGATGGGTATTATGGTATATGAAATCTCATATAACTTTGCAATCCTGATCTGAATGTCCTGGCTTCTGTGGTTGGGAGTCAGAGTTGAAGCTCCAACCCTGTCCTCTACTCCCCTTAGTGCCTTTCAATGTTGAATCACATATGGTGTATGGAATCACCTGCCGTTTGGAGGCCCCCACAGAGTATGTACTGAGCAGTTTTCCTTTTTTAATGTGTAGTACAGCTCCTAGTTTTCAAGAATAACTAATTGGGAGCATAAACCTCACTTTGTCCTTGAATGGTTTGCAATTTAGGAGTCCTGAATAACGGAAATGGAGGGCCTACAAAGAGGGCATCGAAGCGTGCTGCAGTTTGATAATTTGCCCGCTTGGCTTGGGTAAGCTGCTGGTGTGGAATTGCCCTGGGAAGAAACAGCAGACCCTCTCAGGTCGGTAGCTTGTCTCTGATGTTGGTTTGGGGGAATTTAGAGAGTCGGGGAACTCCGATGACACCTTGGGGCCTCTATCCTGCCATGCGTGTTTTCACAAGAGCAGAGTGTGGGCCACTGGGTTAGTTTGGATTTGCTTGAATGCCAGCATGTGGATAATACACTTAGATTGGAGCGGAGCGCTGAAGTTGTACCAGGCCACACTCATGTATAGAAACCATTATTCCTGGGAGTCCAGTCTAGAAGCTATGGCTGAGGAGAGAAATACTTTGAACTATGGAATCCAAAAAGCCTATTGGTCCCTATCTGACACCCAAGCATGTTTACTTCCTGCTTGGCCACGTAGCCAACCAGAAGGGCGCAATATGGTGATGTCAAGTTCCGCCTGTGTGTCAAACTGAAAAGACGGCAGCTCTGCAGGCCCCACTCATTCTGTTGAGGTGGTTGCAGTTTGACTTGCCAAGTCAAATTCCTTGTACTCTGTACAAGTCAGAATGCCCAACCTTATCACTGGTAACTGACTCTAAAGAGGGGCTCAGAACGGGAGAGCACAGGTTTTCTCTTTATCAGATGCCTTTAAAGCCGCTTCGCAGCACATCCCTGTGATTGCTAACACCATTATGAAGATTGACAGTTTCATCAAGAAAGCAAAGAAGAAAATCTGCAGACAATAAATGGAGGCAGTGCTGGGCCCTGCTCCGGTTACCCTCAATAGCACTTCCAGAGCGCTGAGCTGGGGCTGGGGTCCTTTCCCCCCTTCAAGGACCTGTGGCTTTTTTTTTATTGAGCACAGAGCCTGAGAACTTTTGTGGCCCTTTTCCTAGTACAAATTAGTGAGGAGAAGTCTGAAGAGTGTAGATAGAGACTTGGTTGTGGTGGTGAGGATTGGTTTTTCCTTGCCTGAAAAGGATGGCCTGAAAACAAGCCTCTAGCATTGTCCAGCAACTTTTCCACCTCGCAGGCTGAAATGCATATCCCAAAGTCTGCAAATATTTTAGTACAGTGGCCAAACCGTAGAAGCTCAAGTGTAAAAAAATCAAGAATGTTCTTCTAAGGATACCGAATATCTCTGAATTGTTAGCAGTTATCTATAGCTAATAATCCTGGGCACTCTCTTACCCCAAGCCAGCTGCATCACAAATATGTGGGCTGTTGGCTGCAAGGCCAGTGGTGTGAATGATTCAATGCAAACCCGTCAACACTACTGGGAAAACAATTCTTCGTAAAGACTTACTGGAGATGATTCAGTGCCACCATCAGCAGAAGCGAGCAGCTGTGTGAAACCACCGCTTCTCTGAGCTTCGGTTGTGCTAACGATATATTCTCAGAAGTAAATAATCCTTTTGCTAACAAGATGAACCCTATTTACTCACTTTCATTCCGTTGAGGTTTGAATTCAGCCCAGTGACCGTGTCATAAATATCATTCTGACCCCCAAGGGGGCTGTTCCTGAATCTTAGTTCTTTTGCAAGTGTCCTTCTCAGAGGTTAAGCTGTCCACCCAGCCATGTTGCCTTATATTCGTCGTATTTTTTAAAGGAACTGAAGGGGTTAATTGGTTTCTTCAGTAAAGAGAATTTTGCCGAAGAAAGCAGTTTTAGGTTAGTTTGTGTAGTAGCCAGGGAAATGTACTCAAAGGGGTGAACCGTGTTTCTGTTGTGCAGATAACCTACATACTGCTTTAGAAATGTGTGATTTCCAGCGTGTGCTAAAATAAGAAGTGGTTGTTTGATTTATCTCCCACAATGGTATGGCATTCTCTTCCTAAGTGGCATTTCATTCGCAAGCCAGGCACTGTAAATTTGAACTGAATATGTAAGTAAATATCCCTCAAGGAGATAGCACACTGGCTGGCCTCGTCTGAGAATACGGCTGCTAAAAATGAAGCTCTTGGCTTTTGGAAAAGGCTCAGCACCTGAAATACATTAGCATCCAAAAGAGGGCATGGTGTGCTCGCCAGCCAAACAAACTGAAAGTTAGTCTGAGCTATAATTGTGGAGCATCACCTACAAACAAAGTGATATTTGGGTTGTACCTCCTACATTTGCCCTCAAGCACTCAAACTTACATTCAACCCATTGGAATTTTGCTTTGAACTTTCATGTTTGGGTACATCACCTCAGTGCATGGCAACTTGGTACGTGATAGATTTTACTCTAGCATCTTTGCGTGGCAGGGACAAAGACAGTGACAGTGTTTTATGAAGCCCTAACAGGATTGCTGCTGTGCATAATTGTTAAAGGGCTGTCGATCTACTGATGTGGAACAGGCAAGAAGCTTAAAGAATGGAGAAAACCCATAATCGCAGAGTAACTTGTATTCTGATTTATTATTTATCACATCACGGTTAAAACAATTTCCTAGTTTTGTGTATTTTTAATATTGACATTGAATTTTCACCTAATGCAAAGGCAGGTTTCAGAAACTTTTTAAACATTTATATATGCAGGTAGTTAAGGGGGAAAATCCCTTTTTTATTAAGATACAGAATGCATGTTTATCAAAATTCATCTCAGATTGCATTTAGAAATATAGATACCTTGGGTTTGAAAGAACTTACTGGGCTACACGGAATGACAGATATTACTGACAGAACAGAGTTATGAATGGTCAAAGAACCCAGGAAATGCTTATACTCATGTGGCTATAAATTAAGTAGTAGAAGAAAGACTGCTATTTGTTGGCTGGCATAGAGCAAACATTAAGTTAGTAAATGTGTAAGATAACACTCAGGGTACATCTTGGATTGCTTCATGGAGAAGTACTGAACCTCCTCTGTGGCTCAGTCCCACGTGGCTGATGGCCTATGAGCCCACCACTCCCACAGGGTTCTCACTGACATAATACAGACATGGCACTCCAGGAGGCCTCAGGCAGTAGCACAGGAGTCCTGCACAGAGATCGTAGCTGAAAAAGTCATAGAATTCTAGAAAAATTGAGCATTGTAAATGTTGGTTTGTGCTTCAAAATGTTACATTTCACTGCTATGAGCAACATCTGTTCAAAGTCACCTAATACTAAGACATGGCTGAGCAATATTACCTTTGTTTTAAGCACAATTAGCAGCTCTCTGGAATAACTGGTGCAGTCCAGCCCCTCTGGAAATCCTGCTGGCTGATGCCCACAGCACACTGAGTGCTGGCGGGTAAGGCTGCCTTTGCACACCTGTATAACTCATCTCTTACCACGATGGTTCTTAAACTTCAGGAGGCCTCAGAATCATCTGGAAGGCTTATTAAGACATTGTTGGACCCCACTTCTATAGTTACTGATGCATTCAATCTATAAAAGGACATCCAAGAATTTGCATTTCTAACAAGCTTCCTCATGATGTGAGGCTGTGGTCCAGGAATGACCATTTGGGGACTGCTGTCCTCTTAAGTGAGTTATATGGTTACCAATAATCAATTTCATTGGTTTACAAACCACCTCAAAGAAAAGACCTGAGAGGGGAGGGGTGGTGAGGAAAGACCTGGACTTTACACCAAAAGATTAAATGAATGTACAGCCATACATTTCAAATCAAAATGTTTATGGCATATATGTATCTTTTCTTATGATTTCCCACCATAAGTCATTCTTTTGGATTAACCCAGTGAACTACCGGTCCCAAATACAGATTAGACAACCTGTATTGTAGGAGTAGTGTTTGTGTTTACAACACAGGTAGGTGTATTCAGTGGTGGAGACCGGGAAACTTTTCCATGATTTTATGAGAGATGAGCACTGGAGCATGTAAAAATACAAGGAATACATACCAAAAGCATTTCCTGTGTGGATAGAGGCAGGGCTAAATGGCTGAGGAACGAAAAGCCAGAACATAAAGGTAATACAACAGCAAGAATGCACTGACCAGGGTTCCCAGATGTGGCATAGCCTGTGTCTTATAGACCAGAAGCCAGAGGCCCAGGAAGACTAGGGCCAGATACTGGTCTAGGCACTGGAGAAAGCACCATGAACAAAACACCCAGGTTCCTTCTGTCTTAGAGGTTAAAGTCACTTCTTTCCTTTCCTTGTGAGAAAAGAGGAAATTTCAGTATTGGTATTGAATTCCTAAAATAGGAAGATGTTATGATTCCTTTTGTTAAAAAATAGGCAAACAGAAAACTATTTCCTGATGTAAGTATGTATATTCAAGAAGGGGAGGGGCATGTGGTAGGTGGGAGGCAGTCTCGTAAACAGTATTTCGAGAGCAAACGCAGTCTAATGAATGCCTTACATTTTTCTTAATGCTAACGGACTTTTCATTCCTAATATAATGGTTTGCCTGTGTGTGTGTCCCTCCAAAGAGATGGAGAAATACTGTGGTGTCGTTCACTTACCTTCATGGTACCCTTGTTTAGTAAATGGGGTCAGGCAATAGACTCTCCTTCCCCATTCCCACCCCATTCCAACTTGTTCTCATGTGTAGGTGTGGAAAGAAGGATAGTAAGAGAAATCATCATGACTGTCATATAACAGCTGCTGTTTATTGAATCCTTATAATGTCAGACAGCACGTTCATTGTCTCATTTCATCCTCGCATCAGTCACAATGGTTCTTAATATTTCCATTTTTATAGATGACAAAATGGAGGCTTAGGTTAAATAACTTACTCAAGGTCACAAAGCTTATACAAGTTGAAACAGGATTTGAGCTCCATCTGATTCCACCATCAGAACTCTCATCATTATCACAAACCTTGTACAGGAGCTTTTGTTGTGTTCATGGAAAAACTAGGTCTCTGAAACCTTCATTTTGCAGAGAATGTTTTTCTGTGGTCTTGAGATAGGGTACGCCTGTCCTTGATTGCTACAATAGATGACAGAGATGGAAGTGACTATTTTAGAACTGAATGTGCCATCCATTAGCCCATAGAAAGGAAACATTTTTGAATGTTTGTTTTTTCTAATTGTGGGTGTTAAGTAAAGTGATTGGACAAACAGTTCTCTCCTGCTTGGTAATCTGTTATAAATCAACCTTCAGATGTTAATAAAACAAATCAAGACTGACAAAGGAAGTTCCATTTGTATTTTAAACTCCCAATTCATCAGGGTCTCCTCCTTTAGATCTTCTGTGAGAGTGTCCTTGGTCTTAATGTAGCTGGAAGATAAAATGCAGATAAAAGAGTCATTGTCTCAGAAGAGCATTAATAAAAAATGAATGTTGATCCTAATTGAGTAGTATTTAAACATACGGGGTGGAGGCAGCAGTCTGCAGGGAACATCTGAGTCTGTTAGAATTTGACTCTCGATCTCATCTTCCTCCTCTTATTACAGGGACCTCACCACCCAGCTGCCTTCTGTGAATGTAAACTGTCACAATGGAATCAGAAAAGATATATATAGACATAGTACTATAGCAGATTCTCAGCTCTTTTGCTATCGTTGTTCTTATTTTGAAACAACGTACTACTATTCCTCTATCTTTTCCTAAAAATCTGTTCATAGAATGTTCAATTAACTCATTTTCTGTTCTTCCCTTTTCATTGTTTGCTGTTTCCGTTTACAGTGGTTCCTGATAACTTAGTTTTAAGTTCTCCTTAATTCTGTTATGCTGGATATAGCAGAAAGAACTCGCGATGGTCAAAGGTGAAATAATTTGAACAAAATATTAATAATGATAGTATTGGATTATAAACCAGAGAACAAAATAAATATACATGAGTCCATACTGATATAATTAAATTACTGAATAAAGAAATGGGAGGAAAGAAAAATGTCTTCCTTACAGAAGAATTGCAATTTAAGGAGTGAAAGAAATAAAAATATTACCACTTGAACACTGAAGTAATTTCTACAGACAAGATCCACTAGTGGATGCTAAAATTAACAAGTGAAAGTTTAAGGAGAAACATGATAGTTTCACAGCCTCCAAGTATTTTCCCCCAAATATTTATTAATTCCTCTGGTGGTTTTAACATACACATATATCTACAAATTCTTTAATACTGCTCCCTCTTAGGAGATGGGGCTAAATTCCCCTCCTTGTGAGGATGGGCTGGATGTCAGTGACTCCAATTCCAATTAACTGACTCTGGAAAGGTAAAAGTCTTAATTTTTCAGTGGAAAAACCTGGCATACATCACCTTAACCGGTGGATCAAGGTTAATGTCACCAATAGTAAGACTTTGATGTCATGTACTTCATGATACGATGCAAGGAAGGGGCATATCACCTCTGTGGCATTCTTCCCCAAATTCATAACCTCAATCTAATCATGTGAAAGCATGAAACAAACCCAGATTGAGGGACAGTCTACAAAATAGTTGACCAGTACTCTTCAAACTGTCAGAATCATGCAGTATTGTACCAACGTTCACCTCTTAGTTTTCATAACGGTACCACAGCTAAATAAGATGTTAACATTAGGAGAAGTTGGATGAAGAAGGCTTTATGATAACTTTCTGCATTATTTTTGCAACTTTTCTGTAAGTCTTTTAAGTATTTCAAAATAAAATGTTTAAAGAAAAAAAAAAAAAAGACCCATCAAGGGCATAGAAAAGCTTAGGTGAAGAAACCCTAAAATGAATCCTCATTTATCGACTTATTCGTTTATTGATTCGTTTGTTCATGCACTCATTCATTTGTTCACTCAAGAAGTATTTGTTGCCAGACACAGTACCAACAAAGAAAATAGCAGCCACTATGGCTTTGCAGAGCTTGGTACGCAATGCCTGGTTCAGAGGAGATGTTTGTTCATCACTTGCTTTTACTGTATCACAGCCTGGGATGGCATGTAGAGGTTTGAACAAGTGCTGAAGCAGGACAAGTGAGGTGCTTATGGAAGCACACAGGAGAGGCACTTAACCTAGTTGTGGGAGACCACAAAAGGCTCCCTGATCAGCCTTTGTAATATGAGTAAGCCTATTGTTTAGTCTTTCATTTAAAGTGTGTTCAGTGTTTTCTATGGGACGAACATACTTGTGACTTAAATTTTGAAGTTGATTTCATCCTTGTAGATTCTAAATGCCTTAGAAGTGAGTGCTTTAAAAGTAAGAATAGCGTAAGTTGTTTATATATATACATCAAATCCTAGTTGGTAACACAGAGTTTTTATAAGGAGTAAAGGGGTCTCAAATCCCTTTGGGTTAGAATCATTTGTTACTTTGAGTTTTCCTTAGCAGCAAAAAAAAAAAAAAAAAAAAAAAAAAAGAAAAAAGAAAAAAAAGAAAAGAAAAAGAAAAAAAAGTGTGACACAAAATGTATACATGCTGCAAATATCTTCGGTGGCTCACGCCTGTAATCCCAGCAATTTGGGAGGCCGAGGTGGGCAGATCACAAGGTCAGGAGATTGAGACCATCCTGGCTAACATGGTGAAACCCCATCTCTACTAAAACTACAAAAAATTAGCCAGGCGTGGTGGCACGTGTCTGTAATCCCAGCTACTCAAGAGGCTGAGGCAGGAGAATTGCTTGAACCTGGGAAGCGGAGGTTGCAGTGAGCTGAGATCGCACCACTGAACTCCAGCCTGGGTGACAGAGCGAGACTCCGTCTCAAAAAAATAAAAATACTTATTGGAGTGCATGAAATTGTGGATGTTAAAAAGATGTTTTCTAAATAGGCTGTAACCAGAAGAAATATTTTTACAACAGTATTTTCAGTGGAACATTTTCAGAAAAAGAAACTTAGAAACAATGTAAATATATAACAAAAAGGAGACACTGAAATCGTATTCCTATATGACGGACACATAAGACAGTGATTAAAATTATAGAATTTATGTAGATGTGCACATCACACACATACACCCCCTCAACATATGAAAATGAAAAAGGAATACACTAAAATATTAATAATACGTATCTCAGAGTTATGGGATTGTGGGATTTTGTTTATACTGCTTTGTTTTACTTTTTCTACCATGAGTATATAATTTTTATAATTAGAATGAAATTGTCTTGTGTTACTTTTTGAGAGAGGCATTAATTCTAAAAAGTAGTGGTACAGAGGTCCTGGGACTCTTAATGTATGGGTTCAGTAACAGATGTTCTAATTGAAATGAGAATCAGAGCTCAGGAAATCTAGTCTAAGTCCTCCTGTGTAGCTAAATAATAATTTCATATTAGTATTATTTTTGTGTACCATTTCTCAATATGTTTTTAAATAACTTTTTGATGGTTTTATATAGGAAGAAATACTGTGCCCATCAATAGGTGTACCTTCATGAAATTTAGCCTACCTCATGGTTTCTCTCTTACAGCTTGTAAGTCTCAGGCATTGAGAAGCACTTGGCCTATGTAGCAAGTGGGTAGACTGCATTGCAAATTCCCAAGAAGGTACCTACCAATGGTCTCATTAAAAGCACTTGGAGGTAGGCCAGGCATGGTGGCTCAGGCCTGTAATCCCAGCACTTTGGGAGGCCGAGGCGGGCGGATCACAAGGTCAGAAGATCAAGACCATCCTGGCTAACACAATGAAACTCTGTCTCTACTAAAAGAACACAAAAAATTAGCTGGGGGTGGTGGCGGGCACCTGTAGTCCCAGCTACTCGGGAGGCTGAGGCAGGAGAATGGCATGAACCTGGGAGGCGGAGGTTGCAGTGAGCTGAGATCGTGCCACTGTACTTCAGCCTGGGCAACAGAGCAAGACCCCGTCTCAAAAAAATAAATAAGGCCGGGCGCGGTGGCTCAAGCCTGTAATCCCAGCACTTTGGGAGGCTGAGACGGGCGGATCACGAGGTCAGGAGATCGAGACCATCCTGGGTAACACAGTGAAACCCCGTCTCTACTAAAAATACAAAAACTTAGCCGGGCGAGGTGGCAGGCGCCTGTAGTCCCAGCTACTCGGGAGGCTGAGGCAGGAGAATGGCGTGAACCCGGGAGGCGGAGCTTGCAGTGAGCTGAGATCCGGCCACTGCACTCCAGCCTGGGTGACAGAGCGAGACTCCGTCTCAAAAAAAAAAAAAATAAATAAATAAATAAAATAAAATAAAAAAGCACTTGGAAATCTTTTTCTAAAAATCTATTATGATTCAGTCAACAAGCACAGCCCCTCATCAATCAGTGTTGGTCATTCTCATGTAGCCGTTTGACCTAATGTCTTGTCAGCAACTATACCCCCTCATTATTCTGAAAACTGACCAGGCCTTGGCCATTCAGGCCATCAGGCACAAAGATAGAGGCTCACTGGCCACATATTACCTGATACAGTATGATACAACCATTGAGAGTTCTTTCTGTTACATCCAGCCTACAACCAATATGTATGATGCAACGTATTACCTGATACAAACCAGGGAAGGGAACCATTTTTAGAGTGTTGAGCTCTACCTGTCTTATCCTCTGCACATTGGATCATTAGAGACTGTCCTGAGACTAATCCAGAGAGGTCAATCTAAGCACATTAAAACAGAAGGGTGGCCAGGCATGGTGGCTCACGCCTGTAATCCCAACACTTCGGGAAGCCAAGCTGGGAGGATCTCTGGAGCCCAGGAGTTTGAGACCAGCCTGGGCAACATAGAGAGACCCTGTCTCAAATTAAAAGAAAAAAAAAATTAGGCATAGTGGCATGTGCCTATAGTCCCAGCTACTCAGGAGGCTGAGGCAGGAGGATTGCTTGAGCCCAGAGAGTTCAAGTCTCCAGTGAGCTATGATAGCAGCTCTGCACTTCAACTGAGGTGACACAGTGAGACGCTGTCAAAAAAAAACAAAAAACACAGAGTTAAGAGCCATCATCTCAGAGATGGAGACAGGACTGAGCAAAGGAGACGCTAGAACTAAAGTGAAATGAGGCGGGAAGGGCACACAGCCAGGAGTGACAGAGGAAGGAAACGATGCTGAAGAGTTCAGGATGAGATCTTTAGGTGGCAGGATGTCTGCTTGGACAGTGTTTGGAGGAATACTCCTTCTTTAGCTTCTCTTGGGCTATACTGAACCTTAAGGAGGTAGACTCCTAACAGATAGGTAGAGTCCCTAGCTCTGCTTTGATCTATAGATAAAGCAACTCTTTCCTTTAAAAAAATAAAAAGTTGGCTGGACATGGTGGCTAACGCCTGTAATCCCAGCACTTCAGAAGGCCGAGGCAGGTGGATCACTTGAGCTCAGGAGTTCAGATTGCTTAAACCCGGGAGGCAGAGGTTGCAGTGAGCCAAGATGGCACCACTGCACTCCAGCCTGGGCAGTCGAGCAAGACTCCGTCTCAAAAAAAGGAAAAAAAAAAGTTAAGACTGGGTGTGGTGGCTCACGCCTGTAATTCCAGCACTTTGGGAGGCTGAGGTGGGCAGATCTCTTGAGGCCAGGAGTTTGAGACCAGCCTGGCCAACATTGTGAAACTCTGTCTCCACTAAAACTACAAAAATTAGCTGGGCGTGGTGGCACGCTCATATAGTCCCAGCTACTTGGGAGACTGAGGTAGGAGAATCGCTTTGAGCCTCGGGGACAGAGGTTGCAGTGAGCCGAGATCACGCCACTGTACTCCAGCGATGGTGACAGATCAAGACTCCATCTAAAAAAAAAAAAAAGTTGGAAAGTCAACATATTTCTTTTTTTTTTTCCATGTTCTTTAAAAAAAATTAAAAGCTTTCTAGGGCACCTGTGACTACCATTTGTTTTTCTTTATGCTTTGAGCGACAATCATCTAAAAAATAAAAATGATTGTGCTTCTTATCTTCATTTTCCTCTAAAGTAAGACTCTTCCTATTTGAAAGATGGATGGAGGAAAGGAAAAGTATAGGTGAACTACTATGTCTCCTTAGATTTGAGAGACAGAGGGAGAAAAGGAAACCTTAGCTTTCTTTAGTACTTACCTCCAAAGAACTCAGTTATCTTATTGATCTTGGTAACACGTTATAATAAAAGTAGAGCTTTAGCTTGTTGGTTTTGGCTGCCAGTGTCCACGACAAGATTCACCAAAGATGGTTTTGGACTCTGGGCCTGGCTCTAAGCTATAGGGCCCAAATCTTAGACAGTTGAGATCCAACAAAGCTGGGTTCTGGAGTAGGTCGGGAAACAGAGCTGGTGGCAGAGTGCATCTCGGAGTTCCCTCTTTGACCTGTTCACAGGCCTTTCATTGAGCCTTGTTTACCATGCTTTTCTTGTGGTTTGTGACAGATAAGAACCGTATTGATTCCTAGCATCTGCTAGCAGTAACCTTTGAAAGGGCAGGCGATGCATCACCACAGAATTTTATCTATCAATATCGGAGTAATAGAAAGACAGGGATGACATCTAATCACAACACAGCTGGCAGATCATAAATCTGAGCTGATACGGTACTAGTAATGGGCAGTAGAAAAAAAGGGACATGGATTAACATTCGGATAAAGTCAGGGGGTCGTTTACATGGAAAGGACACAATCTGGCCATGAGAAAAGTCCTCATGGAAATGATCACCCTCAAGGGCCTGAGAAGTTCAGTAACCTGCCCAAGTTTTTCCAGTTAGTCAGTGGAAGAGCCCTGCTGTAAGCCTCAGTTTCCTCATCTATAAAATGGGCAAATACTTTGATGGATGGTAGAGGATTCAGTTAGATTATGTATGCCAATTCTCAAAGCTTAGACCCTGGATCAGCAGCGTCAGCATCACCTGTGAGCTTTATTAGGCATGCAGACGCCTGGGCTCCACCTCACACCTGCTGAATTTGAAACCCTGGGAAGGGCCCAGCAGACAGGCCCTCCAGGTGATGCCGATGCATGTGACAACGTTTGAGAACGCAGATGTGTGCCAACCAACCAACAAACACCCTTAAAAGGGTGGCCTGGCATAGAACTAAGGTTCAAAGAAGCAGCATTTAACTACTGCTTTTATTACTATTAATATTACTTGGTCCTGTCATTTATACTAATACTTTACTCTGTGTACAAGCCCTCCATTCTTCATACTTTTTTCATTCACTGGTGAATTAGTGATAAAAATAAACATTTTTTGACAGGTAAACATTTTTGATATTTAAAAGATATCATAGAACTGGATACACAACTCCTATGCTCCTCTGGTTACAATGCTAGAGAATACCAGCATTCTAAAGGTTAAGGTTCTAATGTGTGCTTTGGACATATTTAGTGCTTTTGACATGTCAGGAAGCTTCCAGCCTGGACAGTGAATAGTGCTACAATTTAATAACATAAATGGAGTCTGTCTGATTCTGCAAAGAAACGGCCTTCCTTGGGGCCCAGAATATATAGTTCCTTCTGCAGTTCCACTCACAGTATTTTTAATCATTTCATGTTTTTATTATATCCCAAGTATAAGGTGCTACAAAGAGTCCCTGGTGCTGGCAGTCACTCAAAAATTGGCAAATCTAAAAAGTGAATAGAACAGCAAGTAGCCCATTAGGTTATTTTTTTCTTTATTAAAAAAAAAAAAAACTTTTTTAAAAAGAAAAACTACCATGTAACGTTGGAAGGGTTGATTTTGGCATCTTACACATGAAAAGTAGTCGTAATAAAGTTCCTCAATTGTTGGTGCTTGTTCTGCAGAAATTATGGCTGTGCACAACTGTGAGGGCTTAACTGGCTTTCCATGAAGTACGTAATTCACACTCTAAATGTGACAAGCATGACTGCCCATAAACCTAACGACTTTTTTAAGAGACCGAAATTCAGAACGTTGTTGTCTCTGAAGCTGCACTTCAGTAACCCAGCAGAAAACTGTTCAGAGATGTGCTCCCATTGCAGTGAAGGCATCTGGACATACCAGTGGTAAGAACAGCCAACAGCTTTCATGTAAGAACCAGTTTTTTAGAGGAAGGAGTAAGTGTGAACCTATTGCAATTGCCATATGTTAACACAAAGAATAGGAACTAGAACATGGCAGTGGCCATTTTGCTGCTCCCTCTCTCTCCCTGCCCACCTCCAACCAGGAAAAAAGTTTACTAGAAAACGGAAACAAACTGAAGTCCTAGGTATATAAATTTTCAGAGTGATAGGAAAGAACCTCCCCCACACTGAGCCTTTCACTCTGAGGTGAATTCTCTGGTTTCAAGGTAAGTGTTACTTCCTCCTGTGAGCCGCTGCTAACGATGCTGTTAGCCTATGTCCGGATGGCACGAGGCACACTGACTCCAGTGACTGAGAACAGGGCCAGCAGTCCAGGCTGATCCATGGCTCTTCATTAAGAGGCTGTGTGAAATGAAACTGGTGTTTACTTTTTCTTCCCCTGAACATTCTATGAGGCTCATTCCAAGCCTGATTCTTTCTGCCTCAAGCTTAAGACTTTTGCTCTTTCTCTTAAACTTCTGTTTATGCGGTTACCTATATTTTTGCAGCAAATTCTATCTGCTAGCCAGAGTGAAAAGGCCTGTTGTAATGGGTAGGATAGCTTTTATTTTTTTCCTGCCTTCAAATCATATAGCTGAATTTCATCACTTTTATAACAAACCTCTGTAGCTGAAAAGATTCAGTTTTCATTTTGGAACACTTGCTTTCTTTCCCTATTTGCTGTATTTGTCTTCACTGGCCTAACACTCACAAACACAAAACACACAGTAACAATAAAACCAAATAAGCAAAAATTTAACTAGGGTGCTACAGCTTGTGAACCGACAGACCCACTAAGTGTGAAAGCGCTGGCCAGAAGTAGTCATTTTTGCAACTAAGTGCAAAATAATCTATGCATTGGTCACAGTCAGCTAGCTGCTTTGGGAGAGGCTTTTTCATTTGTGCATTGGTTGTTGTTATTTTTCATCTGTGTATAGCTTGTTGTTTGCAACTTAAGGAAGAATGATACATTTAGTTTCCTATTGACTTTATCCATGAGCCACACCAACTTATCTTCATGCAACCTTGAATTTTTAAAAATTTGTTTTTAAACATGTTTATTCCTGGAAACTGGCCTCATTCGGTGGCTAGGATTCGTGATCTTCTTAATCCCATGACACACCAAGATTCACCAGTTTCCTCAAAACAAGTTATCTAGGAATATTTCTCTTTCTAGGATCTCCCTTGGTTAAGCTGTTAGTCTTGTGTGAGTGATTAGAATTAATATACTCCAGGCCAGCGCTCCTCAAATTAATATGCATAGGAATTATCTGAGTGTCTTGTTAAAATGCACTTTCTGACTTAGTAGGTCTGGTGTGAGTTTGAGATTCTGCATTTTTAGTAATCTCCCAGGGATTGTCAAAATTGCTGGTCAACAACACTGCATAGCAAAGCTCTGAGGGGACCGACCGGTGGGCAGGTGTCCTAATTATATTTTTGGTACAATTGAGTGCTACTGAAAACCCTCTTGAGTCAGACTGGAAAATGTATGTGTCCTTTGCCTTCTAACTTCTGAAATTAGCTCTTTGCTGGTCTTTCCTTAGAAGGCTGCTAGACATTAAGTGACGTTTATAGAGGCAAGTAATGCTCATTTCTTCCTTTAAAAGGGGAACACTGATGCCAAAGCCCGTGCACCTGACCTCTGAAGTATTCTCCACTCCTGCTCACTCTCTTTTTCCTTCTCCTGAGTTCTGCTTCCTCCTCTCTATACTCTTTTCCCTGACTCTTATCAGCTCCTGAGCACTCTGTGGCAGTCTCTTCACTGATCCTCCTGACTCCAGCCCTTTTCCTCCTCAGCCTCCCATCCCTCTCTACATAGAAGTTATCTTTCAAAATACAGGTATAATCATTCCCTGGATTAAAATCACTTAATGGCTCCCTATTAATTACAAGATAAAGTGCAAATTCCCTAGCCTGGCATACAATGTCATTCAATATCTGGACCTAATGACCTTTCCAGAAAATGTTCCTTCTTGTCTCTATTCAGAGCACACTGTATTCTTCACATTGTTCCAAATATGCCACGATCCTCCTTTCAGATTTCTCCTCCTCTTTCCCCCTCTCTGGAAGCTGCACCCTCATCCCAACTGAGCTGGTCATCCTTTTCTATGGTACCCATAGCGTATTAGTAACTTGTGACTTACAAGTATGTGTTCGTTGTCTCTGTGTGTGTGTGTGTTTGTCTCCCTTGCAGCATTGGGAGCTTCTTAAAGTAGGGCTGTTTTCTCTATTAGCACTCTAGGTCCACTACGAAGGCCCGTTTCTTTCCAAGAGCCTTGTGAAAATCCCCGAGACGTCGACAAGTATTGGCTTCAAAATAAAATATACAATTGGAAATAATTTTGAAAGCAAAAGCCCTTTGAAAATATTAATTCAAAATTATATTTAGTGTGGAATATGGATGCCACTTAATATGTCTTGATGTTGTTTGGACAAGTTACTTCAACAAGTGGGAGCTCCTGGCACCTGTGAAGTCTTAAAACAGCCTATCATTTAGTAACTTTATTCAACAAATATTTATTAACATTTGCCCTCTTAGCCAATACTGTATTATGCTTTCGAGATACAAAGATGATTAAGATAGTGTGACTGCTCTCAAGGAACTAAAAATAATTAAAATAATAATATATATTTTTTGGCACACAGCTTTTGTGTCAAGACAAGCTGTGCGAATGTGTGGATTATCCCATTTGCTTCTCAAGATAACCTAGCAAGGGAGGTATTTCATACCCATTTTATGTGTGAGAAATCTGTTAAGAGAGTTTAACTTTGAGTTTACGTTTCCCAAGCTCTGCCTAATAACTGGCAGAGCTAGGATTGAACCCAGATCAAAATCAAATGAACGAAATAACCCTATAAACAAATAATCACAGAACTATCCATGTAATGAGCACTGAGACTGAGACACATATGATTTGTGTGTTAGACATCAAGAAACCTTGACTTGGCATCAGAGCTCTCTTCATGGAGAAAGCTGATGGCTTTGAGCTCAATCCTGCAGGACAAGTAGGAGTTCCTCCATGGTCAGTTTTCCTGCTTTGATGAGTAGATTAGTAATAGGTGGGTTTGATCAAGCAATAAATTAAGAAATTATGTCAGTAACTACTGTTAGTATCAGTTACATATTGATTTGCTTCCTACATTCAAGGGTATATTTTTACCTAAGAATATCTATTAGTGTCATTGTATAGTTATCAAACTGAACCAAATATTATTATTTAATTAAATTTTGTGCAACTTTTCTTTGTTCAGTGTCAAATGAAAGGGGAAAATTATGTCCCGTGATGCCATAGGAGCACACCACTTTAGTGAAGGTTAGGTTTCCAGAGACCCTGAACATCTTAGACACACCCAGGAACTCATTAGGAAGCAGGAAAGGTCTCAACACCCGATAGCTTTCTCAAAGCTCATGCACTTAGTCCTAAAGGCAGGAATTACCTGTGAGATGTGACAGCCAGCATTCGAGGAAAACAGCAGTGGACACGTGCAAGCCTAACAGGCTAAGACTGTTTAGAGCCAGCTTGTCCAACCCACAGCCCACAGGCCGTATACAGCCCAAGACAGCTTTGAATGTGGCCTAATACAAATTAGTAAAGTTTTTAAAAACGTTATGAGATATGTGTGTGTGTGTGTGTGTGTGTGTGTGTGTGTGTGTTTAACCTTATCAGAGGTCATTAGTGTTAGTGTATTTTATGTGTGACCCAAGAGAGTTCTTTTTCCAGTGTGGCCCAGGGAAGCCAAAAGATTGGACACCCCTGGTTTAGAGGAAGGCCAAGTATTCCCACATATTTCAGTAACTCATGACGTCCTCCCTGTGTAGAAGCATAGAACAGAGAAAATGGGAAGACAGCAAGCTTTCGTGCAATTTGTCATTTATTTCATTAGTCTTAGAGAGAGGTTTAGTTGTATGGAAAGCTGACTTTTGTGGAACACCATATTCCCTCAAGATGTTTGGTATCTGAAATACTGATTTTTTTTTAGGTTTTTCAGGGAGAAGGGTGTATTGCATTACCAGCCTAACACTAGGCACCCTTCACACCCTTTGAATATGGTGATTGCTCTCTGAACTACTTATGGGCTTATACAGAAAGGGAGGAAACCCAGATGATAAGTCGTGTTTTTAATGCTGTAGATTGCAATTCCAAATGTCTGGTCCTCTGCCCTCATCTGCTATTTACCTTATATGTTTCATGCTTGTGATTTTTAATTTACAATTCAATATCAGTGTTTGACAAAGATATTTTAATTTACTCTCTGCTTTTTAGTTAGCCTTAGAATTAAAACAATTATAGCTAAACCTCTGAAATAAAAAAAATTTTCAGCAGATTATGGAAGATCATAAGAAGGTCCTAATAAAATAGAGAGTGCATAGATGGTGATGATGCTGATGAAGAATATGGAAGAGAAGGTCATAGTTCTCTATTTAGCATTTTTGGAGCTTAAATACTTTCATAGGCATTGCTTCACTCAATTCTCATAATAATCCTTTTGGAGAGATAACATCCATTTTAAAATACAGAAACATTCAGAATTTGAGAGTTTTTCCTGTGTTCACCACCAGGAAGCTCAGAACTACAACAAAAATTCCTGTTTTCCAAGTGTGATAGTCTCATTTCTTCTTAGCTGCCCCCTATTAGTGAAAAATAAGTCACACATAATGTATTCTCACTTATCTCTAATTTCAGTGATGATTAATCAGCAACCCACACTTGGATGATACTAATCAAGTTATTGTTATAATGGCACCAGTTTGTATAGTTACTGTGATAATTGTCTGACATAGGCTTTGCACTGGGGAGTCAGCAGGCATAAGAGTAGAATCTGGAATCTCTTTGGTCCACTGACTTCTCTCCATATGCAATTCCTTCATTAAACTCTGGCTTAAAAGAGCTTTCTACCTCTAGTATATGTCTTCCCAGGTTGAAATGGGACCAGCAACTGAAGACAACCAGTTTTAAAAACTAATAATCAAACAAACAAAAAACCACTAGCACTTGCTTTATGATTGACAGATGATAGAGTGAATAACTCAGCAATAAGGGCCTTAGTCATAGAGCCCAGTTTTCCAGCTAAGAAATTGTCATTTCATATATTAGTCCAAAGCTACTTGGCTTCCTGGTAGGAGATGTGGGTAAGTTGAATGTTGCAGCGTTATTCAGCATGATGATTATCATGGATTTACAGCTGTTTCTTGAACAAACCATATTACACCACTCACAGAATACACTCTAGAATAAGAATATAAAATACCTCTCCCCTCCCACTTCCCCATTTTCTGTTTCTGTAGTAATGTCAGTTGAAACTGACATTCACTCTGAGTCCATATCTGATGTGTTCCAACTGATATCCTTACTTGCTTGTCCTGTCGGCTCTAAGCTTCAAATTTGGAAGGTTTTCAATGACTCTTGTTGGCAGGAGAAATGAATGAGGAGATGTAGAGAGAGACTGCTATTACAGCCAAATTTCAGCCACATAGACTGTCAATACTAATGAATGCCCTTGAAGCAGGTACTGTAAATGCCGTTAAGTTGGAGTTGAGCTGCCTTTCGAGTTTGGGTCATTTGGCAGAACAGACATCTCCTCTCTAAATACTAAAGACCCTGTTATAGACCTTATTTTATCAGTATCACATATTGGAACGTGCTGGTTGCTGATAGATTGGCTGTTTGGCTTCAGATTCCTTTATATGCTGAGAATGTTAATTTAGTTTTGTTCCTGAGTTATAAAAATGAGATACTATAGATTCATTTCATTACTTCACCTTCCTTCTTTTAGCATCGTAAAGCTTAATGTCCTTTCAGCTACCTCATTAATATAGTGTAACTGTTAATAGCACTCAATCTAGAATTAAACAGACAGAGGTTCAAATATTGGTTCCATTCAGCATATGTAACTCTTAGTTTCCTTGTCTGTGTAATGGGGATGATAATGGGATATTGAACCATATAAGATTGTTGTGAGGTTTAAATGAGATAATATGAAGAAAGGAAAAAAAGAAGCATAGCACCTTGCATAGAAACATTTTAAAAATACATTAGCTATTGTTATCATGCAGATGATTAAAAGAATACCCTCCTCCAGATAGCAGTGAGAGTTTTCTTAATATTAGAAAAATTAATAATAAGTGCTGTGGAAATAAATAATTTGTTTTTCTTGCCTCTATACATATGGAGAATAGCAGCCGCTTTCCTTTTCTTCTCTTTATGTAATAATTATTGTTACCTGTTACAGTCTTATGATTTTAAAAATTTTACACTAGTTGTTAATCTTTTTAACACCCTGGAGGCAAATGTAAAGGGGGAAAAACCCAGCTTTTAGTGAGCTGAAATGAAAAGTGACCCAAGTTTAATTACAGTACCTCTTATCAAAGAGAAAATCATATTAAATTGGGTATTTAAAATTAGGGTATATAAACTAAGGGAAATACACGTTATCTCCATTGAGACTTGAGGATGGGGTTGTAAATAAATGTAATTTAAATAATTTTGTAGAGAATAAACTAGTAAGGCTGGGCACACTGGCTCATGCTTGTAATCCCAGCACTTTGGGAGGCCGAGGCAGGCGGATCACAAGGTCAGGAGATCGAGACCATCCTGGCTAACACGGTGAAACCCCATCTCTACTAAAAATACAAAAATGGGCCAGGTGTGGTGGCGGGCGCCTGTAGTCCCAGCTACTCGGGAGGCTGAGGCAGGAGAATGGCGTGAACCCGGGAGGCAGAGCTTGCAGTGAGCTGAGATCCTGCCACTGCACCCCGGCCTGGGTGACAGAGTGAGACTCTGTCTCAAAAAAAAAAAAAAAAAGTGTAACTAGTAATGTCAAGTATTGTGAACGGCCCACATCTCTGATATACTTCTGACTCAGGGGAATTGAGAAGGATCCATTAACGTAGAAGAGACCACAGTAGGGTCACCCATCCCCATAGCTTTGAAATCCTAAATTTTTCGTTAATTTGGTTAGGGAAAGCCAATGTTATATTTTCTTACAGAATAAAAGCTCACCAGAGGCTGCCGCAGTATATATAATAAGTAGTTTGGCTACTAAGATCTCTTCTGGGGTAAAAGAGAAATCTAAGTTCCCTTAGATTTTATAGGAACAGTAGAACCTAATATTTGTATCTTCCTTTGTGGTTTTCAAATATGTGTTTTGAGTTGTAATCCACTAAACCTTTTGTTTTAGCTGTGAATAGCCTGTGGTTTGGGAAATGTAGATAGTTCTATATTGAATTAAATCAGTCGCTTCCTATTATCCCAGACTTCAGATAACTTTGGGGCCTGTGACCAACACACCAGATGAAGTGAGGGTTTGTGCTTCATCAGCTATCAGCTGCTATTTACACAGTTCATCCCCTTTAAAAGAACATGAGTTTCCTTCTCAATAGTCCATGCTTGTCGACAGTGGAATTTTGTATGACTGGTTTTCACTCTAGAAAGCAGTCATTTAATATTTCCTCAAGTATAATATCATATTATAAGTTCATTAGCAAAGTGGTTGATACAGAAGATCAACAATTGACCTTCAGCACAACTCCATTTTGTCTAAAAGAAACTTCGTATGTTTTGAAATGCTGGAATACCACCCAGCTTTGAATTGCTACTAAAGCAGCTCAATCTAAAACTATTCTTCTTTTTTTTTTTTGCCATAAACGAGCATCACAGAATCAAATCCATTGAGAAGAAACTGCTTGCTTTGCCAACACAATTAGTTTTATAAGAAGCCTCTGCCTTCCGATTGTTCTTCTCCAAAGTCCACGTTTGTTGGATGGCTGCAGTTATTTTTTAATTAATATTTTTTTAAGAGCCCCCCCTTCTCCCAAGAGCCTCTAAGCAGATTTAGCAGGCTTAAAATGACTCTTCCACAAGGTGATTTCAATGCCATCTCACAAACAAATGGAACAGTGGCTCTTCTACTTTGGGGGCTCTGTTTTTCTCTCTCTCTCTTTTAATTCTCATAAAACCTGTCCACTGGAGAGAATTTTTCTTCAGGGTTAGCCTATCTTCCCTCCAAAAAAGATGCTATCTTGCTTATGAACGAAAAGGCCATGCAACCTATCCAGCTATGAAAAAGAGTGACAGAAAAAAAAAAAAAAGTCTCTGGTTTTCACCTTCCAGTGTGAAAAGCAAAAGGATTCAATGATTATTATTATCTTTTATGGTTAATTTTTGTATTCCTGTTTCTTTTATTGCCGTTAGCTTCTTTGATAAGTGAATTTTAATGGAAAAGCTAATTCAGATCTTCAAGTTTAGCCAATGGGTGTCACTCCACATAAACATTCTCTAGAGGGAATTGCACCTCTCCTTTTATGGGATCAGACAGCTCAGACCTTAAGCGTCATAATTGCTTGGCCCTTTTAGTGGTGTGGGCCCTGATTAAAAAGTCATATTGAGCTCAGTCTTTTAAAGGAAAGGCAGCTAATGTGATGGTTGAAATTGAAATAGTACAGGCAGGGATGCTATAACTACTTTCTTTTGTCACAGCCTTCCTTGAAAAGAGTTTTCACCCATCTAATCAATGTTTTCTTTCAGAAGAGATACCCATCCTGTATGTAAATACAAGTTGGACTGTGCTTGACCTCCGTTCTTCAGCCTTAATGTCAAAAACCAATACACACAAAGGTAGAAATGGTTTGATGCATATTAGTCTTTAAAATCAAGACTCTGGTCGCCTTTGGTTCGGCATGGTATAAGATCATTCTCTTGGGAGAGAAAAGCAAAAAGAACTCTTCTTGCAGCTGACATTAAAGAATTTCATGGGGACAAAAGAAACTTTACATAATTCTTTCCAATAACTTTTTTCCTACTTTATATAATTCTTTCCAATAACTTTTTAAAATCCTGGCTACTTTCCAGTGTGTTAAGTTGAGGGTAGAATTGTTGAAAATCTATTCACTAGATAAGTTTTGTTGGCCTTACAGCTGTGGAAAACCCAGTCTGGGGACTCTGAAGGAGAAATCTTGCTGTACTGTTTCAGAGCTGCCTCTCCCCAAAGGAACTTCAGAATATAAGGGACACTAGGAGACATGAGGGTTGAGAAAATGGGTCTTTGTGTTATTTGGTGTGGTTGATGTTGAGTTAGACCCTGAGCGGAATGCATTGTGGTGAGCCACCACCCTAAGCATCAGTATTCTTGACCATTCTCCCTTCATGTGCATTTTGGACTTAAAGGTGAAATTCCGTCTTTAACCCCCTTGTGGTTGTCTGAACAATGATTAATGAACTAGATGTGATTCCCTGCAGGCCTTTCAAAGGATGGATGAAGGATGGAATTTCAGCCTTTTTTTAAAACCAGGCCTTTTGCTTAATACTGCTTTTAAAATTAATGTCCTCTTTTGAATGCCAAGAAAACAAAAGGAATTTCTCAAAAGTGTGTGCAGCTTGACACAATAGACCTTAATTGGTGTCAAGGAGATGTTAGGATGAATGGGAAAATGCCCGATAAGACTGAAAAGTGGAACCTTGTTATGAGCTGTCATTTCAACGTGTATTTAAACTATAGCAAAACTGAAACATATTTGCCATATAGATCATAATGACTCCAAAGAAGCCATTATACTCTATTATGTAATTACATAATCAAAGCATGCATAGTAATCAGCTTTTGAAATTCAATGCTAATCAAACATACCTATAGTATGTGTTTAAGCGAAAATAGAGAACGTTAATTTGCCATTAGTCAACTAAACAAGAATGTGTATACAGAATATTCCTGAATAGCTTAATGTTGTGTCAGAAGATATTTTTTGTTTTGTATTCAGGGGAAATCAACAATTTTAATTGAAGAAAAAACCAGCACAGAGGAGGATTACTCTTTAACTTGCCATTCAAAAATTTGCCTCACCTTTTACTGATTACAAAAGGAGATTAAATTAAATAAAATATTTTTTCCTTTCATAAGCTCAAGTGACACAACAGTAATTTTATAGCAGAAGATTCTTTTGAGATCCTGACCATCTCCATGCCATAGGATACAGTGTTCTAAATTCTACATAAAATAAAGCTTTCAAAACAACAACAACAACAACAGAAGCCTTTGAATATATATTGCTTTTGTAATTAGCAATAAATCGAAGGTGTTATCCAGAATGAATCAAGAATAGAAATATCTTGTTGACTTGGTCAGGAGGTCTGGCGTCTACTCGTGGCTGGGCCTCATGCTTGCCATATGATTTCAGGCCTATCTCCTCCCTGGACCTAAAGTGAGAGAGTTGATCTCCAAGTTTCTTTCTACTCAGTTCTATTGATTCCAGATTCCATAGGGTTCTATAAAAAACAAGGTGATACAGATGAAGTGTTTGGGTCAATGTCACATGTTCTTGTTCACTCCATTATTTGTTGAGTTGGTTTAGTTTATTTTTTCTCTAAGCCTGTGGACTGTATGGTTGGCATTCATAATTATTTTCACCATTAAGTAGGCAGTCCTTGGAGCAGACAATCAACATATTTGACTTAACTGTTTGGTGTAACAAAACATGGAGAGGATCAAAAAGGTTAAGAGGGGCTTTGTAAACAGCAGACAGATTGATTGCTTTTGATTTTAGATAAATACTAAAGTATTCATGCCGGTTGAAATTTGCCTGTCTCAGAAATAAAGAATGGCATTTGTCTTGAAGAGGTCACACCCTTTACCTTAAATCTACAGTTGACGAGCCCCTTTCTTCGGACACTGGTTCTCACTGTCTCTTGTCTGCACATTGGATGCCTAAAAATGTTACTGTAATATTTAAATAGAACTAAATTCTTTCATCAAACGCTTTCGTGGCTTGAACTTCGAATAATTTATTTTCAAATTACTTTTACTGTAATTCTTATTAATTCAAATAGGTTTCTGATTTGATATAAAACTCTGTAAATGCAGGGAACAGTTTAATGAATTGAAAGATAGGATTGAGTCTTTTAAAGGAAATGTACAAAATATGCTGACAATAATTGCTTAGATAGAAATCAAATCTTAATGGCTTTGTTAATGATTTGTAGTGAACACTGTGTTTACGTTGACTTGGGGGAACATATGTAGTTAGAAAGATTTTTCCCTCTGGGTTTCAGCAGAATCTTAATTTTTTTCATTCTTTTCCTGAAACGTACTCAACTCTGTACTAGCTCTCAGAAACGTTAGCAGGAATTGCAAGTGCCTCTACTAGTGATGGGTTTTTTTTCGGGTAGGGATTAGAGGTTCTGCTTCCAAGTTGGGCACATCCTGAACAGGGTTGTAAAAATAGTAGCCAACAGAAATGAGCATAATTGACAAGGCATTTGAAGCTTAAAGTCAGCGAAGGCTCACACTTCTACAGAAAATAAGATTTCCAAAACGTGCTTCTTTGAAAATTTCAAACCTAGGAGGGTAGGAATTTATTAATAACCCAAGCCTTTCATTTGTGTAAAATTTCAAGAACTATAGTGGAGTTTTTAAAGTAATAACTTACTACATTGATCATCAGCAGGATTTTTTTTTTTTTTTTAACAATCTATAGTTTTGGTTTGACTCCTATTTAGACGACATGACTGTGCTGATTTAATGTTAGGTTCAGTCTTCCATAGAGCAGAAGGTTTTCCTAATATGATTAGTTTTCCTAATATGATTTTGCTACTAAAGGAGTAGGTCAAGGGACTTTATTTGCTCTTTCTCTGGGCAAACTGTCTTCCCTTTGAAGAGTTGCCGGTGCTCCTTCTCTATGTCAGTAACAGTTTACGTAGTTGCTATAGTATAAACTCAATTCTGTTTTAACTATGACTTGCCCTTTTGTTATAGTCTTGACTAGAGAGACTCCCCCGGTGTAAATGAAGTGCTTTATTTATGAACAGCCAGGCAGCGGGGGCGAGAGCTCGTGGTGCTGGCAAAAGGCCGCCATGCACTGGTAATAAAGGCTTTCTCTAGGGGCAGAGTGCTGAGCACTGAAAGAAGGAAGCAGTAGTAAACAAGGTGTTTTACATTCAGAACAGTTTCTCTCTCATCTTAAAGTGTGTAATTGTGTTCTGGATAAAATATGGAAATAAAAAAATCAGAAGTTGCTCATAGGCAAACAGCCCTCTTTAAAAACAAGTACACTTTCCAAGGCAGAGCCAGTGTGAACCTTGGCATCAAAGCCTGATGCTGGCTGGTAAAAAGTGCAAGCTGTATGGGCTGGAGAATCTGATAGAACCCGGTTCAAGAACCAGCTTGGCCACTTAGCTGAACGACATCAGGCAGCTTATTTAAATCTCTCTGTCTCAGGTTTTTCATCTCTAAAGCAGGGATACTGAAAACTCCAGGAGTTTGAGAGAGAAAAGTATGTAAAGCATCCTGCACAGTGCCCAGCCCTGGATAAACATTTGTTCCCTTCCCCATGTCTCGTTTAAGATTTACCCTGTCACCTCCCTACAGTGGCCATATTGCTGACTGAATAGATTCCAGTCCAGGCAAGTGTTTTATGTAATGTCACTGAAATGGAGTTTATAACAAAACGAGGTTTTAGAAAGGAATCTGTAAATTAGGTTAATCGAAGATTGAATTAGTAGGGGAGTTATGTGTCCGCTGCACCCCCACCCCAACAACTCTGTTGTCATGGTCATTACTAATCATAAAAATACATTTTATTTTTCTTTAGACGATAAGCTTTCTCTTCATTGTGAGGAATGCCCTAACAACTTGTAGTTTACTACAGGAGGCTTGCTTGTAAGCGAATGGGGCTCTCCAGTGCCATAGTTTTGTTTTTAGGAATTGTCTGGCAAATCAGGGAGTTATAGGGAATATAGTTGCTGATACAAATAAAAATCCAGTTTGATTTTGTCTTCTAAATCTCACCCATATACACCGATTAGCAGTCAAAAATGTCTATACATGCCAGATATTGTTCCACCCTTAAAATAAATTACCTTCCTGTTAACAGCCTTATTTAATGGCTACACTATATTGTACCTATTTGTTTTCTTTTGCCCGGAACATGTGCTGTTTCTGCCTTGACATTATATCTACTAATTGAGTTGTAGAAAATCAGAAAGGTTTTAAAAATGGATTCTTGAAGAAGGGCACCAAAGTTGCCTATTTGTACCCTTCTGCTACACATCAAATTGTGTTTTGTAGCAACCTAATTGTCATGATATCTATTTCAAGGGGAAATTTATCAAGTCACAGTGCACCCTTCTGTTTGGAAGAAATATTTGAGGATGTGAGCAGAAATTATTTTTACATAAAGGCTTCAGGCAGTTAAGAGTACTGACATACATACCGTATTTTCATCACTGTCATTCACTTCCTTTGCCTCAAATAAATAGGTCATTATTATTCCTTTGCAGCCATCTTATGGCACCTTAAAGCGTGGAGCTCTGTTTAACATAACTGCCGTCCAGCTGACCCATATAATTTATTGGTGATTTTTACAGAATGACATCCTTGGGCCACCACCATCAGCCAAGGCCCTTTGATCTCTTTCAGCAAAATATTTCATGATCACTTATAATTTTTTGGCATTAGTATTATAACCGTGTTAACATAGCTAGGAACTGGCATTTCCTGAGACACTGGATTTTAGGTTAGCCTCAGCGATTTTAGAAAATAATACAGTCATGATGATGATACCACCGTAGATTTGCAGAGCGCAGGATGTGCCGGAGCACAGCAAGGGCAAACGTTTGCAGATGGAAAAATTTTACCTGAATGATTCACTCAGTAGTGACACGTTAAAATGGTTTGGCCTTAGAGTACTTAATTATAAGTGATAATTAAGAATGTTTAAATTTTCCTAGAAAACAAACAAAACCTCACTCTGATTTATTGTTGTCATTGCTTAAAAGACAAAATCATGGACAACACGCCTCTTTTCCCATCCCCTTTATACATGTTTTGTAGCCTTAATGTGAATGTAGTATGCTACTCTCAGAATATACTAGCCTTAGGATTTCAATAAAGAGCTAAAATTAAAGCATACAGTTATTTCCACAGGAACTATTCTGTTAAAGCATAATTGAATTGCAACTTGCTTTAAGTCCCAGTGGCTGCAAGATAGTAGTCAGGATTTGTAAGGCCTTGGTTTATATTGAAGGGATTAATGTCTGTCACCAGGCTGTTCCACATGTACCTTTTGTAAACTGAAGATTATTTGTGTTGCTAATATACTTCCTTTGATAGAAGAAATCCCTCCCATAACCCAGTAAGACCCCGTTTGGTATTCTACTCTGCTCAAAGCAAGTCCTATGCCTTAAGACAGATACAGCACTTGAATCACACAATTAAATTTTTTCTTAATTTTAGTAGATTGCGTGTTACCTGAGGCTGTGAGAGTGGTGGCTTTTCTGTACACGCTTTTGTCAGGGCCAGCAAAACCACCTTGAAAAGCTTGCTTGATTGGTAGAAATTTTCTTCTCCTTGTTCTTTTCTCCAATCTGGAAATAAACTTTCTCTCTCCAGCTGGGTTCTGAATTCTGTGTTTGTCACAGTAATCCACCAAGGAAAAAAAAAACATCCGTTCATTTTTTTTCTGATCACCTTTTCTCTTTGTTGTTATTCTGTAACACTGCTCTGCGTGCTAAGCTTCCACTGCTGAATCAAGCTATGGGGAATTGACCCTCTCACTCACCACAAGCCCTGTGGGCCTGCGTTCTCACACCCGGGTTAATTCCCTGGATCATAGAGCTCGAGGTGGGGTTTCATTTTGGTCTGCTCCTCAAGCACCAGAAATTTTTGTTTATCTGTGGTTCTAATAATTTTTTTTCCTTATCCTTTTAGTTTCCTCTTTTCTAATCCTCTGCCAGGGGCTGGTCTATTTCTAGGTGGATTTGGCTTAGAGCCATCTTAGCCACCCCTCTCATACTTTCCCAGTGTGTCCTAGCAAAGAAAAAAAAAAAGGATCCTTCAACAGAAATATGATAGCAGGTGGAAACCCTCCATTGACTCTAATTGCATCTCTATTTATACTGTCTCAGATTTTCTTTAGATGAGTATTTATCTTTGACCTTTGTTTCGTTATGTGGGAACATTTTTTTAAAGGAGCAAATAATCTGCCCTGAGTTGGTTTAAAACAGCTACATAGGGAGGTCCTTGAGAGCAGGAGCCTTTATTCTTGGATCCACACCACTCCCAATACGTAATGGCTTAATAAATCTTTGTATTTGATGTCTAGAGAAATGATGATGATGATGATGATGATGATAGCAGCAGCTGCCATTTATTCAGTTTTATGAGAAACTAGACACAGTGCTAAATACTTTATATTTATTATCCGTTTTCATCCCCCTGTCAGCCCTGTGGGATAGCTTTTAATTACTATCCCCATTTTTCAGATGAGAAACTGGCTCAGGGACTTTAATTAATTTTCCAGAGATCACACAGCTAAAACGCAGTCTCTCTCCCCTTCCCAGTTGATCTTTACATCTAATGCCTATGCCACACTTTTTGTTCTGTAAGTAGGGATAAGGTATCGGTTTTCACCCACATTGCAGCTTCTTAAAGGCTAGGACAGCATATACTTCTGTATCTCCTACTATGCCAGGTGCGACATGGAACACTGGACAATTACTTCATCCTTTGGTTCTGAATTGAACTCACTTCTCCTCCTACCTGTGCTGTAGATCATTTAGGACATTTATGAGGTGGCCCGGCTGCTGTCACTAATCTCAGAAGCAACAAACTAGGGCAGATCTAGAGATAAGCCTTATATATCAGTGAATCTGAAAGCCTGGACTTTTTGACATGTTCTGAGGGAGATTTTCTAAATGGCTGGCAGGGGGTGGGGGGTGAGCTGCAGATAGGGGTGTCCGTTCAGAGATGCCTGGGGCTTTGGGTGAGTCATGAAGGTGTGAGTTTCAGAGAACAGAGTAACAAACTCTGAACCCTAAGCCTTCCCAGGATTTTATTGAGATCCCAAAGAGTCAGTTAGGCCTCACTCAGGCACGATGAACTGCCTATACATTGGGACTGTCAACATCAACTAACAAGACGAGATTATTTATTGAACCCTCCTACCTACTTCTATTAAGTGGCTCCTTGAGTTTCTGTGAGGCTGACCAAATAGCTTAGCTCAAGGGCGGGTAAGCTAAATTTGGCTGTATCTATCTTCCCTACTCCATTTGCGAGAGCTTCAGCATTCACAAAAGTCGGTACTCTGACCTTTCCAATACCTCCTCAGTATACTACTCAACTATACAAAGTACTAGAGGCTGAAACGTTTTGTATCACAGCTTTTGAGAGTATGGTGATTCCGGGCTTAGTATTTTGTCCCTAGGTCTGTCTTGGATTAATAGACTCGTCTTGTAGACTACAAAGAAAGGTATTAGAGCCATGCTAAATATTGCTGCTTGTGTTCATTTTCTAATATGCCTAGTTCCCACTTTAGTAGATCCCATTGATCACATTTTAATTGATGGAAATTTTCCTCTGACCTTTTCTTCCCTTTTTTTAAGGTGATGGACAGAATCTGTTTACGAAAGACGTGACAGTGATCGAGGGAGAGGTTGCGACCATCAGCTGCCAAGTCAATAAGAGTGACGACTCTGTGATTCAGCTACTGAATCCCAACAGGCAGACCATTTATTTCAGGGACTTCAGGCGTAAGTTTCCTTCCCTATAGTTGTAGACGGCAACTTTTTTTCCTACATGGAGTCTTGATAAAGAGATTGCTAAGGCCACCTTTTTAAAATTTAATGTTAGATGCTTAAAGTTTAGTCAATTCTTTAGAGGGAAGAAGAGACAGGCAATCATAATCTTTCTACTTAATAGAAACCTTGAATGGCCCCTTTTAAAAGTAAGGCAGTCTTACTTTGCAATAGAAATTGATTGTAGTAATTCAAGGTGAATTGCAATTGAGTCCCAAATACTTAGCTGACACAAACAACTCAAACAGGGTAAGGCAAGGAAAATACAGCATTCTGAAAGGTAATCCCTTTGGTTTGAAGATTGAAGTTTCCAAGGCAATACATGCCTATAAGCATAAAACCAAGTCTTGTCTCATCATAGCCTTTGGCATATGGAAGTGTCCATATGCTGAAATCTTTCCAAATGTAAATTCACAAAAACCAAAATTGCAACAAACTTGTGTAGAATACAAATGGTTCATATGAGTGTCAGGGCTTAGTAAGAGCAAGAATCAAATCTTTTGAAAAAAATTGTTATTGGAGAGCGTCGGTGCCTAACCAAAGCGAAGCATGTCCCTTCCCAGCTGCTTATCCCCTTCCTCCCCAATACCTCAGGGTCATTCATGACCTATGGAAAACATTGATAAACCTAAGGAACATTTAAAGGGTTGAGGGAAGATAAAAGGAAATAAGCCAGCTTCTTTTCTTAAAGTGAATTTTCGTCATATACTAAGTTAGTCTTTGCCAAAATTAAAAAAGGATTTTGAAAGAGAACATTTGAAATAAATAAGAGGCCCACATATATCAGTTTTGCAGTGATTTTGATTTCCTGCTTAATGCCTAATCAGTTTCATACTGTGAAGCCAAATGTACTTAGGAAACCGCAGGACCAGTTTAAGGCCTCCGTAGGCTCGAGGTCATCCATTTTTGGCAGCTCCACCTCAAATCACATCAAATATGTTAAGGTGAATCCAAGTTAATTAGGTTTATTTTGCTATTAGATTATAAGTTTTTAAAGTAGTTTTCCTTTTGCTTTTGTAATTAATATGAAGGCCTTTTTAGTTCTGTTTCATAATTTGAAATCCTTGTTTTTTGAAAGTCTTACTTATACTTTTTGAGGCATTTTAAAAGGCTGTAGGCCCTAGTCCCTGAACTTCCAGTGCCCAAAGGCTAGGGGGGCCTGGCAGTCCCTGCTTCAGAGGACTCATGACCTGCTTTTTCCTTTTGTTTTCTTTTTGTCTGTCTCTGGTAGAAAACTTGAAAACGTGTATGAATAAGTGCTGAAAACTGACAGCATTTGGAATTGTGCCAAGGTAGAAGAGTGCATATCTGGATGTGTGTGCATATATGTATTTTTTTATTTTTAAAATTCAGCAAGATGGGCAGTGATTCTATTCAAGAATCCAAATCAGCTGGATTTGGATTGTATATGTACACTCACACATGCACTCATATGCATAAGTTTCCTTTGGACAGGGTTATTTGTCTACATGAAGTTACTGCAGACACCCGAAATAGTCAAGAAGTACCAGATACAACAAGATTTAATACATGATTAAGGAAAACAGACCGTCCATCCACCTTCTCACAATCACTAACTCTTGTGTTTTGTTTCACAGCGTTGAAGGACAGCAGGTTTCAGTTGCTGAATTTTTCTAGCAGTGAACTCAAAGTGTCATTGACAAACGTCTCAATTTCTGATGAAGGAAGATACTTTTGCCAGCTCTACACCGACCCCCCACAGGAAAGTTACACCACCATCACAGTCCTGGGTAAGAAATGCATGTGGGGCTTACTCAGGGAAATGGAACGGGGATGGCCCTTACTACCAGACAGCTTACAGCAGCAAGGAAAAGGTTAATGGTGAATTCTCCTGTTCAAACTTGTTTCAGGAAGAATTGCCGCCCATCTTGCTGAATTTTAAAAATAGCCTATTTTACCAAATGCTCTAAGGAATGGCAATCAGCAGTCTTTATAGATTCCACCTGCTCTTGGGTTTCAACCCTCAAGTTTCAGAAGCAAAGATCAAGAGAATTTAGAGCCCTCAAATGAATCACTCACCACATGAAATGTTATTGCTTCTAACTACCGGGAGTTTTTTCTTCCTTCTGTGCAGGGGAAGGGGAGATGGGCTACCAAATCTATACCCCATGGCAGAACTCAGTTATGAAATCCACGTAATGATTTTTACTTCTGAGTTACATCCTCATTTTAATATTGTTGATCTCCTTTTCATTGGCTAGACTTATGGCCTTGTTTATTGCTTATACTCTAGATTATACTGTAAAAAAATCATACCCCATGAACATATACTTTGCCACAAATTGCCGTCATTGGACATAAAAGAGTTAAGAGCGCTTTTACTGATAATAAGCAAATAACTGTTGACAGGCTGCGAGGTGCACCTCCAGTGAGCTGAGTGTCTTCATTTATGATCACCAGATTGTGAGTTTCAGCAAAATCCCAGTAGCCAGGTTTCCATGTTTATATTTTAATATAGTCAGCAGATATTTCTATGTTGAAGGTGGTCTGAATTAGTCACCTTTAGACAAGCTTACTCTACTGCATAACACCAGCTGATTTGGAGTCTTGAAACTGAATTTTCAAGGACATACACTATAGCATGAGGCAAGATCTCTGATTTACACCTTCGGGAAGATGATGAATCAAAGTCTATTTGAGGCGGCAGACTGCAGCTTTTCAGTGTAATGATATGAAGATTAAAGAGGAAAGATAAATATGAAGGACATTTTTGCTTGGTATGTGTGCACATATATGTATTTATGGATGTACATATTGAGCTGCTGCCTCATTACTTTACTTCAACACAGCTGTAGAAGGGAAAATTTTTTTATTCATTAAGCTAAAACATAACCCTAATGCTCACATATATGTTTTTGACAAGAGGAGTATTGATTTTAGAAAGTTGTGTTTAAAACCTGTCCATGCAATTTCTAATCTGGTCTGTGTTTAATGATAGATGTTTTTGTTTCAGGTATTTGTATTTGCCACTATTGTGGTCTTAATCCAGATTAGACCTGTAGAAATAGTAAGCATGGGAGGTTTTGCTGCGATGACTATTTTGGTATTTTGCAGATGTACCAAATTCGCAAGCACACATTTGAAGTGTTCTGTCTGTCTGCTTGTATCAGAGTATTTGAAAACGCTCTTTGCTTGTTGGAGTAAGTCATTAGTAACACAGACTTCAAATTGACCATCCACTCATCCACCCTTTGACTCATCATCCTTTATGGCATCTCCACAAATGTGACAGTCATAAAATAAAATCTATTTATGGCATTTTGAATTTTCAGAGTATTTTACTACATATACCTTTACGTATTTATATGTTGTTTTTCACAGAAGTAAAATGATAATAACAGACGTTAGACATCTTGCCCAGGTTACAAAGCACTCAGTAAGAACCAAGAATCTTAGAATTTGGAATAAACCTTACAATTCTGTTTTATAATTACAACATTGGTGTCTTCCAGTCTAGGTTGTTTTCAGTTAAATACCGAATGCTTTTGTTTTAAGATTTTTTTTTTTCCCCCAAAAGGCGCACATCTTCTGTTTTCAGGAGCATATCTAGCCATTGGCAAGCAGTTACTACTGCCTGTCATTTTCTGGTGCCTGATACATTTATTCTCAAAACCACTGCATGGATCAGTTTGGCTCTGAATACACCATGTGCTTGGGAGCCAGTGTGCAAGCACTAGAATTTTGAGAGGCATTATGCCTGTAATCCTTTAGGAGGTCTGATTATTCTAGAAGTAATAGGTTCCTACTTGTATTTTATAGAAGCATTAACTTAAATATACTCGAAAGTAGCACTCTAAAAAGTAGTAGATGTTCTTTCTGCAGATATTATTCATTCACTTAATATTCTTTCCATTTAATTTACTCCAGGATTCCTTGACAGAGTAAAATTGTTGTCATCAGTGTTTGAGTCTTTCATTTCCCAAAATCTGACAATTTCCACTGATACTCTTATATTCAAACCTTTCTCGTAAGGTTTAGAGTTTTCAGATATTATAATGAATGAAGAATGACATTAGCATCTTCGTTGCTATCTGCAGTTCTCTGAAAAGGACTCCGCGTGTACTTACACAGCTGTCAAACTTCTTGATAGGTTGAAGATTCTCATTTTAGTGCGTGTGTCTATTAGTTATTTGATGCATTCAGTAACAACTTCAGCATAATTATAAGATATGGAGATGGGTATTTGTTAATGTTGTCTATGCTATTCTATAGTTACTATTATGCTTATGATCTTATCCATGTAAAATCTGAAGACTCTCCTATGATATTTTGCATGCATTTGGTGCCTTTAAGGATATTCATTCACTCCTTCCACTTGTGACAATTTTGTTTCTTTCTCCAAACATACTGTAGGACGCTCTTTATACTCCTATTCATGAGAGCAGATGAATGAGACAGAGAATACACTTCTTTAAGATTAATATAGTTACTGATAATAGTAGCTAATATTATCACAGTCCTGTCCTTCTAAGATTAGTGTTCGTTCTTAAGATTCCAGGAACAGGAGAACCTAATTATTTTAAAGGGTCTTAGAGTGAGATTTCACATACTGATCAGCTTTAAGACTCCTCTTTTGTTGTAATTAATGTGACTTATCTTGGTATTGCTGATTTTTGTTAAATGTTGTAGGCGTAATGTTTATAATTAGCACTCTTATAGATTTGGGGTAGCTAAGAAGAACCTTGACATTTCATTACTGTTTTCTAGTATTTCCCTCTGTGATTTTCATTCAGGTTTTCATCTATATGCACCTCCTTAGAAATATCTTTGGTTATTTTCATTAATGGCTGCAGGCAGTTTTTACTAAATGTGCTTGTTTAGTGGACCATGCGTAAGTATATTCTCTGGTTAGCAGCAGTTTTAATTCATTTTTCTTATAAATGGATTTTTATACTTTACTAACCTTTTGTATTAGAGTAGACATTATGAAGCTAAAGGAAAAACAGGGTAGAATTAATAGACCAAAATACGTTTTAAGATTTTCTTGTCCAACCCTTTTTTTCAGAGAAACAGATTTAAATCACCTCATTTATATTTTTGAAAGCTTTCCTGCTCTTTAAAAAAAAAAAAAAACTGAGCAAAGTCAACTTTGTAACATATCAATAAACTATTATGATTCGCATTATCAGATTTTATTTTATAAACCAAACAACTCCCAGTATAAATGCCTATTTCTTCTTCTAACCTTAGCAAAGATCAGAAATACTGGTCACAATCTTGAGAAAACTATTTATGGGCTTGGAAAAAAATCATTCAGTGATTTCACAGGATGGTGATCTCAACAATAAATAAGCCGTTTATTTTTCTACACTGGGCAAATTTTTTTTTTTTTTTTTTTTTTTTTTTTTTGAGACGGAGTCTACCTCTGTCACTGAGGCTGGAGTGCAGTGGCATGATCTCGACTCACTGCAACCTCCACCTCCTGGGTTCAAGTGATTCTCCTCCTTCAGCCTCCTAAGTAACTGGAACTACAAGTGCCTGCCACCTCACCTGGCTAATTTTTGTATTTTTGGTAGAGACAGGGTTTCACCATTTTGGCCAGGCTGGTCTCAAACTCCTGACCTCAGGTGATCCGCCCACCTCTGCCTCCCAAAGTGCTGGGATTACAGGCGTGAGCCATTGCAACACTGGGCACATTTTCTAATGCTTTTGAAGTTTTCCACATTTTTACCTTAGCCATAAAGTTGAAGATGATGTCAGCTCTTTGGGCATGTAATCCTAGGAACTAGCACTGGTTCAGGACTCACTCTGAAGTGTTATAGAATAGAATGTATCTGTTGCGATTGTTTGGATAATGCCAAACAACGAATAATCCAGATGCGGACCTAGCTGCCTGTCAGGCTCTCAGCCCCCAAATGAAATCTGGAGGAGACATTGGTGAATTTTCCGCGATCCTTATGTGTACCTGCCCCTTTTCATTTCCTTACTCTGGACCAGCAGACATGATTGATAATGTGGTAGGAACCCACCCTCATCTTTATGAACCAAATGGAGGCAATAAAGACTCTCTACCGAGAGATACCACTGAAGATGAACGGGTAGTGAAGGTTAGGAGAAGCTTGGGGTAAGCAGAGACAAGGGGTTTCAAGGCTTAGCATGAAAATGAGATAATAAAGGAAAGATATCCAGGAACACAGGAAACAACTATCTGAGTATGTTTGAGGCTAAATTCCACTAACACTCAACAGAGATGCATAGAGGAGTCTTTTGACAACTGCTGGACTGTCGCATCAAGAAGATGCCCATGTTTCCACAGAGGGACCATCAAAGTGTTTCTCCCAAAGTCACACAGATAAAGCAGGAACTCATCTGCCCCATTCCCTAGGGATTTCCAGGGTTGCTGGTGGCTTTAGCCATTTGCCCTCTTTGTCATTTACTAAGAGAGACACCTTCCTAAGGTCCTATCCCATCAGTTACATTGCTCCATTACAGTTCTCATTAGGAACCACTGCATATTTCAACATGAAAAATTATTTTCATCACTCTTATTTTCTCCTGGACCTTGAAAGGTATTTTTTTTTAGCTTTCGTTCCTCCATTTGTTGAGAAGACACTCCTATATATGTTATACCTTAGTTGTTTTGTTTTCATTTTTTCTTATACCACTCTTTAAGGTCTTATTTTCTTTAGGCTTTTCCTCTGACATTTGATCTAACAATAGCATGTAAAAAATATTCCTATAATACTACACTCAGAATGCAGTAATATTTATTAATCCTAAACATCTAGTCTCTCCATGTATCCCCCATCTACCGTCTAGGTATGTGTGATGAAAATCTATAACCTACCTGACTATCATCTAGCATGGATAAACTACGTGAAAGATACAGCTAGTTGAGTCATTCCATTTCTTTTGTTACAGCCTTTCTGTGTTTCATAAAATGCTAGCAGATGTGAAACTCTAAATTAGATGTTAAATTATCTTTTTGTTTATTTTTTCTTAAAATGTAAACTAGGGTATTTCTTTGCCATGTTTAACTACTCATTTGGGCCGTATCATATTAGCAGCACATCCATTTGTGCAAATATGTTGTTTTCCTTGTACACAGGAAACAAAGAAGAGGGATCTTTTGGGTCTACTCATTACACCCGCCACCACCAACAGCACCAAACACTATATTGCTAAGGAAGTATGTGCAACAAATCATTTTACTTTTACTTTTCTGTCATTCTCTACAGGAATTTTCAACTGCTCCAGTTCAGTGTAAAAGTCTTCCTGTGGGCAGAATTTTCACATTGTGGACTAGAACAGTTGGAAATCCCAAATACATGGTTTAATCCCATAATTTATTGAAGCGGTATCAGAAATTTATTATTCAACTTGATCATCAGGATGGCATGTTTATACATATTTAATTTCTTGTTTCTCTTCTGAGTTGAGAAACTTATTAATCATAAGTCTCGGAGCAGTCTTTGCTTATTCATGGTGGTCAGGACACATATTCTTAGATTCACTGTACTGAATTCAGTATTCTTACTGATTTTTATTTCAACAGGCTCAGTCCTGAGGTAAGGTTGCATATGAAGTTTTACTGTCAACTCAGTTTCATAAAAGATAACATATTTTGTCATCATCATCATCATTGTCAGTATCACCATCACTATCACACTACATACTCTTGATTTGATAGTCAGTATTTTAACTCCCCAATCCGTTATTTTGACCATTTTATCACATATATGTTTAATATGCTTACAGAAGGGTGGTTTTAATTCTGATATGTAAATCTACTTATAAGCACTTAAGAGTCTCTTTCGTCTTTGGTTTCCAAAATCTGGAGCACTGGAATTCAGAATTTGGAAAATTGCTGCAAACTAATTGGCATTTTTGCATCTTCATATCCAAAGGATTTTATTACTACATTATCCATCAGAGGTTATGATTACATTCTGGATCTCTATGAATCATTTTAATTACATGGAACTGGTTTGAGGCACAATTTTTCTGTGCATTTTATGGTGAGTGATTCTTTTAAGGACTCAAAGATTTTTATCTTTGCCCCATTGACTTTGGAATCTTTCATTTGAAGATTGAAATTCAAGAGTTGAGTTCAAGGAGAAATACTGCTTTCAGGGGGTTCCTGGTAAGGATGATCATTTCAATAGTATGTATTCCTCTTTTATATCTACTTTCTGGTTAATTTGTGAATGACTGCTGACTAATATCTATATTGATATAATGTGCTCAGTGATAAGAGTGAGACATTGGTTGTTGTTGTTATTATTATTATTATTATTATTATTATTGAGATGGAGTTTCACTTTTGTTGCCCAGACTGGAGTGCAACGTCACAATCTCGGCTCACTGTAACCTCCGCCTTCGGGGTTCAACTGATTCTCCTGCCTCAGCCTCCCAAGTAGTTGGAATTACAGGCATGTGCCGCCATACCCGGCTAATTTTGTATTTTTAATAGCGACGGGGTTTCTCCATGTTGGTCAGGCTATTCTCAAACTCCCGACCTCAGGTTATCTGCCCGCCTCAGCCTCCCAAAGTTCTGGGATTATAAGTGTGAGCCATCATGCCCGGCCACATTGGTTATTTTTAACATCAATTTAGGATAAAAATTCTAAATTAACTGATTTTGCATAACCCACTTTATTTGATGATTACTTTGTATTTCTTTTTCCCTTCTTGTAATGATTTAAATTCTCATCAGGAATGTCTGCTATTTTTCTCCTTTTTGATAGCAACAATGCAAAAATGCATTCTGTGTTTAAAAAACACATGTGTTTAATTTGTAGTCCCACCACGTAATCTGATGATCGATATCCAGAAAGACACTGCAGTGGAAGGCGAGGAGATTGAAGTCAACTGCACTGCTATGGCCAGCAAGCCAGCCACGACCATCAGGTGGTTCAAAGGGAACACGGAGCTAAAAGGTAAGCTGCAGATTGCCCCACACTGAAGTAGTTAGTTGATTCTAGCAGGGGTATGCCTTTGTGAAAATCAAGGACAAATACAAAACATGCCCATGAAACAAAAGTATTCATTTAGATATGGTTTATAATCAATTACTAAATACATCTGAGGCCACAGCATAAAAGCATTTTATTGTTCTAATCCATGTCCTCATTCTGTTGTTTGAGGGTTCATGGTGATAGCTGTCACTCTACTCAGATGCCCAGAAAGAACTAAAACTGTAAACTAGAACTGTTTAGGCTAGGAAAAATTTTCATGAGGGCTGTCTCCTGAGCTCAGGCTGTCTCTGTCTGTACCTTCAACTCTAATTGCTTTTGCCCTGTCTTTTGCAGAGACCTAGAGGGGATCAGAACCCCACATTTTTAGGGTATTCATTTAAAAAAATGTTAAACAGTCTTTCCTATGGTAAATTCCAGTCATTCTGACATCTATTGCACTATCAACTGTATTGACTATATGCTTTCCTACAAGAGTGGTTGCACCAAGTGGACTAACAACTTCATCTTAATTGTGAATTTACAGGGGCCACCTTTCTTGTGAAATTTATGATTCAATTGCCCAGTTCACCAGCCTGTTCTTGTGCAGTCTGTGATTTTGTGATGACGGTACAAGGCAGCTCCTTTAGCCCCATTCTGATCATCTTTACCTCTGTACTGGGCCATCCCGGGTTTGCGTCCTGGATCCACAAATGCCTGCCACCTCAGGTGTTGCATCAGATAAAGGAGACAGCCTATACCCTATTTGACCATTTTTTGCCAGTTATCTTAAATTCTGCATGTATTTCTGCATTCAGATTCCTTCCTTTTCAAAGTTACCCTGCAGGTAGTACTCTGCACAAAGGTCTTAGGAGCTGAATTCCTCTAATTGTTTGACAGAAATGCTAGTGGTATGCTTCAGTTTCCTCTAAAATAGGAATAATCATATTACATACTTCATGGAATTTTTATGAAGATGAAATGAGTGAATAGTTGTAAAGTATTTAGCTAATACTTGGGCCAAAGTAAGTGCTGTATATGTACTTGTTAAATAAATAAAGAGCGTGAGAAAGAAAAGAATCAGCCCTTTTAGAAAGAGGATATAGAAATCTATATCTGGAAGCAGATAAATCTATATATAACAGCTTAAATTTCAAGAAGCTTGTTCTGTTTTAATCTCCTATTTCCTAGGTATGGTTTTGGAAGGAAGGAGTTTCTCATTTCCTCTCTGCTTTTCTGTCTAAGTGAATTCAGCCATTAAATGTGTACCGATAAGTACAAAACATGAAAAGAAAGTTAATGGTGTGCCATGTTCCTGGGAGCGCTGAGTTCAGGAAGGGACTGCCTTGGCCTATTCATTCCATCCGGAAGCCTCCTCCCTCCTTTTCTGGGTGTTCTTGGACGTGTCTCCCATCTGGCCCCAAGCCCTGTGTCTTACTTTGCTCTAGCCCACTGCCACTGCATTTTTGTGGTCTTCCAAAAGTCTCAGAGTTTAAACATTTCAATTACAATTTCAATTATGTAAATCCATTTAGTTACTTTCTCTCTTAATTGTTGATGATGGGAGTAGGCAAAGGGGGTTGTTTGTAACTCTACTGCTTATTGAATTACTTAGGGGATTTGGATAATATCCTAGAATTTCTGAATGGCATGACCGCCTAGTCGATATTTCAAGTTCAGATGGTTGTAGGGGTGAAAAACATTTTTCTTTTTATCTTCCTGAATACCTTGAGCAGCCAGATGTCAAAATGGCTCAACTTTCAGCTGCCTATTTCCAGGAGGTTTTAAGATAGAAGAACCATACATAATATATTTCAGTAAAAATAGTGTATGCTATTCGGACTTGAAATATATCTTAAATACTATGCTGCCAGGTTGAAAAGTCGGAAATTAAGGAAATAAACATTTTATCAGGTAACTATTCACAGATTACTCTCATCCCAAGTAACTGCCATCATATTTGTTAAAATAGCAATGTCAGGGTTAGAGGACAGAGGGGAGGACATAAAAACAAACTGATGGAAATTCACCCAACTCTGGTGTCTTGGTACATTTTCTGTTCCCCAGGCAAATCGGAGGTGGAAGAGTGGTCAGACATGTACACTGTGACCAGTCAGCTGATGCTGAAAGTGCACAAGGAGGACGATGGGGTCCCAGTGATCTGCCAGGTGGAGCACCCTGCGGTCACTGGAAACCTGCAGACCCAGCGGTATCTAGAAGTACAGTGTGAGTACCTCAGTATCTTATTCTGAGGGCGTAGAGTTGCGATTCCATAGAAACTCTTCAGAAGCCATTTATTCAATGCATTCATTTTATATAATATACATAGAATTCTTGTTTTTGGCAGACAAATAAAGGATTATTTTATTGAAATACTGTACTGCCGTATTACAAAGTGCCAATGAGGATTTGAAAATGCTACATTGAACCCAAAGGTAAAACTGAAATGATTTCAATCTGCTCTAACACATGACTTAATTAATTTATTTGCATATAGACTGTCATCATTTCTATGCCAACTGCAAAATGTAGGGCAATTTTCCCCCTCTTTTAATCCCATCATAAGTACTGAAGTTTTTATAGAAGGGATTTTATTCCCATTCTATGTCAGTATTTTGTTTTAAATGGCATGTCTTCCTCTATTTTAGCTTAAATTATAGCTGAAATATAAATTGAGTTGAAAAGTCTACTCTTCGGGATCATTGCCACAATCTCGATGGCTTTATCAATAAAAGCTAGATTGTAGTGAGTGAGGTTTTCTCCTTACCATGCCCTGTAGACTGAATATGGTCTCCTCATCTTCTCCTCTGGACCCTTCTACTGAAGAAGAAAAAGTCTTTTTCTGCACAAAGCCATTCTTATGCCAAGGTTGTGGCTGAGTAGCCAGCTTCTCACTCTGTATTTAGCTTCTGAAAAATCAAGGTGATCTTTGAGTATGCATAGTGAAATGTTACCAGAGTTTGGTTGGGATGGCAGTGATTGGATGTCAGATGAAGGAAAAGCTTTACCCTTTATGAATCATTGGATTAATTTCCTAGGGCTGCCATAACAAATTGCCACAAACTTGGTAGCTTAAAATAGCAGAAATTTCTTTCCTTACAGCTCTGGAGGCCCGAAGTCCAAAATCAAGGTTTTGGCGGGACCACACCCCCTCCCCTCAAAAGAATCTAGGGATGGATCATTCATTGACTTTTCTAGCTCTGGGAGCCCCAGGAGCTCCTTAACTTGTGGCTTCACCACTCCATTCTCTGCCTTCATTTTCACATGACCTTCTCCTCTCCTCTGTGGGTCTCTCCTCTGTATGTTTTTATGAGGACACTTGTCGTTGGATGTAGGACTCACCCAGATAATCCAGAATGGCCTCATCTTGAGATCCTTAAGCTGATTTCATCTGTAAAGACCTTTTTTTCCAAATTCAGCTATAATCACAGATTCCAAGGGTTAGAATGTGGACTTATCTTTGGGGGCCACCATTCAACTCCATGCAAGCCCTATTATTTATCTAAATGATCTGAGCAAAATGGGAAGGCAGGAAAAGTTATAAAATGTTGCTTCTAAGAAGCCATCCCATTCCAACCTTTTCTTAATTCCGTGAACTTGGCTCAATTGAACATTACACAATGCAGGATTTCCTCATTAATTCATTTCATCTGCTTCATTATAAAGCTTCATTATGGGCATCATGCTTATAATTTTCATATCACCAAAACTATTGTGGTATAATGTCCCTCTAATGGGAAAACAGAAATGATCAGATACTATCTAAATTAGCAGATAGTAGATCTCTTGTGATTTTGTTAATATGTAATTCATTTAAGCAAAGTTAATATCCATTAACTCTCCTTGTAGGGGCCCATTAGCTTTAATAATACATTAGCTCCTTTGTATGTCCTGAGTAGATATTCACCCAGTTTCCACCCCTAAACTCTTTCAGTATTTTCCCAGAATATCTTTTAAATAGAATATAGTCCCACCCACCTACCAAATTACCCTCACTCCCAAATGCGAAATATTTCAAGCGTTACATCTCTTACTCCTTGGAAAACTTAATAATGATCCTTATAAGCCTTGGTTTCCATAATGTGTAGATTCTGGAGGTTTGTCCTTCTAAGAAAAGGAATAAGGCTCCACATCTGAATCCATTTGGCTTCAATCTAACAAAGTACTGATAGCCTTTAATTGCAGGAAAGTGACTCTAATGCTGTCCAAAAATAAGGATGCACCAGCTGATCATTTTAAATTCTAATATGGCACCTTTTTGTGGGAGACTCTGTTTTTTTAATCCAAGAAAATCATACAAATATTTTAGCCTTTATTCCACTTTTTGGAATATACATAAGGAAAAAATATTTTTATATAAAGGAAAGCTAAGAATTACAAAGCATTATATTAACCTGAATGGAACTTTGCATCTGATTTGATAATCTTAAGTAAGGTTCTCTGTGCTCAAGAAAGTTCACTACGCTCTACTCCTAGAGCACTATTGAGAACTTTACAGAGTCAGCCAGGAATTCCTTTTGTAGCTTCTTTAAACACAATTGGAATTCTCTACATCATTTCCTACCAGCTTTACTCTCCTTGAACACTAGCGGCTATGCAGTAACAAAAAGCTTCATTCCTCAAATGCCTGAAGCACTCAGTCACTAGGCCCTGAAGGCTGATCAGTCATTGTCCAGTGCTGTTGATGGCTCAACTCCAGTGCCCCCCACAGCCGTCCTTTCTCTGCAGACAGGTAGCACCACATTTTGATGCCCATGAGGAAAGAAGAGACACTTGAATACGTGAGATTCCTAGAATGATTTATTCAGTAGCCAGTCTGCACGGAGGTTGAATTATTTTGGATGCCTGTGAGGAGTAACATTGCACCTGTATTTTAATGTTGACTCATGCCCTTGAAGTCAGCAGTTCTTAACCTTTTGGGGATCATTGGCCCCTTTAAAAACCCTTTGATAGCTATCGACCTGGAAAAGATGAATACAATCACATAGTCACCATATTCTACTTACAATGTAAGGAGTCCATTCACCCCTCAGGGTTTTCCTAAATTCAGTTATTTGAGGACCACTTGCACAAATTTGCCATGTTCATGTGTCATCTGTATTTTTACCTGATTTAGAATTTTTCTTTAAGTCACTTTATTGCTTTAACCTAACCAGGGCCTATGTAAAAATATGTATTAAATTATACATTTCATTTGTTATGTATAGTGTCTAATAAGCTTTAAAATAAATGTACAACTAATTTTTTTCAATGTCCTTTCCTTTGCCACCTAAAAAGATTTCTTATGTTCTCAGTGACAAACAATAGGTTATCACTAGGAAATATTGATCCCATTCATGGACCTCAGAGTCTACTCCGAGTAAATAAGGCTACCTTGGGGGCAAATCTGATCTGATATCGTTGGTATTAAATATGCTCACTTGTTTAAGCCTGGCTGATTTTGCTCCATGAAGGTTTATGGAAACCTCTCTTTATCCCCACCTAAGAGGAATGGATGTTTACCAGGACACGAATAGGGTTAAATGACAGATCATGGATTTGAATTCTACATGAAGTAATTTTTTAAAAATACTGCTAAAAAGGAAATGAAATAATGAAAACCTGCATTATATGTCATTAAATATCTTACTTTAAATATGACAGGGAAAAAGAGAGGAGGGATAAAAAGAGGGGAAGTGTTGCACTTCTCTCCTTCAAATGGAGTGCTACCATAGTGCGTAGAAGACAAGGCTGGAGCTACAACTTGGAATTGCTTTTGTCTTGTGGATTTAAGTCCTAATTAATTGAACCAGGATTTTGCAGTGTTTGTTTGTTAGGACCCTTATTTGTGATACCAGGAGAAACTGTTGTGCCCAATTATGTGAAAAATCAGCCAGATGTGTATGCTGTCATACTTTTAATAATCCTTAAGTTTTCGGTGAGTACAGATATTAATTGTGTAGTATGCATTGAAGTGATTAACATCAATGTAATTTATCATCTGGAGATTTCTGAACATAAATAAATGAGTTGTTTTGTTCAGCAAGGTGTTGACCCCTTCAGAATCAGTGAATTAAAGTCCCCCCCTTTTTTATTATAAATATGAAAGGCACCACAATCAGCCAAGTGTTCAGTTATTTGATTTTCTGGGGCATTAGCCGCTCTTGTTTGTGACATTTCCCTGTTGGGTGCTCGTTTGCAAGCTCATTAATAAGGTTTTCTCATAGGAATGTTGCTGGGAATGAAGAACATACAGTAGGGCTCTTAGTTTTCTAGCTTTCATTCTGAGACTCAGCAAGGGTACCGCAGCAGCACACAGTTAAATGTTTAAAACAGAAAATAATTATGCTCCCGAGCTGGAAGAGCTCAAAGCTCTCTTCCCTTAGATGTTATGCAGAGAACAGTTTTGCTTTTTAATGTTCTGAGCTGTATGACCCTAAAATCTTTCTGTGCATTTTTTTCTTGCGAATGTCTGTACAGGTGGTGTTGCCCAAATTTACAACATGGTTGATTATAGCAGAGCGTGATACAATTGTAGCACGGTTAGTAGAGCTTCAGATCTGAGGGAATGTACTCTTGTCAAATAAAAACCTGTTTAAACGGGAACAGTTCACTGTCTGAGCGTTAAGAGAAAACTGTCTAAATAGCATCAAGGTGGCAACACATAGCGACATAAGCTGGGAATTCAAAGAAAAGCTGTGACCCTCAGTATGGAATTCAGATTGCTTTGCACAAGGGAGGAAAGCCTTCCTCTGGACTGGGGTGAATATGAAGCTCTTGAATTACTGCTGTGTGGCTTTTGCTTTCACCCATCATAGCCTTGCTCTTTAAAATGTTTGGCAAAAATCCTCATTTTGTGAAGGTTTTGTGTTTGTGCATATTTGAAAAAAAGAAAAAAAAATTCAGAGGTGAGTTTTGAAAGGAAGAGTGAAAACAAAGACTCTAGAAATGGGTGTTTGAATGCCATGCCTGCTCTGATTATCATCTGACAGTTAATCGTATACGTGGGCATCATTTTCAAAATGAGTTTTATTGACTGAGTGTAGCTAGGTATTTTATAAATCCATAGCCCTGTTCATCCAAGGTCCAGAGAAGGGTAGATTTTTTTTTTCTTTCATTCCCTCAACTGGAGGAAAATTGGGCATTGAGGAGATGATCAAAACTTGTTCTTTATCTGTGCCAAAATAAATGTTTCTCTGGGTATCGATAGTGCCCTGCAGTGAAGGAGAGAGGAAAACCTGGAAATCAGAAAATCTTTCCTATTTGGAGTGAAGGATAACACATAGTTTCCAAGAGCAGCTTCGATATCAAATCCTCTCCCTCATCAATTCTGTTTCCAGGTTGTATTCTTCAAAGCATAATAGCTGCTGTTTTCAGATTTGGCCTGTTTCTCTCTGATCTCCAGTCTCTCTCTCTCAATCTCTCTCTCTCTCTCTCTCTCAATCTCTCTCTCTCTCTCTCAATCTCTCTCTCTCTCTCTCAATCTCTCTCTCTCTCTCTCTCTGTCTGCCTGTCTGTCTGTCTCTCTTTTTAACAGAATACGCTCTTCCTCCCACTCTCCCTTTTATTTATTTATTTTTTAAAGCAATGAATTGAGTTTCAGGGAAGTTATTTTAGTATTTATGATTCCTGGCCGGGCGCGGTGGCTCAAGCCTGTAATCCCAGCACTTTGGGAGGCTGAGACGGGCAGATCACGAGGTCAGGAGATCGAGACCATCCTGGCCGACACGGTGAAACCCCGTCTCTACTAAAAATACAGAAAACTAGCCGGGCGAGGTGGCGGGCGCCTGTAGTCCCAGCTACTCGGAAGGCTGAGGCAGGAGAATGGCGTGAACCCGGGAGGCGGAGCTTGCAGTGAGCTGAGATCCGGCCACTGCACTCCAGCCTGGGCGGCAGAGCGAGACTCCGTCTCAAAAAAAAAAAAAAATGATTCCTTATGAGAAATAATCAAGGAATGAAGAACCCCAATTGAAGCTAATTTTTTAACCTATTATTTCTTTGTGTTAACACAGAGTAGTGTTGGTTCCAAATTCTTGATATTATAAGGACTATAGATTGATAGTGATACAATCTGCAGTACAAAAAGTGTCAAGAGGCTAAGTAACCAGTATTCAAAATACAAAGAGTGAGTGTTGGGCAAATTGTCCTGAGCAAGACTGGAAAGACCCTTAAGTGAAAAGCCTTTGCCTTGAAACCTGCCTTCTGAATGCATACCCTGCAGAAAGAGGCCTGTTTTACTAAGGACCGCCTCCTCTCATCTCACTGACCTTAATGTATTTGTAACAGATGTGTCTGCGTGGCTGTGGACATCGAATACTTACACAGTGAAACCAGTCTTCTAATGTACATACTTCACTTAATGGTTTTTAACTCAAGGTCAAATTTTGATTCTGTGGAAGGTTAAATAGTTGTGAAGCTGGCATCTAAAAGTCTAAAAGGAATAGTCAAACAACATCCTTTCTGATTTCCTGTAAGATACCACTTAGACACACACCAGAAGTGCTAAATAAATGTGTAGTGAGGTGGAAATATGTAAAGCAGAGCACCTGGGCTGAACTTCCGATTTGGGGAGCTGGATTGACCTTCCAAAAGAAAAACGCAAGTATATTTTGTGATGAGGACTAAGAGGAACTTGTGATCTGATTGTATTTATTTTTTAATCAGTAGTAAAGGTGGAAGGAGAAGTCCATGCCCCAATATTTCTTCACTTTCTCATTCACTTATTCCTTCATTCACTCATCCAGTAACTGTGTCTCAAATGCTTACTGTGTGCCAGTCCCTGGCACTGTTCTAGTTACCAAGACTTCAAGAAACAGAACAAAACAAAACAAAAACCCTCTGTTGTTACAGAGGGAACAGTCTTATACAGAAAATCTTGCTATAGGGATTTTCTTGCCCAGTGTTTGCTTACAAATGATGAAAATTGCTTCCAAGACACTGAAGAATATTCTGTGGGTATGTACCCCCATTTAAAAAGCACTGGGAACAAAGCTTTCTGCCACAACACTGTGAGATCAAATTTGATTCTTCTGGGTAAACAGTAATTCTAATACCCACAAACCTACCTGAAAGTTGCAGCAAGAGAAGATTGCATTCTACTGTGGTATTGGTCTTACGTCAGTCCCACCAGATTTGACTCATCCCACTCACAATAGTTCAGGCCTCTTCAAGAGCCCAGTTTCAGTACTACAATTCATAACAACAGATGTAACAGCAGGAGGTTCTTCACCTTGCAAACAAACAAAATAAATGGCAGTGAAAATTATTCATGAATGTATTATGACAATAGAAAGCAAATCTTTCGCAAGATGTTCTCTTTACCTCCCCCGAGAGCTCTGTGTGACTCCGTTCATTCACCAATCCCAGTCACCTGGCATTGCTAGACATGGCCCTTCTTTAGTTGCAAAGCTATCCTCTCCCAACAATTTAGACAGCCATATTGTAGGGGTTGATTCTTGCTTTGAGCTCAGACAGCTTCTAACGTTCACCAAATCTCAGGTTAATCTTTGCATTGTCGTTCTACTCCAAACTCCAATAATCCTCCATGATTGACAAAGACTCTTCAGTCAATTCTTCCTCACTTGAATGCACAGGGGCTGACCCAGACCCGTTACCCAGACATTCTGATATCATCTGTGCTCATGCTGCCCTTGAGTTCTCCCTGGTAGGACTTGAAACAATTAGCACTTGATCCACAAACATCAAATCCCATACTCCCTGGTGTTTCAGAATATTGGGTGAAATCTAAGTAAGAAACATGAAGAAGAGCCTGTGTCCCAAATGCAGTTGCAGAAACAGATTTGCACTCAAGTCCCTGGACCTGGTTGCATTCAGCACATCAAAGAAAATATGACACCTGCATTTCCTGATTTAGAAATTCTCAGGAAGACAGGGAAGGTTGTGGGATCTCCGGGACAATAGGTCTCCCACTGGCTTGTCTCCTGCCAGGATATCAGTATGCCTTTTCCATTGACTCAGCTCTGCTCCTCTCTGCTACCCGGGAAGGGTGACATCCCAGTCATGAAGAAACTGCAAAGTACCTTTTTCTAAATAAAGGAATGCAAAGACCTGATATATTAGTGCTTGGACCTACAGAGGAGACTGTGCCTTTTCATTTACATAGGAAACTGAAATACAGGTTACAGAATCTTGAGTTTCATCTTCTGAAAAGATCACAGAATGTGGTGCAAGGTCAGACTGGCATGAAATCAATTGTAATCTGCCAGCAAGCCATTCCAACCTCTTTAAGAGTTTCCTTTTATATATTTTTTCCCTTTATAGAGAGAGCAAAGTACATTTAAAGAAAGTCTCATGAAATCAGAATGTCTTTCTAATATTATTTTTTTAATTGGTTGCTACTGTAGTGTGACCTAAAGCCTCCTGGTATTTAACCCTCTGTGCAACTTTGACTAATGAACAAATTTTGTCTGCTGTAGCAGTCTTGCTAAATGTCTTTTATGGGGTTTAAAAAAATTTACAGTGTATTATGAAAACCTCAGATCCCTCAACCTAATTGATTGGCTGTTGGTGATGCCATGTCTTTAACTGTAATGTTCTTTAAGTGTACAGACCTAACTATTTTTCTTATTTTTATATAGCAGTTCCATTTTATAATGACATTAAGCCATTCTGAGTGATACATTTCTGGGCAGTTATTGCACTTGGGTAGAAAGTATCATCTGGCTTTTGGCCTTGTGCCTTACAACACCAACTGAGGCATAAAATGATCCCCCAGAAAATGTACTAGGCTTTACCTCATTACTTAAAAATAAATCTTGGAGGCTGGTTCTGTTTCAGAAAAGATTTGGTGGGTTATAACATTTGATTTATGAACATAATTAAAATATAAATGATGAGCTCTGGGCTATTCAGTCAGCCATCTGGATTGTTAGGTATTTTGACATATTCATATCGTAGTTAGGCTCTTCAATGGAAAATTTAATGTCCCTTAGTTCTAGAGATGCCAGTGGAGTCCCAGGGTTTCTATTCCACCTGTTAAGAATGCTTAAGTTTCTCTTTCAGGACAAAGGAAGGGGAACAGAATTTGTTTTTAAGTTTCCATCACCCAGGGATAGATCTTGGCACATAGACCTTCTATAATATTTGATTCCTAGACTGGGCGAGAGGAAAGCTCATCTGCCCATGGTCAGATAATATGCCTATAAATACTGCATGTGTCAACAGAGGGAAACATTTTTCTGTATAATGCAAGCAAGACTAATGCTCACCTTTTCAGCCAGCTATTACGGTAACTGTGGCAGCTGTAGCCATAAGTAGATAGTAGATGTTTCTCCAGAACTTAAAGAGTAAATTGGGAAAATCAGTTATCAAAACTGAAGGTGTATTTTTTATGATTTAGTAAGTGGTTTTTAAAATAAATTTCAGGTATAACAAATCCTTAGCTTGTTCTTCCTAATTTATGTGAATAATTGACAACTGATAAACAGCTCATTAGGAACATAAAAAAGCATTTAACTAAAACTCAGTGGGACTGAAGAGGCAGGGTGGGTTAAGTTTTTCAACACTGTCTTTATTATTGATGGAAGTTGAGGATGTAAAATCCTTAGTGCACTGTGCTGAAAAATATTCCCTCTGTTTGCTTGTAAATTACATGAAGGAAAAAAGAAGAAAAACAAAATCCTTCCACATAGGCCAGCAAGCATTCTGCTGCTTCTTAATTAATGGCCAAAGTCAGCAGTACATGAAAAATGTAGCCTTTCTGTAGATCAGAGATTAACCTATAAGCAAATGTTACATTTCAGCCCAAATTTGGGGCTTTAAATTTAGCCTCACCCAGAATGCTTCATGGGTAAGAACGCTAGAGGTCCCCTAACTGGGAACTCTAGTAAGTGTTCCTGTTCCTGGGTATGAACTATGAGGTCGCAGGTCTTTTGTTTTCTGTGTGTCCAGTGTCATAACCTTCTTCTTTCATTTTTTTTTTTTTTGTATCTTTTTTAAAAACTAAACTTCACCTACTAGTGTGTGTGTGTATGTGTGTTACACGACCACAAACAATAAACCCACGCCTGATGCCCAGCAGTTGTAGTAAGCCTAATATGTGGCCTCTGTCTCTAAAAGGGGGTTCCCAGGAGCTCGTGAACCACCCAGTGCTAGTTCAAGGTCATCCTGTTTATTCTTTACAAGCATTTCTGCTTTTCTTTAATGACTACCTTCCCGACCCAGTTATCAGTATCTGGAAACCTCCACACCATTTTGCTCTTAAACATTTTCTTCGCCAACGTGTCCAAGAATAGAACTGTGTAACTTGCAAGGGTCAGCTGGAGCTTCTGGGCTTGTTAACTTTTACGTTCTCTGGCAAGAGACTTAGCTTCTCAGAAAGCACTACCAATTCACAGTATGCAGTGCACACTGGTGGGTGAACAAGGGGGCTCTCTTAAAAGGTTTTGAATGCCATGTAATTTTTAGAGACATGAGAGAAAGATTCGTGATAGGAAAGAGACCATAAGGATACATCTAGAAAGCAGCCATCCCTAGTGAGGACTTCCTTGTGCAGCTTATATAGCTGTGTACGGGATGAGATTGGTTGAGCCTTGCCGTAATATTTCTATCTTCTCCCTTATTCCATAGGATGAATGTTAATGAGCTAACCACAGCTTGTAAAAGGCCAAGGGGCTGTTGTTTAGGTGGTATGATTGTCTGAGAAAGTAAAACTATGGTAATTGTTTTGACCTTTCGGCCAGCCGATGCCTCGCCCTCTCACATTTATTACTCTTGGGTACATTTCCAAAAATATGCATTTACAGAGTCACAGAATTAAATGAGATAACTGATTTAGGGATTAATAGCTTGTTAGTTCAGCACAGAAAAAAACAATCTCCTAATTCCATTCAGGTTTTGTTTGTTAATGTATTTGTATATGTATCTATGTTAACTCCAACTTCTGTAGCTTGCCTCCCTATTCCCTGAACCTCCCTTATTCATCTCTCATAGCCATATCGCCACACTGACACACACAGTTTTAAGTAGCTGGTGGAAATAGGAATACTTACATCTCCTTCCTAAGTACCTCGCTGCATTAGGAAGCTATACCTGGCTTGAATTATGGATTGCCATTGGAAATGCACTTGGGAATCAGAAATCTATCCCAACATAGACTTCTGGGGCTGTCTCTCTCTCCATGATCTTGGATGAGCTGCTTCAGTCTGTGGGTACCAGAGTTCCCATCCCTAAAACTAGGCTTGTTCTACCACCAGTGACGGTCCTAGGAGAGTAGATCCTGAGTAAATGTCAGTATTTTTTCTTTTTAATGTTTGCAATGAGATGTCAAAGACGTTTCCCTGGGAGGGCTCCCAAAATGTCCCAGTTCTTTTTCCTTGAAGTCATTTGAGTGGAATTCAGAAGTTCTGCCTTTCCCATTTGAAAGCAAGAACATAGAAGAGGCAAACTTATTAACATGCAGTGTCACAACATATTGTCACATAGTAATATATGATATATGATAAAATGTATCAACTCTGAGCACCACAAATATCTATGGCTTCACCTCAGCATGAAGGCAAATGAGTTTCCTTTAGCTTGAGTGAGTTTGGAGATAAACTTCAGTGTAACAAACTGTATTTCACAGGAAATGTTTGAGGTGGCGCAGTTGGCTCGTGAATCTCTTATCTATTTGCGGTTCACTCCTTAGAGTTATTAGTCAATTTAATTTGAGCAAATGCCAGGATTACTAACTAATTAGAAGGGTGTTCCTGAAAGCATCGGATGGGAGAGAGTAAGTGCCGGACTGGTACTGTGGGTTTTGAGGCAGTGTGTGAGTCTGATTTTGCCTGATGATATCATTTGCTAAACATTATACTTTGTGTTGTTGTCACACAGATAAGCCTCAAGTGCATATTCAGATGACTTATCCTCTACAAGGCCTAACCCGGGAAGGGGACGCGCTTGAGTTAACATGTGAAGCCATCGGGAAGCCCCAGTAAGTTCTGAAGGACAAGGTTGGCAGAGGGTCGTGCGCAGTAAATGCCACAACACAGACGTATGCGTTCACCAGTCCTTGGCCTGTCACCTGTCTCCTGCTGCAAAGGATGGATGGTTTTTCAGGAACTAAAGAATATTCAGTGAGAGGGGAAATAAATATCCATAGTTCTTAATGGTCAGAACTGGGAGAAAAATTAAATGCCAGCTAAGATTGAAATCTCAGCTAATTCTATTTTATTATCATCAACATGATTGTCAGGACTATTTTCTCTCTCACATGCAAGAATAATCCTAATAAATTCTTGGTGTCCCCACAATCTAATGATATATCTGCCACCTTTTGTGTTAATGTGTAAGCTGCTACAAAGATGGTTTTAAGACTTACATTAAGCTGCTATGTTTAGGGCCAGCTGTAGGCAAATGAATTTGCCCTACCTTTAATTTTGCATCTTCTTCCCTCAAAGAAAAGTGTCATTCATACGTGACTCCCAGAAGTATTTTTGTTAGTAAGGAAAAGCTCAGGAACTTTTCTTAAGGAGGATATATGTGCCACTTCATAAGAGAAAAAGAAGAAACAACTAAGACTGTTATTTTATTGAAAGTATAAAGGAGCCACTTGAGTTGTCCTGTGAAATGATCCAAAGTGAATTAGAGGAACTACATGTATCATCACTAATACAACAAAAAAAGCCACACAGTGGCACCACTTTAACTATTAATTCCGTTTACTTAGTGGGCAGGGGACACTTCTTTTGTGTTTCTAGTAAAGATTGTTTTTGACTGTTTCTGTTTCTTAGGGGAAAAAGCAAGTTGAGGATTCATGAAATGAACTAATAGGTCAATGTTGGGATTAAGGGCACTCAAACTTGAGTGGTACCTAACAAAAAACAGCATTGAGCTCCCTCTGCTGTCCCCGTAGTATGATTTTTTTTTTCCCTCAAAGAGTTTTGCTAGCCAGCATCATCACAGTTTTCATATAAAGAATTCAGAGCATCTTAACAAAGCTTCCCCAGAAATCTCTGGAAAGAAGCCTCCCTATTTTAACTCAGGAGTGAACTATGACAAGAGATCAGAAAGCCAAAGGGGGCTCTGGCTGCTGTTGGTTCTCTCTTCTCATTTCAACCCTCCCTATCTTTGTACTTACCGCTCCATGTGCTGGAATTTCCTTCCCTCTGTGCTAACCATGTGGCGTTTTAAATGACCTTTAGGAGGTGGAAAGTGGTCTTGGTTCTGTTTCACTTTCCCTCTGGTGTTCCCAAGTTATTTGGTTTTGAATGCTTCAAGCTTCAGCAGAGTGATCTTTTTCTCTTTTGAGCACTGCCAAAGATTCAGATCTTTCTTTTTGTAAACAGTTTGAATTATTCCCTAATTAGCCGCTTTCTTCAAAAATAATCCAATGGAGGAAGAAAAAAAAAAAATTCTCAGAGGCCTCTTGCCACTTGCAGTACCTGTGTTCGGCCACATTAACCACAGTTACAGTATATGGCTTGCTAACCTATACTTTATTTTTGTCTTTTTCCCCTGAAGAAGGTACTGCGTTCAATTGAATGTGCCACGGGGACAGTAAATTACATGTTTCCTTCAGGACATTTATGCCAGAGAAGGGATTTGTTTGTTCCTTTCAAATAGGAACTAGTATATGGTTGTGTGAGCAAGCTCACATTACTCTACTGCTATCCCTTCTAGCATATTACCTATTTATTTTCTCAAGAAATTGCATACAATAAAAATGGTAATTTAACTTGCCATTAAATGTTGTGAATATTCTCAGCACTTACCCCTACTGATTGTTTCAGCTGTCAAGCAGCAGGACATTAGGTCTGATTGCCAGGCAGGCCCATTTGCCATTGCCTACAAGGAGGACATATGCAGTACTAATTTTTAAATAATTTACTGGGTTGTGATGACAAACCCATGTGTAATTAAAGAAAAATTGGAACTTCACATCCCATTTGAAAACTGGAATGCTACTTGACAGGGCTAACTTGAGGATCCGTTCTTCATTAAGCATGGTTCTCTTGTCGTGTCGCTGCTCCTAGAGGCAGCCGTAGGAACTGGAAGGAAGTCACTTCTGAGCTGGATCTCTGTTGTCCTTCCTTCAAAATGAAAGTTTTCAGGCACAATTCTAAATGTAGCCTCAACTTCGTAGGAGGTTGAGGGAAATGCCTTGAAGAATGGAAGTTTTCAAAAGATACTTGGTGTGTATGCATTTTTAGCTTTGGCAAATCTTATGAAATTTGCTTTTTCCCGATGGATACAAGTGTGGTACTTTAAATCACTAAAACAAACTTGTCTCTGGTGAGCAGATGCCCTGGGCCCTAAGGGATCCATGTGGAATGCATTCCATGGTGATTAGCCTGAAAGCCCTACCCACAAGCTTTGGGCACTACAGGTGCACACACAGGGAAAGTTCTTGCAATATGCAGGCTTTGGAGAGCCAGGAAAGAAGGCAATTTGCCAAAAAACAGATAGACGTGGTGGACCAGGGCATCAAAGACAGGGTGGCATTCTGGGTAGGGGGAGGCAGGTTATGGGGAGAGGTTAAGGACAAGAGGAAATGATTACGTCTTTCCAGAATCAAAGGTGGTTTTTCAAACAGAGGCCCAAGAAAAGCACTATTCAGATATAAAAGTCCATTCCTTTTGGTGAAACTCAAAATCCATTTAAGTATCACAAGAGGCTTCTAAGCAAGTCTTGGTGTGTGAGTAACCATCAGATGAATGTGTGTATCACTAGCCAAGAACTTGATTTCTTTCCTAATTAATGGGATGTTAACAATGGGTGAGCTCTGTCCTGCCCGAATTGGTGTGAAACCACACAGCAGGGCATAAAACTAGCGCACACTTATTTGCTGATTTGTCGAAGATGAATTGGAAATAATGAGACTCCTGCTTGTGGTCTGTTCAAAGTTTTTCAACACCTGATCATGTTTAAAAGAAAAAATTGTATACCAAACAGATTTTTGGAGACTTCACAGTTGTAAATTCTGTGAACTTAAAATATCTCCAGTAGGTCCTCATTAATTGTGCCACCCTGCATGTGATTCATTTAATGCATGGGTGAGAAGTTTGATGCAGACATCTTAATGGGAAACGATAATGTGACTTGTCTTCCTCCCCTTCTCCCTGCAGGCCTGTGATGGTAACTTGGGTGAGAGTCGATGATGAAATGCCTCAACACGCCGTACTGTCTGGGCCCAACCTGTTCATCAATAACCTAAACAAAACAGATAATGGTACATACCGCTGTGAAGCTTCAAACATAGTGGGGAAAGCTCACTCGGATTATATGCTGTATGTATACGGTACGTGAGAAGATAAAATGCTCTTCTACTAGAGTCAGTCACATGGAGCTGCTACTTGTGATTTACTCCCAAAGCTTTTGGTCAAGTTGAAAATCAAAAACCAGTTGGTTTCCTTCTAGAACTTAAAGAAGCCTGGCCTGAGGTGGACCCTAGTGTCTCCACCTGGGATAGTGACTTTTCTTCTCTCCCTCTAATCGTGGGGGTTTCTACTAGATTACAGTCTTTGGTCATGCTGAGAAGGAAAGCTGTGTCCTCGGGCACATGCCATGGAGATTATGTTAGAAGTAATGACTGAAACATTCAACCTTACCAATTAGTGGCTTTTCAGCTCAGAAAGTTTATTCCCAGTGGTATTTTCCTATGATACCTGGGCTAGCCTTTCTCCTGCTTTGATGAGCAGAACTATTCTATTTTCAGCATGAGGCTATTAAATTTCAAAAGATGTTGCAAGCCAGTAAATACTCAGAACAAATACAAGGTCCTTTGTAGCTACATAAACCACCGGTAGCTACTGCTTCGGGACAAAAGCCTTTTTAAAAAAATATGTCTGTTTTGTTAATATCGATTTTCAGGATGATTAAAACCTCATGAATTTTATTCTCTAGTCAACAGATATTTATTGAGCATCTACTACATTCCAGGCATCTTAAACTTACTTCCTGTTTATAACTTACTGTTGATTTTGCGAATGGTGAATATTTTCTATTTAGTTGAGGTGTGCACCTCCTCTCTAGTTTTATAATATCAAATTAAGTCTCTTCTTTTCTATTGAAACCTCATATGCCAGGAAATAGCCATGAACTGACATGACAAAGAATGAGTAACCAGAGGCATCGACATTTCAATGTGTTATAAATATTTGAATATGTGTCTGTGTGAAGGGGGCATTTTTTTCTTCATGTTAGCAGTGTAAATAATCCAATTTATAAGTATAAGTATATGTGAATAAATGTTTAGATACACATAAATTATACCTATGAAATATCCACACCATAGTGTCTTAAAACCAGGATACTTTCCTTATGAAGGAAATAGGAGTGGCAGTCCTTTTAATCAAATAGAAGCGTGCTTTACACCGTATCTGCATGGATATTAAAATATAATCCTCAGCCTATACCTGAGATTTTTTTCCTAGCATAATGCAAAATTAAAAGATCACATCTAATCACCTTATTTGTAGACTTCTGAAGTATGTTTTGTCTTTATGCACTACCAATGTTGTCTGTAGTTCACACATAATAACATTAATTCTCCCAGTAGTTAAGGAAATCCATGTGAAGTGAACAGCTTTTCTACGTAGGTGAGAGAGGGCACAGCATGGCCCGTTTCCAGCTGGCGATATGCAGAACCACCTCTTTCCACAGACTGCTCGGTGGGGGTGAAAAGAACATTCCTCCCTTTTTCTGCATGTGCTCTCTTCACACAAGGGCCTGCGCCTCATGGGAGTCCCCGATATTGCTGTTGCCCGGGTTTACTGGCTTTCAGTCCAGCTCTTTACAATCTGCAGATTATAAAAAGCAGTAACAAATTTCCATTAGTCTGTCATGTGCCTCCTTGATTCAGAACACTAAGTTATCTGGAAAAACAGTTTGATTTATTGTACTTACTGCTCCTGCATTTCAAGAGAAGAAACATTTTGTGGGTTTGATTATATTTGAATAATTTTGGATAGTAGTTTATAGCTAGCATTTATTTAGTGCTCACTTTATTCCATGCCCTATGGTAACGATTTTACATGCATGGTCTCCTATAATCTCCACGATAACACCAGGAGGCAGGCATTATCATGATCCCATTTTACAGATGATAAACTGAAGCTCAGAAAGGTCCCACAGTTTTCCCCAACTTCACCAGGTTTCTAAATGTGTTTTAGAACCAAAATACTTTGGCTCTAAAGTCCACAACAAAGTTTGTGTTTCTTTGTATATTCTGTTATTCTCACTGCTTTCCAATAGAACAATCCCCTTCAATATGAGATGATCCTCTTAGAATTAACTGTCTGGGCCACAGTACATTATTTGAAAGCCAAGAAATATAGGGATCCACCCATTGAAGGCAGGCACAGCTACATATACATGTCTCCCTAATCCAAGATGGTACACCTATCCCTGTCTCAGGACTTTCTAGATCCGTAATATACTACCTACCTCCCCTAGTCAGTCCTAGTAACAATACTTGAGATGACAGGTTAGAATATTCACCTAAGGTATTACTAGTCTACTAACAAAATACTCTAGCATTTTGGGAAGGTGTTGAATAGATTTTCTTTCCAAAGCTGATTTGTTGTATTACTACCGTAATTTTGGAAGTATTTTATGAACTAAAAGTTGGCATGCCTCCATATAGTTTAACTCTCTGGAAGCAACTTCTACACATGAAGAATCTAGCTGGTTAGTGCCTGAGCCCCAGTTGGTTTTATTCTTTTAGCCTCTACATGTCAAACACAGCTCATTAACTCCAATTCTGTACTTTCTTAAATAGTGGCCTCACATTGCTCTTATTGCTAGAAATGATCTAAGCACTGAGGTTATTAAACCTGTTAAGGGAATCTAATTCTTTCAGGTCACTTTAGCCAGATGTGAAGGACAACAGTTGCCCCAGTCGTGATAAAGATAATTGAAAGCATGTGATTTGCACAAAATGGGAGGGACTGATGACCTTCATTAGTCTGGTCTACCCCTTGGTTCATAATCATATTTTCAAATCACCTTCAGATCTACTCTTATTGTATTGTGGACATCACACACTTTATGTCAATACTTTAGAATAGGTGCAGAAATAGGATTATAGGCCAGGCATGGTGGCTCATGCCTGTACTCCCAGCACTTTGGGAGGCCGAGGTAGGCGGAGCACAAGGTCAGGAGTTCAAGACCAGCCTGGCTAATATGGTGAAACCCCGTCTCTACTAAAAAATATACAAAAATTAGCCGGGTGTGGTGGTGCATGCCTGTAGTCTCAGCTACTCAGGAGACTGAGGCAGAAGAATTGCTTGAACCCAGGAAGCAGAGGGTGCAGTGAGCTGAGATCATGCCACTGCACTCCAGCCTGGGTGACAGAGCAAGACTCCATCTAAAAAAAAAAAAAAAGAAAAGAAATAGGATTATAGTATATCAGGGAAAATCTCCCAGGCACAAATGTTCCTTTTCAGTGGTAGATACAGTAATTCAAGCAAAACAGAAAAATCACATTAACTGACCCCGTGCAGGGCAGCAGGCACCTCTCTGGATATAGTTTAGTTGTGTAGTGGAGGGAGCGGGATGTCTTTAGTGCTGGGCTCAGGGGTCAGTGCACTTGGTTCATTTGTATCTGCACTGGCACCTGCAGCAGGTGTGTAGGTGCATCCAAATGAGTTTCCAGCTCACAAAATGCTTCCCCACCTGTGGCCTCCGTAAAAAGTGTGAAGGAGCAAGACTGAACATATGGCCTGAATCACTGCATTTCTCATTCTGCCTTTCTTTTAAACAGGTAGTTTAAAATTACTAACTTAATCATTTTTACTTCTTGGAGGAGAATGAGATTATTTTTAAATGACATGCTTTTTTGGACTTCTGTGAGGCTCCTTTAAAATAAAAATGTAAACTGCTTGTATCCCCAACTTAAAGGAACGGAGCCTCCCATCGAACAGAACGGTAGCTTCTTCTCTGTTAATTTCATCCAAGTATGTTTGTGTGAGAGAAGCAGTTTATGAAGAAAATTAAAACCTCAGATTGTTGATCGATGGTAGGAATCATTTTAAGTAGACTTTGCAACCAAGCACCAAAATAATATTTTTATAAACTTTTGGGAAGTTGCACCAAGCCCAATAAAGGTGCAGTATATAATTAAAGTTTTGATGTATTAATTAGACAATCTGAGAGCTCACTTGAAGATAAAAGGACACCAGATGTGTCAGGGAGAAAAAGTTGATGTGCTTTAGATAAAATTTAAAATCAAAAGCTTTCAAATCATCTTATGCTCTATTATAGCAGAATGATTGCTTAGTTCAAAGTCTTGCTGACAATTTAACACATTCAGTTTGATCATTTGGTCTTAGAATTTTTTTTCTCTTTCATATTTGCCCTTCCCTTGTCTCCAAGTAATTTTTGAGACGATAGAAGAATATACAGTATATCAAATATCTGACAGAGGGTTCCCTATCAGGTTCCTGGCTTTGAAGGTCGAGTCTCATTTATATTTAGTTCTCTTGTTTACAAGATGGAAAACGTTCTTTCAGTTTTATCACTGTAGTCCACTTAGGTCAAGCTTTTAATATGAGCAAAGGCAACTTATTAATATTTATAAGTTGTAAAATTTATTGACTTTTAAAAAATAAAATCTCAGTAAAATCTCACATGCCTGGAACTTGATATTTACTGGTGACATTCTCTCTTCTTTGTATTTATTATGAGTGTAGAAGTAGTTTTACTTCCTGCTGGGATGTATTGATGGAGAATAATGAATTTAACAGTCACAGAGAGCAAGTGTGCAGGGGCACACTCATCCTTGGCTGATATGAGCCCCCTAATAGAGCAGCACCACCTCCTCTTCCTTCCTCCCATCTGTAAAAGCTGAAACGAAATGGCAGTCATTGTACCCTCTTGGTACTGAGTTGATTTAACCTCACCTTTGAAATCTGGTAGGGAAGAGGGGTGTTGTATGTTTTGATTTTTCTTCCCCTCTCTTCACATCTCCTCATCCCTAATTCACTTCATTAACGAAAATTCTCTTTTCTTCTTTTCTCAGCTCTTCCAAGTAAGGCTTTGGGATATAATTACAAGACATAAATCTTGCAGGGAAAGAACTTTTGGTTTTAAAGGGGGAAGCCATCAAACAAACATCTCAATGTCCTCATGCCTTTGTTTTGTCATTACTGGTCATTGTTGTGTTCAGCATTGTGGGTTTGATTTTCCTTTTTTTTTCTATCCAGATCCCCCCACAACTATCCCTCCTCCCACAACAACCACCACCACCACCACCACCACCACCACCATCCTTACCATCATCACAGGTATGGTACCTTCATTACCATTGAAAATGTCCTGAATGTATATTGTCTTTCTGGTATGTATAAAAAGAAGCCAAAAAGTTCCCTTTAAATCCTTGAAATTTAATTGTTCCTTTATTTTGGAACTCCAGCGACATTAGATACTATGTTCTTAAGTTGAATCTTAAGGACCTCAGAAACATCCAAGCATTTAACAGTACGTCAGATATTTTGCAGCTTATGCATAAAAGAATTCTTTTTGAAGCATCACTATTCAAAGCAAAATGCTAGGGAAAATGGCAGCTGGCTGCTAGAGAACACGCCTATAGCTTCTACTTAGCCATGTTTGATGAAATGGTAAGTACTGTGGCTTTCAATCTTGTCTCTGTCTTAGTTTCATCTCAGTCCATGTAAGGGAAAATATACACACCTAACTTCAATGTGCCTATTTGGGCCATGCTACTAAATGCATAGTCATCCTTCCTGCTCCAGAGAGTACCCGCTGACAGTGTTACTACCTGTTTGTGTTGCCTAGGTAGTCACAAGAGATCAGAGGGAGTCACTGTCTTTTCCATGCTGAGCACTCGCGTGCCGCTCCCTGCCCTCGGTCACATATTGGAGGAGTGGAAGAGGCAGCCACTGTGGTTCTAACTCTGCGGCTTTATCTTTTTGGACTGTCTGAAACTCTTATTCAGCATGAGTTTTACTGTCTCTCGTTTCTGTCACTGAGGGAGGTGGCATGCCATCCAGCCCTTCCTGGCATCCAGTGGCTCGCTCATACTGCTTGATGTGGCTCGTCTGGGAGCCATGGGGTTTCCTCTGCCTACCTAAGTAGGAAAGTTTCCTGCCGTACTATGTCCACTTGACATGAAGGATTTCCATAGATAAGGCCTTCCCAACCTGTGTTTACAGGGACTTACCACAAAAACATGTGAAATTAATTATTCTGTGAGAAAAAAAAAAAAAAAATCTCTTGAAAGAGTAACTTTTCCACTGCATTTTGTTAACTGGTGAGACTGCAAGGACTGGACTCCTTTATGAACACTGAGTATTTGACTCCCTACCCTTCATGGTCAGCTCCTTTTTAGCACCCTAGATATCATTGCTCTCCTTTTCATTGACATGCTGGAGACATTTCCAGTTTTCATGGGAGTCAATAAGACAGAGATGATGAAAATTCAAAGTGTTCGAAGAAAGAGGAGGCCTCATCAGTTGGTAGAATATAGCAATAGATTGCCTACTCTCAGTTTTCTTCACTTTTCTACCCATTACAGTGGAACAAAGAGAACCCTTAAGGAAGCCAGTGCTTCTCAACATTGGTTACAAAACCATCAGTGCCAGCACTTAATTTGAAATCTTCTGAAAATCCATCAATTGGTTTTCATGTCTCACTCTAAACTCAGCTCCAACCAGGCTACTTCCTAGATTCTTGTCTGTGTGTGTTTCTGTTTTGGCTCTTTGTTACTTCCCTCTGTAAACTTAAGTAAACTCAGTTTGTTGGCCTAGTGAATTGATTCCTTCCATTTTCTATACCATTCATACGCATGTCAAAGATGCTTCTTCCTAACTCTGATTTCCAGAGTAACCGTGCTATCAGCTTTTCATACTAAGAACTAGATTTTTACCTTTTCAGATTTCTTGCCTCTTACCCAGTTCATAAACCAAATTAGACTTGTACTCTTGTGAAGGGCCCTTTAGATATTAGTATAAAATGTATTGCCTAATTCTCCACTGCCCTACATATGTTAACCCTTTAAAAAAACATATCAGCAGTCTATTTCGTCTTTGCAGAACTTGCCCAGGTATGAGCCAGCATTTATTACCACTCATTCTAGAAGGTGCCAGCTAGGTAGCTATCCAGGTTTTACATTTTAAGGCAGTCGAGACCTTATTCATGCGGTATATAAACACCACATTTCTCTTTTATATGGAACAACACTTTTCATTTGCGGCTGGCCTTCTCACTAGCTTATGCCTTTTTTTAAGACCTTTCTTAACACTCGCTGAACTCCTCCCCCCTCACAATCAATCTCAGCAACTCAGCAGAGTCGCTTCAGTTCACAGCTCTTAATCCTTCACTCCAGACTAAAGCTAATCTTATGTCCTCAAACAGCTACAACTCACTGTTATCACAGTTCCAACTGCAGAGACTCCATTTAAGAGGAAATTTTAAAAATAAACAATGCTCTATTTCTGTCCACATCAAAGCTACCTCTAACAGAAACTTGTCTTTGCTTCTGTCTCTCTGCTACTGGCCTCTCGGCTCAAGGTAATGTAAGATGATCTCATAGATGCACTTTAGCCTCTTGATGTTAGCAGTTGAATCCTCCCTGCACATAAAATACATTTGTGGTAATGAATGCCCAGAATCTCACTGGCACACCCAAGAGTAGTTAAACTAAAATTGCTACTAACACAACATTGTAGAATTCGTTGCCTTAATGGATGTGATCTTCTAGGCTTACTGTGTCTTAACAAGCAGTCTTATATATTTATCTTGCCCAGAAAGTACACTTGTAGAATTTAACATTTGCTCCTTTCTCCAAACAGATTAAAGGTTATGCAGCTGAATGATTCTGTGTCCCATTTTAAAGGTCCAGGCTATCCCCTAGATTTAGATTAGTTCCTAAAAAATCTTCCAGACTGAATCCTGACAAATAGATAGCTAAATTAATGTCCACTCCTCTTCTCTCTTGCACTGTTTGGTACATTACAGCCACCATTAGCCTTCAAAGCTGCAACAGCCAAATTCGGTGACAGTAACATAAAGCCTGAGCTTTAAAAAAAAAAAGAAGAAGAAGAAGAAGTCCACAGTCATCTATTTCTTTTCTCCCAGTCAAATGCAATAACTGAAACCCATTCCCTAGGTCAAAGTTTCATTACAAGAAAAATGTACACATGCAATAGAAAAATATTTTTAAACTTGAGAAGTCATAGTTGATTTCTGATTTCTCTGAAAGGAAATGTTCCAGTGTTATCTTTTATCTTCCGTAACCAGGATAATCAAATTGTTCCCCTTGTTAGGAAGACAGACTGGCATTCTGTTCTGAGTCACCTGACTTCCTTGAAACATGTTAAAGCTTCGTCGTGGAGACCCTTCAAACAGAAGAATTATAAGCCCAATCTGACTCTGCTTTGCCCACCCAGAATCACACCCCTCATGGGTGGGAGCACAGGGCGTTTTCTGCCTCCTGCTTACCCTGTACGGAGCAGGTCTGGAGAGTTACACATGAAGGCACCCATCTCAGTGTGGCCTTATCTAGGGAGAAATTTTTGTAGTCTCTAAAGTACTGAAAGGAATACAAACAGCCCCTGATTTATGATGGTTCATCCTACAATTGTTTGACTTTAGGACGGTGCAAAAGCAATGCGTATTCAACAGAAACCGTACCCATACAGCCTTTCACTTTCAGTACAGTATTCAGTAAATTCCATGAAATCTTCAGCACCTTATAAAATAGGCTTTGTGTTAAATGGTTTTACCCAACTCTAGGCTAATGTAAGTGTCCTGTGCACGTTTAAGGGAGGCTCTGCTAAGCTGTGACGTTTGGTAGGTTAGGTGTATCAGATGGATTTCCAACTTACAATGTTTTCAACTTAGGGTGGGTTGACTGGGACATAGCCCCATCGTAAGTCAAGGAGCATCTGTATTTAGTGTCAACTTGCCATATCAACTTGTTGTGGCTTTAAAACCATGAAGCCATTATAGTATCATTAAAATTTTTTTCCAACTATAAAACAGTTTTGGATTGGGAGCCATTCAGAGCCTCACTATGATTTGCCACGAGGTTCCCTGGAGTCTCTTATCTTTCCTGTATATTGATATTCTGACCATATATTTCTGTTTCAACTATTGCTATTGGCAAGCTCCTGTTCCTTTTTTTTTTATTGTGTCAAATTGTCCATGCGGTTTCATTCATGAAGATATATGCTGTCATATGGAAGCATAAATTGCATAATTTAAATTGCCCCTGGAATCCTTTGTTAAAAGATGGAGACAGCCAGCCATTACCCCGGGTAAGAGTCCTTCACACAGATTCCTGTCAAAAACTAGAAGAGAAGAAAAACTTACTGCCGTGCTGGGGTGGCAGAGGGAGGTGGGGGGAGTGTGGGTGAGTAGGGAGTGTTTGTTCTGTCTTGTTTTTAACTTTCTTTGTAATTAGTTGACTTGTGTGTTAGGTGTACATAAACTTACCCATTTCTATAATAGTGTTAGCCCCTGTCTTCCAGTTGGATCAACTTTTTCCTGTAATCATCTCAGGAAAACATGTTGCGTTTCCCTTCCTAGTTAGCGTGGCTGTTGTTTTGTTTCTGCCTGGTTGCATCTTGAGTTAGATGCTTGATAAGGAATATCGTAGAAAGGACTCCACACTCAGTTTTAAATACTCTTAGCAACTTACAGAGAAAATCCAGGCTGGGAGGAGTTCAACTTGGAGGTCACACTATACGTGTGACTGTCATAAATTAAAAAATTAAAACCACCTTAGAATAAGAAATGAATAGCTATAGGGCCAAATTCTGAAACATATTAAAAAATCCTTTCATAAGAATGAAGTAGGTCATTTCTAAATGAGTTTTCCTCTTTTTAAAAGTATGTACCCAATTAAATATTTTGTGTTCCTAGGAAAAGAAAATAGCCAGGCTTTTCTTATTGGTATCTAAGTACTCAAAAACCAATATACCTTGTAGCAAATGATTCCTACCCCTAGGCCCACATTATTATTTTTGGCTTTTATAGCCTGAAATCATAAGCTTTTGTTATATGTAATGTGGATTAGATCACATAAATAAAGAAGGTGGGTATAGCCTTTATCCTTCAGTGATATTTATAGAATATGCCCAATTGGGAAACTTGACACCAAAGCACATGTTTTTAGTTCCTTAGGTACAGAGCAAAGAAGCACATCTGTCCTTAAGACTGAATCTACGTCATGACCATCTAAATGATAATAGAGAGCTTTCCTCCAAATAGAGCTGGCTATTCCCCAGGGTCTTAGCCTAATGATTCCTACTCTTTGCTATTGATATTTGCATTGATGGTTCAAGAGCTGGTCTGCTTTTAGTTATGCACTCAACAAATATTGAGTGCCCATAATATGTACAGCACTATGCTAGTGCTTATGGAGACAAAATACTCCCTAAACCCCTTATAATATGGTTGCGAGAACAGGTTACACACGTTGGAACCCAATAAGAGATACTGTGCAATTGGGGCGATTCGGTGGCACAGGCAGAAGGTGCCATAGACACTGAGGAGAGTGTCACAGTGGACTTTGGTCTGTGCCACCAAAGAAGGGACAAAATGTGGATAAGAAAGGATGGCATTTTGGAAGTTATGCATGAAGGTCCAATGTTACTTCAAGCATCTATCTTCAATGTGTGTTTATTTTGCGTGTATTTATGTTCCAGGCATAGATTAGGCCACTCTTGCTAGGAAATATACATCTTCATCCCAGAATGTTTGCTAAATTGCCTTTTTTTCTAGAGTTGACATCTACTTCATTAAGATTATTTTTCATTCAGCATTTATTGAATATTCATCAAGTGTTATTGATATGCCAGTATGCCTAGTGACAAGAATATTTTGGGAGCACTAGTACTCATGAGCCACCTTTTATGTAATAAGCCACCTTTTCAAGTTTTTACTCCAAAAAGTGTGTGTCCATTTTTCTTCATACTGTCTTAAGTGTCTACATTTTTTTTTTCTGATGATTGTAAACCTGTTACAAATAACAACATAGCTAACCAGCTTTTGACCATATTGATTTAGGAGGGAATGAGAAAAGACTTGAATACTACAGTGATGGAGGCCACCTGACTCCACATTTTTAAAAAAAATTAATGAGAAATATGATGCGAGTGGAAAAGTTTTTAATGCCTCTATCGTAATTTCAATAATTTTATGCTCTTTATTTTAAAAATAATCCTGGAGATAAAAATGTGACATGTTTTCATACTAAAGACCTATCAACAGTGCAAACAAATAATACTGTGAATACAGGTTTCCCAGAATTAAAAAGTGATGTTTAGAGCTATCTTGGTAGTAAAAAATAAAAGACTTGACTGAAGGACTCAACCCTCCCATACCTAACACAAAATTTACCAAGACTTAAAAATGTGCTACAACTTATAGACAGCCTCTCTCCTCTCTCCGTCACTACCCTCCTGGCAACACCCTCTTCTTTTCCTATGCCTTCCTCTTATCTGTACCCCCTTCCACTGAGCATTCACACACAACATGATATAGGAATTGTTTTTCTTGTTAAATGAAACCACTATACAGATTCCTATTATTTTGCAGAACATCTGGTTTGCAAATGAAAAGATCTCAGGGGCACAACAGCACGAGTGAACAATTCTGAAGAAGCTTTTAACAAAACTTGAAATTGCTTATCCAAAAAAAAAAATCGTCCCCTGTTCCTGCTGTTCTGTAGCACACAATCTCTTCACTCACAGGGGAGGTGACTTTAACAAGGAAGAGAGCTTTATCCTGGCTCTCCTATTTGGGCCTTTTAGTTTTCGTTCCGTTCCTATCCACTTCTCCCATCCCTAAGACAGGGGAGTTTGATTAAAACATAACATGGATGGAAAGAATTAGCCAGGAAACTAGGAGAAAATAAATTCCAGAGTTCAATTTTCTGGCAGTTATTTTTGTTTTCGATCAAGTTCAAATAACTTGAAAGAGGAAAAAAAAAACCCATATATTTAATATATATTGGCCAGCACAGCACAGCCATGAAAATAAAATTGTCAGGGGAATTCCTTGCCTATCCTAGTGTCTAGATTTAAAGCACCTCCATAACACAAACCGAAGGGGAATTCAATTAAGAAAACCCGTTGGCTTCTTATTGACTTTAGTTAAGAAAAGAAACTGGGAGAAAGTGTATTAAAATATGTCTAACTGCTTAGTATGCTTTCATTTAGGCTTATGACAATCAAAAATGAGAGAATTTAATTTTTTTACAATTAAGCTCTGGTTTTGAGTAGATTGTGGGTTATCACACCGTGCATTTTTTTTTAATGTACACCTTACTCAAACACACCCCAAAATGCAGGCTTGCAAGTCTGTGCATTGTAAAGCAGGAGCACCACAGGTCAATTGGGGGAAAAAATATTTAAGGTTGTGAATTTAATTTTGTTCTAGGATTTTCATTTTCATTTATGGCACCCGTTGTGTTTGAGACCATGGACCAATTTATGGATTAGTTTTAAACCCCCAGTCTGTCACACTCAATGAACAATTCTAAGTTGGAGAGAATCCATATGAAAGGATTAGAATGTGCCACAGTGGAGCTTACACATGACTGTTTCAACTAAATATTGCCCAGCTGCCTCTCCTGCAGTAATTTTTTTTTTTTTTTTTTTGCTACTTAGTTAAATTGCTAGTGTCTCTAATTTCACACATTGTCAGAGCTTTTTTTATTTTTTTATTTTTAATTTCGTCTTAAAGCTGACATGATGTGATGTAGGAAGACAGTAAATATACTGCAACAATAAATGTATGTGATGTTTCATTTATTGAAGATGGGGTGTGATAAACTGTAGGACGAGGAGACTAAGAAGATAAGTCAATATTGAGTAGAATGTGCATCTTTCAAATAAGAGTGCTGGGCCCTTCTTTGGATACCTTGTTTGACTGTACTCATAAAATAGCCAGAGAGTGACTGTTACGACCGTACACACTTACTGGGTTTTCAAGAAGACGGGATTGTTTTTTCTTGGCCATATAAAATAAATATACAATAAATTTGCTCTCTTTGTAATTAAAATTAAAATAAGAGACAGTAGCTCAGCTAGGCCTTTTAAATGTCTATATAACCCAACACCACCATAAGTCCAGCTCAATTTTTTGTGACCTGTTTTTCTCATAAGCTAGCTCAAAGGTTTTTTTTTTTTTTTTTTAAGGCAGCAGCAAGATGAAGTTTTAAAAAGGCTTTGTTAGGGCAATTAGACTTTCTCATTTTTCAAGCTGATTGCAGCATTTATCAGTTATATTGAAATTTTACTATTTGCATTTTGCCTCTACACTTAGAATGTTACCCAACAATATGGTAACCGCACAAGTTGATTCACAGGGCATGTTTGCACATTTCTCCGGTTTTCTGATTAAGATACCCTAATAAATCCTGCCTCACAGAGTTGCACTCACTTCAGAGCCGGGGTGTCTGGTTTCTGCATGAAGTCATAATGCAATTATGAAGGAGAATTAGATTCTGTCATAGTGGTCTCCTGCAGGGAGCACAAAGTTACTCCTAAAGAATATTTTCTTAATTCTTTACTTGAAACTAACCTCTGTTCAAGTAGCATTCCAGATGCTCTTAGAGAAATGGAGTCAGTGACTCCCCAGACACACCGTCAATCTTGCTCTGAACTTTGTAGCCAGCCTGTGTTTCTGCTGCAGTCTCCTACCCCATTGCTGATCATGGTTTTGCCATTTCCAGCTGCAGTAATCGTGTGTTTGACTTGAACATGTGTTTGCTGTTAACCATTTCAGAATGTGTTTTTTCTTCTCAACATCCCCCTTTCCTCCCTTTTTGGGTGCAATTGATGGATTTCCCATCCCCAGAACGGGGAAGCAAGATGCACTGTGGATTTTCCTTCATTTATTTTCTAGTACCCACCTAGGAGCAGACGCCTAGCTTTACTTGGTTTAATTTCGTCTTAAAGCTGACATGATGTTGTGATGTAGGAAGACAGTAAATTGGGGTCATTGGTTAATGCTCAGATATTATTTTTGATGACTCTAACCCTTAGGTTTTACTCCACCCCCCGCCCTTCTTTCACTTGTACTTAATTATTTACCTGGTGAAAATAAAGCATATGCCGGGCGCGGTGGCTCACGCCTATAATCCTAGCACTTTGGGAGGCCAAGGCGGGTGAATCACCTGAGGTCGGTAGTTGGAGACCAGCCTGACCAACATGGAGAAACCCCGTCTCTACTAAAAATACAAAATTAGCCAGGCGTGGTGGCGCATGCCTGTAATCCCAGCTACTTGGGAGGCTAAGGCAGGAGAATCGCTTGAACGCAGGAGCCGGAGGTTGCGGTGAGCCGAGATCACGCCATTGCACTCTAGCCTGGGCGACAAGAGCGAAACTCCATCTCAAAAAAAAAAAAAAGAAAAAAAAAAGAAAGCATATTAGAAGAGCTACTACAAAAATAATGAGCCAGAGTGTTGATTACTTTTTTGTAATTTTGGAAACGAGCCAATGCCTATCTATAAAATGTATTAACATCATATACATGTTTCTGTACAAATGGGCATTTGATTCTGCCCCTCAAATTTAAAGTACCTAATGCTGCACTTGGATGTTTCAACTAAGGAAATGTGTCATGTGTGTCGGGAGAATCTGTGACAGAGTGTGTTTCAACTGTACAGTGTTCTATATTGTTTTTTACTGCTGTTTTATGCACACAGACTTGACTTGTAAGTATTTTGTTCTTACACGGTATATTGTATGTTTCTCTTTCCTTCATCTATTCTTCAGAAACTAAGCTATCAGTAATATTAAGCTGCATTGGCCTTTCAGACTTCTGGTTAATTCTGGCTCCTTAGAAGGGATCTAATTTTTGATGGTATAGGATCCTGAGGAAGGCATGCCAACTGAAGGGGAACGCCAGTGTGAATTCATGTGTCATATTGATAAATCAGAAGCACCAGGCTCATTTGCACCCCCCAGAAAAGTTTCATATGAAGTTCCAATGCATTTAAACATTGCCTGTGTTGAATCAGAAAGTCTTTTGGAGTCTCCACAGCTCATGAAAGCAATTACCAGCTAAGTAGCTGCATTCTGCAAAAGGACAGTGAACTACTTGCTTGCAGTTTAACCCAGAATCCTACTTCAGCCACCACCATTTGACTAGAGATGACTAGCTTGTGTCTCAGTATCACCATTTCTTTTCGCCAGCGGTGAATCGTAGAAGGAACGTGCCTGGGTGAGGTTGACTAGAAGAGTGAGAAAATGACTCTGGAAAAAGAATGTCACCCTGCCTTTTGTTAGATATTTATTCCACTTCCCCTGTAGCCAAAAATGAAAAGAAAATTCCTTGAGCTCCTTGGAGGAATTTCTTGTGAACAGGAGCAAGTACAGCAAACCTGGCTTAGAAGCCTGGTAGAAGAAGGAGAAAACTTGAACAGCATCAGAAATAGAAGAAGAAAGAGACAAAACACATTTCCTTCCACAGCAAGTTCATCTAGCAATGGGGGAAAAAAAAACTGCACTCTCTCCTAATCCAGCCATGAAAGCAGGACTTCCAGCCCCTCAGAACGGTGAACATGGTTCTGAATTGTGAGTGAAAGGATGGCTGGATACTTAAATTTTTGGAATGTCATATGATTAGAAGTGGCATTTGGCAGATTGTGTGAACTTGGATGTTTTCATGAAAGGCTTCTGCTCTTGGATTTTAACATTAAGAGCTTTAGAGTGAAGAATGGTTGTGTGTGTGTGTGTGTGTGTGTGTAGAAATTAATCTGTGAAAACCTTGAACATGTTCATTGCCATGGCCTCCCGGTTAATTGTGCTGCAATAATACACTGGATGGAAAACTTAAACCTGTCTATTCATCTACAGGCATCTGAGCATAAGCAGTAAGAGGAACCTAAATGTGTGATTGATTCAATGATGCCTAACTGGCAGTCAAGAAGCCCAAGTGCCCGGGTGGGTTGGGTTAAAACAAAGGCAATGTTTGAATGTTATGAATCCATTGTTTAACCAGCCTTTCGACTGAGCTTTTCTGTCGCAGTCCTGAGCCTTGATGCGTTAAGAGCCATCTACCAGCCACTGAGTTTGCACTGGTGTTTCTCATCACTTTGCATGTCCACCTGACTATTGACTAGCAAATATATGTGTCCTGGCAAGACCCCCAGAACCAAAGAATTTACTGTTTTCCTCACTGGCTCGCAGCTTTGAGCTCAAGGCATGTCTTAAAACAGTGCAACTCACTTCAAATGCTTTTTGCTTTTCATTTATTATTGCTTGTCACGCGATGTTCTTTGAAAGCTTGCTCATATATTATCTGTTCCATTTTTTTCCATTTTCCCTTTTTTTGCATGCCGTTCCTCCTGTTTCTTCCCTTCCTCCAATCCTCTGTTCCCGTCTGTAGACACAACGGCGACGACAGAACCAGCAGTTCACGGTTGGTATCACATTACTGTTTATCTACTTTCTCAGCGCTGCTGAGAGGCAAGGCAAGCCTGGGAAAAAGAGAAATGTAGTCTTCAAGGGAAATCATGGTTCAAGTAGACTGACCTCATAAATATACTATAATTTTTTAAGGTTTGAAAAGATGTTGAGTCTTGTCATTTCTGTTGTGAGTTCAGTAGCCAATGGATGCAATCTGAGATGAGACCTTCTCCCCACTGGGTGGCTGGAATTTGTAGGAGTTTCATTTGCACAGAGTCCTCCTTACTTACAAAACTCCACCAAACCTTGAAATACATGGGGCTTCAAACAAACGAGTATTTGCAGGAAAACAGTAACATCTGAATTAAAGGCTCAGTTGCTGTGCTTATATTATATATAGGCCATAGTCCCAAGTAAACCTTGAAGAGGAGTCATTTGTGTCACTTAGTAAAGTTGAGATGGAAGGGTAGACCAGGGAGGAAGATTCCTGTTTAAAATCGTGAGCTTATGATGAGGAAGGTCATTGCTCTTCTTTAGAAAGGTCGTGACTTTAATTATGTCGCTAATCATATTTACCCCAGTACCCCTCACTGGTTCACTCCTAATCTCTATGCTTTCATATAACTTTATTCTCACATTTGGCAGAAAACTCCTCCAAACCAAGAATGATACCATATGTCGATTTTATCAGCATTAAATGGGACTTTAAATAAGTTAGTGGTGTGTGTGTGGCTTGCAGGTAAAATAGTAATACGTTTTTAACCACAGAGTGATAAAAACTGAGTGAGTAAAGCTCAGGAAGGGGCATCAGGAAATATGATCTCTTTTTCCCCATCTCACCAATGACTTACTGGATTGGAATAAGTCCATTAACTTTTCTCTCTCTCTCCAATCAGAAAATGAGAATCATGTTTCATCTGTATATTACTTTATTACTTAGCTCAAATCTAACCCTGACAAGATTGTGCTTAGAAAAGATATGTTAGTTTAAAACTGGGCTGAATTTTAATAATTGAATCCAAGGAATTCTTTGGTAAAGGGCCTACTTTAATCGCTTTGCCTGTTGTTGTACAGGGTGGAAATCTATCATTTAAATGACAAGAGGTGATCAGCCAACCCTGCCATGTTAATTCAACTTTTAGAGAAACATTTCCTGGCACACACTGACTCACTTAGAGTCCTACATTTGATAACTCACCAGTTGGAAAATCTCTAAGCTCTGTAGGAGCTGTTCTTAAAGGTCAGGCCTTGATGCTTGGCAGGTCACCCCATCTTTTGACTTTCCTATGACGAATTCTGAGAAAGAAAAACAAGCGTAGGTGCTGAGCAATATATCCCTCCTCACCCCATTCCTATTTCTTTCTGCCCTTTCTGGTCGTTGGCGCAAAGGGACAAGTTCATAAAATAACTTAAAGGGGCCAGGTACGCTGACAGTCATGAGAAATCAATTAGGTATAAAACTTCCACTTTCTAAGGTAATGCCCCATAGTGCTTGCTACATCGCAGGCATTGCACTCCATTAAGCTCAGTTATTTGTAGGTTTCATCATTAATTGAGCACCTCCTGACTTTTATCGATTATTCTCAAAGGGTTATTTTAATGTAGTTAGAGAGATTTTATTCTATTCTTTTTAAGATACTTTAAGTTTTGAGCTTACTATAATTAACTACAAGATAAAATGCAAGCTCGTCCAACCCACAGCCCATGGGCCACATGCAGCCCAGGACGGCTTTGAATGCGGCCCAACACAAATTCATAAACTTTCTTAAAACAGTATGAGATTTTTTTGTGATTTTTTTTTTTTTTTTTTTAGTTCATCAGCTATCATTGTTAGTGTATTTAATGTGTGGCCCAAGACAATTCTTCTTCCAATGTGGTCCAGGGAAGCCAAAAGACTGGACACCCCTGATGTAATGTAACCATATGATTCCTAAATTCTATGAGATCCTTGAAGAAATATTGATCATTTGTCTCCTGAAGCTCCAGAATTCTATTTTCTAGGTCCCTTCAATAAAATTCATGTTCTTGCGTGACTCTAGTGGATGTAGGTCTCAGAGTTGCATAGGCTATTCGAAGTAGGAAATTTGTCCCCTTATCTGAAAAATAAGAAGTTAACTTACAGGCTGATCCTGATTTTAGAGTACTAGTTTTAATGAGGTCTTTCCCTGGAGAGAGAGAAAGGGAAGGTGATCTCTTTTTGTGGCGTAAGGAAGAGACACTTGGAATGGGACTATAATTATAGCATTTCTGTGGCAGGTAATAGAGATGTTTGTGTACTGTGAGAAGCAACTGCCTTCCTATTCATTTGGGGACAATGTTCAAGTTAGTGATACCTCAGTAAGATGTTATTGACTAGCAGTGCATGAAGAATATACCTAGAGCCAAGGGATTTATTGTATTTTATATATATACTTTGAATTTGACTTCTTAACGGCAGAGGGATAGAAAAGTGATAGATAATCTAGGCTGATCCCTGTATAATATACTTATAAATACATTCTTTACCTTGTCCAAAATCCTTGTGGCATCTTGACAAAGGGCTCCAGCCACTATTTTAAACAGCATACTCTTTAACCCACAGCAAGGAAGCTGTAATGAAAGCCAGATAGTATCTAAAATTTTACTTGATGTGGGGGAAGAACTTCCAGGTCAGTTGTCAGGATAGAAAAGGTAATAGAATATGGTGGAAATTACAGAGCAGCATCTGAGATTTCCAAAGAGATGAGGATACAGAACTGATTTTATTCTAGTGAATTGTAGCTGAAAACACAACTTCTTCATTACAGCAACCATTTGACTTAGATTCATTTGAGAATAATCTTGAGATGTTTGTTATGGTGATCTGGGCCTAGAAATGTTGAATGGTTTGATAACTTAGCAACTTAAATGACAAGACATTAGGTCAATCAGCTATGGCCATCTTATTTGGTCTTTAAAGTTTTCCTACTGGATTTCCTTCTATATTTCTGTGTTGTTATCATAAAAAGGAAAAGAAAACATAATTTTTAAAGCTTTCCCTTTGAAGACTCATTAAAATATTTTATTCAAGCTTGTGTTGCTAGAGTATGTATGAAGTTTATACCAATTGTTGATGTATGTTGACCATTTGTTCTTACCAATATCTGACTGGAATAAGCATGTATTGGAAGGTTAGAAGTGCATGGGCATGATTCAAAAT